>NC_138106.1:24680000-25880000 GCF_964146895.1 Miniopterus schreibersii | reverse complement strand
CTAATGGACTCTAGGGGAAGTGACACATAGCACTTCTGCGTCAAATAACTTAAATGACAATACACAGTTTTCTCAATCTTCCTCTGATCTGGTGAAGAAAGAAGCTGCAGGTTCTAGGTGGTGCAGCTATGAGAAGGTAGAGCCTCGGCACTGGTCCTTGATTAATGGTGGCATAGAATTGCTTCCATCCTGAACAGCGGCCCATTAAGATATGAAACATGAATAAGAAATATATTTTTGTTCAGTTCAGACCTGAGACATTGAATGACTTTTTTTTAACCCATAGCAAAACCTGACCTATTCTAATTAATACAACAGTGTTGCCCACCTAAGACTGTGGTCTCTTTGTCTACTTGCTCTTTATTGAAAAACAAGAGGAGATTAGGAAGAGTTAGAGAGATGATACAACAATATTAGCTATAAATTGAGATTTTTCTCCCTGAATATAAAAAATTTAAAAGTATTAAAATGAGAACAATTTCTTTCATGTACTTCAAATGACCTATGTCTTGAAATATGCTGGCCTCACTTATCAAGAAAACGATCACAATTGAGGAAGGGAGGGGTGGGGGTGGAAGTGGACGAGGGGTTAGGGGAATAAATGGTAATGGGGGAAAAAAAACACAAAAAAACAAAAACAAAAAAAGAGAAAATGATCGAAAGTAATTTGCTCTTTGATGATGAAAGGAAAACATGTGAGGATGGCAATTACTCAGCATACAATCAAAAAGTTGTGATGGGTTTTATTTTAAAGTTACATGACATTATGCAATGTAGTACAGGAATATTTTGAAGGACAAATATTTACTTAACACTGTTCTAGGCTCTAGAGGATATAGGAAACAAAAGCATACTTTGGTTGGGGCAAGCCTCTCTGAGCTGGTGACATGCATGTCAGGACCTGATGTGAATGATCTGGGTGAATTGTACAGCAGATGTAGAGAGAAGTGTGCAAAGATCCTCAATCATCCTGATATGTGTGGTGAAAGGATGGAATTGGGGAAACTAGATAACCCAGGGAACAAGTTGCAGAAGAGGGAAGAAGCATCTCATTTAGGTTATGTTATAGAGGAAGAGCCAATGGGACTTCCTGATGGTTTGGCCTGTGGGGTATTCACATAGTACTAAAACAACAATGATATTTTATTGAGTCCTTAGTATATATCTTGCACTTTTGAATATCTAGGATAATGCTTTTATTTCTTTGACCTGTCACAACAATTCTGTCCATGAGATTGACAATATTATTATTACCATTTTATCATTTGGGAAACTCAAGCTAAAGAGGTTAAGAAACTTACCCAAGGTTATTAAAAGAATTGGGAACCCGCTTTAGGTGTATCTGACCCCAAGGTCTGTGAACTCACTCTTCCATCCTCATGACAAGGGATGCTGTTTTACTTTCCCACTGATTAGCCAGCAATTACATTTTTCTCTATGAACTGTATCCTGCTCCTTGTCTTTTGACAATTTGGATTCCGGTCGTGAAGAGAGCCTAAGATGTAGCCATGTGCTTAGAATTTTGCCTGTGTAAACAGAACACTTTGCAGAGGAATGTAAGGGTTGAGGGTTGCTTGAACAGTCCAGCTATGCAAGTAGGTTGGATGCCACTTAACTTTGACCAATTACTCACATATGTCTTGAGCATGAAAACTATTTGTTGGTTTCCTACAATTATCCATGGAACAGTACAAGTTCTGGGTCACTTCATAGTAGGTGGTTGCTTTCCAAACACAGTCATTTCTGTATGTACATGGGTTTGTGTGAGCATGAGGGGGTGGAGAGGGAATGCAGAGGGACAAGTGAAAAGAGATACGGATTAGAAGTTGGCCAATGAGATGCGGTACCATCAAGTTGGCTTTAAAGAGAATCTCAGCAAAATGGATTGTAGCAAGAAAAAGCACAGTGCAAAATGTGCATGGTTTGCCCCAGACCCTGCTGGATAAGTATCACAGCTTTGTTATTAACTAATGCATGACAATGGGGGAATAGTAACAACTACTACATAGTGGGAGAGAAGACTTCAAGCATTGATGCACATGAAGATTTTGGTACATAATCTATGTGCAATAAATAGTGGCAATAAATTAGCTGTATTGAGTTTCACTGCAATCCTTCCTGGGTTTTTTTGGTCTTTAAAATTTTCATTGTTATTTCATTTATCTTTTTGCATGGGTAAAATCTGCTCATAGTAAGTATTCAAACATTATAAAATGGGAAAACAGTAAGAAAATAAATTCTCTTTTTTCCCTTGTATCCCAGAAAACTTTTTCTCTTTCACAAGCACAAATCCTGTTGTAATATTCTTGGATATCTTTCCAGAAGGCATGCATATCACTTCTTTTATCTCTCCCACAAATGGTAGCATATTATATATTCCTGGATTTATTTATTTTTTTTATTTATCTTGGACACTATTGCATAAAAATTCAAATAAAGTTCTCTTTTTTTATTTTTCTCCTTCTCACCTCCCCCCTCCTCGTCTCCTTTTTCAAGTGCATAATATTACATTGTAGCAAAATTTGATAGACCAGTCCCCTACCAGTGGAAATTTAGGGGCATTTCCAATATTTTACTATTAAGAACAATATTTCAATGAACATCCTGGTAAAAATCATAGAATTGCAAGGTGAAACAGTAAAGGCACTAGAGTAATCCTAATTGTTTTCAGAAATTAATATTCCCATCATTAATCTATAAGTGTTTGTTTCTCCGTAGCAACACAACAAATCGATATTTCTATCTAAGATGATAAAACTGTATAATTCTTTCACTGTGAGGTTGTGTAATCTTTTCATATATTTAAAGACAATTAGTTCTTCCTTTTATGTAAGGCATCTGTTTAATATTCTGTTACTATCCTTTGTCTCTATTTCTACTGATTTATTGTTTTGTTTTCCAAGGAGCTCTTTACTTAAGTAAACAGCCTTTTACTTGTTAAATTAATTATAATTTAACTTATCTTTTGCCATTTTCTGTTTTTACCTTGAAGAGATTATTTTTGCAGGGGAATTTATTGATCTTTTCTTTCTCTTTGGTTTGCTTAAGTAGAGACAGAACTTCTCCACTCTGATTATTTTTAAATCATATTTTGTTTCATTTAAAGTTTGTTTTGTTGTAAGGTGTAAAGATTCTATTTAGTTTCCCCAACATCATTTAATAATCATTGATTTTATACTAGATTTTTATATGAATTTTGGTTTATTGTGGGGACTTTTGCTTTTTGCACTAATCAATCTACCTATTGTGGAGCCAATAACACACTATTTTAATCAATGTGGGTTTTTAATGTTTTATGGTAAGGTCAAAGCTGTTCTGTACAGTCATGTAGGTTGTGCATAGCTCATTTCAGCACTGTTTTTACATAAACTATAGGATTAATGATGATCCTTCCTACCCCCAGGAATTGTTCAGTGCACTGCTAGCACAACTAATGGGCCAATGCCATGCAACTGTTCAATGAATTGAATCACGCTTATGTAATGAAGCCTGTCTTGAGCAAGGGAGGATCCCTGAAGGAGTCACTCACACGTGTTTGTGTCTTTTTACGATGCCAGGTTTATTAAGAGAAACCTCCCCAATAAGCCAATAGAGTCACACTCAGGTTACACATAGAGAAGGGGATATTATGAGGTAGAAGCGAGCAGAGTGAGCCTCCAGCATGAAGTCCCAGTCATTGGTGGCATTTGCAGGTGGCAAGGCAAGTGTCAGCCTCAAGCCACGTGGCTACAGTGGTGGCGTATGTCCCATGGTGGCCCCACGCATATTGGTGTCCAGATGGAGTCCTTATCCAAGTGTTAGACTTGTGGTTTTGGGTGTTCCAGTCCCCTCCTAGGGTCTTCCAGTTACATCCCATTACCTCAGTCTTGACATAGCACCTGACATAATTGTCATGGCTGACAGCGACTACATATTGTGTTCTCAAAGGTGTCCAAAAAGTCCCCTCAGCTCTTGCTCATACAAAGCCTCTATAAAAATTCCAAAAATAGGGTTCAGAAAACTTCTGGGTTGGTGAACACCTAGAAATTCAGATAGAGTGGCTAACTAGGGAGGGCATGGAAGCTACCAGCCCTTTCCCTATACTTTGCCCTCTGCATCTCTTCCGTCTAGCTTGAGTTATATCCTTTTATAATAAACCAATTATCTACTAGGTAAAATGTTTCTCTGAGTTTTTTGAGCCACTCTAACAATTTAATCAAACCTGAGAAGGAGGTAATTGGAATTTATGATCTATAGCCAGTTGGTCAAAAGCACAGGTAAACGACCTGGACTTGTGATAGTGTCTGAAGTGGGGGTGGGAGGACGGTTTTATAGGACTGAGCCCTTAACCTGTGAAATCTGATGCTATCATTGCACAGATAATGTCAGAGTTGAACTGAGTTATATACCAGCTAGTGTTGAAGAACTGCTTGGATATAAGGGAGATCGAGCCCCATACACAGGAATTGGTCTCAGAATTCATACCAGATAATACATATAATCTATATTTCTATACATATGAATTGGTATATACATAAATGTAAATAAATTAAAATACCAATAAACAAAATTTACTTTTAACTTGTGCACTTTACTTTGATATTTTCTATTCCTTTCCATTCTAGTCTATTTACTTTTTTTTTAAAAAAAGTGCTGGTCATAATCCACTACAGCAATTTCATAACCACTAATGGATTTAATCTCACAGCATGTTAAGTAATGAGTAAGGGTTAAGGGGTGTTATAATAATCTTTGGGAGAAATGATGAGTATGTATTAAAAACTAAGTATATTCTTAAAACAATCCAGAATAATGGAGAGGAGGGATTGGCAGTCTATTAGGGTTTAAGAAGTAATGTCAATCAATAGTAGTTGATGAAGGATTAGATATGAGACATAAAGAAAACACTACACAAGAATAACTTCCAGATTTTTATTTGGTGAACTAGGTAGATGGTAGTGCCATATGTAGACATAAGGAATGCTATAGAAGGAATGTATGTGGAAAGGGGTGAAGAGTGAACTATTAGTTCAATTTTGGTCATTTTAAGTCTGAGATGCATGTGAGACATTCAGGTGATATTGCCCAGTAGAAAGAGTTGTCTAGATATAAGAAAATGGGTCTAGGCTGAGACGCATTGGTGTAAATTATAGATTTGAAAGTAAAAAGCTATAAATGATAGGGGAGAATGTAGAATGAGAAGAAAATAAGCCCAAAGACAGAATTCTGGGAAATCTTACCATTTAGATGCCTGATGGCAGATGAGGCACCCATGAAAGACAAATAAGAAAGGGCAGAAAGGAAGGAGGAAAACTGGGTGACAGTTGTGGGATGTTGAGGGAAAAGAGTCTGAAGGAGGGGTTGGCTAATAGTGTCAAATGGAAAGAAGTGGAAAAGGATCATTCATGTTTTATTTTAACAGTATATGTTGCAAGAGAATGGCATATACTGGATACTAGCTTGTAGTAGTTTGAGGTTGGTCACTCTTTGTCTTATCAGGTCTCAGGCAAGCATATCGATGGAGGTAAATATACCATATGTCTAATATCTAAAAGCTGTGAACCAATAGAACAAGTAATTAAATATGTTCTACCCTTCTAACTTGATAAATATACCTATAGAACCATCTGGAAGGCCAGGCTTGACTTGTGAACTCTTGACTTCCTCTGAAATGTAGAGGCTTGAAGAGGTCAAACCCAGCCCCCCTACAGCCAACAAGAGCTCCTTCTTTTATCCTCCCACCCCTGGAATCTTCATAATGTGCGGAACCCTGCATAGATACATGCAGGGTGTTATCTGTTAGCTCAATTTTGAAAATGAAATGTATTTTAATAAACACTGTCTTCATAATTATTCCAAGTGTGTGTATACATTTTTTTGGGCCACCTTATTTGTGTGGCCACCCAGCCTGTAAGTCCAAATTCCACCCACACCTTTTTTCCTGACAACATCCACCTTATGGCCACCTCCTGACCCTTGGGATGTGCCCACCAGCAGTGTGGTCTGCTTTCTAGAGAGCTGACCCGAAAAATGCCCCTCCCCCCCAAAAAATGGTGAGCAAAAACATATTACATGCTTGAGGGAAGAAATTAACCTTGGGAGAGTTGTGGAGAGCTTGAAAAGAGTGTGAGTGACAGAGCAAGTCCCTGTAGGAGATAATAGGGGTCAGGATGCAGTACACGGCAGGGACAGGAAGAAGGATTTCCACAGGAAAGAGAGGAAATTATGAGTACAGATTAATTTGTAGATGGAGAGGGAGTTTGATAGCACTCATACACTACGCTTTCATTTTCTCTGTGAACTAGGAAACAGTCTCTATTGAGAGAAAGCAGTTGGGGTTGACTGAGGATGAGAGAAACCTGATGAATGCAGTTGCTTTTCTTAGAGAAAAATCTCCATTTATAGTGGCAGGAGAGGTGCTCAGAGATGAGTAGAAGACCACCAAGTGGTCATCAGGACCAAGCTGAGTTTGGAATAAAAGAATTCTGGATCGCTACAAAATGCATGACTGCGAGATTTTTCTTGAATGTGAAGAAATAGGAGACATAATGTTCACTGCAAGGGAAATGCAGGATCTCATGCAAAGGTGGTTTGGTGAACATTTAATGCATAATTACACGATTACTTCTCTTTTTCCTCTTAACATCAAGTCATAGAACATGGAAATGGAAAGGATCTCCTTCCTCTCCACAAGCAAAATGGCCTGTTATAAGGGACTCCACAAATGCACGCCTCATTTCCAAAGTCCAGGGTAAGGAAGGGATCGCCACTTCCCTTAGGAATTATTTCATAGCCTAACAGTTATTGTAGCCAGGAAGCTTATTTTTTCTCCTCCTGACATTTAGTCCAAATTATATTCTTCTTGATTTCAGCCTATTATTGTTAGTCATTTCCTCATGGTTAACTTGGGAATCTCTATCCCTTCCTGGTATTTGCACCTTCCAAATATTATGTCGACTTATCACCTGACCTGGCAATAACTGTTTAAATATATACATTTTGGGTTAATATATAGGATGATGGTTTTACATCCTATAAACACACTATACATGGATGTCTAGGGACTCGAGAAAATACAATTTCATGTGAGTGAAAATATGTAGGCCATATATACCTGATATATGTAATTACGATCTTCATAATCATTCATGTTAGATTTGCCAACTTTCACATGTGGAAATGTTCAATTTGTAATGTGATTATAACACAAAAACAAAGCATGTTTGATACCTGTGGCTTGGTCGTTTCATGGTAAGTGCAGAAAATTCGAAAAACCGTTTTACATTTCTTATTCCCAGCCAAGTCAAACTCTGAAAGTAGCTCTATAATTCTTGGGGAATCTCTTTAAGCAGACTTGTGTCAAGGCCAATTAGAATCCAAACAGCCTTTTTCTAATTGGGGTGAGGTATGCAGCTGAATAATTCTGTCATTAAGCAAACCCTTTATAAAGGTTACAACTCCAAGGCAAACCTCAGCCCCAGGGCTGAATAAACACAGGAGTGTAGGAGAGCAGCATTCCATGACTGCCACCTTCACCCCATAGGCCTTGGAGAGGGGGTTTTGGATTTCCTTCTATGCCTTTGCCATAAACTTCCTCTACCCCCTGCCTATTCTTGTACCTGGCAAAGATATAACAGAATTAAGGGGCAAGTGCAGATTTTTCCATTAGCTTTCCTCTTGTCAAGAAGCCATATTGTTTTTGTGTTCTGTTTCTTTGATTTGGGGGATGAGTATCATTTTTAATTCTACAGAACTAGTTCAACCTTAGGGCAAGTCCATGTCTGCTTCAATACTCCTGGCTTATCTAAATTTCAACTCTTCTGCCTTTTTCAGACTTGTCTCCTTCTACCTCTACTCATGTCCACAAAATCCAGCCACCATTCACTGCTACCCTTCATGGAATACTCCAGCAAGTAAGTCAACTATCTATACCTATCTATCTACCTACCTACTATCTATACTATCATCTATCTATCATCTATCTATCATCTATCTATCTATCATCTATCTATCTATCTATCTATCTATCTATCTATCTATCTATCTATCTATCTATCATCTATCTATCTATCATCTCTATCTATCTATCATCTATCTATCTATCTATCTATCTATCTATCTATCTATCTATCTATCTATCTATCTATCTATCTATCTATCTATCATCTCTATCTATCTATCATCTATCTATCTATCTATCTATCTATCTATCTATCTATCTATCTATCTATCTATCATCTATCTATCATCTATCTATCTATCATCTATCATCTATCTCTATCTATCTATCTCTCTATCTATCTATCATCTATCTATCTATCTATCTATCTATCTATCTATCTATCTATCTATCATCTATCTATTATCTATCTATCTATCATCTATCACCATCTATCATCTATCTATATCTTTGTTCATGCTATTGCTTCTGACAGCAATACTCAGCCATTCATAAAGTTTTGTACAGGCTTGGTAAGTTTGCTGAATTGGTTGATATCCTGACTTTATCATTTATAGACTGTGTGATATTGGGTACGATATTTAACTTTGGTAAGTCCTATTTTTCTCATCTTTAACAGGTTTGCTTTAATATTAACCTTACAGTTTATTTGGGGAGAATAAAATTAAATTAATATATACTAAGTGTCTAATAATAATAACACCTAATCCTGATGTGTAGTTTGGCATTTCTGAGAAAGAGACTTTCAAAATGGAGTTTGTATCCAGGAAGTTCATTGGGGAGTGTTTTGGGAATCAATACCTTTAGAAATAAAGAGGTTAGGACTAGGGGGAGAAGAAAGTTGAACTGTGGTGCAGATACAACAAAAACTTTTGCCCATTTTGTGGAGAGCTTTGGAAATAAAAAGGGCTTTAGAATTGTCCCAAATTATGGCAAGGCAGCTGGTCCTTTATATTCAGCATCAACCAGTCATTGGATGAGGGTGGGTCCTTGGGAGGGAACATGATCTGGGGTAAGGGGGCTTCTTTCATGAGAGAGTAATTTCCAGTGGCTGAAGGACTGAATGATTAGTACTGAAGTAGGAAAATATGCTTAGCACATCACAGTATCCAAATAGATTACCCTTGTCATTGCTCAAATCCGCTTCCTGGGAGCAGCTCTTTCATGATTCTGATGGACATATTTTCCTGGAGAAACTTAAAAGAAAAACATCAGCAAAATGAACTACAGATGCTATTGTTGTACCTGGTCTTTAGGCTACAATTGACATTCATCATTCCCCACCTCTATCACCTATTTTAAATTTTCTTGGTTAGTACACAGGCTGGGAAATTATTGCTAGCTGTTGGGATTAGACTGCATAGTCTCTCTGTAGCGCTGTTTGAGAGTCCTCATGACATGGCAGCTGGCTTCTCCCTGAGAGTGATCTTAGACACTAAGGGGGAAGTTTCAGTGCATCACTAACCTAGCCACAATATCTTATCATGGTCCATAGTGCCCTTGTGATCTGAACCCCACCTACTCCCCCACCTTCCTCTCTGAACATGCTTCTCCTGGCTCACTCCTATCTAGCATAAAAGTCACCTTAGACAAGCTATATCTGCCCGCCTCATCCTAAATATCACCTCCTAGCACTCTCTACCTCCTTACACTTGGAATCTGACACTGTATTATCCATGTATTTACTTGTTATATGTTTATCTTTCACACTAGATTGCACTCTATGTAAGGTTGGGGTTTGTTTTATTCCATTATTTATCCTTAGTGCATAAAACTGTGTCTGATGTACCTTGGGCACCCAATACATATCTGTCAAATGAATGAATAAATTATTGCAACCTCTTATACTATCAGATATTGCATTAATGACTTTTGTTAGACATATTCATGGGTTCTGATTGAACCAATGCGAGAAGCCCCAGCACTCTTTTATGTTCCAAATTATCTTCTCTGAGTTAAATTTGGCTGGAATTTTAAGACAAAAGGCAACGTTCTATTTTCTAAGTGGCCCAATTTCCTTTTGCATTGACATCCATTTTGGAACACCTATTGTGCTGTGAACTTTGCTCTTACAGAGTCTATTGTTTGGCTTGCACCAACACAGAATCCCTTGGACTTAAAACAAAAGGGATTAGAAGGGATATCATATCACCCCATTTTCCATGGCTTCTTTTCAACACTTGGCATCTAGATTCTCACGTATTTCCATGACCAATCCGTTCTGGGGAATGTTAGGCACCTTGATCCCTTCGTGATCTCTCTGCTACCAGCTTTGTCATTGTTCTTGATTTAAACCCTGGCTGTTAGAAGACATGAAAAAGGGCAAAGTCACAGAAATTAACTTATTATTTGTACACCTCTTTGGTAGAATTATTTAGTGAGCGATGCATGAGAATCTTAGCCTTTGTGTTGCTTTGAAATTTTTAAGTTATTCACATTCAAATAATATTTAGACATAAATCTCTGTAAATGCAAATCTACAGAGGTTTGATATACCTCTGCTTCAGCATTTACCCAAAGCCTTATCTTTGTGTCTCTATGTAACATCTAGGAGATTCCCTAGATAATTAATGAATAGGAGAAAAAAAACCCCACACTATTATTTCAAAGGTCAACTCCAGAAAAATTTAAGTTTTGCAAAATTTGGCTAAGTCTGCATGAACACTTCAGTGTTTTCATTTTTTCCTATTTTTGTGCCTTTGATTAACCATACTATATAGAACCAGAATATAAACTTCATGAAGCAAGGATTGTTTTCTATTTTTTACCCTATATCTAAAATATTTAGAATGGTTAGTGGTATTTATTAGGTACTTGATACATATATTTCTTTTTTTTTTTTTTGATACATATATTTCTTAGAAGAATTAAAATCTGTTATTTTCCAGCTTGTATGAGATGTTTATATACTAATGTTTAGTTATACCAAACATAATCCACATAAAATTATTGCTTTTCTTTTTGGTGCAGAAATAACCAAAAATTAAAATATGCTCTTGATTATAGAAGTTTTCACCAAGTGTCTTGCTTTCCCTAATCATGTTTTTATATAGGTTTTAAGAAGTGTGAAGTTTTCATCATTTCTGAAAGTGTAAAAAAATTATTAGAATTGAGCATCTTCAGAATCCATATATTAGATCTAGGCTTACCATTAAGTCATTCCCTCCACCAATATTTATTGAGTTATATTTTATGTTGTGCTGTCCTTGCCTTGAAGGCATTAGCAGGTGGCCTCATTGATCCTATGCTTTGGTGGGAAAGGCAGACATTGAACTAGTGAATTTGACTGAGTTGAATGTTGCAAAAGAGCAATAACAATATGCTGTGGGAGCAAATATTCAACAGGGGTGACCTCTCAGAAGTCATATTACTTAATTTGAAATGTGAAAACTGAGTTGCAGTTACCTTGCCTAAGGGTAATAAAGCAAAGTGTTCCTGGTACAGAAAGTAGCAAGTTCAAAAGGCCTTGTGGGGATAGAAAACTTAGAATATTTCCACTTTTGAAAGTAAACTGTATGGCTGGGGCTCTAAGAACCAAGGACCAAGTGGTATATGATGAGGCCAGAGATACTGGCAAGACCCAGACTGTTTTTATTCTCAAAGGGTATTTAATTCTGAATTTAGAACATGATAAGTCTTATTTCGGACAAGGTCAACATGATCAGAATTAGTTGGAAAAGTTGGTGAAGCTACAGTGTGGAAAATGAAGTTACAATGGCGTTGGAAGACAACTTAGGAGACATTTGAAATTCTCCAGATGTGAGACAATGGCAACTTGGACTAGGGTGGTATTAGTAGCCTAATAAAAAACTTTATGGAACAAAGGGTTGTTTAGGAGATAGACTTGTCAGGTTGTGTTGATTGATTGGATTTAGGAAGTGAAACAAAGGGTAAGGTCAAAAATGACTAGATGGTTGAATGGTGGACACTTATGCTAAGATGGGAAACACTAGGCTGGGTAAATGGGAGTGAGGTCACTAACCTACTTGGTGTGATCTGAGAACTTGTAAAAATTTCCCTCTACAATTTGCAACATATGTTGAAATTTTCAAGATCAAAATCCAAAAGTTGGAAGGATTTTATAGGTAATCTTCCCGACGTATATATTCCTACAAAGATGCTCAGGGATGATTTTTCAGTATCTATTCCACTTCCAGCAGGAGGAAGCTCACTATCCTGTTTTAGAGACACTAGTATTTGTTTCCCCCATACTCCCTCAGAAAAGAATCTGCTCCCTGTTTCTGCACTTGACTGAAGGTCTTCACTATATTGGTAACTGGCAGAACCAACCTACTTAGCACAAAAGATTGGATTAGGTGGGAAAATGGACTCAGAAAGAACCAACAAAATCCTGTTGGAAGAATGTGAATTATAAGACCCAGAAATGGCAGAGAGATGCTGTTAGGCCCTGAAATACTAAGGAAATATAAAGACAGTATAAGAGTTGTTGCTATAGCAAACCAGAGCCACATGTGAGTCGAAATTATGAGGGGCAGAAATCAGAAATTTCCAAAGGTTAATCCATCTTACAGAGAAAAGAATGTAGCAGATTTAAAGAATAAAGATAGAAAAGAGATTGTGTGGCTCCCCAGAGAACAAGCCATGGAGAAGAAATTGCTGATACTCTTGATTTCTAGAAAGCCTGATCACACTGCCTGCAGTCGAGTTCTGCAAGTGTCTCCTTACTCTTCTTTTCTTCCAACCTTTTTTTTTTTTTTTTTTAAAAAAAAAGAAGAAGAGAGAGGGAGAGAGAGAGATAGAAAGATCAATGATGAGAGAGTCATTGATCGGCTGCCTCTTGCACACCCCGACTGGGGACTGAGCCTGCAACCCGGGCACGTGCTCTGACCGGGAATCAAACTGCAATCTCCTAGATCCTAGGTCGATGCTCAACCACTGATCCACACCAGCCGGGCTCAATAATCTTTAAAAAATTATGCTACAGTAAGATTTTATTCATTGCAACCATTTGATGCCTGTCTCAGATACTCTCACAAAGAAGAAGATTCTCATTTTCAAAGATTCAGTGGTTACAGCTTTAGTCTACACATTGAGGGGTATCTTTCTCCCTGCAACTTTGTGGTCCTTGGGAACCATGCTGAATAAATTCAATTCTACTATATCACTGTTCATTGAAAATCATGGGGGTGCCTCCTGTCCAACTCTTCTCTTTTCCACACAAAATATCCGTAATTATTGTAATCGTTCCTAATGTAATTTGATTTCCAGACCTCTCCCTTATTCTGTCATACTCATCTGAATAACGTATGGTATGATTGGCCAATCCTTTTGCAAGAAGAGGCCCACAATGAAATGAAACACTTCATATATGACTTGACAAGCTCAGAGTAGCATAAGGCCATCACTATCTATTGTAACTTCACAGTTAACTAAATCTCTTTCCAGAAAATTCCTTTTACCTGAGTTTTTTTTTATAGCATAAATAAGTTTCTAGAAAAAAATACCATAAAAAATAATTCTTTTCATTAAGACACAGTCAGCTGGTAAAATTAAAAAACTCTTGTACAATAGGTAATTATATTGTCACCAGTTACTCAAGCCTTAGCTTATAGTTCTCCCAATGAGTCAGCTGATATCTCCTTATTGAAGAAAAATGTAAAACGTTATACATTTTGAGAGAGAAGAGAGGATTCTTGATCCAGAACCCATGTAGCATTCGTAGAAGTTGGGTAGGGACCAAGCTTCTAAGTTAGTGAGTACACTGGGTGGATAAGGTGGATTTGGAAGAGGGATAAGTAGGAGCGAGGACAGAAAATGATAGTTGAAAAGATGTGAAAAACAATTCAGTTATAGGTAGCAGTTCTCTACAAGGCATTCGCCAGAGCTACACTGGGACAGCTGCCTTTCTAAGATTAGTCCTGGGACCAGAAAGTAGAGGACATGCAATTTCTGTACTTCTGATCTTGGGTGGTTGCCCATGAACACTGACGATGATAAAATGTAGCAAAACTCTTTAAGATGCCCATGATTGGCTATAGATTTATTGGTCTCTGCAGCCAGGCCTCATGAGCTGGCATACCACCCTCAATATATCATATTAGGTAACATTTTAATATCTGATTCCCACAGCTTTTATAGAAGAGAGTCAATGATTGATTGTTAAATTTCATTTTCTTTTTGTGCATGTGGGAAACTGAGAAGCAAATGTGAGAAGGCTTTTTCCATAGTTATAGATGATGCCAGGGGCAGAGCCCGGAATAGACACCTCTTTTTACATGGTCCCATTTGCAGCCCTGCCCAGCCCTGCCAATCGCCAGCCGATCCGCTGTGTGCTGGCACTGTGTCCGCGCCCGGAAAGTGATCGGGAGCCCCACTTTCTGCCGAGGGGCATTAGCGTTCGCATCTGGCGAAGGCGGCCTCTGCCAGTGGAATGGCTGCCCGACTGTGGCTGAAGCTAAAGAAGACCCAGGGTCTCTCACTGTCTTTTTGAGAGACAGCTTTCAGGTTTCTTAGAGAGAGAGAGAAGTGCTTTGTGAAATCAAGAAATGAAAGTGAGCCTTACGCCTTCTCGGGTCTGTCTCAGAGACACTGCGGAGCTGTGGAGGCCCCGTCCAGCTTTCTGAAGGCTACAATGCTTAATCTCAGCAGGGTTATCAGCTCTGTCTTGTATTATAAACCCTCCAATCAAGGCAGTGGGAAACAGCCTTTCTATTTAATACCCGGAGAAATGGTGGAAGTCAGCGATTGATACCAACACAATGATGGGAAAAAGTGTCCAGAGGTGCTACTCACATAATCTCATTTTACAGCATCTTGAAAATTCAATAGAAAGGACTCCACTAACAATACCATTACACAGTCCTTATTATTGTTCTCGAATGTTCCTTAAGCTCTAAAAGCATAACTTAACAATAAAAATGCTCTATAAATACATCCCAACAATGAACGTAACTGTATTTTTTCCTTTAAAAATAAAAGTACACAGTGTTAGTCACAAGTCATATAATTTTACTTAAATAATTTCTTGGCAAATAGTGCATTATCATTTTTTTAAGAATTATATAAATATAAATAAATGAGCTATTCCTTGACACTGGATAATATTTCTGAATAATTTAGAAGAGATAGAGAATATTGCAGCTTGAGTTAACTTCCTATTTAATATGTGATCTTTTTTGGGAGTTATATTTTATTTATCATGTGTTCTCTCTTTGCAAAGATGTTTGGGAGAAAAGCATACATGGTTTTCATATTCTCTGCTATAAATGTGTCAGTGATTCTTGGTTTTTATCTTTTGTCATTAAGGCTCTTGAAATAAGCATATCTTTCAAGTGAGTTAAAATTGTAGGAAGTTACTACTATATCCTGTCTAAGACAGAACCAAACAAATAGCTGAGAGTCATACATGCAAAGTATGCTCCAGCTATTGAAAAGAGATTTCAAACTAATTTAGAAAAACATATTTTGTGCTTCCTGTTTGCGCCTACACTATGTAACGAAGAGAAAGTACATACTGGTCTACATTACCGAAAAAAATTGCTAATGTTATTTCCCTAAGAATACTATATTATTTTATTCTGTAATGGAAAGAGCTAACAAATAATTTTTTACTTAATAACCTACTAAAATATCTAACTTTTTTTTTTTTTTAGTTTAACACATTTCAATTTAATTTTTTAAATACTATTGACAATGCTGAACTCTAAAGGTAAGGACATTTCAAAAACAATTTTCAAAATCATTTGGGAAATCTGATTCCTTTTAAATAATTCATATTTATATCAAACTCTTTAAAGTTTCACATGGAATTCCTTTAAATTTTAAATTTTGTTGACTTAAAAAGTTCAATGCAAATTAAAATTTAATAGCAATTTAAAAATAAAATCTATGTATTTTATTTTTAATAATGTCCTAAAATATTTTATATTATTACATACTAATCTCTGTCATTGAGAAATCTGGTGTGTTATTAAAATATATCAAGAATATCTTTTTCATAGCTAGACTATCATGACAAATTTCCAAAATCTGTTTTCCACTAAGAACCTGAAATACTACTGCCTTACATTTTATTTAAATACTTTTGAAAAATGATCATTTTAGGCTCTATTGTTGGATGGTAATTTTTCATATTTGGTCAGATTAGTTTTTATAAACAACATTTTTGGGAGATTGCAAGAAGCATCAGGAGAGAACGTTTTAACATCCCAAACATAGTAAAATGATCAAATGTTTGAAATATAAGCAAATTGTGCAAATGTTTCTCAACTGAGGGGCTTTTCCTTAAGGATTCATGCATGCCTTTGTTTTTGATGATTCTTCCATAAACCTGACTTACTTCTAAAAATTGCTCCTTTTAATGTAAGAAAGTTGATGGAGAGGGAATTCTATTTATGAGTTTCTCCACTAGATGCCTTAAGACTCCATCACAGCACCTTGCATTTGTGACGTCGGCTATGGAGCCCCACAGTTGAATGTTGCCAGTTTGTATTTAAAAATGGTGCTGTGTCTATAGGATGCAAATCGTCTAGGTGAAAATTCAAGTCAGATAGAAAAATCTGCTTGGTCTTAATATGCTCCATTTGAATTGAGCAGTGAGAAGGCCAAAATTTTAATGGCACATAAAGAAGGTTATGGGAAGAAAAGAGCAAGAAAAAAGAGGGCAAAGGAGAAAAGGCAAAATAAAAATAGAAAGCAGTGCAAGGTAGGTTTGATTGGGAAAGACAGGCTCCATCGCATGCTTCTTGCCACAGTCCCACACAGATGAGGTTGCCTTCCCCCCAAACACAGGGATAGCTGGTCTAAAACGTAGACTCTACATGACCGTCTTTGTTGGAAATACTTGACAGTTAGATTAAGTTTTTTATTTTTATTTTGGATAGCAAATGATGTTTTAATGCTTATTTGCTGAAAAATTTGAGATGATCACTTATGTCAATAAGGAGCACTGTTCTAAACCAGATGTTTTGATATTTTAAAAAGAATACTAAAATAAAAGTTTAACTTGAAAAATATGGGTGGGGAAACTTTTGAGAGAACTGAATCATCCTTGATGATTCTTAATTAGATAAAACTGAAGACTTTTATGTTTCTATATCTAATTTTTGTAATGCAAGTTTATTCTTTAGTTTTCCATTATATTTATAGATACTGTACCTACCCAAGCTCTCTCACATGGTTTTATATTAAAACTACTGAACTATTCACTCACTTTACCTAACACTTAAATCAACCTGGAAGTAAAAGCGTTTATGGAGAACTCTATTGGCATAAACAGGGGACTCCTGTGGAATTCAGTCTTATATGTGCTTTATCTTTCTTAGGACATTGGTTCAAAACTCCCATTGCAACCAACAGGAGAGTTACAAACTGGAGAATTCTAAATAATTCATGGATGTGTATAGAAATAATGTTTCAAAACTGAAGTCAGAAGCAGCTGCTGGGGGAAAAATGTTTTCTAAAAAGAGTCAGAGTCAACAACAGTCATATTATTTCAGGTTAGCTCACACCATTGTGTGCATTTACAATACAACATTTGTATGCTTCCATTGGTTTGGAAAAGAAAATTTAGAAGACTTAAAACACACAAACAGCAAATATAAAGAATCCTTTCTAGTTCTTGCAGACAGTATGACTCAGTGGTAAGAAACACCATTCTGCTCGCAGAAACTACTCGATAATATGATTCTATATTTTTAAAAGTAAATCCAAATCTTGAGTGTTAAGCCAGACAGTCTCCGTTTTACAAAATAAGTACAAGGTATTGCTTCTTTTTTTTCCCTTCCATTTATTTAACAAATGTTCCTTATGCTAACATAGGTTTAGGATAAGGGTCATTGGAGATGCTTGACAATAAATGCAAAACCACTCGTTATCCAGGTCAACCACAATTCTAAAATTGAACAATAATGTAGAAGCAAATTATTTATTTTTCATCATCTCTAGGTTAGAAGTGTCAATTTAGAAATAGAAAAATGGAAAGCAATCAAAACTGTTTTAGAATCAGCATTCAATAAAACAGGCTACTCCTCAAGATCTCACTTGGAAAGAAGACAACTGATAATTACATAAGTGGAAACATTCATCTTCAATTTATTTAAATTGGTTTTACTCCAACCCCATTTTCATGGCAGGAACTGTCGTAGCTCCCTGGACTGACATAACGACAATACTTATAAATATATTTATCAGTGGATGTAGGTATTACATGAATCTAAATTACCCTAATACCTCAAATAAAATAATGAATCATAGTGAACTAAATGCTTTATGGAAATAACTCAGTAATATCATAGATTAAATAAAGCACTCATAAAAGTAACTTTTATATTAATACTTTAAGATTACTTCTACTAAATATTTTTCTCAACTGATGGTGATGTTGAACCTGTAAATTAACTGGGGGGAAAAACATTGTTCACCTTTAACTTTCAGGAAAGAGCTTTCTTATCTTATATAACTCAGTAAAAGTTTTCAAATTTGTAACTCGGTCTCTCTTCCCAGCAAAGCATATGTTAGACCCTTTTAAAACCATGAACCTATCAACAGATATTTTGAGTAGGTTTAGACAGATTTCTTAATTCACATTGCTAGTTAATGCTCAAATATTGGCCTTGTTTTAACCTGGATTTATGTTCACTCATAAGTTTGCAAATAAGCCATATTTGAGTCCTAACTCTTCAAATGCATACTGCGATTGCAAATTTCTTTTCTTTTTTTTTAATTATCAAAGGTATTGTTTCCTGCTTTTACTTGTTATTAGTTCTGATAGCCCAGGAGACCCTCTGGGCAGTTAATTCAAATCAAAGCCAAACATTTCATCCAGTCTGTGACTTCCATTAATCAGCTCTCCCTATAAAATTGCAATTTAAAACAATGCCACTAGACCCCCTCCCCCACTCCCAAAAGTTGTAGTACACAGACAAAAGCCATAATATACCATGTGACTTGGCAGTAGAAACATGTTGACTTGGGAAGACGTGGATTTGATCCTGACATTTCCATTTTGACTATCTTGTTATTGACTTACTCTGCATTGATGATTAGCTTATTTAGGTAATATATGCACAACATGCACAACACAAACGAGCTACATTTACTTCTCTTTCTGTCTTGTTACCATGTCCAGGTTCTCTGACCTTCCATGTTTTTCAGTCCTAGACAGTCTCGTCTTTCTCCTTGACAGCTTATTGAGTGTGACATGAGTGAGATCTGGAGAACTTGTTTAGTGCATTTATTATCATATGAAAAAGTCACTTCCATTTGTACATAGGAAGAGCAAGGACTTTTCAGCTGGTTAACTAGCTTTCATCTCTGTGTAGTAACTACCTGGTGAGCTGTGAGGAGGCCTCATGCAGGCTCTGAGAGAACGTGTACTGTGATCAAACTGGAGATATCCACTCTTGCACCCAAAAGAAATAAGTATGCCATCCAGATGTGGGGCAAAGATGGGCAAAGGACCACCTAAGCTTTGCCTAAAATCAGAAAATGGTTTTGAGTTGTTTCTATGCTAATTTCAATTTATCTCTGGCTTGATCTGAGAAAAATAAATATGTAAAAATAGACTATATAAAAATACATGTATAAATAGACAAAATTCATGTTGATATTTCTATTAACAGTTTAAAAAATTGGTTGACAATTGGTGGTAACTTTAGCTTGGACTCAGCTATCTGTAGTGAGAGGAGTTCTGAGGTTGCAGGTTTCTACAGACAAAAGAGCAGAGGCATACAAAAAGTGGTTACTCAGTCGAACACTTGGCTTGAAAAAGAGTCATTTATTGGTCTAAAACAAATGTTACAACATTTCAAGGAAACATCTGCATATTCTGAAAACTAGTTATGATTGGGCACTTTATTCAGTGAAACATGATTTTTTCAACTTTATTTTTCTTTCTGGTGAGTGTTCAAATGGGAACTACAATTGTTTCAGTCTCAGAAGCAGACTTACCTACTTTTCCCCCTTATGGTAAGAACTAAGAAATCGTTTAAATATTCTGATTATATTTAATGGTTAGAAACATTTTCCACTCCAGGTCTGATTACTCTTAACTGTTGTTACTTCTTTTTATCTGGGAGCATAGTTTATGAATAGTCATTATAGTTATATGTTTAAATTTTTCTATTTTCTTATTGTGTTCATGAAGCAAAGAGAAAGTTCCATCTTTCCCATAAAGGAAGATGTAAATTTTGCAGTATGTTTTTACAAATTCTCTCACATGTCTGTAGTACGTATTTCTCATCAATAGCATATGTAGAGATATAACCACTCATAAATGTGTCTGATTATTGGGCCATCAAATCAAGTAGTTTGACTTTATTATTTACATGATTCTTAAAATATGCAGGCGACTGAGCACACAAATAAACATGTGTTTTTGGATCAGTAGAAAGCCCAGTGTTTATGAACAGTGTTCTTTGTATTTTTAACAATATCTGGCACATTTAAAGCAAATCTCTTTACTGAAATGTGGAGCCTGAATAATTGTGTGCTTTGTGATCTATGCTGGGCAGGGGCCCCAACCTCTGCTCTTTAGGCAGACAGGAATATGAAAATCTGTTATTGCAGTTTGACATTTTCTTTGCATGATTAGCTCAGTTGGTAAATCTCCACTTTGCAGTTCTTAGAAGCCCAGATTTCCTCTTACAAAGCAATGTGGTTCTGATTACAGTCTTATTGACGTCCAGACATAGTACCTG
The DNA here is from genome assembly GCF_964146895.1 of Miniopterus schreibersii. Classification (NCBI taxonomy): domain Eukaryota; kingdom Metazoa; phylum Chordata; class Mammalia; order Chiroptera; family Miniopteridae; genus Miniopterus; species Miniopterus schreibersii. The sequence goes on along the minus strand of NC_138106.1, from coordinate 25,859,402 downwards.
TGTTCTGCTAGCAGTTCCACCTCTGATTTTCCATGTTAACACGAACAATTTACTGACCCTACCTTCCTCTTCTTTGCCTGCAGTGGTTGGAGAAATTGAGAACCCCAGGAGTTGTAGTGAGGGGAGTGAAGGCAGGGTAAGTAAATATTATCCACCTTCCAAGTCCTGGTACAATGTTCTAATGTTGGAGAAGAGATTCATGATGAATTGAACTCAGTGAAAGTATTTTTGTAGTGTAGAGCTGTGGCTCATTTGTTTTGTGCATTAATTCTGACTGTCACTTGGTGAGACAACATGATTATCTTTCAAAGGAACACTGCCAAACATTTCTAGATGTACCACACAAAGCCCCAATCCTGCTCAATGTCACATGACAAATCTGGTCCAGGGCACCATCTTTGCTCACCTGACTTACAAAGCTTTGTATATAAACTTATATAAGCTTCTCAAACAGGCTTGTGCAAGCTTATAAGCTGATTTGTACAGCACCTTAACTCATCTCCTTCCTTTTATTCTTGCTCTCCTACGGTCCATCCCTCAGAGTAGCCTGAAGTTTCTTTCAGAAATGAATATAAATAAGATCCTTTCTGTCTCCTGCCAGAATTCTCCAATGACTTCTCATTACACTCTGATCAACATCCAGATGCCTTCTGTGACATCAAAAGCCTGACATGATCTGGGCTGCACTACTTCTCTGACCTCATTTCCCACCACTTTCCTCTTTGCAGGCTCTTTTCTACACATAGTGGCTTCTCCCTGCTTCTGCCTCAACCCTTTGAACTGGCTGTTCCCTCTTCCTGAAGGACTCTTCCTGCCTCATCACACTACTGACTTCTCATTCACCCTTTAAGTCTCAGCTGATCCATCATATCACCAACTCAGACAGCTCTTCCTGGGCCAACTGACCCGAAGAATCTCCCAAGGAGTTCTCCTTCAGATACTTTATTTTCTTCACAGCACTCACTGCTCTCTAATGCTATATGGTTGCTTCATTGTTGTATGTGTTTATTTTTTGTTTTCCTACATGGGAATGATGCTTCCTGAGGAAAGGGACCCTATCTTATTCTCAGTGTGCATTGCCTAGCTTGGCATAGCCAACCAATACATGTTTTGTTGGATGGATGGATGAAAGACCACACTATTGAGTTTATGGAAATCCAACAGCCAGAAAAAAAACTCAGGCCTGGTTTCAGAGTCTTAATCTACAACAACTAACTCTGGGCTCATTAATTTTCATTCCTTTGTTTTCTACAGTTGCCTTATCCTTTTCAGAGCCCTACATTTATTTAATTTTGATTACCCTACATTCATTAGTTTCTACTAGTGCCTAGAGAGAGAACCCAACACATGTTAGGCACTTTGTGAATGTTCGTAGAATTGAAATCTGACATTTTATTTTATTCCAGTTGAACAACTTCATACTGGCCATATACTGATTAACTCTAAAAGAGACAAGTTTCTCAACATAATACCACGCCCCCTGTTTTAATGTCAGCAAGGTAGGTATCTCCATGATTCCCGAAATGTGAGGGCTGAGCAAGCTGAGAGATAAAAATAATATTTAGAGCTTTTACAGGAGCACCTTTCAAAGGGATTTAAGTATTACTGTATCTACTCACAGAATTTCTTTAAGGAAGTGTTCTCACATCTCCTTTTCAGGATGGGATTAATGTTGGGTGACTCACCCAAAGCCCCAGTGAACTGGTAGTATGGGAAGCACCCTGCGTGTCTAATCCCCCACCCCACCCACAGCCCGTCCCTCCTCATCTCCTTCATCTCCACTTTCTTGCCCATCTGCTGTTTGCATATCTTTGCTCTGTTTGGTTTCCTTTGGCCTTTTTTAAAAGTTCAAACTTATTTTCTTATTTTTAACATATTGTTTGAAAGCATGCATAAACAAAAGGCCTGGGAGTGGAAAGAGAGTGGTGTTGACGGCAGAGGAAAGAAAGGAGATGGGGAGAGATTGTGGTAAGAATCAGGAGATCCTCAGAAGTTCAAGAAACCACTTTACCAAAGAGCACAAAGGCCAGGGCAAGGGGAAGAAATTCCTTTTCCAAAGTAGCCAGAAGTCTGGACATGATAAGCACTGCATTTACTCATCACTGCTGTCAATGTCGTCTCCACTGGGCTTCCAGAGATCCAGTGTCCTGCTTCTAAGCCATCCCCTGAGCCCACAGTTGAGGATATTTAAAAGCTCTGGCTATCAAACACAACTTAATTGGCTGTTAAAGACTTATTTTCAGACATGATGTATAAAACAGAGGCACTTATTTCCTTTTCTGCTTTCACATCTTCATGACACAATTTTTTATTTTTCTAGGAAGGGCAAAATCCATTTTGAAGGGGTGTGTCTGTGTAGTGCTAACCAACCATTCAGGGTGTCAACGAGGGTGTCAATGACGCCTGTTCAGCTTTCACAAATGAGGAACCCGTAAAGTATAAGTGGGAGATTCCCTCAGGGAGATCCAGGCCCTTGGTGGTAAACTGGAGAGGAGCCTCTGAACTGGCCACCCAGCTGCTTTGCCTTGCACCCACTACCACGGGTATAGGCAGGGAGAAAACTACAAAACACTAACATTTGCTCTTTAAAGGCATCTCAAGGGCCTTTTTTTTTTTTCCATCTGGAAAGGGTGAGTGGTAGGAGAAAAGTGGGTCTCAAGTGGCTGAGGAAATGCTCTGAAGAAAAAAGTGAGCAGCTGGGAAGAAGAACCCCTTCCATGTTTAAAAAAAATATTTTTTTAAAAAGGTGCAAGGTTGTGGGGCCTCTAGGGTTCAGGAATTGCCTTCCTAGTTTCACTGTGCCATTCACCTGCAACGCCCCAAGTCCCTCTGAGCCTGTTGGCCACCTTAAATTGAAGATAATATTTATCTTACAGTTTGTTTTGAGGTCTAACCAAGTACTAGGTTCAAGGAGATCTTTGGTTGTTGATAATTTAGAAGTCATGGAGATATATGAACAGGATCTAAAATAAAGAACTGCTAGTAGCTCATGGTAGAAAACATTATTCCTTTCCCAATCTGCAGTAATTGGAAAGCTGTTGTTATACGGGGGATCTTCAGCTTCACAGAAGCCATATTCATAAAAACCCTTTGAAAGCTATTTTATAATGTTAATTGTAGGTTAAATATGGGCCTGCAATCAACACGGTTATGATCACTTAGAACACCTAGACAAGGTGAAATAGGTTGGATGTCACTTCACTGGCTTGTTCATGATTATAAGAAATGGGGAGAGTTTTTTCTTTTTCTTCTAAAAGGCAAGATTATTTATATTATGAAGTATATCAACTATTTGGGTGTTTGTTTTTGTTTTTTTAAGTTCACCTGGTTATTACCAGTATATACAGAGAACCTGCATATACTGTTAGTATGCATTTTTCTTTCATATTATTAAGAAAATGTAGATAACCATAGGTCATAGTTTATTAAGCCATGTTGTCACCAAACCGATTTTTAAAGTTTTCTTAGGATTTTTTTCCATTACAGAGGTAACTTTGCTTGTTTTTCCTATTTTATAAGTAACATGTGTTAACTGATTAAAAACAAACACAAATGCAGACTTTACAGAAAGTTCTATAGAAGAAACAATTATCTGTGAGTCCATTACTCAGAGATAATTATTTGTGATTATCACCCAGACATTTTCTGTGTAGTCATTAACAATTTCTTCCTAAGTTAAGTCCCACTCTGATGTTTTCAATCTTATTTTAATTTAAAATATATCATGAACTTTCAATGCCAATAAATATACATTTACAATATTTTTAATGATTTGTATAATAGCTCATTTGTATGTCTATACCCTAATTTATTTAATTCATTTTTCTTTTGAGATCATTTAAGATTTTATTTTTTCCAATTCTTTTTATTATTAAAATTGTTTCCATAGGATTAATTTCTAACAGTGAAATTGCTAGGACAATGGAAATTCACATTTTAAAAGTTTTTTATACATATTTCCAAACTGCCCTCATGAAAATTTTTCCAACATATGCTCCAGTTTTTGTGAGTGGCTTTTCTTTCTTGTTAACACTGGACATTATAGTTCTTTTTAATATGTGCTTAATTTAGTAATGTAAAATATCCCATTTTAATTTGAATTTCTTTATTTAATGTTAAGCATAAATAATTTTTTTCATATATTTATTGATTATCTGAGATTCTGCTTTTGTGGATTGCCTGTTCACATACTTTGTCTATTTTTCCACTGGCCATTAATTTTTTTTCAGACTGATACCTAAAAGCATCTTGGATATTGGTACTATTGCTGGTCATTTTGCAAATTCATGATTTTTATGTCATCCAAAATTCCAAGTTAAAAATGGCTAAGTTTGCATGGAAAAGGAAGGGCAGGGTCACATAAGGAATTACCACAGGAAAAGATCCAGGGTACCCCCCAAATATATTTTCTAACAGTTAACATTTTAAAGTGTTGGTCATGTTCTAGAACAGGACGCCCAGATCTTCTTCTAGGGCTTTGTAAATGGGTTACATACCTTTCTGTCTGGCCTGAGTAATCGGAAGGGATGGGCTCAGTGACTGCTCAAGATGTTCCTTTGCCCAGAGTAATTATTTCCTATTTTCACATATGAACTTGGTTCGTAAAAACTCCAAATCAAGGCTTTTTTCAGTTAATTTACTAGTGATATCTACATTGTCCTTCCTAAAGGGCTTTAAAAATTAAGAATTTTTAAACCATATTTCTAAGCTTAAGAACAAATAGAAATAGGTGTGTCTTTCAATTATTTTTAATAGCAAACGCCACATACATAGTGTGACTATGAGTCATCTTCCTAAGGTTTAATTTCTTACTGCTCTCTTGTGGCCACTCAAATGAACTGTCCAGATGCCTATTTTTATTTTTTTATTTTAAACAGATTCTATAATATTAATTTAAAAAAACAAAACATCTTTCAAGCAGAATCATAAAATTTTGTTTTTGTAGCAAGTTGGATCTCTGACATTTGAACATTAAGGACACAAAATCATTTTTTATTTAATTAATTATTAAGTACTCACTGGGATGGGGCTGAAGAATAGAAAAGATCTGTAAGATTCTTCTTGTTATTTTTTCCTTTATTCAGTAAAACCAACTACATTGTTATTTATCTATAAAGTCATCAAAAGACTGAAGTTTGAAATAGTTCTGACTATTCTGAAGGTAAAAAACAAAACCTCCAGCCTGCTTCCTTACTGTGGTTTTGGGAATATCAGTAGGGTCTAAGTTTGGTCATTATAATATAAAACAGTCTCTTTTTAGGGGAAAAGTAATTCAAAGGCTGGCTATACATCAGAGCGCAAGTAAGACCCAGCTAAGAAACGAAGCTCTTTTGTTACATTTGGGCCACGTAGCACCGCCCGTGAGGAGACAGGACCCAGGAACTGCGGCCTCAGCGGAGCACAGAAGACAGATGAGCTGAAATGCCTGGGGTTCAGGCGTGAGTGTCGGTCATGCAAATTATGACGTTGTTTAACAAACTCCTGATTCATTTGACTTCAATCCAATTGATTGCTGGTTACATTTATTAAGAAAGGAATACCAGAGGGTGAGCAGTTTGGGGGAAAGATTAAGTTTAACTTGTATGGGAGACATACACGTGGAGATGTCAGGGAGGCAGGTGGATGTGCCCGTCGAGAATTCAGGGAAGAGTCATCCATGAATATATATCTGAGTGAACTTGGTATCTAATGCGCGATTTTTGGCGAGATTGCGGGGGGCTAAAAAATGTAAAAAGAATGAACCTTGTTAGTGAAAGTTGAGGAAGATTGGGTTTAAAGAAGAAAAGGTAAAATGTTAAGCACTTTAGGTAATAATAAATAGTAACAGCTAAGAGCTTAGCATTTAATGTCAGGCATTTTCTCAGGGCTTTACGTATATTAACTCCTTGAGCCCTTCCACCCATATCATGATGCAGTTACTATTATTATTCGCATTTTGGGGATGAACAAAGTGAAGCCCAGAGAGGTTAAGTACTTTTCTTGAGATCACATAGGTAGTAAAGAAAGGAGTTAGGGTTCAAACCAAGGCAATCTGACTTCAGAGTTCCATGCCTTATTAACTATTATGCTGTTCTACCTGTAGACAAGTCAAAGATAGAGAAAAAAATATCTTTGACACGAGTGATGTGAAGGTCAATCACAACCATACCACAAACTGAGTGGAACGATAGGGCCAGGCCAACAGTCACCTTGGAGTGACTCACAGAGCTGGCGAGGGGGGAGGGGAAGAAGAAATGGATATGGTGTTTAGACACAGCTGGATCAACAGCTGTTGAGAAGCAGGGCTCTGAGAAATGTAGTTTGAATCAGTCCCAAGTTCAAGTCATGCAAGTAGGACTTGTGTGAAGCCAGGCAACTGTGGAAGACTCCAAAGATTTGGGTCATCTCTAGCTGAATATGAGGGAGGAGTTTGAAAATGCATCTGGCTCTTAGCTCTTTTTTAGAGTGAGACAGAATCATTGGGTTACTTATGATATTAAATTTCTGAGGTTAAAAACTTATTTGCTTATCTGATTATCACTCCTATTCCCCAACTCAAACACTTATTCCAGTGCTCTATGTGAGCAGAGAGAAATGGGGGTTCTGGGGAAGTCAGTTTCGAGTTAGAGGACTTGAGTGTTTACCCTGCTCTTTACTAGTTATGGCTTTAAACAAGTCCAAATCTCCTGGTTCTTCAGCTGTAAAAGAGAAAAAAAGCTACCCCAACCCCAGTATTGTTGGTAAGGTGAAGAATAAAAATACATGGTTAACTACACAATTTTACATAAATGTTAAGTGCTTATATAATAAACTGTTATTGAAAGAGGGCAGGAAGGAGAGAAGGAGAGAGTGATCCTAGTTTGAAAGTTTCACCAGACTAGAAGAAATATATACCTACTTAAAGCGTGGACACATAGTAGATGTTCAATAACTATTGGTTGGTGGATTAATTGATTTTTTTCATTTGAGAAGGGCTAGAAACAATAGCCTGCATCCACCGGGGTCAGACAAAGATCACCCTGATCTTTGCCTGAACACCATTCAAATGAGCACTTTGGCCAACAGAGGGGAAATTTCATGCTAGCAGTAGTGATAGAACAGGCATTTAGCATAAATATTTGCTGATTGATTGATTGGACTGGGCATATCATCAACATTGCAGCACAAAACGTTTCGACAAGTGATCTTGTGAGATTTCAGGGGAATGCGCTTGCCAGCTCCATGGCAGGCAGACATTTCCTGAGTAGTCACACTGCAGTGCCCCCGGTGAATTGCCCACCAGTGCCAATTAAATGCAGTTGTAGTTAAACCTTCAGGGTGGTAGAAAATGATCTTTAGGACAGCTCAGGATTCACTGGGGAGCAGCCAGTTCTGCAACGCTACAGTTTCACACATAATTTGAGCAAGAGGTGGAGGAAGATGAAAGACAGCTGATCGATGTCTACATGGACTAGAGATTCTTCATCCAGAGCAAGTCGGAGAATGTTTAAATTTTTTGAAAGAGTGAGACTCGTGGCTCTTCCAGACATTACACAATGTCCTCTGAAATTTTTCTTCACATGTCTATGACTCGTTAACATATATTTTTTTTAAGTATTGACTTTTCAAATGAACAAAAACAAGCAAGAACAAGGGCAAACACAGCAAATGAATCACAGAGAAGAAGAATGCGATGGGTGAAGAGAGAGCGTGTGCCTGGGCCTGGGTCTTCAGGACCTGGCTCTGTGACTGTGGAACGCACAGAACTATTGGGAATTCTCTTCACATCCCTAAAGAGTCATCATTCCACAAACTTCTGCGTCCTAGAACATGACCAGCCTCCCCGGACCACGTTCCAGAAGTCTCCAAGTGCAAGACCACAAGGATGCCTGGTAGGATCAGGGACTAGAACAGCTGCTGACAGATGTAGCAAAGCGCTGTCTTTTTTTTCTCTTTATCTTTGATACACATGTTGTGTTAGCAGGGGACCCTGAGATAGTGACTTTTTAGGGCCTAGTGTCTCACTCCATGTAAATCGACTTTGCAATGAGGTTTTCTCTTTGAACATAAATTGTCCTCTAAATGAGTTTAAGCCTGGAAGCCTGAAATTAAAAGCTGGATGCTGCCACACAGCTCTAGTTGAATGCACAACTAAATGTTAGGATCAAAATATAACAGTGTGATTAGTTCTAGCAATAAAATTAAAAAACACTAGTGTGTTACTGATGTGTGGGCAGTGAAGCCCCTAAATGCCCTTGCAAAATATCCATGACTACACCCGGAAGCCCCGTAAAGACGACATCCATATTTCTTGTCGTAGGTAACTGACTCTCACCTGATTCTTGTTTACTGCACCCACTGGTGGAATTACTGTTTCTCCTTCATCAAAAGAGTTAAATGTAGCTACTGGGGACCCACAGGCTTTCAGGACAGCTGCATCCCTCTTTTCCAGCAATGCCACTCTGCCTTGCACAGTCCTGAGACTTTTCCTTAGGCTATGGGGTCTCCCTTTTGCCCCCATGGAGGGTGGCAGTGTTAAATTTAACTTGTTCTTGTTTAACTTATACCTGATGGTTCCATATTCTCTGCATAAAGGTGCACTGATATAAAAGAGAAAAACACTCTTACTTCCCTTTTAAAAAGCGGTAACTTGATGATCTATCACGGGCATATCCAACTGTCGTAGACTCTGGCATAGACTCCATCCTTTCTTCCCATTCAAGAAAATATCAGAATGGAAAGAATGATGTTACACAGAGCTGGCATTGAGTCTGTGTTAATTTAAAGAGATAACCACTACTAAGCATTGGTATTTTATTGTCAGCAATTCCTGGTGACATACTTCACAATTGATTGTCATCATGGCCGAGTACTATTTCCTAAAGCAAGAGAGAAGTTTGACTCGAAGGAAGAGTCAGACAATCTGAAGGAGTAGTGTCTCTGTGCTCAGCTCCTCCTCAAAACTCTCATCTAGTGAGCCTCAAGGAATCAGACTGAGGGGCTAAGGCAAGAGCTTTATACATGTGGACGGTCCAAGGAGACTCAGGCAAGGGAGGGAGACCAAAGTGAAGCAGACTCTGACATTTCCATGTTGGTCCTGACATCTTTCATTTTAGCTCATTACTCTCAAAATGTTGGATTATTTTTTCTAAATAGAAATGTGCTTGAGTAAAAATATTAATCTATTCATCCTGATTTATAATTGTCTCAAGAACTTTTGATTACCATGAAATGCTTTGTAGCACTTTTATTCTCATTTCAAACTAGTTATATATATCCAAATATTAAATGACTATTTAATAAACATTTATTGAGCATATACTACATGCTAAACTCTATCCAAGTTCTACAGATATGTCAATGAACAGAATAGTCTCTGTCATCAGAGTTTACATTCTTAATGGGGAAATAAATTTTAAAAATTATAACCAAGTTCTATAAGTATAATAGAGGGGAAGAACCAGGTGTTAAAGGGACAAATAGTAAAATGCAACTAATCTCATCTGCTAGTGAGAGTCCTGTGACTACCTGAAAGACTCGACAAGAAAGCTGCTGTGTGAGGGATGATTAGGAATTAGTCAGGCAAAAGGGTCATATGCTAAGGAAGAGAGTTCCAGACAAATAGAATGCCATGTGCAAAGGCCTCAAGACAAGGGAGAGATGGTGCATGCAAGACAAGGGAGAAATGGTGCATGCAAGACAAGGGAGAGATGGTGCATGTAAGGAACCAGAAGGAATGATTTATCTCGAGTCAAAAGTCCAGGGTGAAAAGTGGCAAGATTAAGTAGAAATCAGAGGGCGTGAGACTTCTAAGCCATGTTAAGAATTTGGACTTTATTCTACGGGTGACAGGAAGCCATTGAAAAGTTACATATGTGGTAATACTGGATTTGGATTTTAGAAAGATCACTTGAACTTCGCTTCAGAGAATACAAGAATTCCTCGCTATCTGCACAATCATTAGCAGAGCTTATAGTGCCTCAACTCAGGAATGAAGAGACTCAGATACATTTTTATAGAAATCCCCACTCTCCAAACTTTTTCTAGTCGCTATGCCAAATAGATTCATGTAACTTAACGCCCTTCTCTATCTGAACTTGCTGTCCAAACTAAGGAATCAAATTGATTCAGGAATAAAGAATATTTGTAAATTTAGGCGGGGTAACAATGGAGGCTGAAGACGTAATGAAGGTAGTAAAACGGCAGTGATCTGAGAACTTGAGAGATATTTAGAATAGAGCATCAATAGGCCATTGTGATCGATTTGGTATGGTAAGGAGGTCAACAGTGATGAGGCAGAAGAGTGAAGGATGATACATAATTATCTGTTTGGGGGAAATCCATGGAGTTTCTACTGCTTTGATGGGAAGCAAAGAATTAAAAGTTGTTTCTGGTGAAATAAAGTATAGGAATCATGGAATGTAGGAGATTATAAATTCTATTTGGGACATACTGAATTTAAGGTGTAAGTGGGATACAAGTGGAACTGTCTAGTAAGCTGTTAAATGTTTGAGTTTGAAGCTAAGGAAAGGGACCTTGACTTCAAATACAGAATTTCAAGCTATTGGCTTTAGACGGTGTGATGGAGACTGCCAGTTACCCACTGAAACGCACCCTCCCAGCTCTCCCTCTCCCTCTCGCCACAGCAAATGTCTCTAAAACACCATCTGTGTATAACTGCCATTTCCTCATCTCTCTGCCATCTCTTCACACCACCACTCCCCTGAATCTGTTCTCACTGAAGTCACTAATGACCTCCGTGACACTAAATACCCCAGACGTGCCAGGTGGCAGTAGCTGGGTCTCTGAGTGACTGCATGGAGCAAAGCTGCTGCCCTGCTGGGCCACACGTGCGCACCTTCACTTTAGGTGAGAAAGAAAGAAACCTCATTCTTTAGGTCATTATTTAAAATTATATGTATATATGTATATGTACACTTTCATTATTTAAAAATAAATAAATAAATAAATTATATATATATTGATTTCAGAGAGAGAGGAAGGGAGAGGGAAAGAGAGAAACATCAATGATGAGAGAGTCACTGATCGGCAGCCTCCTGCACGCCCCCTGCTGGGGACAGAGCCCGCAACCCGGATGTGCCCTGACTGGGAATCGAACTGCCATCTCCTGGGCCATAGGTTGATGCTCAACCACTGAGCCACTCCAGTGGGGCAGGTCATTCTTTTTTTGATAGTAGCTTAGCCTTCACCCTAAAAAGTGGAGATGGCAATTCTATGGGAATATATTAGATACACCAGGGAAAAGAATGTAGAATGAGGAAAGAAAGACCTATGATAGGACCTTACAGAACACCAATATTGAAAAAGTAAACGGGGGAAAATCCTGAAAAGAGGGGTGAGAAGTTGTACCCTGAAATAGAGGAAGAAATCAAAGAATGTGTCTCTTCACATCAGCTTGGAAAAGAGTGTTTTAGGGAGAAGAGAGTGGTTACTGGTGTGAAGTAGTGCTAATAGGTTAACAAAGCAAGAACCAGAAGGAAAGTGTAGGGGATTTAGTGTCAAGGAGGTCATTGGTGACCTGGGTGAGAACAGATCCAAGGGAGTGGTGGTGTGAAGAGATGGCAGATAGAGGAGGAAATGGAAGTTATGCACAGACGGTTTTTTAAAAGAAATTTGCTGTGGCAGGAGGGGGAGAGAGGAGTCAGCATTATGAAAGGAAATCAAGTCAGCAACAATAGCTAACATTTTCTGAGTGCTTATGAGGGGCTAGGTAATGTTCGAAACACTTTACACATATTTCCCATTCAGTCCCCACCACAACCTTATTAAGTTGGCTCTACTATGTATATTTTATAGAAAACTAAGCCGCAAAGATGTCAGATAACTTCCCCAGGCTCCACTAAGTGTTGGTGTACTGTTAATCAACTTGTGGTACAGCTGCTGGTCAGGGAGCCCAGGGAAGTGATATATGTTTGTTGTTCCTCTATGCATAACACTTGGAAGCTTTCTATTTTAACTATTCTTGCTGAATATGAGCTGAATTTTAAGGTTAGACCCAACAAAATGTTGAACTCCACAGCACAGTAAAACAGTTGCTCCACCAAGACCCAGAACCTTTTCTATTTGCCTCAGTCTCTGAGCCCTTGAAGAAGGATGCTTCCAGATGTTGATCATTGATAATAATCACCATCATCTGTTAGTAACAGCATGAATTATAGAGTTGATTTGTGGGTCCATTTGGAAGTGCTTGCCCTGGATGCCAACATTATTAAGCTTGCTTGTCTGCTTGAAATAAGTACCAAGGGATCTAGAAAAATAGCTGGGAAAACATAGAAGAAAGGATTTGTTGGATGCGGTGAAGCCCCATTGCTCTTGCAGATACCATGAATTTACTATGGCATTTATCGGCACAGTTATGTAATTTCCTCCAAATTATGTTCAGCCACTGAGGTGAATATGCTGAGAAGGGAGGTGGTTGGAGTCCTCCAGGCATGGTTGTCTGCAGAAGACTATGGGAGAATAATGAACAAAGAAGTTAGGGTATTAACAACAGTAATTGAAATGATTGGCCATGGGACATGAGCTGCACAGCAGAGAAGTATGAAAATGTTGATCAGAAGAACGAAGCACGGTTTTGAGTGTAAGCTCCAGGAGAGCAGACATCATCGACTTCCTGGTTCACTCTGGGAAATCCAGTGTCTAGAACAGTGTAGGGGGGAAACAGAGCTCTAAATACTATTTGTTAAGTGGTTAAACAATGAGACTAAAGACTAAACTACTGAAAGTAATTATTTTATTTTTTTAAATGATAATAGTTGTGTTTTTTTAAATATATCTTTATTGATTTCAGAGAGAGGAAGGAAGAGGGAGAGAGAGAGATAGAAACATCAATGATGAGAGAGTCATTGATTGGCTGCCTCCTGCATGCCCTGCAGGGCGTCGAGCCTGCAACCCAAGCATGTGCCCTGATCCTGAATTGAACTGTGATCTCCTGGATCATAGGTCGATGCTCAACCACTGAGCCACACCAGCTGGGCTACTGGAAATAATTAAGCAACAGTCAGAAAATAAGAATTTTGGGTCAAATAATTATAGAGCCTGAATTTACAATTTAAGAGCCGGAGCAGCTTCAGGTAAAGAGTAAGATCTCAGATTTACAACTTGGTAGTGGGTGCCTGTAGGACACAGCACAGGAAAGTAAAAGTCACTGAAGATGAGATCAATATGCTGAGAGCTAAGGGTTTGTTTGGGTTGAACACACATCTTTCCAGGCACTCAGAGTGATAACAGAACCTGTGGAAGGGAGGAGAATTGTAAGCCCAGGTGCCAAGACAATCAGTAGCTAAGGAGGAATAATTAGGTCTGAAAACAGCACACTGTGATGGACAGAGAATGGTATACAAGTCAAAGACAAAAATTCCAGCTAGCTTCACTCAATAATAATAATGGTTAATGTGTTCCATCCACCTGGCTAAAGGGGCTGACAATGGATACTTTATAGCTCGATTTACCTGTTTTCATGGTCTAAAATGAAATATTGATTGCCCGTCGGGAAAATTATTTCATTCTGTGCCATATGACATGAATCTTGCTTCTTTTTTTTTCATATGCCAAAATTGGGAAGAATCTATAAAGGTAAATTTATTTCCTATTCAATGATCAATCAATCAATGAAAAATTCAAGTCAGTTTACATAAATATTGTCTAGTCTTTGGTTGAGTTTTTGATATTTGTCTAGTGTCTTCACAAATTCTTTTTATTCACTATTCTTTCTAAATAAAAAATTTCTATTTATTTTTTATTTGCAATAGCATGCATGATTCAGCACAGTATATGTCAAATATCTTGAGTTGACCAAATTCTTTTATTTTTCTACTATTGTACATTGTTTACTTGTTGATTTAGTTTGAAATTGACTTCATCCAAATTTAACAATACAAATATTTCCTTTTTAAATGATCAGTTCTTATTTTGATGATGTTATATAAAATGCTCAATGTCTTGTGTGTGTTTCACAACTAAAATTTATCTTAGCTCTTCTATAATGTCTAGAAACAAATAAAGATCACAGGTTCCTTTGTTTGCACATCTGGAAGAGAAATAAAATATTGAGGCAGTCATAACAATAATTTAAATGTATAAGTGACTTAACTCTTTCAAAGTGTTTTTTTTTTTTAAATATATCTTTATTGATTTCAGAGAGAGGAAAGGAGAGAGAGAGAGAGAGAGAGAGAAATAGAAACATCAACGATGAGAGAGTCATTGATCGAGCCCACAACCCGGGCATGTGCCCTGACTGGGAATTGAACCCCAAAAGCCTGGATCCTAGGTCGAAGCTCAACCACTGAGCCATGCCCAGCTGGGCAAAGTGTTTCTTTATTGGGGCTATCTGCATATTGCATATTTGTTTAAATCTCCCCACTCCTCTCTTTTCATAGAGAGACAGGGTCTGATCCAGAAACTAAAGAGAAAGTTTCTAATGCTTTGGTTAAAGATTGGGTGGAAATATTCTGGTATGTGTGCTGTAATGTGTAGAAACTTTCATAGCCAAAAAATATTAACAAAGAATCCTTTACCTTGATTTTCATTAGCTGGAATTTAGGAACAAAATCCAACCAGTGAGTAGACCCTTTCAGGAAGAGTGTTTTCATGCTGAACTCTTGGTTCCCTTGTCTCTGTACAGCTGAAAGTCACCAGACACTGTTTGATAGCTTGTTCCACTCCTCTCTAGTATTCTTTTCTTTTCACTATTTCAACTATGCTAGTCAAATGAGTTTCCATGGCCCTGTCCTCAAAAGTTGTACAGGGCATGATGGCTTGTTTTACTTGGCAAAGTTCTCTAGAACGTGATTCATTGTCTGCAGGTGATTCATGGTTAGGAAATTAATTCTGAACTCTGCCAGTGATTGCGGTTGATTAAAGTCCAGAAGTCCCTGCCGTCTATTCACTAGCACTCTTTGTCAACTGGAATATTTCTATAATAAAAAGAGCCGAAAGTAGATGTGCCTGATGCATGGAATTTACATGCATGTTTGCATCTTTTGAAAGAGCTACTCAAGCCTACACCATTTTAACACTTGGCATGAAAATCATTCTAAAAGTGTCTGACTGAATGAATCACATTTTACAAATAAATATCTGTCAAATGGTGCAATTACTGCAGATCCAGTCATTAAGCAATAAAATAAAGCAGTAAATAGGATACATCTGCTGCAAAGTGCTATAGAAATGCAAGTTTCCTTCTCAAGTTACTTGTCTTTTAATATTTTAGCCTAATTGGTGGAATGATTCACTAGAAACATCTACCACTCAATCTAATCATGGTACAAAAAAATAAAATAAATAAAAAGAAAAAAAAAGAAAAAAAGACTTCCTAAACCAGTCAATAGGACAAGAAAAAAACACCCACTTACAAGAGAAAGGGAAGCAGGAAAAAAAAAAAAAAAAGCAGAGATAGAGCATTAAGCACTCCTTTTATGTTTCACTGTGAGGAATGATGTAAGATGAAGGACCACATATCCTCTGAAGAGCAACATCTCAAGGCGTTATCTAGTTTCCTTCCATATCAAAAGACAGGATTGTAGAGTTGTATACGTGCAAATAAAAATAAATTTAAAGAGATTTTAATCTTTGTAAACCAACTGAAATTCTTTATTTTGAGTGTGTGATTCTCTTATATGATGAAAGTAAATAAATAAACAGGGATGATATTAGTTTCATAATTCTTTAAGTTGATCAGTGGTATGGACTGTAAGATCATAGGAAATACATATATTGGTCTTTCCCCCAGTTCCTGACACAGGGCTTCTAAAAACCTTATAAGTTTCTAAGTGATAAGAGCACTGTTTTGTTCTAATGAGGTGACTCTGGGTAGGTTCCTGTGTGGAAGCTCGTCAGCAGAAAGACCAAGCCATAATTAGAAGCTTGGAATTTTTCAACACTGCCCCCCACTTCTCTAGAAGAAAAAGAGTTTGAAAATGGAAATAATAATTGATATGCCTACATGATGAAACCTCCATAAAAATCCCAAAAGTATGGGGTTCAGAGAGCTTTCAAGTTTTTGCACATATCCATGTAACAAGAGGGTGATGCACCCCAGCTCCACGGGGACAGAAGCTCTTGTGCTCAGGACCCTCCCAGACCTCGCCCTATGTATCTTCTCACCTGGTTGTTCATCTGTATCCTTTAATAAATTGAAAAGTGTTAAGTAAGTGTTTCCTGAGTTCTGTGACCTGCTCTAACAAATTAAACAAACCTGAGGAGGGCATCATGGGAACCTCAGATATGTAGCTGATCTATCAGATACACAGGTGATAACCTGGACATGTGATTGGCATCTGAAGTGGAGTAGAAAGGATCTTATAGGACTGAGCTCTTCATCTGTGGGTCTGATGTTATCTTGGAGTAGATAGTATCATAATGAGTTAAATTGTAGCACACCCAGCTGGTGTCTCAGAGAATTGCTTGGTGGGAGGAAAACACTACACATTGGCTGACCAGAGTGTCAGAAATCAAACATTTTGTGTGAAAGTTAAGGAGACATACAGGAGGAAAGACTGTTGCGGTTTTTTTTCTAATATACAAAGTTTATATTCAAAGGCAGGCCAGGGAACACATTAGGTAATTATGACCAACTGACATATAGACATCATAAAATATTAGGTCTTCTTTCTCCCGTTGTCTTCCCTTCTATATGAATAATTATTTTTAAAAAGACATAAGAAATAGGAAACCTGTGAAAATTCAGTTTGATAAAATATTTAAAATAAATTTTTGTTGTAACTTTATTACAAAAAGTGCATTTTTATGTTAAAATTTAGAAAAACTAAACAACAAAAAAAGAAAATTACACACAATCTTACCATTCAGGTAACTAATAGTATACGTAGGCATCTTGCAGTTTTTCTATGTTTTTCATTGAATATTCTTAAACCTAGTCCTAAAGAGACTCCCTCTCTTTCTGTTCTCTCTCTGTACCTCTGACACTACCATAAGAAGAACAGGTTCAGGCTAGCATGCTGTTCTAAGGCAAATGAGAAATGTGTGGAGCAGAGCTGTTCCAGCCAATCCAGGGACCTACAATGATGCACAAAAGCATGAGTGATAATAAATGATTTCTGTTTGGGGGTGATTTGTTATGCAGCAATAGCTAACAGATACAAAGTACATATATATGCGTGTCAGTGAGTATATGTATGCATATACATACACACACATATATTTACATATACAAATACATATATATTTAACAAAATCAGAAGCACAATGTCCTTTAACCTGTTTTTTCCAGTTATTATATGATCACACTTACCTCAAGTACAAATAAATAATTATTTTCATTTTTGTCTTACTGCTAGAACATGAGGTCTGCAAAAGCAGATATCACTGTACACCAGTTCCTGGCCAGGGTCTGGCCCACAGTAAGAAATAAACAGGTATGTACAGACTAAACTAAAATTGTTTATAATATCATTTTACTTATCACATTCTATTCCATTGTTTATATGTATATATTATGCTATTTCTAGTAAGCCTTCTATTTTAATTTTTGTTGAAATTTTTCTACAGACTTAGCGGTAAGTCTCCATGAGCATTTATAATCATTTCCTTAAGAAAAATTCTTAGAAATAGAATTTTGGAGCCGACTTTAAAGGACTGCTATTTAAATTAATTATTTATCAACATTTTAGCAATCCCAATTTCGCAAAAGATTTTTCTTTCTTTTTACTCTAGTTTA
This sequence comes from Miniopterus schreibersii, assembly GCF_964146895.1. Classification (NCBI taxonomy): domain Eukaryota; kingdom Metazoa; phylum Chordata; class Mammalia; order Chiroptera; family Miniopteridae; genus Miniopterus; species Miniopterus schreibersii. The sequence continues at coordinate 25,841,746 of NC_138106.1, read as the reverse complement.
CTTAATCCATAATGTGGCCTTTCTATATTAAGGTGAGACAAACAGTGGTCACAGATTGTGCTTAGTGCAAGAGAAGTTTAAAAATGGGCATTTTCCCCCTTAAAAAAAATTAAGCTACAATCACTTCCTATTCTAGCATTTTCTCTTTTCTGATTTTAGACTTCCTTTCATGTCCAGTTAGTAAAGGTCTATTGCAGTTCTCCTGTGTGTGGGGCACTTCTCCCCTCAATCTCTTTTTTAAAACAGTGCCCCTCCTCCTCTCTTTCACACTCAAGCCAATACATGGAGTAGCAGAGTGCAGAGAAGATTAAAAACAGTTTGAAATTCCAATGATAGCACTTCTGAAAGCCAGGAGAGTGGCAATCTTACCTGCCTAAGGACACACTTCCATTGTATGGCTTGAGGGGACCTTTCATTGTTTTTCGGTTTGGACAGGTTTTAATGCTAAGACCAAGGAGTTGACTAGCAGGGCAGAGAACAGCTTACCGACTGTAAGAGAAGGTGGGCATGCTCTTGCAGACGGACTTACACCCACCATTATATTGAGAATAACCTTTCCGATGGGCCCTATTGAACCTAGACTTCTTCCTTCCTCATCTTAGGGATCATTCTACAATACAGACTTCAGTGAACACAGACACTTGCTTTCCCACTTTCTGTGTCATACCTGTTCAAAGCATAACAGACTTGTCAATCCATGGTAATGTTATTCCCACATCCTGCTAAACACTATATTTATTATCAAACATAAATGATGGTAGGCTGACAGATTTTTTTCATACAGACACTAGATTTTAACTATACCCAATCTACTTTAATTGATGTGTATTTCTATAGTTTAAAAAACTTTTGTTGCTTGTTTTCGAAATGTGACTAATTCCTATTTAAATGTGGATATTATGTTCAGTTCAGGGCTGCAGCTAAGGAAATATAATCAGAAGAGTTCATTTTACCTTGAAATAAGTATATGGTTTGCAAAGATCAGGAAAGAAAAAGAGGGGGTGGATTTCTTTTAGTTTCGAGTAACTGTAATTTTGGCCCACTCCTGATATCAGAATTGTCTTGGACTGATTTGAATATAACCCTTTTTAACAGGGTTGAAACATTTTCTCCAGGATCAGAATTTGATTCTGTACTTAGAATAAAAGCTGAAAGGGTTTCCAACTATGCCCCACCTCTAACACACCCCCACAAAGAAGGCCATGGCTTGTCACTCTTGTGTAAAGTTGAGCTTGTAAGCACCCTAATTCAAACCAAAATTACAGTTGGAAGTACCATGTTTCAGTAAGGATTTTCCCATTTATCCACAAACTTCAATTTAATAAAAAACGTCACTAGATTTTGAAACAAATTAGAAGGGGAAAATGAAAAATAATACTCTTTATTTAGGTTGGAAAGATTGGAGACATGATTCAGAGCCTACCATCAGCCACCCCCCACCAAAAAAAAGACACACACAAAAAAAGACTAGATTTATACATATATTTAAAATGATATGAATAATTGGGCAATTATTCAGATATTTGGCTTGAAATATCCAGACATACTACATAAAAGTGTTTTGGTACTTTTGGGCTTGAATTATTGATGTAATTGGACCAATTCACTATTTCACTTTGCCTCTGTAAGTATAGCAGTACCTTAATTATAGCCTAATTTACAGGGTTTCTTTTCCTCCACAGACACTTTACAAATAGTGGATTGCAAATCAGGAGGCCTGAGCTAGATTCTCTTTCACCCTTATTAGCCATGTGACCTTGGACAAGCCACTTTCCCTCCTGGGTCTGTGTCTTCATCTAGATTAAGACTATAATGTATACCCCTACATACTTCATGAAGTTGAGAAAAAGCTAAATAACAATAGGAAGAGATAGCTTTATTGGTCACACATGACTTTATTTAATTTTCACAACAATCATAATTGTGTAGAAGAAGTGATTTTTATAGAAATTAAGAACATTGCTAAAGTCGCACAGCTAGAATTGCACAGAGCACAGACTCAGACCCCAGACTTGGATTCTAATGTACATGTTATATGGTCTCTCTAATGAGATAAACTCTTGCACATACAGAAAGGATTGTTTTTCATATGATTCCAGTAAGTGCAGTGAACCAAGCAACCCACAATGAGTTGAAAAAACTTCCATACCAGTGGGTATTTAAAATTTATGGATTTTTCACCTTTTTTTCAGCAATGATTCTAGGACACTTGAACAAATGGCTCTTAACAGTGTCGCTGTTAGGGCTGTAGCCATATGGTCGTGAAGGACATGTGAAACCTGTTAGCTTTGGCACCATCATCAATAATAACTTTGCCATTTCCCTCAGCTTGAGAATCAGTCCCTGGGGTTGGATTTGCTAACACCAGCATGAGGTCCCTTATCTAATCAGAGCTAGTCCTAGCCATATTTCAGTGCATTTGACAAGAAATGATGTAATGGTCTTAGTTGAAAATGAGATATGCGTTTGACATTTGAATATCACACAGTAATATGATTGTCAACTGAATTGCCAATAATAGGTTTAGTAAAAGCATAGTTTAAAATAGGGTAATGGTTTTTCTCTAGAGCTTTTTCTCCTGGTCACCGTGTTACTTACCCATGCACATGCATATATGTGTTGACACACTTATACACTCACTTATCTATGAAATAATAATGATATGCTTGTGAAAACAACCAGGTTGCGTCTGTTTTAAGTATGGAGAAGTCACTATTTTTCCACACTCAAGATTTTCCCACAAACTGATGAAAAAAATAAGAAATCATCCTGTTTGGTTTCCAGCAGTGAGAATTTCCCCATATGTTCAGCATCACTTTTCCCTTTAAATATTTTGAAAGTAACAAAATAGTACATTCCATTCTCTGCAAATTTCTAACAAACTTTCTTATCACAGATAATGATTTTGAGTTAATTAACCATATTCTACATAAAATATGCAGAATAGGCTAACTCCCACTTGAATAGCTTTAAAAGAAAAAAATATTTGCACTAATAGAAGGAATATTTGACCTTTCTAGAAATAATAGGTAAGATATAATATATAGCACAACTCCATGCAATATAGAAATGCTACATATAGGTTAATTTTACATTAAACTATTGCTATAAAAACTGCAAACGGAGGTCAATCTTTGACAGATCTAAAAATACAACCATGTGGATCAAATTTTCCAGTCATAGCTTCATCTCTGTAGATTTTCTTTCATTTGTAAAAATCTTGCTGTTTCTGCAGAGGAACTGATTAGACTGTCTACTTTAGTGCTGAGCAATGTATTTCTGAAAATGAGCTTCAGCCTACAACAATGCAGTCTATTTGCTGTGTGTTTTTTTTTAATCTGTCCAAGACCAGCTTTTAGGCCTTACATTTCAGATTTGACAATTTGCCGTCGGCATAAACTCTCTCTTAGTGGCAGCTCCTTGAATTTTCACATAAATAGTATTCCAGTTGAGAACTGTCTTTATATAGCCATGCCATTGGAACATACATTTTTAAGCCTCTTCAAAGCATTAACATACATTTTCATGTATTGCTCTCACTGATTTTGGCTTCTGCCTCAGAAAAAGAGAATACAGGGTGTCCCCCCAAAATGTATACACACTTTAACGGCTGATAGCTCAATTTTGAAAATGAAGTGAATTTTAATAAACACCACCTTTATCATTATTCGAAGTGTGTGTATACATTTTGGGGGGAACACTCTATATTACTCACTTTCACCTCAACTCATAAATGAATGTTTTAGAACAATTTAGCTTGAAGATGAAGCAGTCCTTGGAATATCTTACAAAAATGTTTCAGGGAAAGTTGTTACTATCAAGGATTCAGTTTCTCTGTAGGACCACAGTCACACCTCAGGGCTTTGTTTATCTGGGCCATTAGTTCAGCAAGTTAAAGCTCTAGTAATGCTAAGACGCTATTGGGAAAAGGTTTTAACTAAAAAATATATTTTGTCCCATACTATCATTAAATAATGAAATGTCCTAAATAGGTACATTTTCTATATAATTGAAGCCTATTCCATTAAGTATCCAAACTTTTTATGTTTAGAATTACGTTTTGATAGAATTTTTTCCTAAAAATTCCTGCTTCAACTGGAGGCCAAATGTAATAGATGGTAATTGCTGTATCTCGCTGGTTTATAATTTCCTTGCTTGGTCCGTCAGGGGTCATTTTGATTCTATGTGAACGCTTTCTCACGGAAACAACTGATTGTCTCTTTGTTAGACACCTGACCTAAACTAAGCAGGCAGAGTCCTTAACAATGATTTTCAAATAGGACTAAACCAAGGTGTGGTCCCTGGAATTTAGAGTGATGGGAACCACAGGAGGTAATGCCATTTATTCACAACATGGAGAAAGCTGGTCTGCAATAGGAGACGAAATGAGAGAGGCCAAGAACTATAGAAAGACAAAAGATGGAAAGAAGACTTCCTGGAACAGGTCAATTGCTTTGTTCACTTATTTCTGAGGCTTAGCTGGACCTCTGTCCTTCCTGTGGTTAGAAAAGTAGCCTTCTGATAAGTTTCCCTTATTGTCTAAGCTGGTTCCATTAGAATTTCTGGCACTTGAAATCAAATGATAATTATGACTTTAAGACATACCTGTATAGTACACAGCTGATTCAGGCAAACTTTTCAACTCCATCGCAGAATACATTAGAGGATTTTTATTTAAACCTCAGTCAATGCGATTTTTTGAAGGAATGAAACAATTCATGAAATTTTTTTTCTTAAAAATGGCGATGGCATTGATCTTACACATAGCAGACTCAAAACGTATTTTCTTGATGAAGTGGAGCTTGTAAACTAAAGTGAATTTCAGTTGTTATACCCTTATAATTCAGTGACACATTCAAGAGCTTTTTGAAATAGAAGAGGCTGTTTGTACCCACACTAAATAGCCCCAGGCAGCGGTGCTTTGGAAGATATTGGATCTGATTTAAAAGGAAGCTCTGTCATTCTTTCATTGACTAGTTTCTGGCTCTCATCCCCTGCTAGAAAGAGGTGGTTTGAGAAACAATGTGGCCATTACAAGTAGAGAGATTTGACTTGGGTAGATTATTTCAATATCAAAACTTATCTCTCCTCTTACAAAATTGACTTAATAATAAACTTTTTCTACAGAATAAATTAGGTAATATATGTAAAGCACATATTAGGAATTCTATAAATATTAGGTCATTTTTGGCAACTATGTCTCCCTACTTCTAATTTATTATTCATAAGTTATCCTGGGCTAGGAAGACAAATCTAAAGATGTGAAATCTGAAGGTCTGATAGTGATTAAAGGGGGCTCAGTTTTAAAAATCACTTTAAAGATAATTTATTTAAAGTTTACTTAACTAAGAACTACTTAACCATACTGAGTACTCTCTACAAAGGTTTTCCACCCTACTCCAAAGGATGCATATTTGTTCATTCCACTCTTAGTTATGATTATTAGAAAGTTCTACTTACATTGAGCTTACTGCATGCTGGAATTGGTTCCACCCATCATTGCTATATTAGTGGAAGTATGTATGTTTCTATATAATGGCAATTCAGATAATTGAAGGATACGGTCTTGTACCCAAACCTGAGTTAAAAATGTCTATTCATTTTACTTGATCTTCTCAATAGCATTCAGTTTATCATTTGTGAGCTAACGTGAAGAAGACACATTAGTGTGTTTTCTGAGTCATTTGGAGTAGAATAAGATTCCTCTTAGAACAGCCCCAGATTTTACTTCTGATAACTAAGCAGATAGCTTTCAAATAGAAAGATGTTTGTATTCTGAATTAGATTATAATTATGAACCTAAGCTACAGCCTGGTGTTCTTCCCATCAATTAGTAAGGAAATATTTTTCACTAACAATCAATGCTCAATCTAGTCTCTTTTTATTTTCCCATAAATATATACCTATGTACCAATTATAAACCCTTTATCTTGCCCATTTTTGAAACTAAATATTTGCATCTTTCTGTGATTTTTCAAGATTACCACATGATTCTATCATCTCAGTTATAAGTGCTTTTGTACATTGAGCTGAACTTATTTAGGGCATGTAGAATACTAGGTGTTCTTGTAATCATGATTGTCATTTTGATCTAACTCTAATCAGTTCTAATCTTATTCTATATATTTCAGTCTGAAAAACTTTCTACTTTCAGAGAATTGCTTTCTCTATGTCATTTATAAAAATTGTTCCAAGTAGAGATCCAATATTTTCTTGATTGCTTTTCTCTCAATATCACTGAAAACTGAAAAACTATTTGATACTGTGTGTGTGTGTGTGTGTGTGTGTGTGTGTGTATTAAAGGTAAGGTCATTTAGAACTTTAATCCAAATCACCAGTGTGAGAGTTTAAACTAATTGTGAAGGTTTAGAAGAAATAGTCCCTGCAAAAGACCACCCTCAAGATTGATAATTTGCTAGAAGAGTCTCAGAACTCATGGAAAGTGATCATACTCATGGTTATGGCTTATTACAAGAAAATGATACAGATTAAAATTGACCAAGTTAAGAATGGCATAGGGCAGAGTCCAGGAAAACTATCTCAATTGGAGCTTCCATTGTCTTCTTCGAGTGGAATCTAGATGTGTTACCTTTCTGGCACCAATGTTTGACAATACACACGCAGTAATGCCAACCAGGGAAGCTCACTAGACACCAGATACGCCAGCGTTGTGATCTTATACTTTCCAGACTACAGAACTGCGAGAAAGAAATGTTTATTCTTTAAGCCTTCCAGTCTAGGCTATTCTGTTCTAGAGGCCCAAGCAAAGGCATTTATCATTTGCTTCCACAGAATCTGATGTGAATATTTGTGAAGTAAATTAATGTATGTATAAAACTTCCTGTATTTACTAGGTTCTTACTAATTTCCTACATTGGACTTTCCTTATGTGCCCTTATCATTTTTCATGTGTTCTTAGAAACTCAGCTCATTTTACATAAAGCCAGCTTTCTATCTTCTCTTGTGAAATCAGAAGCCCAGGAAGAGTCCTGAATGGCAACATTTGTTAGAGCTGATGAGTAGCTATCCTCTTAAGACTAGACAATGTCCCCAAGTTCATCACATTGTACTTCCTGCTATCTGTTTTTGTGGTGGCCGTCTCTTTCTGATAAAAATGAGTTAGTGACCCCCTCATATGACAAGGGATTCTAACATATTTTAAGGCTCCAGAGATAGTCTTGCTGGGGTAATAATGAATAATAATCCACTTAGAAAAACAAAATGGGAAAAGAAAATGCATTTTAAAAAAGATATAAAAATTATGCCTAAAAATAAACTCTGGTATATTGAGAATATCTACATAAATGTAAAATTTTACTGAGAAACATACAGTTGGGTTTGATTATGTATAGAAATATGTCATGTTCCTGGATGCAAATATTATAAATGTGTCAGTCTCCTCAAATAAATGTACAAATTTAAAGCAATTCTGACAAAATGGATTCTAAAGCTCCTAGAGTGAAAATAAGTGAAAATAAGAAAAAAAAGTTATGAAAGAATGAACAGAGAACGAGCTTTCAAAATTAGATATCATGTTATTAAATCTAAAATAATGACTCTGGCTGGTACTAGTGTAAGAACAAGTGGATTAATGGAAAGTATAGGAAACTGAGAAAGTGACTCAAGACACATTCATCACTTTACTCAACCCAACTGTTGCTGGTCAGAAAATATTCTATGATGCAAATTTGAAATTTATGCCACATTTGAACGAACATAATGTATTGCTTTGCATTTAAAAGTCAAGTACCAAGTAAGTAGAATGAATTAGTAACCCAGGAAGACCAGAGAGAACATGTTTACTAATATGATAAAGAACTTATTTTAATTAGTGGCAAATAATGGTTTAATCAATGGGAAGTGGGATAGCATAATTTGTTTATTAATTGGAAAATATCAAGCTTTCTGTCTACCTCACAATACTTATTTAAAAACTGCAGATGGATTAAAATTTTAAAAAGGACATTGTTTTCAAAGTCATAAAATACGAAAGTATAGTAGAAAATGTATATGAAAATGAAATACTATTCTAGTAAAATATTATAAATAAAATAATATTGTTAAACATAATTTAAAAATAACAAAAATATAGAGCAACTGTTTTTATTTATGAAGAATTTTATAAATTAATAAGGTTCATTAATAAAAGGAAAATTGAGAAACTCACAGGCAACTCATCATACAATATATAAGCAATATTAAAAAAGTCTACATTACAAAGAATCAAAGCATGCATATTAAAATATTAATAAGAAATGATTTTTCAGATGTTACATTGGCAAACATGAAAAATGATAATATTCAGTATTGGCAACAGTGGTGGGAAATGCAGAGAGTCATAAATTATTTTTAGAAATGTAAGATAACACAGCTTTTTAGAGAGCAATATGAATATGATGTAACAAAAATCTAAAAAATATTCACACATAAGAGCCAGCAAGTTCACTTGTAGGAATGTACTCTAAGAAAACAATTTGAGATATTAAAAAAGATTTATGCTCATTTTTGTCCTTTGTAACATTGTTTATGCTGTCATAATAATATTCAGCAATAGAAGTATGGTTAAATAAATTATGGTCAGTGAATGAATTCTATATAACCATGAGAAAGTAAGTTGGACAAGTAGAGTATAACCAGAGTTTAATTTAAAATATACTTATAATTACACATTTATAAAAATAGAAACATTACCAGAAGTAAATACACAAAATATTAACAGTAACAGAATTTATTTTTTATACTTTGCCATGTTTCTCAAATTTTTACATTTCTTCTTTAATTTATAACAAATGATAAATAAATAAATACTATGCAAAAAAGTAAAACAAAAACCAATGAAGTGAAATTATCTTATAGCCTCACCTCATCCCATTCATTTTTCTAGAAGTAACTATGTATATGTGTGTATCTCTGAAGACTTTTTTGTATTAAGCACATGCTATTGCAATCAGAGGTAAAGGCTATTTTAATGAGTATTTATTCAAGCAGAAGAGAATATTCTTTCTCCCATATGCATACATCTAAATATTAAAGGCAGTCACTATGACAAGCCATATAATGATATAGGGAAACCATATAATGGACTGAAGCCATATGATGATATCGAGAAAGTTGTCATTTTGCATTATTGTCAGATAAATCACTAACCTTGACTATTCCTATCTCTCCACTCCTTAAAATAAACTTTCTTGGTTGTCACCAAACACACTCAGCACCTAATAAAATGCTCTAGCAGAGGTAGAGAGCGTGTCACAATTCTAACAATAACCGTGCCCGTTAGCAGGGAGAAGATGTATTCCCAGTCTTTGGACTATTGCCCTGAGTACAACAAACTTTTTACATAACTTTTGACTTGCTTTTAAAGAGAAGAAACACACTGCACGGAAACTGAGGCCTCGTTCCCGCCTTGCGAGGAGGAAGAGGCAGAGCACAGACGGAGGGTAGAGCGGTGGTGGGTCGTGCTGAGTGGCCTGTCACAAAACTCCACCGCAGGCGCTTGCGAACACCACATGTCCACAGGGTTTTGTAAATTAAAGAATGAGTGAGAAATGAGAAGATTACTATAATGAAAAAGCAACCGATGATACTTTCAAATTGACCCTTATAAAGGGCAGACTTGCCACAAGGAGTACTTGAACTATGAGATAGAAAGCTAAGCACGTGGCTCAGAATCTAATTTTGAAAGATGTGATTAACCCGTACATGTTTGTTAATGAGGGGAGAAAGCAGAATCCTTTACTTATTTAACCTTTATTGAGTGTTTTTAATGTAAAATGCACTGTGTTAGGTTGTGGGGGGTCTGGTCAGGAAGACAGAAAGTTCTTTGCCCTGGCAGAGCTTGAGGTCTAGGCGGGGATACAGGTTTAACGATTTCCAAAAACTTTTACCCTGGTAAATGCTATTACCGGGGTTCTGGGTGCTATGGAAACACAAGAAAAGTAAAATAGTGAGCAGAGGAAGTGATGTCTTAGGTAAAAACTACAGGTTAAGTAAGAAACAGGTAGTTTGGTGAGGTTGGGTCAAGAGGCATGTTGACTGAGGAGAAAATGTTCCAGAGGGAGATTTCTGTCTGTCCCACAGGTGAAACGAAACAGGCCACATTGTGAGAACTGGAGACAATTCTCTGTGGCAGCAGAGGCCAAAGATAGAATTGCAGAGTTAAGGTGGTGAGTGGCCCTACAGACCCATGTAAAGCAATTAGAACATAATCCTAGGGGCAGTGCGATGCCACTGGTGGGGCCTATGACAGATGAGATTTGGAGTTAGATGCCTGGGACTGAGAGAGGCTGGCTGGGGGGCTGCCTCTCTATGTTGCTCTCCAAGGGGAAATCAAGTGGTCTCCAGTGAAGGGAGGCAGTGCCGACGGAGAGAAGCAGAGACATTTCAGAGGGAGAAAAGTCAGGACTGAGTTGATTGCGGATTGCTGAGGTAATACTGTACTCAAGGGTAAAGCTCCGTGTTCTGGCTTTGGTATGTAGTAAAGAGATAGAAAACAGCGAATAAATAAGCAAACGTAGCATGAATGGAAAATTGTGATAATTTGAAATCGGATAAGTTGAATTTGAAGAGTTTCTGAGACATCCAAATTACAAAAATCTGAGATATACAGAAGGCAGTTGTATATAGAGGCATGGGAAAGAGGCATTACAAAGGAGGTAATAAGAAAATATATGGGTCAAATAATTGATTTAGAAAACCAACCTTTTCTTCTCCAATCACTAGTGTGCATATTGTAAATAAGAGAAACGAAATATTCTTTTAATTAGCTCTGTTGAGGTATAATTTATATACAATAAAATTAACCAAATTTGGATGTACAATTTGATGATTTTAATAAATTATACAGTTGTGTAACCACCATCAAAATCCTGATATAGAACACTGCCCTCACTCCCAAAGATTTGCCATAGCCCTTTGTTCTTACACGATCCCCCCCACCCCCCAGAGCCTGATGACCACTGATTTGTTCTGCTTGTGTCACTATATTTTTGCCTTTTATAGAATTTCATATAAATCATACCATACGGAGTATGTATCTGGCTTATTGCAATTTGCTTTTGAGAATTGTTCTTATTGTTGTGTTTGTTTTTTTCATTTCTGTGTAGTATTCTATTATGTGGATATACCACAACTTGTTTATCCATTCACCAGGGGATAACACTGGATCATTTCCAAATTTTACTGGTATTCATAAGGTTGTTATAAACTTTTAAGAACAAAACTTTATGTGAACATATGTTTTCATTTCTTTTGGATAAATATATAGGAGTAGAATTGTTGGGTTGTATACATATGAATGTTCTAGTTGTTCCACATCCTTCCGTATACATACTTTTCAAATTTAGCCACTCTAGTGTGTGATATTTCACTGTGGTTTTAATTTGCCTTTTATAAATCTTTTTTGCTAATTTAATTTTTCTTTTTTGTCTTGTTGAGTTGTAAGAATTCTTTACATATTTTTAATAGAGAGCCTTTATTTAAAAATTCTGCATCTATTTCCTCCCATTCTGTGGCTTGCTTTTCATTTTTTAAACAGTGTCTCTTGAAGCATAAACATTTTTTATTTTGCTCAAATAAAATTTATTTATTTTCTTTAATGGTTTATGCTTCTTGTGTTCCATCCAAGAAATATTTTCCTGACCCAAGGTCACAAATAATTTCTCTCTTATTTTCTTGTTAATGTTTATAGTTTCACCTCTGAACACTTAAGTCTATTATTCATTTCAAGCAAATATTTTTCTGTATGGTGTGAAATAAAGGTCTAGGTTTATTTTTCCCCCATGTGGATATCCAATTTTTATAGCACAATTTGTTTAAAACACTATCCTACTTCCCATTGAGTTGCCTTAGTACCTTTGTCAAAAATCATTCAAGCAATGTGTATAAATGTATTCATTTATGGACTCTATTTGTCTATCTGTGCAACAATCCTTGATTACTGTAGTTTCTTAATAAATGTTAAAATCAGGTAATGCAAGTCCTCAAGTTTTGCACTTGTTTTGGTTGCTCTACATAATTTCATTTTTCATACATATTTTAAAACCAGCTTATAAATTTCTAGCAAAGCAAAATGTGCTTGTGCAATCTTAAATTGAGATTTAGTTGTATCTACAGATCAATTTGTTGATAATTGATATCTTAACAATATTTAGTCTTCTGATCCATAAGCATGGTACATATCTCCATTTACTTAGCTCTTCCTAATTTTTCCTCAGGAATATTTAGCAGATTTCAGTGTACAGAAATTGTTTTGATTAATTTATACCTAAATTTTCATACTATTTGATAATAGTGTAAATAGGATGATTTTTTAATTTCAATTACTAAATATTCATTGTTAGTATGTAGAAATGGGATACATTTTTATTTATTTACCTTGCTAAACTCACTTTTTTGTTTGAATACACTTTTGTAAATTCCTTAGGTTTTTCTTTCTAGCCTATGTACATTTTCCTTTCCAAACTACCTGCCTTCTTTTTCTTTTATTGCCTTGCTGTGCTGTCTAGAATCTACAATATGACACTGAATATTGAATAAAAGGAACGGAGGGAAATATTTGCCTTGTTTTCAATATTTGTATGAAGATAACTATGTGTTTTCCGTTGATTCCTCTTACCAGGTTGAGGAAGTTTTTTTTCTATTCCCAGTCTCCTGAGAGTTTTTTTTTTAATCATGATAACATTTGAATTTTATCAAACATAAAAATATTTTATTAAATATATTTCTGCAGTAATTGAGTTGATCATATGTTGTTGTTTTATAGTATTTAAGTATAATGAATCTCTTTGATTGATTTTAAAAGATTGACCAAATTTCCACTCTTTGGTTAAAAACTGCATGGTCATAATTATATCTCATATATATTACTGGATTTCATTTGCTAAAATATTGTTAGGATGTTCATGAGGCTTATTGGTTTCTAATTTGTTTAATATTGCTTTTGTTTTTATATCAGGGTGATATTTACCTTATAAAATAAGACAAAAAGTATTTCTTCTTCAAATTTTTGGAAGAGTTTTTGTAGAATTGAGAGTCCTTCTTTATATTTTTTAGAATTTACCAGTAACGCTATCTGACACTGGAGATTTTTTGTTTAATTGAGTATGTTTTGTTTTCTTAGGGAAGATTTTAATTATGCATTGAAATTTTTTAAACAAATGTAGGGTTAGTCAGGTTATTTGTTAGTTTTTGAGTGAGCTTTTGTAATTTACATTAAAGGAATTTGTTTGTTTCATCTAAGTTCTCAAATTGATTGGCATAAAGTTTTTTTATTTTGGTTTTGCTTTTTAATGTCAGTAGAATCTGTCATATGTCCTCTCTTTTATTCCTGATATGGGTAATTAGTGTATTATCTCTTTTTTTTCTGATCAGTTTGGCAAGACATTTGCTAACTTTATTATTCTTTTCAAAAATATGAATTTACTTTACTGATTTTCTTTTTTTCTGTTCCCTCAATGATTTCTGCTTTTATCATTTTCATCCCCCACTTCTATTTACTTTGTGCCTAATTTACTCTTCTGTATTTGGTTTCTTAAAGTGAGGCTCAGATCATTTATTATAGATCTTTATTTGTAATGTAAGCATTTAAAGTTTTAAATTTTCTTCTAAGCACTGCTTTAGCTACATACCACAAATTCTGATATGTATTTCAATTTCCACATAATCAAAATATTTTCTAATTTCTCTTGTAATTATTTTTACACTCATGTGTCTTTTTAAATTTTCTATTATTTTGAGACTTTATGGGTATTGTTTTTGATTTCTGAGTTTTGTTTTTAATAGTAGAAACACCATATTATTTCAATACTTTTAAATTTATTAAAACTTAGAATATGACCTGTCTTGGTGAATGCTGCGTGCATATTTTTAAAAGTGTGTTCTGTTGTTTTTGGATGGTGTGTTCTATAAATGTAAAATGAACCATTGTTGGTAGTGGTATTTGAGTAACACTCTTAATTTTTCTATAATACTACTATTTTTTTTTGGTCCATTTCTGTGAATTCCTAATAAAGAGTGTGGAAATCCCCAGCCATAATAATAGATTTACTATATATCTTGTCAGGATTTTTCTTCAGTTACTGCCATGTAAGTTGAAGCTTTGTTACTGGGTGCTTACACATTTAGAAATGTTTTGTCCTCTTGATGAACTGATCCCTTTACCAGCCATCCCCCTTATTCCGAAGTCTATTTGCTTGATATTAGTATGGGCACTTCATGTTTTTTATTTTGGCTTTATGCTCTATCTTTTTTATCCTTTAACTTTTAACTTATCTCTGTATTTATATTTGTGATGGTTAATTTTATGTGTCAACTTGACGAGGCCACCGGGGGCCTGGATAAGTGGTTAAACATTATTCTGAATGTGCATGAAGGGTGTTTTTGGGGAGGCTGAGTAAAGCTGGTTGCCCTCTCCAATATGCGTGGGTCTTATCCAGTGAATGGAGTCCTGAACAGACAAAAAGGGAGATTAGGGGAAATTCACTCTTTTTGACTATTTTTGAGCTAGGACATTGGTTTTCTCTTGTACTTGAAGTGGAGGTGACACCATCGGGTCTCCTGGTTCTTAGGCTTTCAGACTCAGACTGGAACTATACCATCTTCGGTCCCTGGCTAGTTCATTCCCACCACCAATTATGAGCCTTCTCATGGTTTTGCCGTTTTATTGTATTATAAGATCTTGCCACTCGGGCTGGTGGGAACACAAACTACTTTCAGGCCAGTGTGAGCTTCAGGAGCTGTTCTGCCTACTCCTTCCTGGTGGTTGTTTCTCTGAACTTAGATCATTTTCCCGGTATGCACTGATTAGCACTCAGCCAAAAATGGAGGGTATCTTCTGCAAATCTTTGGAACTCTCTGTGCAGCAACCTGAAGCTCCCTCTTTCCAGTATTCTACACCTAAATTCTAGTTGCCTTGGCTTCCCTGGATTATTTTCTCTGTTTCTTCATGTCAGAGAGACTATAAGACACATTTTGGATTTTTACCCTCTGATTTGCAGCCTGAAAACTGCCTTCAGGCATTAAATTGGTACAACAAGGTTCACTTTGTTTTTCTTCTCTCAAAGATTCTAGTCCTGTGCTTGTGATGCCTATTTTTCAATGTTTGAAAACTGTGTGTGTATATATGTAATTCCCACCCCCACAGTTTTCTAGGTGTTTAAGATGGGAGGGTAAATGGTAAATCTGGGTCTGTGGCTCCATCTTGACTGCAAGTGTAAATCAATATACATTTATTTTTATGATGGAAAGTTAAGTTTTTTAAAACAAATAATCATCTACTAAATGAATTAAACTAAACAAGTTACCTAACTGATCAAAACCTCAATTTCTTTACACATACAATATTAATAATAATGCCTGCCTTATTGATGGTTAGATTGTAATTAGAATCCAATGTGACATAGGAAGCTTTTTGTAAACTAATAAGCTATGTGCAAATGACAATATTAAGGGTTGTGGTGGGGATGGGGGGATGGAAATGATGATTATTTCACCTCTATAACTATTCAAATACTAAAACTGTGTTCTAGAAAGATGTACTTACAAAAATCCTGTGAATAGTAGTAATAACATGTACTCTGGGTCAAGTTGGTTTTAAGCAATCAGGAATGTATTTGTTCATTAACTGGGAAGGCCAAGTGGAAGGCCAAGCCCAGCTAAATCCAGCGTTCCAATATTGCCAGTGTTCTCCCCCTCTCTTTATGTCTTTAGCTCTCTTGCCTCTGTTCTGCTTCCTTCTCAGACTTTCTCCAGGTGGCAGCAAGATGGTTGTTGGCAACTCTACCTCATATTCCAATAGCTTGGCAAAATGAGTAGACAGAATGAGTCTTTCAACAATCGTTCTGGCAGAGAATTTCTGACTCTTGTTTGGGTTATTTTCCCTTTTCTGAACCAATCACTGTGACTTGGAGAAAGTGATATTCTAATTGGCCAGGTATCTGAGATCAGGGACATTTTATTGGATGCTAGAAAGTCAAAGCTCAATAGGCTATGATCTTTGATCTTTCAGAGCTAGTAAAGTATTTACAGGGCACGATGAGTCACAAAGGAAAGTATGGTCAGTCCTACTCAGCTAGTGATCAGGGAGAAGGCCACAATATGTTTTCTATGTTTTGATACTTTCTTTAGCATCCTTGCTTGCTACTATAATATGCTGTGCTACTTTGCTATGTGGATTAATAAGAAACAGGCAACAGGCATGAAAGCAAGCTTTGACAAAAAAATCTTCACAGTAACAGAAAAACACTAAATCACTGCCTATATAAATTACAGGAATATAAGCAATACTAGCATTGACCCACCTCTGTCTTCTCTCCTCTTTATATAAAATATACTTAAGTGTTATTTTTTAAATACTATACGACATTGGTATTTTTATTTGTGCCTAAATCCCATACCAGACAGTTAACTTCTTAAAGGCAGAGAAAGACCATGCCTTTTTATCTTTACACTCTCATGAGTCCTAGGACAGTACCTTACCCACATTAGGATCTCAATGAATTATTTGTTGAATGAATAAAAAAGTGAATAGGTAGCTAATTATTTATGGTGTGTGAGGTATCATTCCAAGTGCTTTACATATATTTGCTCATGCTATCCTCCCCACAATTCTATGAGATACATTCTCCTTATTTCTCATTTTACAAATGAGAAAATTCATGTACAGAGAGACTGTTACTTGCACAAAAGCTTCTTAGAACTAAGTTTAAAACCCAGGAAACCGAATTCCAGACTGCTCTGGCTGCTGCCTTTTTTAAAAATAAAGTTATTGAAATACTTTTTAAAAAGTAGGAGACCAAAAAAAAATTAATCTTGTACATTTTAATAATTAACAGCCATTGGCCAGCTATGAAGGAAATAGAAAGATTATACTTGGCTTAGAAATTGTCAAAGCACAAGAGTGTTATCCATTAACTGGATGAGTCAAATGATGATGCAAGGAAAACCCTTCAATGGTGAGCTAAGGCGATCACCTGAGTGATTGTTAGTATTGTATGAGAACTTAGAAAGGATTGTCTCTCTGTTCTTAAGTGGTCATGTAGAAATAGAATTAAGTGACAGGTTGCTTCAACTCTTGGTGATGCTAAGAAACCACATTCTGAGTTTACTAGACAACAAATTACTTGACTCATACAATAAAGCTTAATAACCTCAACTCTTGTAGAGAAAACCCAAGTCTTTAACAATAACAACAGCAGCAGCAGCAGATAAACATAGGATCACCACTAGAGCATCTTAGGGCCCTTCTTTTCAACTGTATTTAGAGATTTTTATTGTTTACCTCTGTGATGTGCAATTATTGCTACTTACCTTAACTTGTATGTTTCAATAACTTGGGAAAGGTAGCAATCAATCATGGATGACTCCAAGAAAATTTTTAACTTAAAGAAAGTTTGATTCTGTCACTTCTTTTGTAAAAAAAAAAAAGTTTATTGAATTTATTGGAGTGGCATTGGTTAATTAAATTATGTAGGTTTCAAGAGTACAATTCTGTAATGCATCATCTGTCTATTGTACTGTGTGTTCACCACCCCAAGTCACGTCTCCTTCCAGCACCATTTACCCCCCTTCACCCTCCTCTACCTCCTTCACCCCCTTCCCTCTGCTAATCCCCATACTGTTGTCTGCGTCTATGAGGTTTTGTTTTATTTTTTATTTTGCTTAATCCCTTTAGTCTCCCTTTCTTTGAGTACACTTTTATCTCTGTGTAACTAAAACCCAAGCTTAAAGTAGCTTAAACAATAATAAAATTATTTTACTCATGTCATTCTCTCTTCCTTTGTGGTTTGATAACTTTCTTTTGTGTTATGGTTAGATTTCTTCCCCATTTTCTTCTGTGTATTTACCATATTTTTTTCCTTTGTGGTTACTGTGAGGTTCACATATAACAGCCTATATATGTAACAGTCCATTTTAAGTTGATAGCCATGTAAATTTGAACACATTCTAAAGCTTTACAGTTTTACTGCCCACCCAAGTTGTATACTTTATGACACTTTTTGCTTCTTTTTTTTCTGAATCCCTTAAATAATTATTGTAATTTTAGTTAATTTTACTACTTTTGTCTTTTAACCTTCAAATCTGCTTTATAAGAGATTGTTCTACTACCTTTACTATATATTTACCTTTTTCATTGTTTTTTTTTTTTTACCTTCATATGTTTTCTTATTATAAATTGATGCCATTTCCTTTCAGCTAAGTAAGTCTCTTTAACATTTCTTATAAGGCCAGTTTAGTGGTGATAAACTCCTTTAGCTTTTGCTTATCTGGAAAACTCTTAATTAATTTCTTCTATTTCAAATGATTACCTTGAAGGTAGAGCATTATTGATCATAAGTTTTTCCTTCCGGTCTGTAAAGTTTCTTCTGAAAATATTCTAATAGCTGCTAACAGGGTTTTCCTTGTACTTGAAAAATTGTTTATTTCTTCTAGCTTTTAAGATTCTCTCATTATCCTAACATTTACCATTTTAATTATAATTGTCTTGGTTAGAATCTCTTTGGGTTCATACCATTTGGAACTCTCTGGGCTTTCTGGACCTGAATGTTGGTATTCTTCCCTATATTACGGTAGTTTTCAGCCATTATTACTTCAAAAAATTTGTCCGGCCTTTTCTCTCTCTTCTTCTGGGACCTCTATGGTACAGGTCCCAGGGGTTGGGGTGCCAGGTTTAGGATACCAACCCCTCGCTCCTCCAGGAGAGGCACCACCCTGGTAAAATCTCTCTCTATTGTGAGACCATGTTTCTGCCTCTCCTACCTGTCTCAATGTGGACCTTTCACCCTTTGTTGAAGAGAGCAGTTCATCTAGTCTTCAGATCACTTCCATATGTAGCTGTAAATTTGGTGTGTCTGGGAGGAAAAAGTGACTTCAGAAAACTTTAGTGAAGAAGCTGAAATAGGTTTCAGGGGATATAAAGTGCCAGATTAGGCACCAGTCTTCTTTTTGGTGGGGGTGAAAGATGATGTCAGCAAAAATTATACAACCATCGCCATACAATTTAATGGCTATAAGTTTTATATAGTTACTCAGTTTATTGTCACCAAAGAGTTTGAGCCTATTTTTTAGTGAAAAAGCAGACTTTCCTGTGGTATTCAAGATTTATTTTAATAGTGATCTTCCAACTACTAGTGATTTGAATCATTGAGACATTAGTTAGGATGCCTATCAGTTTGTTGTAGGGAATTGTGTTTGTCCTATTATTAACAAATAACTTTTAGTTATTTGTTCAACAACCTTGTGATATACATAAATGATGACTACACCGTTCCTAATGACAAATCGTTAGGTCAGGGTTGAACATTTTCTTATTGAGTCAAGAACGTATTTTGAAAGCATTTTTCCTTATGCAAAGAAATGTACAACTAACAATTAAAATAAGTGACTTTACTAGGTTTATTTAAAAACACAATGCACAATTTTATTTCCTAGAAGTCTTCAGTATATCTCTTCTTATGTATCATTAGCTATGGTGGACAAAAAAGGGACACATACTAAACCTAACAAGATCACGGAGGCCTGCATGGTGAGCCTTATGAACCCAGAGACCAAAGTAACCACACAGGGTGGACTGAACTTAAAATTTTCGAATTAAAAGTGGGTTATGGTGGGTAGTCACATCTTAGGCCCAGTGCAACCTAGTGTCTCATTGTCTCTGAAACTCTCTCCAGTCCAGGTGTTTCCATAAAAGTCATAAATGGAAATAACTAATCATGTATATTTGGCATTAGCACTTAGGTTCACAAACAAACAAATGGGATTATTAAAATGGTATGTTTATCCAGGGTTAAAAAAGTAGCAATGATTAGATTAAAGTGTAAAAAGGGAGAGAAGTACTGTAAACCCATTCTAAAGACATTGTAGGGGAGCAAAATTTGCCACCCCAAAATGTGTCTCTTTAACATGAGAATTATTTCAGGCTGTTTATTTTTTAATATCTTTTTAAAATTTATTTTAGATAAAGAGGAAAGGAGAGAGAGAGAGAGAGAGAGAGAGAGAGAGAAAGAAACATCAATCCGCTGCTTCTTGCACCCCCCCCCCCCCGTGGGGATATGCCCTGACCGGGAATCAAACCTGGAATGTTTCGGCGCATAGGATGACACTCAACCAACTGAGTCACACTGGCTAGAGCAGGCTGCTTATTTTTAAGAAACCAGATACTCAGAAATTTTTTCTTTTTTCCTCCCCCTTTAACTGCCTATAAGAATTAAGACAGAGAGACTGTTCCAGAAAGAGCTACCCCCAGAGATAACTGCAATGGTCATAAGCGAGGTGTGGTGGACTGGGTCTGCTTATTCCAAGTCCTTTCTGTGTCCCTTTATCTCTGCATGGAATGGCAAACATTAGGTAAATAAACACTCTTCCCACCTCCCTGTAAATTGTCTTCCTCCCCTTTGATGTCTCAGACCACTACCTCCTTCTTCTTAGCTCAAGATGGCATATAAGCCCCAATTGCCTGATTGCCTGTGTGTCTCATATTCTTATGGGACCCTCAAAAGCACATAATTAAATTTATTTTTCTCCTGTTAATCTGTTTTATGTTAATTTGATTATTAGACCAGCCAAAGAAGCTAGAGGGTATTGTGAATTTTATAAAATAAATATTATAAAATATAAAAATATAAAATTTTATAAAATAAAAAGTATTATAAAAAATAAAAATGTAAAATGTAAATACACATAAAGTACAAAATATATAAACTATATAAACTATAAAATAAAATATAAATAAGTAAAAATGTTTGATGTTCTAAACTGTTTATAATTTTGAATCTATATCAACTTATATCTGTGATGTCTTTTTTTAAGAAATAAAGGAAGAATTTTATATTTCCAGGAAAGAAAAATCCTTTAACCAAGAGTCAAGTGCTTCAGACTATCAATCAATGGTGTCAGCAGCTATGGGAAATTCATAAGAATTAGAACATATAGTCCTTGCTCTCAAAAGTTTATAACTTAATGAGGAAGAAAATAATTAGGCATTTGAACTCATGGGAAAGCAGTAATAAAGTAAGTCACATTTTGTGAAAATGTTTACTAATTCCAAGGTGGCTTTTTAAAATCTAAAGTAATTCTGCCATGATTGTTTTACTTGCTTAATTATAAACATGAACTACACCAGGATATTCTTGAGCTTGAGTATTTTATTTAATAGTTACTTTCTAATATTTATTTCCTCTCTTGAGGCTAAGTATTAATCCCATACCTAGCCACCAGGGCAACCTTAGAAGTCTTGGAGACTTAAGAGGAAAATTTTTAGAATATTTTATACGCACTTGGCTTTTGAGATCCCCTTTGTTTAACCTTTGTTCCTATTGTGAGCAAAGGTCAAATATAACTATTCTGAACTTCTCATTAGGATTTGTCCTGTCTTTGACATTTTCCTTTAAATGTAAGTTGCTCTTAAAAGACTTGCAAAGAATATTTGTCTTACACCATGCCCTGTCCTCCAAAAGTTTTCTTTTTCAAAGGAAAAAAGGAAAGGAAAAATAAGAGAAGCCAGCAAGAATGAATAAGGTGAGCGCTTTGAAAAGGGTGAAAAGTCTGTTTTTTTTAGATGAGAAAGAAAAAAGAAAAGTTATTTGCTCTTCTTTCCAGGTCACATGAAGCCCAGAGCTCACGGTGGTGGTGAAAAAAGAATAAAGAACTTCTGGTTCTCCATCCTGTGCTCCAACCACTAGACTGCCATTTCCTGCTTAGTTTTCAGAAATATATTTTATCGAACCTAAACTTGTTTGATATATAGAATGAATTTAATAAACTTAAGAGTCATATAAAAATAAAATATGATTTATCAGTCAAAAGAATTTCCTGACCAAGGGCATTACCTTAGGAACATACCCCAAACCACACCATTTCTCCAAAGGTGCCTTTTAAAAATTCCTGACCTCCCACCACTACTGCTCTCGTGGATTTTTTCCTGTTTTAGCAGCACTCTCTTATTCCATCAAATAGCTTTCAGTGGCATTATTTATTTGGGTAAAAACAACAGGCGTGGAGATGAGGGACTCATCGATTCCAACTTAGAAAGAAAAATGACTGAAATTATCTGGTTCAGGAGTTTCTTTTTCACTTCATAAAACATCCCAAACATTCATCACAGATCAGCCTTCTGATTGCATTTCAACGTGACCATTGTGTTTGTCAGTTCAAATAACTTTCACAGCCCTGTGTCTGTTTGTCTGAAGCTGCTGGCGGTGGCTTGAGTTTCACCCCTTGGTCTTCTAACTTTAGCATGAGAAGCGGGGCTTCCCCACCACTCCCCCCCGGCTGCTCCATTTCCCTGTTCCTGGCAGTCAGAAGGGGAGGGGTTGGGGCTCAAGTGCATAGTGGTAGGTTTGGGGGGAGCAGGAAATGTGCCTCTAGACTGATCTGAGAACCTTGGATGGGAAATTCTGAACAAGACGGGCAACATCAGGACAGAGTGAGAAAAGCACTGGTCTGGAAGTGATGTCAGTGATCGAGTGATTACTTAGCCTCTCTAACCCTCAATCCTCTCCATTCATTAAAAACAACCACAACAATAACACAGAAGCAATAATGCCCACCCTATTTACCTCACTGGTGTAGTGTGGTGATCGAATTTCATGATGTAAGGCAAAATCTTTTAAAACTCTTAAGCCCTTCACAGATGATCAGCTTTCATTAACACAGATTCCCTGAACAATATGAAATAGTTTGCCCCAAGACTGACACTGTGGAGTTAGCTTCCTTGGATATAGTTACATGGTCCCATTTTTCTCCCAACTCTACCCTACACCAGTTACCTGTAAAGGTGGCACTTGAGAGCAATGTCTACCTCCCTACACTGCATTTCTGGATTAAAACAAAAACACATTTGTTAACCTTTCCTTCTTACTTCATTTTTTTAATCTGTGAAGCTTTTTGGGATAGTTTGGATCCTGGATCACTCTTTTTATAGAGATGCCAAGGTGTTTCTTTCATAACAAAAGAATCAAGACATCTGTGGATGACTCGCTTAAGGTAGTCACTGGCAACCTCTTTTCCGTTTCTGGGTTGGCTCATTGTTTACCTAATTGCCAGTAATAATATTTCATTGTGTAAAAAATGTTGGCACCAGGGGCCCAGGTTCCAGTTTATTGATGGTTCAGAGTTTATGAATTGATGCCCTCAGCAGGTTGCTGCCCTGATGAATGGCAATTACTGTGGCTCCCACAGAGGCAATTGTAGCCAGAGCATTTACTCCTTTCAAATAATTGCCCTGAGAAGCTGAACAGGTAATTGTAACATCTGAAAACCATGCTTTTGGCTCAGAATCAAAGAGTATTAATTTCCATAACAGACGTGTTTTGGAATGACCCAAAAGAGTTGTTAAAAAATGGTCTCCAGAGTGTTTAATTTTAAGATGAATTGGGGAAATCTTAGCAAGCCTCCCCTCCCTAATGCAAATTAAAATGTTGTAATGACACCCAGGTAAGAGTTAGGAGTGTGCACCTTTTTGAAGTTGTAATATCCTATGGTGATAGGTTGATCTTAGACTTTATACCTACCATCACCTCTCCTTAAAATGCTTTAAGCACCCTACTCCAGCCAGGCTAATCTACCCATTAACCCCTGAAATGTAGTGGGTTCCTTCTCATCCCCCTTCTCTTTAATGCCATTTACTAAATGCATGCAATAAAAAATGACAAACAGTAAAATATTTGAAATACAATTTAATTTTGCACTATGATTTAGTTGAGCCTAATTACCAAAGGCCATTCAATTTAGATAATGCTAAAATTTTAGATCTATGAGTATCTTCTACAGAAGCAAAAGATTACCAAAGTTAGACCTTCTACTCTATTTATTTTGGTGCCACAGGAGAAATAGAAAAGAGACACATGGCATAGCTTCTTTGCTTAAACTTTAATTTGGGGGAAAATATTGAACAAAATGGGAAAGAAATATAAACAGACCAGTCCTTCATGTTTTGTGCTTTTTTGGGGGTGGGTTGGTGAGAAAGTAGTATCAAAAATGATGTAAGTATAAAGCAACAGCTACAACTTGGAGGTCTTTTGTGCAAAATAAGGGTCAGAAATCAGAGATGACATTGCAAAAAAAGGAAGAAAACAAGAACAAAAAAAAAACTTTCAAAATACATAGGAGTGGTAGAAAGATCACAAACTAGTTTTAAATTCTGGAATAGTTCATGTTTAAACATTTATTTTTCTTGAATTATTGGAAATAAGTCTAGTGTGCTGAAAAAAGTCAGTTATGCTCTTCTGAAAGGCAATCTGAGCATCATCATTCAAAAGTGCCAGGGTTTCAAAAGTGTTTTGGTATCATGCTATTTCAGACTGATTATAATGCCAAGAGGAATGGCTAGGAGACTTCAGACTGAATTATGAGTCAGTTGAGAAATACTCAACAATTAGAACAAAAACTATAAAAAAGAGATTATGAACTAAAACTTTGAATATGGGTAAAATTAAATAGAAAGTAATTCTATAAGCACACACAAACACATGCACAGCTAGAAGGATCTAAAGGACACCCAGATAAAGATATAGTTATCCATGCTACCACAGACATAAATTATCTTAATCTTCATTTACCTTAAATATTCAGTACTCAAGAGTTTCCTCCTTACTTAATCGTGACCTTGTTCTTCTAATTAGATTATTGGGACCAAGGATTTTATAGGCGCATAGAACCAGACATAAATTTTAGAGAGCATGTGTTCCAGAGGCCAGCCTTGAAGGAGATAAATATCTGAACCAAGGATGACAAACAGGTTTTAATTTAAAGGTTATTTCTAATCCATTTGTAGTTGACTGGGTAGAGCACAGTGTGTTGAGGTGAATTCTGAGGCTGACTCTTGGTCCAAGAAGGAGTGCTAAGTGTAATTGGTAATGTGGGTGGGGAAATAATTTTACCTCTACTCTGCTAGGTTCTATTGCTGAGTCCCCCTTGCAATAAAGGACAGATTAGCAACAGAAAAATAAACAGAAGTTTAATAACATGTATATCTCATGTACACATGGGAGATACCCAGGAAAACTAAGTAAAACTCTCCCCCAAATGGCCCAAGCCACCACTTTAAATACTGTCTTCAGCTAAAGAAAAACAAAACAAGACTGTGTGTGTGGGATGGGAGAGCCAGTAATGAGAGGTTATCAGAAAAAGCATAACAAGCAAGGATAAGGTTGTTATACTGATTTAATTTAGGTACCATCTCTTTTGATTAGAATTTTTTGTGATTTAGAGTCATCCTTCTCTTCCTGGTACAGAGAGGGAGACAATAGTGTGAATGGAGATTTGTTACACAAAAGGGTAAATTGGACTGTTTTTAGAGTTTCTCCTGTATCTGATTTCTCTTAAAAAAATCAGCTGAATAATCCTTATAACAAAGAAGCATACTTTGGGGTGGCACAGGATCATCTTCCATGATGTCATGCAAGAAGCTTCTCTGGTCTAAATTGCTCAGGCTTAGTAATGAGAGCCCAGACACATAGTAGGGTGAATCTTGTCCTGAAAGCCATGCCCTGGTCCTCAGTCTAAATTATTTAGGTATAAGGAAGGTAGCATACAATACAGATACAGTTAATAGGTATTCTGGATTATAATTACATTATATATATATATATATATATATATATATATATATATATATATATATATTTAACTTGTAATTTCTTTTGCCAAAATTGTCTGACATATTACGGGTTTTAAAAATTGGTTTCTACATCCTGAGGAAACCTAAAAGCTTTCATACCACAAGCTTTAGCCCTTCATTTTTCTTTTTAAGAGTCATGTACTTTAGTGAACTGTGTATCACGTCAATGGCTATTCTTTACCCCATGCACTTGCTATTCAGGTGGCTAAAAATAGCCTAAGGCCTCTGCCTTGTTCATCATTTTTTTTCCATAACTACCTCTGCCCAACACTCAGTTAAGCCATGCAATGTAAATGGTGGTTATAATCATTTATCCTAACTACAAAGTATTTATACCTAATAACCACACAGCATACATAATAAGAGTTGTTCCTATTAAAATAGTGTCCAATTCATCTTGTTTTATGCTTTATACGTTCACAACAATGAACTCTGTTGTTTCCAGCTTCTTTTTCTAAAGAGGCTCACATCTTTGGCATAGTCTTCTGCAACAATTTAAAAACTCAGAGGATGTTGAAATCCTACTTTGATTTTCTTGACCCTGAACTATTGTTGCCCTGTTCCAATGGCCTGTTCACTCCTTCTCTGTGTCATTTCTTTGCTCTTTCCCTTCTACCTCAGCCCTAATGCATCTGTTCATAAATTCAGCAAATGTTCATTGATAATTACCTTTAACCAGTTGACTCATATGTGCAGACACTGTAGTAGGCATATTTTTATACTTTCTCTTGTTCTTCATTGCAATCAAAAGTGCTCAGCATTTCTATCTGCATTGTATGGTGGAGGAAACTGAGGATCAGAGATGTTAACTAACTTGTTCAACATCACACAATTAGGGAACACCCAGATTGGGATTGTAATTTATTTATTTTATTTTTTTAAATATATCTTTGTTGATTTCAGAGAGAGGAAGGAAGAGAGAGAGAGAGAAACATCAATGATGAGAGAGTCATTAATCAGCTGCCTCCTGCAGGCCCCTGACTGGAGATCAAGCCCACAACCTGGCACGTGCCCTGACCGGGAATCGAACCACCATCTCCTGGATCCTAGGCTGACCCTCAACTGCTGAGCCATGCCCAACAGGGCGGGACTGTAATTTAGCAATCATCTTTCCAGTGATCCTCTTTCACTTCCATATCACTGCTTAAATATTGTGGCATCTATAATGACACACAAGACATTATCCAAAATTTTGGAACTTAAAAATTAGAAAAATACCTAATTCATTATCTACCTATTCCATGTCCTTTATCTATTCTATCACGTGGTCCCATATTGTCCTCCATCACCACTGCCAATAACCTGGTTCTGCCCCATGTGACTTCACAGTTGGGACCAAAAGCCTCTTCATTAACACCCTAGACAGCATTGTATTATTTCTTCATGTAATCTGCATGCAGATTTTTTTTTCTACTGGAAGACCATGAGTGCTACTTTAGTTGATTTCTTGGGAATCAATTAAGTGGGTTATAAAGGCAAGTATGTAATTTAGAGTTTATTCCACATACCATAGATTAGTTGCTATCGTATCCATTCATTCAATAAGTAATATTTGGATATGTAGCCCTTATTAGCTTCTATCAAAGAGATAAAGAAGAATCATATTTGGCCCTTTTGGTCAGGATGCTTTTGGAGAAAAGTGAGAACCTAGAGCCCAGGCACCAAGAGCTATGTTACAAAGTAAACTATGGTTCTGCAAATGAAAGATGAAGACTAAGAGTTCATGAAAGAAAACAGCTGAATCAATCAAGAATCGTGAGGGAAGGGGCAGCATCTGGGGTAGAGCTTGAGAGGACAGGTTTTGGGCTTTTGGAAATGAGAGCAGAGGCTGAGAACACAGTGTCAATACATGGCCAGTGGAGCTGTATCGACGGCTGAAATGTCCTTGCTGGGGCACGGAGCACCTTCTGCTCTGGGACATGCTGGTGGAGGTCTGCACTGCTCTCTTTGGCTTTGTAACACGCTTAACTCACCAAACTCTGCTTGTTGTTTCTGGGGTTCCCTCAAAATGAAAATGTTCTCATTTCTTTTTTTTTTTAAACCACACCTAAGGCCTTTTCTACACTCTGGAAAGTTTGATTCTATTTGGTCTAGTTAAGGTGGCTATCATTTCTTGTGCCAATTGTTTCCTAATTGGATTATATTCCCTTCAAGGCCAGGAAAGTAGTCTTTCAAATTTCACAGAAAACAGAGCCTAGAGCTGAGCACACAGCGGGCAGTCAATAAACACTGACTGATTTATTGGGTCTTTAGCTAAGAATGAATGAAACTGTCCACAGAAAATGAGTTTGAAACATGTTAAATGACTATTTCAGATTTTCCCCAAATTGTTAGGTATGGAAAAAAACCTAAAAATCCTTTTTAAGAAAGGACACGATCAAAAAATTCGTGGTACACTCTGTTTCTGTTAAAGATGTTTCTTCACTCAGAAACACTTACGCTGTCTGGGTACTGTGGTATGTATCTAGCTTTGAAGATCTATCTGAGACAAATAGGAAAGAAAGGGAAAAAAATCTTAGTCATTTCCATTTAAAGCAAGCTTATATTGAAATGATTCATACCTCATTACCTACTCAGATTGGTTCATATGCTTTTTGACCAGAATTATTTTCACACATATAAATACATGTATTTTATTTCCCCCCATTGAAATTCAACTTCATTTATTGATGCCAAATTATCAGCAGGCTGAAATTCAGAATCTAAAACTGCTGAGTAATTTATACAAATTCTGTTATTTAAATTTTCTATGGGATCACCCTGCAGAATTAAACTCAGCCTGTTAAAAGAATAACCTATGGGGGGTGGGGAGAACTGTGAGAAAAGATGAGAACCGAAATTATGTACATCCATCTTAAATATATAGTATCTGAGCTGATAGTGCAACTGGAAAGTTTCATGAGTCTTATTATCTAAGAATGAAGAATGTTGTTTCTTTCTCTGACTTACACTTGGTCTGACATTGATTGCTGTTGCCTCCTGAGTTAGAAGGTGTGCAGTCCCCCCAGAGAATGATTACCTCTTGCTTTCCAACCTAGTAATCTGCTAAATATTTTCTCATCTAAAAGTTTTACAAACTACATGTTTAGTTTTCAGTTTCTCCTATCATGATTTATATTTTCATGCATATTTTCTGTTTTCCACTTTCAACTGTAACTTTTCTAATGGCAAAAGCTGGCACCTTCCTTTCCCCAATTTTCTCTGTCACAGTCTTTTGAACAAGGTTTGAAGAAAACAGTAGAGAATGAGATATAGCAACACAATCTATCTTTTAAAATGTATTTCTAATGAAAGTGATAGTTAATGGTTTTATAACTACTGACTTAGTCAAACATCTCAAACCATGGTCTGTCTAGAAGTGTGGCCCAGGACAAGATCAGACTACAATATATGGGCACAAATTCTGGGTAATGCTAGGAATGCCTACTATAGAACATACTCTGTTCAGCTGTTGGAAATACACATCCAGATGTTGGGTTTATGCCTGCATCAAAAATGCTCAATGGGTTAGGGTTATTTTGTTGTTGAAGAATACGTCTTTCAGTTAAATAAGTTCAATTCCATCTCCTGAAAACTCTATGTATGTGCTCCAAATTTTTTGACAGAGTGCTGTTCCCATGGTATAACCACATGAACCAAATCTGAAGTGTGGTGCCCACTCAGAGTTCCCCCCAAAACATAGTTATTTTGAGCCAAAGCAATCTTGCTGAACCATCGATTCCTAGCACTGTTCTTTTATACTTTCTATTTAACCTTGCAATTTTGTGGCAACTGCCTTTGCCCTCAGGCTCTTTATTCAAGAAGACACACATTAGTGGGAATATACTTTTTTTCTCACACACTTTGGTGACCACATTTAGTGAAATTAAATATACAAAAAATTGCTGGTAGTCAAGGGGCCTTAAAATGTTTTGAGATGATGCTAAACACATGTACATGCAATTCAACTTTTATATCATGAACTTAGTGCCAAATAAAGCATCTATTTGTGAGAAATACTTTTTAGATATTCTAATAAAAGAGTATATTTTACATATAAAATTATTAATTTGGCTATATATGGTGAAGGGAAAGACTTCATTAAGGAAATGTCACGAAAGCTGGATATTAAAGAATAAACAAGATTTTTCTGGAGGAAGTGGCTGGGCAGTTTAGTCAAAGGGATGTCATGAGCAAAATAAGTTCAGAGTGAACGTCTCCAAATCAAAAGGGTTCTGTTAGTTACACTGTATAAACGATGGGATAAGAGTTGAGGAAAAACACTAATAAATAAAAAGTGGTCTCCAACATTATAGTATAGTGGAAAAAACAATTTAAATAACTCAATTACAAAAATATAAACAGAATGAGTGAGCACTCATCTAACAAAGGTGAAAATTATTTTGGGGCTATAGAGAAGGGAGAGAACAGGGCAATTGATGTAGGAAGCGTTCTCAGATAAAATGGAACTCGAGCTAGCCTTTGAAAAGATGTGTAAGAAAGTGAGGGGGGATCCGGAGGAAAGAGCACTTCTGGGAGAGGGAAGTATGAGAGTGAACTGGAGCAGGGAGAGAATGTGGATAGACTAGAGCAGATGGCATTGCCACAGAAAGTGGGGCTCTTTGGTTGCCAGGAGGAGGTAATGACAGTGAAAGCTGGAATGGCAGAATTGTTCGAATCATGGATTGAGGATCTTTGACATTGGGATAGTGTCATGATTTGATTGGTGTCTTGGGTTCATCAGAATAGCCAAGGTTAGAGATTTGGGGGAGTCTGCCATAAAGAAGGATTAGTTAGAATTGAGTTTAATGTGAGGACATATGCCTGAAGACAGAGTTTGGGAAAGTCCTTCATACAAAGAGAAGGAAGGAACAGAGAAATCAGAAAAGAAGTTAAGAATAGGGCTGCACAGAGACGAAGAGTAATATCTTGTGCATCAAATTTTCATTCTTTTCTTTGAAAACACATTCAGACACATGGCCAGGGACTTTGTGGCACTTAGGTCTGTTAGACCTCAGCAAAGACCCGGAATATATGCTAAGCAACTATTTGAAGTGTTGGGATGCTGTAGGACTCCTCAACATATTCACCATGTGATTCAACCCAAAGTTCATTTATTCTATGAATCTAGAGAATTGTCGCCCTCCAAAAACTCACTATGCATAATTTAGTAACTAAAGCAGTTGTAGATTTTTGATATTTCCTTTTAGTTTCATCAATTTTGCTTTTACTAAGTAGAAATAAATTTAGAATTTTGAACAAAAAGAAATTCTTATTTTAGATCTGGCAATGATTCCTATAGTAAAGTCTATTTAATGTCTGATATTAGTACAGTAGTCTTCCCTTAAGTACAGGGGATACCTTCCAAGACACCCAGTGAATGTCTGAAACCGCAGATAGTACTGAACATGTGCTATGCTTTTTCCTATACATACATACATTTTCATTTTAAGGAAGCACTTAATGGCTTCTCTTGAGCATATCCAAATTGCCAGCATCACTACTCTTGCACTTTGGGGCTGTTATTTAGCATAATAAAGGTTACTTGAGCATAAGCATGCAATACCTTGACAGTTGAAATAATGACTGAGATGGCTACTAAGTGACAGTAGTAACTGGGCAGTAGCTTGTAAGTGTGGATACTCTTACAAGGGATGATTAATGTAAAAATATGATTTATAAAACAGAAAAATAAAGCCAAAAAGATGGCTTGAGATTTCATCATGCTACTCAGAATGGCACACAATTTAAAACATATGAATTGTTTATTTTTGATATTTTTATTTAATATTTTTGGACTATAGTTGACTGCAGGTAAAAAATTGTGGAAAGCCAAACCACAAATAAGAGGTGACTACTTGAACAGTCACACCAGATTTTTATGGCTTATGCTTTGCAAGATATGTCTTCCTGCCTTTAAATTTTTTTAAAAAAATATATCTTTATTGATTTCAGAGAGAGGAAAGGAGAGGGAGAGAGAGATAGAAATATCAATGATGAGAGAGCCATTGATCGGCTGCCTCCTGCACGCCCCCTGCTGGATCAAGCCCACAACCCGGGCATGTGCCCTGACCAGGAATCAAACCCCAATGGCCCGGATCCCAGGTCAATGCTCAACCGGTGAGCCACACCTGGCCCAGCCCTCCTTTAAATTTTGAACTTTTTAAATATTTAAAATGTGCCTCTTAAAAATAAGATTTTATTTTTGCTTTTCTTAAAATAGTTGGATATTTGTGTTTTATTGTAGCATTTATTTTACTTTTTAATATATTTGATTTTAAATCTCTCATCTAGCTATTGTTTTCTGTTTGTTCCAAAATTTCTGCATTCCTTCATCTTTCTTCTCTTTTAGTAGCTTAATTGTGCATTTTTATATTTTTTTGTTGGTTACCCTAGATATTAAACAACCGTGGTAGTGATTTTTATAATCTAATATTAATTGGCATTTTTTCACATTTTTCAAACAATGCAAGGACTTAGGATACCTTTATTTCATTTATTATTCTCATGCCTTTGATGTTGTTGTTGCCACATATTTTAATTCTACGTGTTTTAAATTCAATAAAACATTATCTTTATTATTTTAATTAGTTGTCAATATTTATTTAGAATAGTCCTTATATTTACTCTTACCATTTCTTTCCACATTTCTATTCGTTACTCTGGGGTCATTTTTCCTCTGCCTGAGAAAATCCCTCCAGAATTTCCATTAGTATGGGTCTGTTGGTGCTACATTCTCTCAGGTTTTGCTTGTCAAAAATGTCATTTTTTTGGTTTTTTGTTTTTTTTTTTTAATATATCTTTATTGATTTTGGAAAGAGGAAGGGAGAGGGAGGGAGAGAGAAACATCAATGATGAGACAGTCATTGATCGGTTGCCTCCTGCACGCCCTGGGCTGGGGATCGAGCCCGCCACCCTGGCATGTGCCCTGACTGGGAATCGAACTGCGAGCTCCTGGATCCTACATCGATGCTTAACTGCTGAGCCACACCTGGCCAGGCTGCATTTGTTTTTGAAGAATATTTTCACAAGGTATAGAATTTTTGGTTGGTAGTTATTTTCTTTCAACCCTTTGAAAATATCATTTAATTTGACTTCTAATCTTTATCATTGGCTGTTAGTATTAATGTCACTAACTTGTGGGGAATATGTTTATTTTCTTTGCATTATTATTTTTTAAAAATTTATCTTTATTGTTGAAAGAATTACAGATGTTCCCTTTTTCTCTTTGAATTATTTTAAGATATTCTCTTTATTTTGTGTTGGGGTTTCACTGTGATGGATCTAAGTGTTGTTTCTCTATATTGATTCTATTTGGAGTTCATAGTACTTTTGACTGACTAATGACATTTGTGTTAGGATTTAGAAAATTTTCTTTCCTTTTAGGACTCCAATTACAATTATGATAATTTTGTGTTTCCCACCCCATATTTTAAATGCCTTTTATGTTATTTTTCTGTTTTATAAATCATATTTTTGCTCTCCATACTTCAATCTGGATATAGCTTTTTCCCCCTGATCTGTCAGTTCAATAATTCCCTCCTCAGATGCATCTAAGTTGAAATTAACTTCATTTATTGTGTTTCTAATTTTGATTATATTTTTCGTGTGTGTGTGTGTGTGTGTGTGTATGGCTTTTAATTCTATGCTGAAATCATCTTATTTAATTTATTGAATATATTAATTATGGTTATTTTATTTTTTATTTATTATTATTAATTTGAGAGAGGGAGAGAGACTTTGATTTGTTGTTCCCCTTATTTATGCATTTATTGGTTGATCCTTGTATGTGGATCGAATCCACAACCTTGCCTTATTGGGATAATAACTAGTATACCTAGGTTCTTCGGAGTTGGTTCCTCTTGTCTTTTTGTTTTTTCAAATCTCTTTCTCTCTTTTGGGGTCATGCTAAGGTAGGGGCAGATAATTTTAATCCAATCAAATAAGCTCTAGTCTTTGTTAAGGCCAGTCTAATTCTAATTTATCCCAACACTTAAAGTGTAGCTTTTGGGGGTGTCCCAACTGAAAGACTGGTGTTTTTTCTAGGGATCATTGTTGGTGAGCCTTAAACTCCAATTTTTAGTACCCAGCCTTACAGAGAATCTGTTTAACCACTGAGCCTCTTAGCTTCTGCTTGTGAATCAGCAAATAGTAGGAAAAAATGTTGCAGGACAATGGGCTCACCTTTTACCTCTCTATACTTCCTTTATTTTAGAAATTTTGATCTTTGTTATCCTCACTGCCTTAATAGCTCCCTGATTCCTAAACGCAGAAATTATCTAGCTAGCTAGCTACTGAAATAGAGAGGTGTAGTTGTGTAGTATGTGTGTCTATGTGTTAACTTAGTTTTTCCTATTTTTAGTGGGAGGGTTCATCTAGAATAAGCGAGGTCGTCATTACCAGAAGATCCAAATGCCTAATATAAAATCTTAAACACTCCCTTTGTTTAATTAAAAATGATTCTCTAAAAATAACTTACAGGAAATCTTGACCTGCAATCCTGAACATGAAATTGTGTTCATAGAATTGGTTGCTAAAAACAAAAATAAAAAAGAAAGCAAGGGAGTGAGGGAGAAGACAGAGTTTTGTCAGATAAATTGAAGGCAGAGAAAGAGGAAGATGAAGAAAAAGAGGAGATGCCCAAGCAGAGTTGAGACAACAAATCATTACAGATCTCCACGTAGACTTTATTCTGAATCTGCTTTTTTGTTTTTCTGAATTGTTTACATCATCTTTCTCACCTCTGTCATTTCTTGTCACTTTATTCAACGTACCTGAAAAGTCCATGGCCAACCCAGTTACTGGATGCAACCCACTGTCCTTTATTAAGATTCTTTGTTGGCCTACGGATCTAAGGCATACACTGCCAGCACTTCTTGCATGTATTCCAGCTGGGAGTGGGACTGAACTCTCTCCTTTTTCCTCCCCCACCTCTGACCCTCTTTCAGGCCTTTCTTAGTGTTCCTGGCCATCTGCCTGACATCCAGAGTTGCCTGCATTCTGACAAGACAGACTGGTTCACCTAACTTCAGAACAACATCGGAGGTGCCAGCACAAAGTAGACCAGATCCACCATCCAAAATACCCCTCCATGGTTATTCCAAACCCAGGACGAAGCCAGGAATTGTTCCAAAAATATATCACTATATTTTGGCCTGAGTGTCACTTCCCCACTTGGCAAGCTAGGGCTAGAGAATTTGGAACAGAGATTTCCTTTTAGGCTCTTTTATATTCTCTCCTTTCAGATATACATCTTTTACTTGTCCCATCTCCAATATGACACAGTTGCCCCAGATTTTACAATTTTTTATAGCACATCAGAAAGGAGTGAAAGCTGTACATTTTGTCTCCTACCTTCTTCCAAAGAATTTCAGCCAAACTGTTTATTTCATACTAAATAAATACTTTCCAGTGAATAAATGATCAACAAAATGAATATTTGTTGTATGTTTGTACTTTCATATCATGGTTCACAGAGCTCCCTAAATATAAGTGTTTCCCCCTTTTCTTAACTTAGTGCAATCACACCCATTCTTTGGGGTCCCCTAAAATCCTGAAGCCTCTGCTCACTATCCCCCTCTGCTTGATGTTTTTTGTGAATACCTATTAAAGCAGATACTTTTTTGTGTATATTATATCATATATCACATAATATAATTTCATTGGTTTGTTCCCCTTCTTATTTTTAAATTAAATTTATTGGGGTAACTGTTTAATAACATTACATAAATTTCAGGTATATAATTTTATAATACAACATCTCTATACTCCATTGCGTGCTCATCACCCAAGGTCTAGTCTTCTTCCTCACCACATGTTTGACCACCTTTATTCTTCTCATCTTCCCCTCACTGCCCAGCCTCTCTGGTAGCCACCATTCTGTTTGTATCGATGTTTTTGTTTGTTTTATTTGCTTGTTTGTTGCTTCCTGCTGTATATCCCACATATGAGTGAAATCACATGGCCCTTGTTCTTTTCCATCTGACTTATTTCACTTTCAAAATCCATCCAGGTTTTTGCAAATGGTAACATTTTGTCTTTTTCATGGCTGAGTAGTATTCCATTGCATGTATGTACCACATCTTCTTTTCCAATCATCTGTCAAGGCAAATTTAAGTTGTTTCCATGTCTTGACCCCGTGCATAATGTAAACAGGTACATTTTTACTACTCATTGTGATGAATCAAAACTTTCTTTAATTAGCAGAGAAACCATTATATGTAAAGACACCTTGCCTTCAGAAATGAACGGGAAGCTCCTTTGAGGCAGGAAAAACATCCTTTTCTTGTAATACCTATGTCAAACCCATGTTTAGCTTGCAAAGGATTTTCATCTATTGTCTCCCTTAATTCTCAAAGACCAAAGTAATTCAAAATAGTGGCCTTATTCCAATTTTAAAAATAATGAGCCTGAACTATTGGGAGAATGATGATTTCTTCAAGGTCATATCATTGCTAAGTAAAGAAGCCAGGATTGGACTAAACATTCTTTCTCTAAAGTCTGTAACATTTCTACTGTAGCATACAGTTTTCCACTTTTAAAAAGACTCTTCAGCCTCCAGCAAAGTCATTCACAAGTTATAAGGACTCCACAAAGAATGAATAAGTGAATAGATGCATGCTTTGTTCAATTTACCATTGATATATCTATTTAGAAATAAACCGATTGATATTTGCTTCAAAGTAAAAGAAGAATTTCTCTGAGAGAATAGAATCCATACATAAAAATGTGAGCATTGATCAGTGTAAGAAATGACTGGCAAGAAGGAAAAGGTCAAGGACCATGTGATATCATTCCAATGTGGGATATAAAACCAAAGCAACAAATACAACAAGCCAGACAAACATACAAACAAAACCTCACAGACACAGACAATAGCATGGTTGGTGGTCACCAGAGTGAAAGGGGGATGGGCAGGAGGTAGAGGAGAACACAGGGTGTCAACTATATGGTGATGGAAGGAGACGACTTTGGGCGGGGAACTTCCAACGCAATATACAGATGATGTGCAGCGGGGCCTTGGTTTTCGAACGTCTCCGTTGAGGAACATTTCAGGTTACGAAGGCAGAAAACCTGGCAGTAAATGCTTCGGTTTTCGAACCCGCCTCTGAAGTCGAACAGGCCACGCGGCCTCTGCTGAGGGCAAGACCCTGAGGCCCAGCTGCGGGCTGTGGGTCCCTCAGTTTTGCAGCGTTTCAGAGCTCGAAGGGGCTTCCAGAGCGGATCACATTCGAAAACCGAGGGACCACTGTATTATAGAATTGTGCACTTGAAATCTATATAATTTTATTGCCTAAGGTCACGCTAATAAATTTAATAAAATTATAAAAATAAAAAAGAAAGAAATGTTTAAAATTAAAAAGAAGAAATAACTAGCAACAACCAAAGGTCTTAATGCAAAAAATGGGTTCCCTGGTGCTGTGCCAATGTCTCTCAGTTTTGAATTAGGCTGCTCTCAGACTTGAGTAAATGGCTCATTTACGAAGAGGCCTCATTTTGATCTTGTGCCTTAATTTAATCTTATCTTATTTAGACACTAATAGACCCTCTCTTGTGCATGTCACACTTCTAGACATCCAGAACACAGGCAGACAACACAGTCAGACTGACCACATGAGCACCTTCCCTGACCCAGTTCTCTTGGAGATGCTGTGAGGCATTCTGAGTAAAATCATATTGTGGGGTGGGGGAGTGGAGGGGGTGTTGTTTTTGCAGGTTGAGACCAGATCTTCTAGGAACTGCCTTCTCCAGTTCTTGGAAGGTTTTGCAAATGTTAGATTACCTGTACATTGCCTTTCTGACATGTCAGTAGAGATTGCAAAGTATTATCACCACCATTAATGTACTCTTCTGACCAAGAAAAGGTATCCTTTAAAAAAAATGAGAAAAGAGAGAGAAATCTTAATGATAGGTTCTTGAAGGTTATCAGCATTACTGTAAATTAGCTTTTGTGCTAGAACAGCCTGTTTGGTGCCAGGAGCAATTCAAAAGCTTTACAATACAAAACGGTGAGGTTTTCATACAATGCAGTCTAGACAGAAATTGTGTGACAGTACATTCAAACCATTATTGTAAAGTTAAGAAACCAAATAAAACGAGGGATGCAAAATTACTTTTAATTACTTTTTGGTGCCAGATCCCGCCCCCCCTAAGCTAAGCTCTTTTTTACATTATTTCTTCTGTCTCAGAAGATTTTTTTCAAGTAACTACCCTGGCCACCGGCAGTGATTTAAAACACAAGGGTTTTGGTTGCAGTTTTACTTGTGCCCAAATTCAGATTGGCCATCAAATCCTCAGCTCAGGTCTGCCACTGCCAGTTCTTCAATATACCTGTGTTGGGGAATTTAGGCCCACACCCTGCCAAGACCAGGGCCAGTGGTTTCATAAGTTGGCAGGCAGAGCGCTGCTGAGAGTCAGGACAGTGTCCTAGCAACCAAATGACTCACCCCTTAAATCATCTCATTATTCTCTTACCCTAAATTGGGAGAAAGCTCATAATTTCCTTCCAATATATTTTCCTGCCACAATTTAGTTTCTCTTTTAATTATATGCAGGAAGAGAGGCTTTCATTGTGGTGGTGTCTTTCTTTTTCTTACCATTTTGCATCTTTTAAATTGGAATACATTCTTCATGAATATATATGTCTATATACATACACACATAAATTAAAACTTCATCTGTTGCTTCCTTTAATCTCTATATTTTTAAAATATACATTTTTTTTCTGTTAGTTTAGGACCAGTTCCAACTTCCAATCCCCAATTTAGATTACATGCTCTGAAACTAACTCCAAACATTTACTGAGTTTGAAGGTCACAGTGCTATTGATTGATTTCTAGTTATAATGTATGTTGTCCTAACATGAGTTGTGCTTTTTTTTTCTTTTCCCTATAACTTTGGGCTGAGTCCAAAAATGCAAGGATCAAAGCATCTGGACTTGTTGCTTTCATGTTTGGCATATAAAGGGGCTGGCAGTCACCAATGTGGTCTTGGCTGGGCCCTACTTGTTTTCATTCTCTGATGTGAAACAGTTGGGAATCACAGACCCTCCAACAGCTAGAGTGGACTCAATAAAAATTGGCTTAATCTGCCAAGCATTTGGAAGTGCCAGTCTCCACAGTTTTTCAGCAGTTATTGGCCATGACATGTTTCTTTCTTTCTTTCTTTTTTAAGGAAAGAATTTGCTGTGAAATTAGTTTTGAGATCAACATTTGAAATAGGGAAACTATTCATCACAAT
Source organism: Miniopterus schreibersii (assembly GCF_964146895.1). Lineage (NCBI taxonomy): Eukaryota > Metazoa > Chordata > Mammalia > Chiroptera > Miniopteridae > Miniopterus > Miniopterus schreibersii. The sequence continues at coordinate 25,802,913 of NC_138106.1, read as the reverse complement.
AAACTGACTTTATCATCTTGATCTCATTTAATTCATTATTTTACATGTTTCATTGTTCTTATGTGATGGCTCCTTTTATCCATTTGCCTGTTTCTCATGAAAATCAAACATGAAATATAACAAATAATGGAGAAAGCTTAAACATGTGACAATTCTATCTAAAGTTTACTAATTTAAAAAAGTTATCTAGTCATCGTAATGTTTGAAGTTACTTAGATGTAAAACATCCCATATTATATAATTGAAATTTGATTCCAGTGAAAAATAGTGAACATATTGTTAAGCAGTATCATATATGTGAACATCTATTTTGATCAGGTGAGAAACTCTTCAAGTAGATTTTTATTACACTAAACTCTGGGGAAGTGCTGTTCTTTACATTGAACTTTATTACTATGAATAATATTTTTAAAAAGATAAAATTGTTAGCTAAAGATTATAGTTTCATCATTTAGAAATTTCATTGGCTTTCAAGATAGCTTTTATATTTATCACCATTTTACCTTTCTCTACTACCTTATTTTCTGCCCAAAAATGTTGTAGTTAACATACATTTTAGATGGGTTGTTAAGATCTTCCAAGAGAAGGCTGTACCACAGTAAACTTAATAGCATTGAGGATGGGGGTAGGAAGCAAAGTTATATTTGCAGTTAAACTAGAGCTCTAATTTGAATTTGAATGTCTACTCTAGCCATTGCAATTAGAAAAAAGGAAGAACTGATAAGTTTAAAAATTGGAAAGGAAGAAAATTATCATTATTTGCTAATTTTTGTTTACTTATCTGAAAAATTAAAGAAAATAAATTAAACATTTCACAAAAAGTAAATACATTTGGTAAGTTTGTTGGGGAAATGTTAATATTTCAAAATCATGTATAAAAACAATGGCAAGTTAAGACATAAAATGGACATCCTTTTTACAATAATAATAATAGCAACCAAAAGTGAAATATAGAAGAATATATTAACAAAACTGCATAAGCTCTACAGAAAGAAAATCATAAAATGCTACTGAAGAAACAAAATAAGATTTTTTCTTAAGCTATATGTTTAATGCTAAATTTATAACAAAAGGATAATTTTGGGAAATAGACATTCTGTTTCTAATGTTTATTGAAAAAATATACAAGCAAGAAGAGCAAGAACAATTCTGAAAAATGAAGATCATGAGAGACCAAGCCCAATGTTAAATCAAATTATAATGTGACAGTAATTAAAACAGTGTGATGCTGGCACATGACCTGACAGGTTGATTATAAGAATAGATCATAAAGGCCAAAACCAGACTCAGATATGGATAGGCATTTAGTATAGGATAAAAATGGAATTAACAATTAGTAATGGGGATGATTCTTTTCTAGAATATGTTGGAACAACTGAGTAAACATCTGGGAGAAAATGAAATTGAATCCTTACCTCACATGAAATACCAGAATGAATTCCAAAATGGATCAAACATTTAAAACCATAGGAGAATATTTTTATAATCTGAATGGGCAGGATTTTTTCAAGAAGATGTGAATCTAGAAGCCATTAAATAAAGTCAATAAATACAATTGTATAAATTTAAAAGTACTCTGCATGGATTTAAAAAAGTGAAATGTAATTTTTTTTAAAAAAGAATCAACATATAAAAATAAATTTTTTCTTAATATTTGAATATTTCCATTGAATAGGTAAAAGTGAGCTCAATGAAATTTGGGCAAAGAATTTCAAAGACTGCAGACAAAGAAAAGTAAATGGCTTTATAACAAAAAGATTTTATAATCTTATTTATAATGACAATTTTAAATTAAAACTTTATAAGTATATCTTTTATTTTTCTGTTTAGAAAACAAAATCTAAAAATTTGATATAGTACATTAATAAGAATGTGGAGAAACCTTCTTTTTCATAAAATGATGTCAATAAACTGGAACAATTTGTATGACAAACAATTTGGCAACACCTAAATTTTTAATAATTATTTAACCCTCACCTGAGGATATATTAACTGATTTATAGAGAGAGAGGAAAAGAGAGAGAGATCCATGTGAGAAAGAAACACTGACCAGTTGCTTCGCGTACATGCCCCGACCAGAGAGCCAACCTTCAGCCTGGGCATGTGCCCTGCCTGGGGATCAAACCTGCAACCTTCTGGTGCACAGGACGACGCTCCAGCCACCTGAACCACCCGGCCAGGGCAACAGTCAAACTTTTTATTTTATTTTATTTATTTATTTATTTATTTTTTTAAATATATTTTTATTGACTTCAGAGAGAGGAAAGGAAAGGGAGAGAGAGAGAGAGAAACATCAATGATGAGAGAGTCATTGATCGGCTGCAGCCCGCAACCTGGGCAGGTGCCCTGACAGGGAATCGAACCCTGATCGCCTGGATTATAGAATAATCCTATTATAGAATTATCTTTAATGGGAGTATTAAAACAATCTAACTGGACTTTTTAATGAGAGATAAAATAAATGATCCTATATCTACAAAGTAGAATATTATGCTGCTGTTAAAAGGATGAAGCATACATTAAGGATTTTATTTTTCTGACATAAAAGCTGTACGGTGCTACTACAGTGACACCCTTATAACAAAGACCTTTCTTGCTTTCTCTCACTGCTTCTCACCATGTGGTTTGCCACCTACTTATTGCAAGATGGTTGTTCCATTTCCAACATCTTGCTGCTATTCCAGGCAGAAGGAAGCGGAACTGTGCATTTTGTACCCTCCAAAGAACACTCCCCAAGGCCCCAGCTATCAGCTTCTGCTTTCTTCTCACTGCACAGAGCTGTATTAAAGAGCTGTCCAAATGGAGGGTACCTTCAAAATATTGTACCTTTCACCCAGAGCAGGGTGGGCTTCCGTTATAAGGGGAGATGGTTGGGGACTGGGTAAGAGAGAATGTGTGTGCGTGTGCATGTGTGTGTACACTTATTTACATAGTGGTATCTACGAGGAGTAATGAGGAACAAGTGGTTTTAGTTTTCTCTCAGAAGGAAAACTGAGGATTCTAGATGAAAGTAAAGATGTCCTTTGTACTATATAATCTTTTTGAATCTTTAAATTTTATATGGCATGAATATATTACTTAGTACAAATTTTAACTTAAAATTATACCTCCTTTTAAAATTTTTAATGAAATTCTTCAAAATTTCTAATTCACATAATTTCCATAATTAAAGGCTTTAATTTCAAAAAGGTAACTTCTACCATACAATTTGCACCGTTATAAAAGTCTATCAGCCTTTTCATAGACAGGTGTATTTAGGTTAAATCTTCATTTTTGTCACTTATGGGTAGAGCAAATTAATTGTAATTTATCTACGATTTCATTTTCTCATGCACTACACGAGGATAAAGTTATTGGTGGAGATGGAAGATGATTTGACTTTGGGGGGTGGGCACACAGAGCAATATGCAGATGATGTATCATAGAAATGTACACTTGAAACCTATATTACCCTATTAAACAATGTCACCCCAATAAATTTAATAAAATAAAAAAAGTTAGTGTTAGAACATTAAACTAGATAATGTATGTAATGCATTTAACATTGTTCCAGGCACAAGAGTGGGTGTTTCATAAATGGTACCTACTATTTCTACTATATTATAATAATTATCATTCCTGAGAGCATTCATATGAGGCTGTGTACTTTCTCTCTAAATAGCATTAAAAGGTTGGCCAGTTCAGAAATAGTTTAGTTACAGGAGACCTGCAATAAAAAAACATAGCCTATATTATGTCTTAACCACTGTCTAAGAGCATCATAGTTTTTACAAGCTTTGTATCATGTGATATGAGCAGTTAAGTCACTAGGCTCAATTATGCAAAATAGATATATCCTCTAGGTTGAATACTATTAATGTTTGGTTCTGGACATGGCAAGTGACCAATCAGTCTTAAAAACATTTCTGGCAGGTTAAAAGGAAATTAAATTTTCTGACACCCTAACTATCAGTGGCAATTTGTTGTAAAACTAACTTTCCAAAAAAATCAAAATGAGTCAAAATACAGAAAGGTGGCAGTTACCATAAATGAGAGGCATATTTGAAAAGTGAACAAAAGGCAGTAAAACATATTTGCTCTTTAACATTCATGGTGAGCCCAAATTCTGAATTGCACTATTGGCATATGTCCCACAACTCAAATGTAATGTTATAACTGAAAAAAAAAAAAAGAAAGGAAAAAAAAAAAGCCTAAAGGTCTCCATCAAGCTATTAATGTTTTTGTAAACGAAAGACCAAAGCCATTTAGTAAGCATTTGGTTTTCTTTTGCAATCTATTTTCCACAAAGAAACAAAGATTTTTATGTCACCTAAAGAGACATTTTTGCTTACAAAGGTGAGAGAAGACTATCAGCAGGACAAGTAGGTACTGGGTGATCAGTGAAGCTCCAACACTCTTTTTTCCTATCAGCTGCATGACATACCCATCGCATTTTTTCCTCAGGAAAAACAAAACAGATAAAATATTCCAAGTACTGGTTCTTAAGGGTTACCTACATATTGTGGAAACTTTCAATGGTATACTTTTGAAATCCAGGGGCCTGATCTACTGTTAGAGCATGCCTACTTTAACATTTAACACAGTTACTATTTGGGCATCTTATTGTTTTTCGTTTTAAATTAAATATATTTGAACTTGCAGAGTGTCTAATATTGATTTAATACCTCATGTATATGAAGTTTCAGAAATCTTTGTAAATGAACAATATATTCAAAAGTCCCACTTTTTTTGGAAATTGAATAGAACATTTCAATTATAGGGTCAAGACAACCTGAAAGAGATTTGATTTACCCCAAGGTTCTTGAAATGTTAGAGTGACAGCTGTAAAAAGTAACCATGTTTGCCCAGCCAGCATGGCTCAGCAGTTGAGCATTAACCTATGATCCAGGCGATCGGAGTTCGATTCCTGGTCAGGGCACATGCCTGGATTTCAAGCTCAATCCCCAGTAGGGGGCGTGCAGGAGGCAGCAGATCAATGACTCTCTCATCACTGATATTTCTCTCTCTCTCTCCCTCTCCCTTTCTCTCTCTGAAATCAATAAAGAGATATTTAAAATAAAATTAAATAAATAAAATAAAGACATATTTTTAAAAAAACACATGTTTTAGTCGGTTGTTCAGAAAGGTTGTCTCTAACTCTTGGCCAAAATATGCAAGTCTCGCTGTTTTCCAAGCCATTAACTGTATCAGTAACACAGATGCCCAGGGTGGAATGTTGAAACCAAAAGGAGCTGAATATGTTTCTTTGTGCTCCCTTATCCTGTGTCCTTCACCAGCAGGGCTGTGTCTCTTACATTTTAGTATTTACGATGGTCACTTAGTTTTCTCCTTCCTTCGCTCCAAAGCTGCTGGGGAGGGCTCTGAAGAGTGAGGGGGCTCGAAAGCTTTCATGTGGCACCAAGCCATAAGGAGGAAGCTGCTAGACAATGATCACTGTGAGCCTTACATATTTGTGTACTAATACCACTGTTTCTATAGTAAACATTTTTGGTATTCATTTCAGATTCTTTTATTAGGTAAAAAATTTAGGGTTGAAAGCATTTCTTTCATCATTTCTTCAAAGCACTAGGAAACTTTCAGGTTTTTCATGATTTGCACGTATAATCTTGAAAACTAAGGGAAGTACCTCTCTGAGGGAGCATATGTGAGAAATAGGGAGGGGGCTGGGAGAGGGAAGGAAAGAAAACAATGTTAGGTTATACAGCTCTTGTATCCTTAAAGACAGCTTGGAGACATGGAAACCATATGTGAACTTTTAGCTAATAAAATAAAATGCCAAAATGTGGTGGCTAAAGCTATTGCACCCAAAATCTAATTGGACATATGCTCATTTACTTGCTTATAATCAAAACACTAAAAAAACCCCTCTATTTTGAACTCAGGCTAGGTGTAAGTATTGGACTAACTTAATTCATGTAATTATCTCACATGGAAAGAATGCATTTATGCCATGGTATTGTTATTATATATTTTTTAAAGTAAACAATGTATAAGCTGGAATAGATAATACGTAAATAAAACCAAAATGTTCCTATTGCCTATGTTGAAGAAAGGAAAAGAGGTTATTAATTTCACACTAAAGCTATTTTCCAGTGAACGTGCTATTTGGCTAGTGCGCTTACTGTAGATTTATCATGTTCATGCAAATGAATGTCAGTCTGTTTAGGTAATCAATGCAAATTTCATTTCTTCGGTCAAAAATAACAGCTTTTACAAGTGTGGTGAAATTGCTGGAATGTCAGGCTTTGGTTGCTAAACTCGGTTTATGTACTGCATAAATCTAGATTTCTCATGCGAATTCGCTCAAGAATATCAAAATAGTATTGGGCTTCCTCTACCCAAAGGCTCTTTTTAGTTGGCAGATCTATTTAGATTTATTTATTTACTTATTTGTTTGCTGGTTGGTTGGCTTATTGAACACAGAAAAAAAAGCAGTTATTTAAAAAAAAAAAAAGATCCTGAAATAGGTCATTTACACAGGCATTAATTAAAGGTTAAATAGAGAAGGAAGAGCAAAAGTAAATCAGGATTTTCTTTTAATTTAAGCAATTATGAGGGATGATAAGAATTTGACTTAATTAAGCATAAGGAGCTAGTGACCTGTTTTTATTATTTCAGAAAACATTTGAGTACGAACTTTAAAGGAAACCAGATGACAGAATTAAATGGAAAAAAACTAAAAATCAGTTTCTTTCCTCAAAAGAAGATAGCATAAGAAACGTAACAAACATAAATGAAACATGCAGAGAACATCTGTAAAGCAACTTTTCAGCCCACGTAGGAGAACATAATCCAAACTGAGTAACGATGGCAGGACTTGGTATGTGGAGCCCACACGCTCCCATTGCCTTAGTTATAGGTACCTAAATATACCCTTAGCAAAGAATTCACAAGCTATCTATCTATATATAATCAATAGCTTGTTGACAACTTAGTCTATGCATAGGATACAGAGAATTATCATAGGGTGAAGTTTGTCAGCAAAAATATTTTTGAATAAGTAAATTTGAACATAGATCGATGAGGGGCCGTCTGGAGGAGAATGCATCCAAGATGTGTGACTACAGCAGCAGTCACAAAGGCTGGGGGAAACAGGTAAGAACCCGAAAAAGGGACATAGGTGGGGCTGGAGAAAGGTGTTCATGTTAGGAGATTATGTTAAAAATCAAGAAACATTTGAAGGTGCTCAAAAGAAAAATAATTTTAAATTAAACTGAAATTTGAAAATAAGGCTAATTGGCTCACTACTTTAAATTGTGTTGAAGTTTTGAAATTTATTTATTTATTTTTATATTCCTGGGAAGGAGTGAGGAATAAGTGGGATGGGGCTTGTAGAAGGCATGGAGAAGGCCCTGTGGTTAATTCTGAAGCTTTCTATTCCAGACGGACTTCCCATGACATGGCTAAGGCATGGTGTGGGTTTGAGTGGACCGTAGTGGAAGAAGGGGCTCTGCCTCCCAGCTGGAGCCACGGAGTTAGAACTGTCCTCAGGGCGGTAGAGCACAGACACTGCACCGCCGAAAGGTTAATGGACAGACTGATTGCAAAAATATGAATCCCAAAAAACATTAGGGAGAAGAATCATAAGACTATATCACTTTATAGCAAAGCTAAAGATGACAGAAGAAGAGCGGAAATGAAAAATAACTTCAATTTTCTTTTTCTATGAAAGAAAATCATATCCTGAGGAACAGAGGGGAAAAAAATCCCATCCAATATGGAGACCAATTCTAGACTATCTCTGTCATCTCTGAGTTTATGCTCAGTGTTCAGGGGGAAATAGAGCTTCCGAAATCAGCAACCGGTGTAGCTGCCAAATAAATCTCTAACAGCAAATTCTCAAAGCTTATTAATTTTTTTTTTTACCCGAGAAGTTTGCTGATTCTTGATCATAGTTCCAAAAACAAACTCTGAATATATAAACACATATACACATAAATATTTAAATGTGTAAATAACATATAACCATATATTGAAATGTCCCATTTATTAAATGCTGATTATATGCCAGACAATATATTAAGTGACTTAATTTTACCACAGGGTTAAAAATATGGATTTTGGAGTCAAACTGCCTAGGTTCAAATTCTCTCTTTGTTATTACTAACTTTGTTACCTTCTGCCAGGTGTCCTTTCTCTTAGTTTCCTCATTTTTACAAACCAAATAATAATATTTGCTTCATACTTCATAAGGTTGTTGTGAAAATTAAGTGGAATATTACACACAAAGTGCTTAGAAAAATGGCCAGCATATAATAAGTGCTCAGTTCATGTTAATCCTCACAACACTACAAGGATGTGAAAATTGAAGCCCATGAATTTTTAAGAAGTTTGTCTAAGTTCATCCATCTAGTTAGCAGTAGAGCTGGGAATTTTAACCCATGTGTGTTTGGCTAGTCTGTCTTCACACTGCTTTATTATTTAATATTCACAACTTGGACCTCTGCCTTACTCTTCAATTGGCCTACCAGGTGTTGGTACACAGAAATGGGTCAGCCTCCCAGAGCTCCATTTCCCTCCTGCACAGAGACTGTCAAACATTCTTTACTCTCCCCTGACCTCTGCAGAATTCAGTGAACCTAATCTACAGATCCAAAACGTAGCTCATTTAAAAAAAAAAAGTAAAAAAAAAAGTTCAAATTTCTTTAGAAAAACCAGAATGGCTCTTCAGTTTGTTTGTTTGCTTAGGATCATGTAACCTTCCAAAGAAAACATTTAAGATTTTGGAGAGAAGTTCCTTTTCAGTGTTGAAAAAAATGACATGATAACTGGACAGATTTGGCTCTAGAGGGGGCAACAGCACATTAAATCATGAGACACTTCAACCATCCTGTTAAAGTTAGAAAAATCCATTACCAAGTTGTAGAAGGAAAACAACTTGCGGAAATATCATCTAGGGCCGACCGTTTCCAATCACTGGTACTCCATTCATTATATGCTTGAGTGGTTCCAGGAACAACAGAAGACCGTGCACTGTTACAATGCCAAGGACAAGAAAGGCAACTCAGCCTGTCGGGCTGACTTCCCCTCACAGCAATCCGAACATTTCAGGCTTTGCTTCCCTTGCCCAGATGAGTTAGTCACTGGGGAAGTGAAGCCGTGGCCAAGGACTTCTTTCTCAGAGAAGACTCACTGCTCTCTTGTGGACCGTGCGCTGCTTTCAGTCTTCAGGCCTAACACACAGAAACTTTATTTGGAATGGGCAAGAATGTCATATCGATCCATCTTCATTCTACCTTCCCTTAGTTCCTTATTTTAAGAGCTACCATCAGTTGAACACGATCTTTGTATAGCACCTCTAATTCTTATATTACCCCTACAAAACTGTTTCATTGTCTAGAAGAGGAAACTGATGCTCATGAAATCAAGTTTAAAAGAGCAGGTACTAGCAAGTGATAAAAATGGAGCTTGTACCCAGGTCTGCTGAGTTTCAAAATCCATGACCTTTCATATGGCAAGGTGCAGGGTGGTTTGGAAGGGTGAAAAATGCATGAAAGAATACAGAGCCTCTAGTAGACAATAGGGAAAATGACAAAAGTTTTGTTTGAGCAAATCCAAAAATTTGGTGCCATTGGGAGAAATGGAAAAATTCAGGGAGGGTAGCATCTGGACAAAACAGGGGGAAAAACGTTTCCTAGTAAATGTTTTGTCATAAAAAATTGGGTGGGGCAAGGGAAGACAGAATTTTAGCTTGTCTAACAGTCCTACAAATTAGCTTTAAGCAGAGACATACTGTCAAGGGCCAAAATGAATAAATTATGCAGCCATACTGAATTGACATTTTAAAACTTTCATTTCACATGCTGACTCATTTGTATTATACTCAAACTTTTATAGTGAAAAAGTTAAATTCTTACTGAGCTGATGTGCACATGTTCTAAACTTGCTCTATAAATTTAGTTAGCGACATGTTTATGAGTTAAATCTTTCAAATGAGACCTTTAACTTGGTGGAAAATCTCTAAAAATCAAGACTAGATAATAAATTTTGATATGAAGATCTCTATTAAGTCTAGATATTAAGGCACACTTACCCAAAAATAAGAGAGCTGGTTGCTTAGTCTTGAGATAACAAGCTAGTTGCTTATTTGATTCGCATATCGGGTAATTATTGCTTTAATGTGTTGGAGATCCTTGTGAAAAGAATTAGCAACTGGAGTTTATCACAGAGATGCCTTGGAACACTCTCTCGCTACAGACTAGCTTGGAGATTTTACTAGAAAACTATGTTCTCATCACTGATTTGGGATTGAACTGCTGTGACTTCATTCCTTAGCCTTTTGTTCTCCTCTAAAAAAAATTGATAACTTAGTATCATAAAGTTGGCTTCACTGATTCCCTTTCTATTTTTCCACTGACTTTAGGGTTTTGTCCTAATATCTCCAGCTCAGGAAAGACTATATTTATGCAGGGCTTGAGTTAGGGAACAGCTGGTATTGAAAATGTTTCTCTTCTTTAAGCCCTCTCCCTTCCTTATCCAAACAGAGAGAAGACAGATCTGTTTTCTCCTACTCAGGAGGAGTGGAGTGAAATCCAAGTCCTCCAAAAAAGAGACGGAATGCTGTTCTACCTCAATATTCACTCCTACTTCAAACTTTAACTTTTGGACTCCCATCATTTTGAGAATGTTAAACCATTTTTCAAAGACAGCCTCCCAAGAGGTAAGTGAGGATTAGTTCCAGTTTAAGCAACATTTAAACATGCACATTTTAAAAAACAAAGTAAAACAAACAGGCTAGACACCCTTTTCTCTCCCTTTTTTAGACAATGAAGTTATAACATCGAAAACAACCCAGAGTGTTTGCAGCATCTCAAGCTGCACCCTCTCGACCTTCCAAATCCTCCAAAAAGAATCTTGGGAAGACACAAGCTGTTGAGACGTTGCCAGTTAAGGAGTCAGTTTGGAAGCCACTTTAAACCAAAGTTGTGTAATCAGAACTGTTGGTCTGAAGCCTATGTTTGAGTAATGTATTAAATGGCATTAACATGGACAGTAAAACACTTGCATTATTTTCTTCCCTGGGGACACATAATGCAAAACTTCATTGACTTGAGCCAGTTTGGTAAATGGGGCAGAAAATGCCTGTAGAACTGATGTAATGTTATGAAGAAAGTGGAGCATAAGATGGCATATAAACTGTTAATGGCATTGTTTCCTAGGCTCTCCATGTGCAGCAACGCGGATATTGTTGCTGCCTGTAAGGGAACAACCCAATTGCAATTAAAGCACCACCATGGAACGTTTCCTGGCACGCATATGACTATGGGGCACAGATTAGAATTCATTTCATCAAGCTTTAATTTCATGTTCGGCCCCTTAAAAGTTCCATATCTCTTAAATATTCTGCCAGCAACCTGTTATCTGGTGTAATGAAAAGCAGTGTAACCACTCACCAAATAAAATCCCATATAAAACTTAAACCTCAGTTTCACTTTTCAGGCACTGGTTTCATTGCTTCTTCCACCCACCCTTTCTCTCCACCAGAGCCTCTAATGAGCAGCCACTCGGGCCAAACACTGCCAAGAGCGAGCAGGTGGGTTTGATGGGATGTGAAATGTAGTTTGCCTACAACCAGACTACCATTTGCTGGCAGGAGCACATGGATATTTGAGAGCGAGGACAATTTATGTGGAATGTTTACAAATAAGAATAAAAATAAATCATACTGTTATTCATTTGAATAATACTGATTATATATCACAGCACATTTAAAGAAATATTTCTGGAAAGATTCTCTTTGCGCTTGTTAAATGTAAAATAAATGGATTTTTTTTTTTTTTTTTTTTTTTTGGTGGGTGCCGGGGACACATTTCATTCTGTCTTCACAAAGCCCAGAAAAGCAGAAGCTGTTTGGATGATCAAACCATTCATTCATTATTTCATACATTCTTTAGCTTTAAAAAAAAAACACAAAGAAATTACAAAATCATTATTTTTACTTATTAGACAAATTGGTAAATACAACCATTGGGTTTATAAAACAAGAACAAGATTATTTTATGGTTACTTTAATTTGAATATCTAGTAAAATTTTTAACAGAAAGATCTTATATTTTCATAGCTAATAATATGTTTGGTTTAAATTATGCTATATATGTTATGAGAAGAAAGAAATATGTTAAAGAAACTCTAGGGCGAATGTGAGAATCAAAACAGATGACGTGATATGGAAAGCATTTTGAAAGTGGTGAAACATTTCACAGACTTCCAAGCTTATTATTATCTTTAGAGGTAAAACAGGGTAGGGGAGAGAGTAGGCGAAAGAGTGAAAAGTCAAGGACAGTACAAACTCTGCAGCTAGCTGGTGTGTGGACCCCTGTAGGTCATCTATGCTCTCAAAGACTTAGTTTCTATTTATTCAAGTAGTCCCTCTAATAAGCACCTTATTCACCCACCCCCAAGCTTACTGTGAGGGTCAACTATATTTAAAAGCACTTTTTTGAACTGTAAAGCACAATAAATAATTTTGAAATTAGTAAAATGTGTTCTTGATTATAGTGACCATTTAGGAGAACTATAACTAAATTTCAGAAATAAGGAAATTTCAGAATCCTATTTTATACAAATGCAGGAATTCAGTTGCTTCAGAAACTTTCATTTATAAATGTGATTCGTGTCAATAAAAGACTCTATCCAATTAAATGCCTTTGAACCTAGAAGTATAAACACACATCAAATTCACAGAGTTTTTAAAATTATTTTTACTTTTCAATTACAGTTGACATACATTGTTATATTAGTTTCAGGTGTGCATTCAGTGATTACACATAATATAACTTACTAAGTGCTCATCACAATAAATCTCGTACCCATCTGACACCACACATAGTTATTAGAATATTATTGACTATATTCCCTATGCTGTACTTTACATCCTTGTGACTATTATGTAACTACCAATTTATACTTCTTAATCCTGTCACCTTTTCACACATTCCCCCAACCCCTGATCCCATCTGACAACTGTCAAAATGTTCTCTGAATCTATGAGTCTGTTTCTGTTCTGCTTGTTCATTTATTTTGTTTTTTAGATTTAATTATTAATAATGTGCATTTATTGACATTTTATTGTTCATATTTTTAATCTTTTCTCTTCTTCTTCTTAAGAAGACCCTTTAACATTTATGTATAATATTAGTTTGGTGGTGATGAACTCCTTTAGCTTTTTCTTGTCTGTAAAGCTCTTTATCTCTCTTTCAATTCTAAATGATAACTTTGCTGTGTAGAGTAATTTGGGTTGTAGGTCCTTGCTTTTCATCACTTTGAATATTTCTTGCCACTCACTTCCTTCTGGCCTGCAAAGTTTCTGTTGAGAAATCAGCTGATAGTCTTATGAGAGCTCCCTTGTCAGAAACTAATTGCTTTTCTCTTGCTGCTTTTAAGATACTCTCTTTGCCTTTAACCTTTGGAATTTTCATTATGATGTGTCTTGCTGTGGGCCTCTTTGAGTTCATCTTGTTTGGGACTCTGCGCTTCCTGGACTTTTATGTCTATTTGCTTCACCGCGTAAGGGACGTTTTCTGTCAATATTTTTTCAAATAGGTTTTCAATTTCTTGCTCTCTCTCCTTCTCTGGCACCACCATGATGTGAGTGTTGGCGTGCTTGAAGTTCTCCCAGAGGCTCCTTACACTGACTTTATATTTTTTCTTTTTTTTTTTTCTTTTTGCTGTTCTCATTGTATTTTTTGCTTGCTTATATTCCAAATCATTGATTTGATTCTTGGCTTCATCTATTCTACTGTTGGTTCCCTGTAAATTATTCTTTATTTTAGTGAGTGTATCCTTCATTTCTGACTGGTTCTTTTTTATGGTTTCTATGTCTTTTTCATGCTATTGAAGTTCTCACTAAGCTCCTGAGCATCCTGATAACCATTGTTTTATATTCTGTATCTGGTAGTTTGCTTTCCTCCATTTCATTTAGTTCTTTCTCTGGAGATTTCTCCTGTTCTATTATTTGGGATATGTTTCTTTGCCTCTGCTTTTTGTCTGCTTCCCTATGTTCGTTTCTGTGTACTAGGTGGAGCTTCTACTAGTAAGTCTCCTGGACTTGGTAGAGTGGCCTTGTGTAGTAGGTGCTCTGTAGGGCCCAGTGGCTCAGCCTCCTCAGTTATTTGAGCTGGGTGCCCCAGGTACACTCCTGTGTGGAATGTGTGCACCGTTCTGTTGTAGTTGAGCCTCAATTGCTGTTGGTGTCATTGGGTGGGATTGACTCCCAAATGAGAACTCATTGTGACTATAGCAGAGGAGCTGATGTGTAAGAATCAACCCTACTGAGCAAAATTTCCTTCAGGGGGTCGATGGTGCTCACTAAGTCTGCCCCTTGAGTGTGTTGCTCATGGAGGTATTAGGGCTGTAATCCAGTGTGGTCTGAATCTGTCCACCAAGTGCACTGGCTCTAGGGCCTCCAAGGAGTAGCAAGGTCAGCCACCCCCTGAACCCCGGCCAGGGGCTACCTGGCACAAACTACAGAGCAATCTGAAGATGGCTGCTTCTTGTGCTGGGCTTGGAGGTCCCCAAGAGAGGCCAAGCTGCAAACCAAGGCCAGCTGCCACTAGTGCCAGGTCTGGGGTCACTTAATGAGAGGTATGGGGTATGCAGAGATGAGATGCTGCTTGTTTGTAAGATTTTGGGAAAGTCCAAAGCATGAGGCAAGAGAGGCCATTTGTATGGAAAAGCCACTTGAAATGGCTTGGGTGGGTCCACAAGTTGAGTGCAATGGGGTTTTAGGGAATTACCAGGGCAGGGCAAACAGTGCAAATCAGGTTGATCAGGACTCAGATACGGCATCTGCCTGCCGGCTCGGTGGGGGGAGGGCTCTGAAAAGGAACAGTGGCCTCTGCCAGCACTCCTGTCTGGGAGAAAGCGGTATCCCCCAGCTCTCGCACTGACGCCAGATAATTCAGTTCCTCCCTGTATGTCTCCGGTTCCTTTCATGCTGGTGCCCTAACACTAGAGCTCAGAGGGAGGGGTGTGAGTCAGTCTGTGCATGGGCCCTTCAAGAGGAGCTGCCAGGGGCTCCAGCAGCCCCGTCTCACTCAGCCATAATCCCCCTGGTTTTTACAGCCAGAAGTTACTAGGACTCTTCTGGGCTCCTGAACAATGGGCTGGGGGGCCTGGTATGAGTCCAGGCCCTCTCGTTCCTCAGGGGGACCTCCATGGCTAGGATATCCCTTCCAATTCTGAACTGCCACGCATGGGTGTGGAACCAGCCTATTTGCATCTCCATCCCTCCTATCAGGCTGGATGTGGCTTCTTCTTTACCTCCCTAGTTGTAGGACTTCCTTTCAGTTCAATTTCAGGCTGTTCTGAATGATGGTTGTTCTGTAGTGTAGCTGTAATTTTGATTGGTTTAGGAGGATTCGAGTACCACATTTACCTATGCTGCCGTCTTGACTGGAGCCCCATAGATTTAATTGAGTTGTCACATTGATAATAGCCATATTATTGTTTAAACTTACATTTTTCCTTTTAATATATATAAAAGAAGTATCATATGTATTATAAATGATATAAAATGTGATAACCAATTTGTTGAAAAGAGCGAGATATACCCAACAACTATGAGCCTAAGAACTAGGATATAAGCCAAAATGTGCATAAGGGTGGGCAAAAGTAGGTTTGCAGTTGTTTGTATAGAAAAAGATGTGCAGATTATGATTATTGCAATAGCTTTATTAACTCTGTGGTTTGCATACTCACAACTGTAAGTCTACTTTTGCCAATCCCCATATATTAGATGAAATCTCGGTAGGAAAAAAATAAGATAATTATAATGGTTTAATTGAAAAGAATTAATACTTTGCAACAGCAATATCTGAGAGTTCCATATCTTCAATTATTGTGGTGTCAAATTCTTAGTTTCTGCCAATTGAGTGGGTAAAATGGTAGCTACGTAACTGAGTTTTATTTTTATTTCCCTTATTACTAATGAGATTGAACTTCTTTTCATAATTTTGTTTGACAAGATGTTTCCTCTTTATTGGAACTCCTGTTCATAACTTTTGCCCACTTTTCTATAGAGTAATTGTATTATTGACTTATGAAGTTTCTTTTTAATATTCGAGATAATCTTTTCTTGTCTATCATATTCCAAATACCTTCTCAGAGCTTGTGACTTGTATTTTCATTTTCTTTTGAGGCACAGAAGTTATTCACTTAAATGTAATCATAGTCATCAATCTTTTATTTTGGGGTTAGTGCTTCTTATGCATTAAGAAAGTATTTTTTACTCTTAATTTCAAAATGACCTCTCATATTTTCTTTAAAAATTGTATATTTCTAATAAAAATCTTTAAAACATTAGCAATTGATTTTAACATAGTAAGAAAAGAGAATTAATTTAATTTTTTAATATGAGTTGCCTTTTTTTTAGTTACATTTTTTTAAGTCTTTCATTTCCCCAGGGATGTGCCATGCCATCCCTGTATTATTAAGGTTTCTTCTATGCTTGAACCTGTATTCTGCCTGTCCTATGACTCAATCTATCTATGTGCCAACACCACACATTCTTATTTACTATGGTTTTATTTTAATTCTTAGTATTGGGTAGGTCAAATCATCCCTCCTATTCTTCTTCCTCATGAATATTTTAGCTACTCTTGACCCTTTTCTCTTCTATTTAAATATTAGATTCTTATTTTAAAATCCTACATAAAATTCAGAATTTTAGAATAACATTAAATCTGTCAATTGATTTGGGGACATTTGATATCTTCATAACATTGATTATACCTACAAAGGAAATATCGTTCTATTAATTTAGGTCTTAGTTAAATTATTTGGATAAAGTTTAAATTATTATTAAATTAAATCTTACACACCTTTTGTTTGATTTCCCCTAGTATAGTTTTTATTGCTATTACAAATGACATTTAAAAGTTTATATTTTCTGAATTTTTTGCTTATCTATGAAGATGCAATTGATTATTGCATACTAATTTAATGTTCTGATAACTTGCTACATATACTGATGTTATACTCAAAGATTCATATTAGATTCTATCGTTATTCCTTCCTTTGTGATATTTTAAATTTTTTTTGTTTTCTTAGAGTGCTAGCTAGAATGATTGAGACTTGCCTTATAGCCTAATATAAATGTAATTAATTTTTATAAATATTATAAATGTGTCTGAGAAGAATGTATATGCTGTATTTTAGGATATGGTGTACTATATATTTCTACAACATCGAGCTTACTGAATCTTTTCTATATCAATATTTTTTGTCTGCTTTGACCTATTAATAATTTAAAGTATGTTGAAATTCTCATTATGGAAATGGATTTATCAATTTTATCTGTAGGCCTATTTTTTTAATGTATATATTTGAGGCTATTTAATTGGGTATATGCAAATGGTATCTTCTATGTGAATTGAACTCATTATTATGTAATAATCATCTCTATACCTAATATAGCTTTTTAAGAAAATTTCAAATATATATACTTTTTAAAAACCTTAGTAATTTTTAAGTGTATAACTCAGTGGCATTAATATATTCAGAATGTTCTACTACCATTACAGCCATCCGTTTCCAGAATTTTTTCATTACTCAAAACTAAAACTCCGTACCCATTAAAGTTTCCCCCATATGCCCAGCCCCTATTCTACTTTCTGTGTCAATGAATTTGCTTCTTCTATAACTCTGTCTATTCCTCTTATAAGTGGAGTAATACAATGCTTGTCCTTTCATGGCTGGCTATTGCACTTAGCATAATGTTTTCAAAGTTTATCCATGTTATAGCATGCAACCTAATATAATATACCTTTTTGTCTTAAAGTTTTTTACTGACATTACATACATTACCTGCCAGCATTCTTTTAGCCAGCATTCTTTCAGGTGTCTCATTTCAGAACCTGTACTATCAGCCTTTTGTGAATTAGAAATGTTTCTTACAGACTACATATAGCTTTTTTTCCTTAATTGAATATGAAAAATCTGACTTTTGACTGAAAAATTCAAATTAATTATTGACATATTGGTTGATATAAATTTTGGTTTTTATATTCATATTTTATATCCTTTTACTTCTTTCTTGTCTTTTAAAAATTGAGGTAGAGAATTGCTAGTTTTTATTTCCTTTATTGCACTTTTCTGCACTGCTTTGGAATTTGCAACCCTTATTTTACCACATTTAACTTAACAAAATCTAACACTAAACAATATGTTAATCCCCATCTTCAATTAGAAATGTTTTAAAGAATGTTTCTTGACCATGGACTAGTTATTCTGTAGTCCATGTTATTTCTTTAGAGACATTTATCTAAGTCTCCTGTATAGACCAAACACATGTTATACCATTTATTTGGAGAATAAATGAGGAGTATTATGAACTGAATGTTTGTGTAACCCCAAAATTCATGTATTGAAATCCTAACCCCCAATTTGATGGTATTAGGAAGTGGGGTGTTTGGGAGGTAATTAGGTCATGAAGGTGAAGCCCTCATGAATAGGATTAGTGCTCTTTGAAAAGAACCCCAGAGAGGTCTCTTGCCCCCCACCCCCAGCCCTAACTCCCTTCTGCCATGTGAGGACACAGAAACGACCGTCTATGAATCAGGAAGAGAGCACAAAATCTGTGGGCACCTTGATCTTAGAATTCCAAGCATCTAGAACTGCAAGAAATAAAGGTTTACTGTTTAAACTACCCAGCCTGGTAGTTTGTTATAGCAGACTGTACAGACTAAGCCAGGAAGTAAAAACATTGTGTTTGCTTTCAAGAGCTAGAGACCATAGCATATAATAGCATGGATTTGGAGATTTAAAAATAGAGGTTCAGGTTCTGGCGCTACACTTATTATTTGAGTTTAGACAAGTTTCTTACTATCTATAATTTATTTCTGTAAGAAAGATGTATCAACGGATGGTTGTTGGCGCCAATTCAATACCAACAGCAATCCCCAATTTGGGGTGCAGTGAAAAAAACTTCATTCAGTGCAAAACCAGCTCAGTTGTGATACAGCATGGCTGTGAGGCAAGCCTGGGGCCAAGCAGCCCTGGGGTCAGGCCCCAATCCAGCTAGAGAGCTCTGCTCTGAGCAGGTCTGCTCCACCCCTTTCTGGGGAGACAGCTTGGTGTTTCAGCTCAGATAGGCAAATCTTCAGTCTCCGATAGAAACAGAAAACACTCTCTGAAAGCCACAGGGGAGCTGGCTTATATAGACAGCAGTCCCTGCCCCGGCTCCCTGAAGGTCTGTCCTCATGCAAATGAGGACTGCAAATCCTCCCAGTTTGATTAGTCCAAAAGGCACTGCTCTGATTGGTCAGAAGAAAACCACTCTGATTGGTCAGAGTTGTGCAGCTCTAATTGGATGCAGAAAGCCTCAGTCCTATTGGTTGAAATAGGACTCCAGAAACTCCTTTATAAGGGCTGGTTCAAGATGCCAGAAACAGTGAAGGCAGCAGATCGGTGTAGGTCTCTCGCTAGAGTGCAGTTTGCCGGAGAGGCCCCATGCAGAAATGCCTGCTAGGCTCTGTCTGTTTCGTTGTTGTTAT
Source organism: Miniopterus schreibersii (assembly GCF_964146895.1). Lineage (NCBI taxonomy): Eukaryota > Metazoa > Chordata > Mammalia > Chiroptera > Miniopteridae > Miniopterus > Miniopterus schreibersii. The sequence continues at coordinate 25,783,420 of NC_138106.1, read as the reverse complement.
TGTATCTTTTTCTTGAAGATTTAGCCCAGTTAGACACCAGGAGCCCTACTTAAGTAGGTGTCTTCTTTCTCAGGGTTCACAGATGGGTGCAATAATATTTACTTTACAGCTTTCATATATTTATTTTTTCATTTATTTGATAAATATTTGTTTTAACTAATATGTGACTGATTCCATACCAAATGTTGGGTGTGTAGTAATAAAAAGAATTTATTTTCTGTCCTCATAAAATTTACTGTCTTAAAAATACAGAGTATTTAAAAAGCATATAAATAAATACTCAGGAAAAAAATTTATGTGCAATAAGATGCTGTTCTAATGATATTGTGTGGAAAATATGGAATTTCATATTCACTCAATAAATGATGATAGTGTTATTAAAAACAAAAATTTTCCATTCATTGGAGTGATTAGTTTATTATAAATAAGCAATAAATGAATAGTGTGCTAGGTATTAAAAAAACTAAACTATGTGTTATAGGTGTAACATTTCTTTAATGATGTCTAAAAACTTTTTCAGAAGTAAAACTCAGTGCAACACAACATTGGTTACGTACACTTTTACTAAAATATTTTTATCATTTTCATTAACAATATAGAATTGTATTAACATGACAATCATCCTGCCTTTTCCAAAGGAGCATTTCCTTATCTAAACTCAATTCACGCCTGGTTGGGCATGGCTCAGCAGTTGAGGGTCAACCTAGGATCCAGGAGATCACAGTTTGATTCCCAGTTGGGGCTCATGCTTGGGTTGCGGGCTCAATCCCCAGTTGGGGACATGCGGGAGTCAGCCTATCAATGACTCTTTCATCACTAATGTTTCTCTCTCTCTCTCTCCCCTCCCCCCGCTCTCTGAAATCAATAAAGATATATTACCAAAAAAAAAGTTTAAACTCAATTTACAAATTTGCATATTTTATTGTGTTTTTTTTCATTGAGCATCATATTTGGTCATGCACTTAGTCACTAAGTGCATACTATTAAACCTTTACTATGTACCACACGTGTGTGATACTAGGAGTTGTGATATTTTACAGTGGAATTTGAGAATTGGGTGTTCAGGAAGTGAGAGTAGCCCCAAAAAAGGAATGTGAGACATTTTATGACATTTATCAGATTATGAATCATGCCATTTTGTTTTGTTTTATCTTTATAAAAACAGAATAGAAATAAATTAATTCATTTGTTCAGCACACATTTATCAAGTGTCTGCTATGTGTTAGGCATTGTCTAAGGTTCTGGAAATACAAAAGCTAATCAGATAGCCTCCGTGCTCTGATGTTAACAGCTAACAGGGAGATATTGATGGGTGTAATCCAGTGTGATAGTTAGAAGATGGATATAATGCAGTATTATGACATTTAGGATACTTTATTGCAAGGATTCTAAAATAAACTTTAGTCCAGGAGAAGTGAAGAGAGTTTTATCACATTCCACAGTGCTTTATTCCAACTGTTTTGTCTATTCTAAAAACTAGCGATTCTAAAATGGTCTCTTAAAACATAACAAGAAGAAACTATTGGAGCCATGCCACAGACGCCTGTTTTTGCAAGGGATTTGAGAAATATGCATTATCATGCTTATTATTTGAAGAAAGAAACAAAAGAGTTCGAAATCTGATACTTATTGGTACATTAAGTATTTTATATCCAACTCAGCCAGTATAATCTCAAATTTATCTATGGCTTCAGTTCACCAAATTTTTAAGAAAGAGTTAAATGACCAACTTTGCAGAGCAAGGGAAAGAAATCTCTGTGGATATCAAGTAGCAGTGAGAGTTTTAAAGTTTAGTACCTAAACTTAGTTGAGCCATGGCTTTATTGTTCAGAAATTAAAATTCAATAGAATATTTGACACTCAACATTTATCAACTTCACTCCTTAAAATGAAAATGATTTGCTGATCAAATAATAATTGGATGAGCCTAATAGCACAAATAATTACTGGGAAGATTGAATAGGCCAATCCAAAAGGGTAGACATCCATCAATTTATAATTATTTCTTGCATTTTCTGCTCTGTGGATGTCATGGAAGTTTTTGCTACATGGGGTTTGCTTTGGATCCAGTAATATATAAATTGCAGTTCTTTGTGGAATCAGAGAGAATTGACGGAATAGCCACAAAAAGTTTTAAATTGGGAAGAAATAGTAGGATTGATGATGCAATGACTATAAGATATTTTTACCTTTTAATTTCTGTCTTCATTGAACCTGCCTACACTTTTGTTTATTGTAGTTTTCACTAAAAACGAGGAGGTTTGTGGAGTCATAGAGACCTAAACCTTTTATAGCAGTTTTATTTTTTTCTCTAAATGAAGTTCTCATCATAGACAGGATTGATGGCTATGTAAATATTATACTTTTACTTCTCACCAAAGTAAGGTACTCCAGGAAATAAACTTTACAAATAGGATGTCTTCCATTCACTTTTTTTTTTTCTTTTTTTTCCTTAATCCTCACCTGTGGATATTTTTTCACTGATTTTTAGAGAGAGAGACATTGATGTGAGAGAGATGTATTGATTGGTTGCCTCCCACACTTGCCCCAACTGACGGGGCCAGGGATTGAACCTGCAACCTAGGTAGGTGCCCTTGACCCTTTGGTGCATTGGCTGACGCTCTTACCACTGAGCCAAACAAGCCAGAGCTTGTTCACTTTTCTTCAAGTGCTATTTGAAAGCTCCAATATAGTCAGAGTCCAAATAAATGAAGATTATTAAAATATGTTTCAAATAGTGCCCCAAATAATTTTTTGTAATGCTAGGTATTCCTCCCCATACCAAAACAATAATAATAACAAAATCAGTATTAATTAAAATGATATACACAAAGATATGTAAAAATTACAGGCTCCTGAGGCTGGGGTGAGAAAAATATAAGAATATAGGTCTGAAAAAATGGGAGTTTCTAGATGACATATTAAGCATTTGGAGTAATCTTTCACCTTATAGTTAAAGATATGGAGAAAGTTGCTATTTATTCACCAAACTGTTTATCTTTCCTAATAATTATTGAATGTTTTTGAAGTCTTTATGTTGTCTCAGGTATACATCTGTACTTAAAAATATTATCAGCCACAATATAGCTACAACTTTTATAAATTCATTGAGGTTAATGGTTCTCTGTCTACAAAGAAATTAAGTTAGAAACAACTAACAGAAAAATATATGGGCAAATTCCAAATATCTGTAAAATAAAGAACCACTTCTAAATATACCATGAGTAAAAATAAGTCATGATAGAAATTAGAAAATATTTTAAACTAAATGAAAATGAAAAAAGATACATAGAAATATGTGTGGGATGCAGGTCCAGCTGTCATTGGAGGAAAAACTATAGTTTCCAAAGCTTTTATAAAGAAAAGAAAAAGTTTCAAATCAATTATCTGAGTATTCACCTTGAAAATATAAATTAAAAAGAGCAAATTAAATTCAAATTGAGCAGAAAAAGGAAAATAATATAGCAAAAAGCAGATATCAGAAAAACATAAAACAAACAATAAATATACAATAGCAATTATACCAAAAACTGCATTTTTAAAATCTTGATAAATATTTTAAAGAATTGATTAATCATTAACTAGAATGATCAAAAAAAAAGAAAAGAATACCAAAATTACTAACATAAGCACTAGAACATGTGATATCATTACAAATACTAAAAGAAAATTAGGAGAATATTGTGAACAATTTTATGGTATTAAATTTAACAACTTCAATGGAATAGACAAATCCTTTTAAGACACAAAATACCAAAATTGACTCAAAAATAAATAGGAAATTTGAATAATTCTATATATATATTAAATAAATTAGATTTGTAATTTAAAACCTTCCCTAAAGTAAACTCCAGACCCAGATAACTTCTTTAGTAAATTTATGCCCCAAACAACACTTTTTAAGGAAAAAAATAACTGCAGACAAGTAACACTCATAAATATCAATACAAAAATGTTTAATAAAATTTTATCAATTCAAATCCAACAATTTTTTAATCGCTAACACAGCATGTTAGAGTTTATCCCAGTAGTGGAAGTTTGGTTTACCATTGAAAAGCAACCAATAAAATTCACTATATTAACAGAGAAAAAAGGAAAAAAAATAATTATCAAAGTTGATGCAGAAAGGTCATTTGACAAAATTCTACATTCATTTATTATTAGAAACACCATAATTAAAAATAGAAACTTCAACTTGATAAAGGGCAACTAAGAAAAATCTACACCAATTATTATACTTCTTGATAAAAGATTTAAATCTTTTCATCTAGAACTGAGACCAATCACTATACAACATTATACTAAAAGTTTCAGCCAGTTAAGTGTGGCAAAAAAAAGTCATAAAAATTAAAAAGAAAAATATAAAACTTTCTTCTGGCAAATTCTTAAGTAGAAATTCATAGAGAATCCACAAAATTGCTCCTAAAGTTAGTAAGAGAGGTTAGCAATGCTGCAGGATATAAGGTTAATAAACAAAAAAATTAATTATATTCCTATATACCTACAAAAAAAGTGAAAATTGAAATGAAATAGTGTTTACAATAGCATCAATAACAGAAAGCACCTAGGGGCAAATTTAATAAAATGTAGATATAATACTCATGCTCTGTAATGTAAAAAATATAAAGCATTTTTGAAAGACAATGACATAAATAAATGAATCAATTATACCATAAGCTGGAAGACTCAATATAATTCAAATTGATGTATAGATTCAACACAATCTAAATCAAAATCATAAGGGGCTTTTTTAAAAAAGTAGAAATTGACAAACTAGTTCTAAAATTCATATGGAAAGTCAAAGCACATAGGATTGTCAAAAGAATGTTATGAAAAAAGAGCAATGTTAGAGAACTTACATTATCTGATTTAAAGGCTTACTTATTATAATGCTATATTAACTAAGACAGTATGGTATTGGTTTAAAAACAGACAATAAGTTCAATGGAACAAAATAAAGATTCTAGAAATAGACCCACACATAAATGGTAAATTGATTTTGAACAAACATGCCAAGGTAATTCAATGGAGAAAGGTTATTCTTTCCAACATATGTTTCCAAAACACTGGATAACCATGTGAGGAAAAAAATTAATCTTACCCTTTAGCTAAGCCACATGGAAAAATTATTTCAAAATGGACAATAGATTTAAATATGAAAGCTAATATTATATAAAATTTCTAAAAGAATGCATAGAAGAAAATCTTTGTGACCTTAGAAAAGGCAAAGATTTTGGATAGAACACACACACACACACACACAATACAAACAATAAAACACTGATAAATTTGATATCATCAAAATTAAAATTTTCTGCTCTTCAAAAGTCACCGTGAAGAAAATTAATAGGCAATAATTTTTTTTTAAATTTAGAAAAAAATGAAAAGAAAATGAACAGGCAAGTCATGGGCCTACAGAAAGTCTTCACCATACATATATCTGAGAAGGACTTATATTTTATAATGCAATAACTAGAAAATAATACAATTAAAATGGATAAAAGACTTAAAAGAATATTTTACCAAATATATATAAATGGAAATAACTTCATGGAAAAATGCTCAAGCTCATTAGTTCTCATGTAAATGAAAATTCAAAACACAATGAGATACTATTACACACCAACTCAAAGAGCTAAAATTTATATGGAATCATAACAAATCCTGAAGAGTCAAAGCAATTTTGAGCAAGAAGAACATACCTAAAGATATACTTCCTCATTTCAAATTATCTTACAAAGCTATAGTAATCAAAACAGTATGGTACCAGCATAAAAACAGACACATAGACCATTAGAACAGAATAGAGAGCCAGTAATAAACCCAATTAATCTTCAAAAAGGGCACTAAAGATACAAAACGGGGAAAAGATAGTCTCTTCCATAAATGGTGCAGAGAAAACTCCATGTCCACATGCAAAAACAAAAACAAAAACAAAAAACAATTGGACTCATGTCATACACTATACATTAAATTGAAGTCAAAATGGATTAAAGACTTAAAATTAAGACTAATACCATAAAACTCCCAGAAGGAAACATTAAAAATATCTTTTTGACATGAATCTTGGCAATGATTTTTTGAAATGCAAAGGCAAAGTAAGCAAAAACAAACAAACAAGTGGGACTAAAGCAAACTTGCACGGCAAAGGAATCAACAAAAAGGTAACCTATAGAATGGGAAACATATTTTCAAACTACATATCTGACAGTGTTTGGGAGTAATATCCAAAATATGCAAGGAACTCCTAAAACTCAGTAGTAAAAAACTTCCACAAAAAAAAAACAATTAAAATGTTATCAAAAGACCTGAATAGATATATCTTCAAAGAAGACATGTAAGTGGCAAGCAGGTATATAAAAATTGCTCAACATCACTAGTCATCATGCAAATACAAATCAAAACCACAGTGAAATAGCATCTGTTAGGGTGGCTAGTTTTATTTATTTATTATTTATTTATTATTTATTTATTTATTTAAAATATATCTTTATTGATTTTCAGAGAGAGGAAAGGAGAAGGAGAGAGAAATAGAAACATCAATGATGAGAGAGTCATTGATTGAGCCCACAACCCGGGCATGTACCCTGACCAGGAATTGAACCCCGATCACCTGGATCCTAGGTCGGCACTCAACCACTGAGCCACACCTGGCCGGGCTGGCTATTTTTTAAAAAATGGTAACAAGTGCTAGTAAAAATGTAGAGAAAAGGGAACTCTGGTACACTGTTGGTGTACACGGCTGATTTAATCAAATATTAAAAATCATTTTATATTAAGGGAATGAAGGGAATGACAGAAGTACTTTATGGAGGGTGTCCAGTCTTCTTTGAAGCTGTGCTCTTTGAGTCAGTTTTGAAGAGACCAGATGATATCTACTTCCAACAGAATAAAGGAAGAGGTTTGCTTGATGAGCCAAATCTATAAACAATTGCTTGTGGATTTGGAAGTAAATCTGGGAAGGAAAAAGGACTCATTTGAATGGATTAAATTAAAAGTAAACAGGTTTGTTTAAAATAATGACTAATAGTTGTTTTGACAAGATTCATAGTGACAGAAAGTACTAGTCTTTATCCAGCTTGGGATCTGTCTTTCCTCTCACATAAGTCTTTTGACATGTAAGGGAATGTGGTAGATAACATCAAGAGAAGTAGCATGTAGAACACACCAGACAATCCACTATCTATTCTTTAATATACACTTGGACTCGGTTCTTGTTAGTGGGAAACAGAATACAGAAAGAACAAAGTCTCTCTTTACCCAGGAATCATATGCCAATTGATTTCATTCTCCAAACTGGTTCTTGTGGCCTTGTTTTTGTTCTCTCATCATGTGGGCGGCATCGCCAGACCCTTGTCTTGGTTAGTAATAGTCACTCTCAGCCTTTATTTCTCCCACAGTCACATTTATAAGAATCCAGAGGAAATAAAAAACACACATTCATCAAGAGAAAGTCAGCAATGTTGCTTCCGATGACGAGGACAGTCCATGCGTTAGCTTGTAGACCACAAGCACGGGGGACTCAAGGGCTCCGTGACTACACCATCAGTTTGTGAATTAGACAGACTTAGGTTTGCGCCCTGGCTTCCCTGCTTAGGACCTTTGTGATCTTTCAAAGCTTATTCCTTCTTCTTTCAAATAAAGGTTCTAATAACTACATTAAAGTATTTTGTGAGGATTCAAAAAGAGAAAGAATGTAAAGCACTTAGTGAAGTTTCTGGTACGCTGTTCAAAATACAGCAGCTTTGATGAGCATTAATAGGCTTGTTAGAAATGAAAACGCCTGCCCTCTAATGCCCATGGACAGCTACAGCACTGCACGATTCTTAACCTTTGCACCCAACTTTCCTCCTCTCTCAGTTGGGGAATAATAACCTTTCTTATCTATCCGATGGAATCATTAAAATGATCAATCGTAAAGGAACTCTGACAATTGCAATGGGCTGATCAATAAGGTGCCCAGTTATTTATGTTTGTAATAGGAGAAAGAGTGGGAATCAGGAAACAGTAAACATTTTAAATAACTTTGTTTTTTATTTGGATCAGAGTATTTTGGATAAGAAACATTTATGAAATTGCATAATTATGAAAAGTTGGGTAGGACAAAGGATGAGAAACATGATTCTAATAAAATCAGAACTGAAAATCAGGGATTATCTTGACAGTGTAAACAAATGGGAAGAATATTAGACTCCAGGAAAGTATTGCTGAACACTGCCAGGAAGTGAAACTCAGCTTGGTTCTTTTTTGGTGTACTCAAACACACACACACACACACACACACACACACACACACACACACACACACACACTCCATGTGATTAAGCAGATTTGCTCCTGTCATTTTCAACATGCCACTTCTTCCCCAAACTTGGAGAGGCTATGAAGGACAGGGCTCCCTGGTTCTCAAGTGTCCCTCCTTGCACAACTCTGGTTTTTGAAGAGGTGTGCCAGAGGCAAATGCATACTGTGTCATTTCCAGGATTTATGGGGAACCAAATGCTTGAGTGAGAAGTTGTCAAGTACATATTTCATTTTGATTTAAAAGACAGTTAATGTGTAAAATTGAAAATACAAGTGACTATTAATAAAAGTAGGTAATGGGAACAAACAAATGAGAAGTAGATCTTTTTTACATGCAGCCGAGGATGCAAATAGGGAGCTAAATCAGGCTCCTAATAAAACGAGAGACAGTTTTCTGAATGATCATATTCTGTGACTGAGCATTGGTTCTTTGATGATACAGAGGCAAATGGAGCATTTTGATATGTTGATGGAAAGATCATTTTCTCTCGCTGTACTATAAAGTTCTGTTCATACCCATGACTTCAATGCCACAAGAACTTGGCAAGAAGCTACAATGGCTCACAAATGGATGCTTACAGGCATTGAAATTGTCCAGGCTTAGTTGCAGCCTGGGGAAAATGAAGGGGCACATGGTTACTGTAAATGTGGACCTTTCCATTGAAGAGTCATACATAAGACTGATGACTAACAAACATACCCTACATGGGAAACATCTGAGTGATGACATCTTTTTTTCTTTTACCCTTTTAACTAGCTGCAATGGCTGGGATTTTACTTAAGAAATATATGGGAAACAGACTAAGCCTCAAGGCAGATCACCCTGGCAGCTCTAGAAAGAGAAGGCTATACTTTCCCATGTATGTTATCTGTATTTTTCTATCATTTTAACATCTGCCAGGGAGATCAGCTTGGTGCCCTGAGTGCTGCACATTGAATGCCCAGGTCTGGTGGACAGCTGTACCTTCTCGCCTTAAGAGAAAGAAGAGACTATTAGACTGTGGTCTCAGGGCCTCTGCCACCAGCCCTACCCCTGCTGCTTGGCTTTTTGGACAAATGCATTCACAAAGGTTCCATATAACCTCTGTTAAGTCATCTTTTTCTATGTGTTCCCAGTAAGGAAGATGCTTGCACTTCCTTGATCCTCATAGAGATTCATGATGCTCAAATAACAAGATGATTGTAATTTTGCAAGACATAAAGAAAAATGGAGAGTATTATATTATTGTCCAATGCCACTTTGAAACAACGTGAGGAGTTCTCTACAACCTCTCCATGTTATTTATTATGTTAAGACACCTAAATTTTCCTGCAGATATACATTTCTCAGTGCAAAATTAGCCTGGCTTGCCATTACATTCTGTCATATCACTGAGCATGTTCTACTCTTTTATCTACTTTGTTTTCTCCTATGTTGCTACGATTTCCCAAGTTTTTTCTAAATTAGTACATGTAGACCTGCCTCATTCTTTTTTTATTGAGCAGTAATTGACATATAACTTACTAGTTTTAGGTGTAGAACATGATTTGATATACTGTATGTATATATTGCAAAACAATTGCCACATGTCTAGTTAACATCCATTGCCTTATATAGTTACAAATTTATTTTTTTTTCTGATAAAAACTTTTAGTATCTCCTCTCTTAGCAACTTTCAAATACACAATAGAGTATTGTTAACTATAGTCACCATGCTATACATTACAATCCCAGGACTTACTACTTTTATAGCTGAAAGTTGATACCTTTTGACCAGTTTTGCCCATTTCCCCCAACATCCACACCCTGGTTTGGAAATAACCAATTTGTTTTCTGATTCTGAGTTTAATTTTTAAAAGATTACACATACAAGTGAGATTGTACAGTATTTGTACTTTTCTGTCTGACTTATTTCACTTAGCATGATGACCTCAAGGTCTACCCATGTCAAAAATGGCAGGATTTCCTTCTTTTATGGCTGAATAGTATTCCATTGTGTGTGTACATATATATGTATGACATTTTTTAATCCATCCATCCATGGACACTTAAGTTGCTGTCATGTCTTGGCTATTATCAATAATGCTGCAATGTGAAATAAACATGAGGGAGCAGATATGTTATCCAGGTAATCATCTGTTTCCTTAGATAATTACCCAGAAGTGGAATTGCTGAATCAGATAGCAGTTCTGTTTAATTTTTTGAGGTGCCTCCATACTGTTTTCCATAGTGGCTGCACCAATTTCCAGTCCCACCAACGGTTCATTTGTCTCCACATCCTTGCAGACATTTGTTATCTTTTTTAAAAATCCTCACCTGAGGATATGTTTTTATTGACTTTAGAGATACTCTTTTATCTTTTTGATACAGCCATTCCAACAGGTGCAAAGTGATATTGAGGTTTTAATTTGCATTTTCCTAATGATGAGTGAGATTGAGCACATTTTCATGTATTGCCATTTGTATACTTTCTTAGGAAAAAATAAGTCTATTCAGTTCCTCTGCTTATTTTTTTAATTGGTTTGTGGGTTTTTTTCCTACAGAGTTGTATGAGTTCCTTATATATTTTAGATATTAACTCCTTATCAGATACTTGCAAATATTTTCTCCCTTTCTGTAGGTTGTCTTTTTATTTTGTTCATGATTTCCTTTGCTGTTCAAGAGCTTTCTAGTTTGGTGTACTTCAATTTTTTAATTTTTGTTCTTAGTGTGAAATCCAAAAAATCATTGCCAAGACCTATGTCAAGGAGCTATCTCCCCTGTTTTCTTCTAGGAGTTTTATGGTTTCAGGTCTTACCTGAAGTTTTCAAGTCTTTTTCATTAAGATTTTTTCTTGTCTTTGGGGTAAGATAGGGGTCCAGTTTCATTACCTTGCATGTGGCTGTCCAATTTTCCCAACACCATTTATTGAAGAGACTCTCCTTTTCTACTGTATATTCTTGGCCCCTTTGTCATAAATGAATTGACCATATATGTATAGGCTTTTTTCTTGGCTCTCTATTCTGTTCCATTGAACCATGTATCTTTTTTATATCATACCATACTTTTTTGATTACTCTGGCTTTATAAAATGTTTGAAATAAGGGTTCTGTGGTGTCTACAGCTTTGTTCTTTCTTCTCAAGATTGCCTTAGCTATATCAGATCCGTTGTGGTTGCATAAAAATTTTAGGATTGTTTATTCTATTTCTGTGAAAAGTGCCATTGAATATGGATAGGGATCACATTGAATATGTAGATTGTTTTGGGTAGTACAGACATTTTAACAATACTAACTCTTCCATATATTTTGATTTATTTGTGTCTTCTTTAATTTCTTTCAGCAATGTCTTACAGTTTTCAGTGTACAGATATTTTCATCTCCTTAGTTAAATTTGTTCCTACTTATTCTTTTCAATGTAATTGTAAGTGGATTTTTTCTTAATTTTTGTTTCTGATAGTTTATTGTTAACGTACAGAATAACAACAGAGGGATCCAAGATGGTGGCAGACTGAGTGGAAGCTACACTGACACTCTCCAACTTTACAACTAAAACATAGAAAAACCATCTTGAAAACCAACTGAAGACTAACTGGAGAGCACCCTCATAACAAAAGAGGAAAAGTGGAGACTGCATAGAGACGGGTAGGAAGTGCAGATGTGAGAAGGCTGTCTGGGCTCCCACAGGCAGCAGGTGAAGGTCCGGAGGGATATCTCAGATGTGGGGGGTTCCCACCAAAGACTCTGGGGCCTAAACCCCAGACAGAGCTTCCCAGACAAGAGGAGACCTCAAGCCTAGGGTTGTTGATAGCTCCAAAGAGGGTATTCAGGGCCAGTCACAAACTGCATCTGACATTGGCCTGTACCAGAGACCCTCTAAAAAGACCGAGAGTCCTAGCAGATCTACCTAATACATAGAAACAAACCCCAAAAAGTAGCCAAAATGGGGAGACCAAAAAACAAGCTCCAAATGAAAACAAGAGATGTTTCCAGAAAAATACCTAAATAAAACGGAGATAAGCAAGCTCTCAGATATAGAGTTCAGAATACTGATTGAAAGGATGCTCAACAGCATGAAAAAAGATATGGAAACTATGAAAAATGACCAGTCGGAAACGAAGAATGACAGCAGAAATAAAGAATACATTGGAAGGAAGAAATAGCAGATTAGAGAAAGCTGAGGATTGGATCAGTGAATTAGAAGACAGGGTAGAAAAAAAATCACTCAATCAGAGACCCAAAACCAAAAAACAATTAAAAAAGAGGAAGACAGTCTAAGGGAGCTGTGGGACAGCATGAAACGTAACAATATTCGTATTATAAGAATGCCAGAGGAGGTCGAAAGTAAGCAGGGTTAGAGAACCTGTTTGATGAAATAATGGCAGAAAAATTCCCTAACCTGGTCAAGGAAAAAGTCACACAAGTTCAGGAGGCAGAGAGAGTCCCAAGCAAGAAGAATCCAAAAGAAGCCCATGCCCAGACACATCATAATTAAAATGCCAAGAATTCAAGACAAAGAGAGAATCTTAAAGGAAGCTAGAGAAAAGCAATCTTACCTACAAAGGAGCCCCCATAAGGCTGTCAGCTGACTTCTAATCAGAAGCTCCATAGGCCAGAAGGGAATGGCAGGAAGTGTTCAAGGTAATGCAAAACAAGCATCTGAAACCAAGACTCCTCTATACAGCAAGATTATCAATCAAGATAGATGGTGAAATAAAGAGCTTCCCAGACAAAAAAAAAAAAAAAAAAAAGGCTAACAGAGTTTATCAATATAAAATCAGCATTACAGGAAATGTTAAAGGGACTGCTATAATTAGAAGTAGAAATAGAAACAATGAGAAACATAGGCATAAAGAAATAAAATGGCAGTAGATAAGTATCTTTCAATAATAACCTTAAATGTAAATGGATTAAATGCCCCAATAAAAAGATACAGGGTGGCTGAATGGATAAGAAAACATGACCCAAATATATGCTGTCTACAGGAGACCCACCTCAGATCAAAAGACTCACACAGGATGAGAGTGAAGGGATGGAAAATGAAATGAAATGGAAATGAAAAAGAAAGCTGGGGTAGCAATACTCATATCAGTCAAAATAGACTTCAAAATGAAGACCATAATGAGAGACAAGAAAGGTCATTACATAATACTAAAGGTATCAATCCAACAAGAGGATATAACCCTGATAAATATATATGCACCCAATATAGGAACTCCTAAATTTGTAAGAAAACTTCTAGAGGACTTTAAGGGAGAGATTGACAGCAATACAGTCATACTAGGGACTTTAACACCCCACTGACTTCACTGGATAGGTCTTCCAGACAAAAAATCAACAAGGAAACAGTGACCTTAAACGACACACTAGATCAGATGGATTTAACTGACATTTACAGAACATTCTACCCCAAAGCTGCACAATATACATTCTTCTCAAGGGAACACAGGACATTCTCAAAGATAGACCACATGTTAGGACACAAAACAAGTCTCTATAAGTTCAAGAAGATTGAAATCATATCAAGCATCTTCTCAGACCACAGTGGCATGAAATTTGAAATTAATTACAATAAAAACACTAAAAAACATTCAAACACATGGAGGCTAAAAATAATGTTTTGAAACAATGAATGGGTTACCAAAGAGATCAAGAAAGAAATCAAAAACTTCCTGGAAACAAATGAAAATGAACACACAACAACTCCAAATCTATAGGACACAATGAAAGCAGTCCTGAGAGGGAAGCTCAGAGCACTACAAGCCAACCTCTAAAAACAAGAAAAACTTCTAATAGACACTCTAACTCTAAAACTTAAAAACTTAGAAAGGGAACAACAAGAAAAGCCCAGAGTAAGTAGAAGGAAAGAAATAATAAAGATAGAGCAGAAATAAATGACATAGAGATTAAAGAAACAATACAAAAGATCAATGAAACCAAGAGCTGGTTCTTTGAAAAGATAAACAAGGTTGAGGAATCTTTGGCCACGCTCATCAAGAAACAAAGAGAGAGGACCCAAATAAGCAGGATACAAAATTAACACCCCGAAATCAATGGCATTGTTATACACCAATAATGAACTCTCAGAAAGAGAAACTAAAAAAAAAAATCCCATTTACCATTGCAACTAAAATATAAGATACCTAGGAATAAACTTAACCAAAGATGTAAAAGACCTTTACTCGGAAAACTACAGGACACTGAAAAAAGAAATAGAGGAAGATATAAACAAATGGAAAAATACACCGTATTCATGGATTGGAAGAATTAACATCAATAAAATGTCCATACTACCCAAAGCAATCTATAAATTCAATGCAATCCCTATTAAAATACCAACAGCATATTTCACAGATCTAGAACAAACACTTCGAAAATTTATATGGAACCAAACAACACCCCAAATAGCCACAGCAATCTTGAGAAAGAAAAACAAAGTTGGAGGGATCACAATACCAGCTATCAAATTATACTACAAAGCCACTGTAATCAAAACACCCTGGTACTGGCACAAGAACAGACACATAGATCAGTGGGACAGAACAGAGACCCAGGAATTGACACATGCCGTTATGGTCAAATAATATTTGACAAAGAAGGCAAGAACATACATTTGAGTAAAGACAGTCTCTTCAATAAACGGTGCTGGGAAAATTGGACAGGTACATGCAAAAAAATGAAACTAGACCATCAACTTACACCATACACAAAAGTAAATTCAAAGTGGATAAAAGACTTAAATGTAAGACATGAAACTATAAAAGTCCTAGAGGAAAACATAGGCAGCAAAATCTAAGGCATCTCTCCTAGCAATAGGTTTGCTGATACATCTCCTAGGGCAAGAGAAACAAAGGAGAAAATAAATAATTGGACTGCATCAAAATAAAAAGCTTCTCCACAGCAAAAGAAACCATCAACAAAATGAAAAGGGAGGCCACTGTCTGGGAGAACATATCTGCCAATGACACATCTGATAAAGGGTTAATATCCAAAATATATAAGGAACTCATACAACTTAACAAAAGCAAAACAAACAATCCAATTTAAAAATGGGCAAAGGACCTAAATAAACACTTCTCCAAAGAGGACATACAGATGGCTAAGAGACATATGAAAAATGCTCAACGTTGCTAATCATCAGAGAGATGCAAATTAAAACCACAATGAGGTATCACTTCACACCTGTCAGAATGGCTCCATCAACAAATCAAGGAACTAGCGAGGGTGTGGAGAAAGGGCCCCCTAGTACACTGCTGGTGGGAATGCAGACTGGTGCAGCCACTATGGAAAGCAGTATGGAGGTTCCTCAAAAGATTAAAAATTGACCTGCCATCTGACCCAGTGATCCCACTTCTAGGAATATATCCTAAAGAACCCAAAACACCAATCACAAAGAACTTATGCACCCCTACGTTCATAGCAGCACAATTTACAATAGCTAAGATCTGGAAACAGCCTAAGTGTCCATCAGTAGATGAGTGGATAAAAAAAAGCTGTGAGACATTCACACCATGGAGTACTATGCAGCCATAAAAAAGAAGGATATTTTATTCTTTGGGACAGCATGGAGGGAACTAGAAAGTATTATGCTAAGTGAATAAGCCAGTCAGAGAAAGACAAGTACCACATGACTGCACTTATATGTGGAATCTAATAAACAAAATAAACTGATGAACAAAATGGATGCAGAGACATAGACGCATGGACCAGACTGAGGGATCTCAGAGGGAAGGTGGGGAGGGAGGAGTGGGTGGGAAGAGATTAATCAAAGAACTTATATGTTTATAAGCATAACCCTGGACACAGACACTGCTCTGGGGAAGGCCTTGGGGTGGGATGGATGAGGGGTGGAGGGGATCAATGGGGGTAAAAAGGGGACATCTGTAATATTTTCAACAATAAAGAAACTTTAAAAAAAAAGAATAACAACAGATTTTTGTATACTGATTTTCTATCCTGCAATTTTACCGAATTCATTATTTCTAACAGACTTTTGGTGATAGAGATTTTTTTATAAACTATTTTAATAACTTGCTTAATCCTGTTTCCTTACATTCTTAACCTAACTTAGATAAATTTAAGCACTCAGTCAAATTACTCCAATTTTCTGAATTCTTTCCACACTTTGCTGTTTGCTACTAGAAACAGTTTCTTTAAAATATGTCCCTGCGTAAAGGTCTGATCATTCGAGGACCACATTATTATTAGGGGAGGGAAGGAAAACTCTTCTTTGCTCACATATACAGTCCTCTTATGTCAACATGAATATAAACTATGTCAAAATGCCAGATGTCTAGAGTAACTTAAAGTTTATAACCTTCTTATTTTACTTTCGTTATATATGTCTCAAAGCAGCTCCCAGAGTTAGACTCCTGAGAACTGAATGGAAGAAGACCTTGAGGTCAGCATGACCTAACATGACTAGCAGGTCAACCTGACCATTTTCAGGACTAAGTGCTAATCCCATGGTGTGTTCAAAAATAATGCTGTCCCTTTGTCTTTTTTTTTTTTTAAATCACACTTGTTGCTAAGACAACCATGTATTTAGAATCAAGATTCCATGTCTAAGATGGTGTAGAAAAAGAAATTATAAAATTATAAAGTCAAAAGCTGTTGCCCCCTACTCTCCACTCCCTACCCCCATCCTGCCTAACTACATAAACATTAAAATACTATGTAGACATACTTCATTGTGAGCCTTAGGAAGGTATGTTTCTATTGGCAACTAAGCTCCTAAACATCACAGCACACCAACTAGGAAAGAATCGGGATTGATGAAAACACAAAGGTAAGATTTGTTCTAGATGATTTATTCTTCTGTAATTTCTTCCAAGAGCACCCCAACCCCAACACACACACACACACACACACACCCCTTTTTTCCCTTAAATAAATAACGAGCTTTGGAAGTCCTTTAACATTTTTTTTTCATATAGACATCATTCTAAAGGAAAATAGAGACCAGTGTATTCTGGAAGTTTATATAAGTTCCAAAAAAGGAGTCACTCTGGTGCTGTTTCAACCCTCCTACAGCAGGTTTCTTTCTGGTGAGTATGACAAAGGGCAGGCTGTGCTGCGAAAATGCCAGCCATCTCTGTGTTAGAAAACCTTCTATCACTCTTCTTGATTTGACATGAAATATTAAACACCAGTTACCAGCAAAAAGTTATTGAACACAGATGTCCACTATCACTTTCAAATTGCTAAAGTCAATTTAGGTTTATATATTTTCTTTGCTTAAGCATTCGCATGCAACACAAATGTTCTGTGACAGTAATGATTTCACAATATACCCTTTCAATTAGGAAAGCACATCGTATATGTGTTTTCATTTTTAAAATGCCTATTTTTTATTCAAAAGCTCTGTGTCCTTCACTAAAAATGGGACCTTGGATTGAAAAATAAATAAAAAGAAAGAGCTCCACCTACTGATTCATTTAAAAATTTTTTTTTCTGCTCTCTTTTTGAATTGAAAATAATCTTTGGCACAACAGGGATCTTGTGTGTATGCAGCTCAAACTGTTTGGTTGGGGGGGAAAAAATTACAGGGGTTGCCCCCATGGAAAGAAATAGATTAGAAAGGAGCTCTGTCTCGGTAACTAAAAAAGCCCCCACCTACCTTTCTGTGCCCCTCAGAAGCCCTAATTAATACGTCTGCTTCAGGTTTAGTGCTCCCCAGGGAAATGGTTAACTGTGGCATTCCCTTTCGCTGGATTTAACAGAATCCCGAGAAGTCATACATTTTCCTCCATTACAATAATCGTATTCATGTCACTGGCTCCCACTTTCTTCTGAAGGACTTGGTGGGCCCTCTTTGAACATATTTATAGGGCCATTTTTCCCACTGGTGAAGCTGAAACTGTTCAGCACCTACCATACTACTCCTGTGCCCCCACCGCTGCCCAGATTCAAGCAATTTCATAGGGGAAGTGAAGAAAAACATCCAGTGGGAACCTGGGGGTAATTGAAGGGGGCCAAGAGTAATGACCTGAGGAGGAACTGCTGTGCCAGCCTCCTGGGGGTGAGGTTGAGATCAGCAGCTGGAATGGTGGCTCTCAGTGACGTCTGCCAGCTCTCACCCTGCCACCTCTGTTGTTGAGAAGCTTCCAGATCATTTTTAATCCCTGCCTTGAAGCTCCTTTTGTGAAGGGTGTGTTCCCATGAGTGTTCCATTGTATGCCAACCCAGGCTGATTCTTCGGATACAGTCAGATGTGTCTTATTTGGGAAATATCCTGGCTGCTTGTAACAGTCACAGTGTTCTGGATCTTAGTGGCCTCCAGCTTAGACCTGCTTCCTGTATTACAGAATTTCCCTTAAGATGAACAAACATCAGACTATTCTTCTCATACATTTCAGCAGTGGCTATAGAAAATATTACCAATGGGCAACAAGATGATATCTGGAAAAACACAATGGGGCAATTTAGATGAAAGTCTCCTACCTTTGAATCTCTCTGCTCAGTCATGCATTTCTATAGACATGATTAACTCACCATAAGACCCAGGAATTCAAAGTCAATAGAAAATGTCTGTTCTTCCCCCAAATGAATCACACATCACCTATCACTGCAGAATTGCCAAACTCTATGGTTTTCTTGTCAAACATAAATTTAATAGCTGACCACAGCCAGGGACAGAAATTTCTTATAAATCAAATAACTACATACATTAAAGAGAAATGCAGGGGACCCACTGCCACATTTCAGTCAATCAAAAATATATGCAATGAGCGTCTACTGTGTTGAAGGTGCTGTGCTTGGTGTTGTGGGGATATTTAATGAAATATGACCTGGCCCTAACCCTCAAGCAAGGAAACAACTACTTCATGTTGCTCTTATGAGGATTGTATGTAATTACCTAGCACAGTGCCTGGCACATACTCGGTGATGGGTAAATGGACGCTATTATCATTACTAGTCATATAATATTTAGGCAATATTTAAAACACAAATGGAAAAGATGTCATATGACAAATGGGTTACCAAATGACAGACCCAGACACTAATTGTCCTGAGATCAGATTCAAGGGGAATTCCTGGAGTCTGAAGTGAGTGAGATAATTTCATGCAGATGATGTTAGCCCTAATTACAATCTACCATTTTTTTAGAAGTTCATTATCATCCGGGCACCAGGCTGAGCAATTGACAATTCCATTTCTTTTTAACTTTCATAATCAAATGATGTAGATATAGTCACCTCCAATTTACAGGTAAGGAAATGAGGTTCAGAGAGGTTAAGTAGCCTGCTCCAGGTCACAAAGGCCTGATACAAATGCTCATGGTTTTTCCACTTAATCAAAAGGTCTATGTCATAGAATTATAGACTATGAGAGCTGGAAGGAAATGCAGAGACCATGTTGTACTAATTGCTGACTTGACAGGTAAAGAAGCAGAAGTCCGGAGAAGAAAAGTAACTTGCACAAGTTCACACACATAATTGGTGACATAACTAAAATGAGAAACCAAGGCTCTGGCCCCAAGTTGATGCCATTTCCAACATTTTTTCTAAGTATTTTCCAATATTTATCCTAAGTTAATAGCACTTTTAAAATACAAATGTAAAAAGATTATGCTAAGAGAAATCTTATGCTTCAAGTCAATTTTACATTACCATTTTTCTCTGCTGAGTAGGTAATTAATGCTTTCCTGCTACTGGGAAATCATTCTCCACCTCACATTCAACCCCACTCCCCCCTCCCTCCCCCACACACTCAAAATACATACACCTTCCTTTTATTCAGAAGGTAAAATGAAAGCTAAATTTATATCACAGGATTTGGAGCTTCTATTTAAACCCAGGCTTAATGGAACCATCCCCTTCAAAACTCATCTTCCAGCAGGATTAGGAGCAAGTTTCTTTCTTGGGAATTGTATAATTTAAAACAACAAGGAAATATCTACTAACAGTGGGTGCTATGGCCTGAATGTCTGTGTTTTCCCCAAATTCATACCTAAATCCTAATGTCCTGTGTAATGGTATTAGAAGGTAGGCCCTTTGAGAGGTAATTAGGTCATGAGAGTGGAGCCTTCATGGATGGGTTTAGTGCCTTTATAAAAGAGGGCCCACAGAGCTCACTAGCCCTTTCTACCACGTAAAGACAAGAAACAAGGCTTTCGCTATGATCCATGAAGAGAGTCCTCACCAGGTGACCATACTGGTGCTTTGATCTTGGACTTCCCACCTTCCAGGACTATGAGAAAAAAAGTTGTATTGTTGTAAGCTACCCAGTCCGTAGTATTTTGTTATAGCAAGCTAGATGGACTAGGACAGCAGATACTAATAACTGATCATAGAATACTTTCTTTGGCTCATGAGTGGTTCCAATTTCAATCAGAGTACCTATCAATCAGATTGCCAAGTGAGATGAAACTTTTGTTCTCCCTGAGCATAGGCTCTTCTTCTTGATCTGATATTATCATATTGCTCTATGTCCCTTATTTGTTTTCTGTTGTAGTGCTTTACCCTGGACATTTATTATAAATAGTTAAGGACAACTCATACTTCAAAAAATCTCTTGAAAATTGAAACAATACAATATTTCTATAATAGATAGTTATTTATGATGGCCAGCTTCTCATCAATATATTTGCTACATACAATGGGGGGGGGGGGATCTGAGACAGCAATTTCCCCAAACGTGGTGACAGCCTAGTCATAAAAGAACATTCTGCTTCATTGTCATGAATATATGAATTATTCTTGTGGTTTACTCTGAATACATTTCGTTGTGGTGTTGTTGTTTTTTTACCATTTACAAGAAAACATCTGCTACAACTAGATGAATGATTAGCTGCAAAGTATATAGCAACTTTGTATTTAAGGATTGTTTTCCAAAGTGCCCCCATTTCACCCCTCACTTCATTCAGGTGCATGCATAATGAAACAGGAGGTCATTCCAGAATGTTCTGGGTCAGTGGGAACCAACTCCTGAAGGGGCTCATAAGATACAGTTTTTGCTTCTCTCAGAATTTGAGCATTTCTTTGAGATTACTCCACCTCATTTCAGAGTTCTATCCCTTGCCCTAGTTACCTCCCAGGACACTATCTTCAAGGTTAATGTTTAAATGTTAATTAAGTCTCACCACCTCTTAAGAGATAAGTAAGTAAATAGGCTAGCCAGGATAACAAGGTTTCTAAGACTAAACATAAAGGAATGTTAATGCATCTTTCATAATGGAAACAATGCATTTATAATCTTTGACTTAAAGTAGCTATGGTTACAAAGCTTTGTGCTGCTTCACCTTCACCTGATTCCTTTCACTGGGGATCCACCTCTGTCATCAGGAGAGAGTCTCCTTGGCTAATGGCACTCAGTTTGTCATCATGAGAATACAAAGATTAAACACCTAATGAATAGAGAGTGTAAATTTCTTTATCTGCCTCAGAAGTGTCTTTGCAAGAAGGAAGACTTGGTCAACAAAGAAGAGAGAGGTGTTCTCAATTTAAGCCAACTTTCTAAATAAAAACACCGGCTTTGTGTTGTAGCTGAAGTGTTCTGTTATCAACGATTACCTGGGGAAGTGCTTCAAGTCTTTATAGCCTTTGTCCCTGATGCTGACTTAAGTGCTTCAAAAAGAATTTCCGCAGATACTTAGGGTGAAGGGATCAGGAAGATAATTATCAGGATAGAAGTTAGAAGACCAGATTTAGGATGAATTGCTGCAGACATCCTCTCAAACAGTGAGTGTTCAAACCGTATCATTAGAAACAAAGCAGGACAGAAAATTATATACATTATTCATTTTATAAAAATGATATAAAATATATAAAGACAAAAGGAAGCACATGAAAATGTCATTAGTGGTTATCTCAGGGGTGGGATTATGGGTGCCTTGTTACAATAAACATATATAACTTAAATAATCAGGGAAAAACAAGTTAAACAATAGCTACAGCTTTGGCAATTATGAGAACTCATTGTTAATATGGAATGCTTTCAGAAGAGGTTGGCAAATGATATAAGAAGCTGTTAAAGCACTGAAGATTTTTCACCTGGAGAAAAAAGAGTAATGAAACATGAAAACTGGCTTCAATCATTTGAAAGATGGTCAGGTAGAGTACCAAGACTTATTTTCCAAAAACTAGAAGTTCTGTGGAGTCAGTACTTGTCTGAATTTAAGAAAGACATTTCTAACAATAAGGGAACAGACTTGATATTCAAGAATTACTAAAAGCTTTCAAGCAGAGGTTGGGTGGATATCAGATATATGGTTATAAAAATGATCGCTTCACTGAGTGAGAGGCAAGACTATGAGGTTTTTAAGGTCCTTTCAGCCCTCAGATTATATTATTTTAAACATTGCTCACATATTTGCCCAACACTCCAGAGGTCATAAGTCTTGGTTTTTCTTTGCCTCTCTTTTCCTCTCCTCAGCCCACTCCAACTTCCCTCCCATAATGACAGAAAATACTGACTTGTGCAAGGAGTCACTGGGCAAATTGCCCTTGAGAACAATGCTAGAAGAGGAGTAAATTCCTCATGATAAAGCATCTGATTTACATAGAATAGAAGTCACAGAATATAGTGATTTGTCTAATTTACCACAATGTGTCAATTATGTACCGTAAATACTAGGACAGGGTTCCCTTGGCTTAGGGTTTGTAGGGGCTGAAGGCAAATCACAAAAAATAAGATGGGCTTAGATTTTTACAATCTGCCTGATCATGCATTTACACATGACCTACGATATCCTTCTCTCTATTAAATCAGTTTGCATACCATCTTACTTGAAACTGATCAAAGACATTTTCTGATCAACCTTTCTAGATATCCCAGCCCTCTAGTTCAAGATGCCTCTTGTGTGATTTCCCAATGAGTGTGACATCCTCAACTCTCCTTGGACATAGGTAGGAAGCAAATATTCTTGAGACATCAATCTTTCAAGAATTAGTCAAGTAGTATTAAAAACGTTGTGCCAAATACCAATAACCATTTATCTTCCAATAAAAATGATAGAATATAGATATTTAGAATTCTGGGCAATTTAGCTATATAGAAAACTTATACTCAAAAGCATAAATACTAGAGGGATGATTCAGCCTTTTGGATATGTTTCTTTAATAAATAATGAAAATGTGTACTTCTTTTATAGTTGACCTTTGAACAATGCTGACCTCCTGCACAGTCAAAATTATGCATAAACTTGTCTTAATTTAAGAAAGACACTTCTAACACTCCCTCACAAGTTAACCATAGTCATCCCTAGATATTCTCTGGGGATTGGTTCCAGGACCCCTCTTGGGTACCAAAATCTAAGGATGCTCAAGTCCCTTATATAAAGTGGTATAGAACAGGAATACAGTAGGCTCTTCACATGTACAGATTTCTAACTGTGGGTCAAAAATAATTGATATAGCCCTCGCCGGTTTAGCTCAGTGGTTAGAGCGTCAGCCCACTGCCTAAGGGCCCAGGGTTCGATTCTGGCCAAGGGCATGACCTCTGTTGCAGGCTCCTGCACACTGGGGGCTGGGTGTGGAGGCAACCAATTGATGTGTCTCTCACATTGATGTTTCTCTCTCTCCCTCTTCCGCTCTCTCTGAAAAGCAATGGAAAAAATATCCTTGGGTGAGGATAATATAATAATAATAATAATAATTGATATAACTGGAAAAATCTATGAGTAAGTGGACCCTCACAGTTCAAACCCGTATTTTTCAAGGGCCAGCTATATTTTCCTTCTGGAATATAAAGACATGTCATAGAAGGAAGAACTGTAACTCTTAATTCTGAGTTTTATGAGATTTGAATTTCTAATTTCAAATATATCATGTTAAATGTTTCATTATCACTTCCCATGTTCTGGTTTTTGATACGGAAATTACTGTCTTGAACAAAACAGTACTTATGAGACTGCAGACTTGCTCTACATAAATAATGAGAGTAACTACTTCAAGGACTGTTATAGAAGTCATGAAGCTAAAATACATACAGTGCTTAGACCAGCTTTCTGCACTCAGTAAGAAAGCAAAATCTGTGTGCTGTTGGCATTAATGTCAATAGTTTTATTATTAACAGATAAAACTTATACTAAATAGTCCAGATTCCACTTATATTTATTACCTGTATTTTTAGGCACTGTGTTCTTTGTTTACATTTAAAATGCTTGGTAACTTTGGATAAAGAAATTTGACCCTCTCTATCCAGATGAAGTTTTAAGAGATTAAGTATTTTGCTTGGATCACACGGTTGCCCAAAGGTAGAACTGGGATGCTAAATAAGGTTTCCTGACTCTCATACTGAGGCACAGAATT
Organism: Miniopterus schreibersii; assembly: GCF_964146895.1. Classification (NCBI taxonomy): domain Eukaryota; kingdom Metazoa; phylum Chordata; class Mammalia; order Chiroptera; family Miniopteridae; genus Miniopterus; species Miniopterus schreibersii. Next base: position 25,758,905 of record NC_138106.1, on the reverse strand, counting down.
TTAAAAATGCCTTAGAATATAATTACTCAAACAATATGCTTCATATGACAATATGAAAATGCCCACATTAACCTGTAAGATAGATAAGACCTGATTTATTCCCTGCCTGAGACAGACATGTTAAACTACTGTCCAAGATGTTTAATTGATACAGGGAAAATGCGGGCTTCGAAGTCAAATTTTTGCACAGTTCTCCATCCTGCTTCAAAGAATGATTATGTAAAGTATTAAGGAAAATAATGCATCTCAATAGAGACAAGCCCCAAATAACTCTGATTGTCTTGGCCGTTACATGATGCACATTACAATTAATTTTGATCAATATAGATTTTGTCGTTGTTGTTAACCATGGATAAGTTATATTTTAAATGATCCTATTAGTAGACAAGGGGGTAAAAACCAATCATTAAAATGGAAGTCCAAAAATGAAGAGAGACATGTTGGCCAAGAAAAGAAAGAACAGGTGTTTGCCCTTACTCCACACTCCTTCAGAACAACACTCTTGTTTTTGTCGACATGTGCTAAAGAAAACAGAAACATCCAGCCAAGTTGTGCAGTGAGTCTCATGAATATATGGAGAAATGCTTACTTGTCTTGAATTGAGAATGGGATTCTAGTCCCCTTAGACTCTGAGCCAGATTTTAGAAGGCCGACACAAGCTGACTTGAATTGTCTAATCATTCTCTCTTCTGGGAGCATTCTAATTTAGCTAAAACCAGGATTTGGATTTGGCCTAGCTATAAATTAAAAGAATACTACATTGCTCTGCAGCTCTGCTCTAGAGTTTATTTGCTCTTACATTAAAAAATAACTCAAGTTACTCTCACTGGATTCATTAAAAAAACCTGATTTCTCCACTTTATAGCTATTTTGCCTGGCAGATGGGATCTGTTTTTTTCCTTATGCTGCATTTTTCAAACTAAGTATATATAGTGGGATAGCAGTATATTCACCCGCCAAGAAAAAAGCCACATGCATATTTCAATAAAATTGCATTATTTGGCATCTACTGTCCACATATGTTCATTTGGCTATTGTTAGTCCAAGCCAATGATAGCCACAAGGGAAATTAGTGTTTGAAATTTAAACAAGGAGCTTTAAATTTTGTAAGAGAGAAGAGGGTTCCTGACAGGTAGATCAGTATCTAATTCATTTTTAATGCAGTTGACAATTTCATAAATCATTGTTTCTCTCCCATTACGTGCCAGCTTCTGTACTGTAGAAGCTGGAAAATAAAACTTCTTTATATTTGGGGGGTTGGGGGTAGGGCCAGGTAAAACTTTGAGTGAGCTTTTAAGGATGAATAATTTCACCATGAGGAGTGTAAATAGTATTTCCAGCAAAGAGAATAAATAGCATGGAGGTGTGGTGAGTTCAAGGGTAGAGCAAGTTCCCTGATATGGCTGGAGGGCACATGGTGGAGTGGACATAGAAACGTGTTGGAAGGGGTTGGAAGAGATAATGGATTTCTTGGTGCAAAGTGCTATCATCAAAAGTTTTTAAATGAAGAATGTAAGCTCTAATCCTGTGAATCATGAGAAATGGAGTATTCCTACAAATGTAAAAAGAAAATCTGATGCCCTCTTCCCAGCAAAGAATGTCTGTAACATAGGTCTGATGTTAAATGGACATATAAGGAGGGACAAAAGTTATCTGGAAGTATTGTTGTAAGCTAAGAACCAAAGACATTTAATACCTTAGTTAGAATACCCAAGAACTTTCTTTTTATTCTGATTTCTAAGAATCTGTTTGGGAACTGAAAGAAAACAAGGTACAGATAGAATCACTGTGAATGTTTTTGGTCTAAAGTTAAGGTCACCTAAAGATACCATCATTTTAATCAATACTTATATGCACATACCCCAAAAAGGAGGTACATACATGCTTTATTTATATGCCAAAAATGATGATTGAAAATATCACTAAACACATGTATCTTGATTAGCATCTGGAGTATGAGCCCACCCTCATTTGCATTTGCCAAAACTTTATCACGTTCCAAAATTTTCAGCTATAGATTTCATCCTATATGGTAGTTGTTTTAAAATTGCATGCATAGTATTGTCAAGAACTTGGTCCCCAGAACCAGGCAAACCTGAGCTCTTTCCCACTTAGGAGTCATATGACCTCAACAAGTTACTAAATTCCTTTAGGTCTCAACTTTCTCAACTGTTAAAAAGAAAAATCAGATGCAAACTCCTATCTACCAAATAATTACTGTGAAGATTAAGTAAAATGTTTGAAAACGCTTATGATGATGTCTGGTATATATTAAGAACTTGATAAATGTCATTAGCCAATTACATAATTATTATTATCACCGAAAGATAAACACACATAATCAGTTTGAGAAAAAACATCTGTAAAAACCATTTTATCTATACACCAAGGCAGTTGATTCCCTGCATTTTGTTTGATTAAATAATGATGAAAAGGGTAATAATAACATACATATAATTCTTTTGTGTTTAAGTAATATTCCCTCAGGAACAAATAATTTGGCACCAACCTTGTGAGTTAGAAAAGATAAAATATCCTTATTGTTCACGCAGAAGAAGAAAAAACAAAATCAGGATAAGACATCCAAGAGAAAAATACCTATAAATACCAGCATAGACCAAACAGATGAAGGAGAAAGAACAACCTTTCAAAATGATTGATTTGCCACAACAAATACTTTGAAATAATCAGAGTTAAAAAAAATCATATCAGTCAGTGAACTGATACTGTCAGATCAAATAATGGGGATCTAACAAATACCAGGCTTAACCTTTTTAAAATAGTTAGCTATTGATTTATCAAGTTTAAACAATTCATTCCAAAATATTTTAGTTATGTTATGACTTTGAGCATATACATAATCTCAAAGAAAATATATCATAAAAAACATTTAAAATAAGTTTTAAATATACAAGTTGGTAAAAAAAAAAGTGCATTATTGAGTAAAGTTTTATCTCAAAACAAAATTAATTCTCAACATTTATGAATAATGTTTTTGTCCTTTAAAAAATTGTACATTTATAGATTGAAATATAGTCTCCATTTTTACCTATTATTTAAATTATTGACCAACAAACCATAATATAAACTTTGGAAGGACAGTTCTCAAACTCTTTAATGCCATGCTGCAAACTGGAAAGTGTTCCACTGCTTAGTTGAATATGGCCAAACTTTCTCCAAGTTCAAGATTAGAGTTTCTTCAATATTTTGACTAGTTCTCCTTTAAAAGTCAATGCCCAATTATTGTTGAGCCTGACAAAGTGAATGTCCAAGTACCATAAAATATGTATTGATGGAATTTCTCAGAAAGGTGATTGTGCCTAATTGAACAGTTAATAAATTTTTGTGGGCATATATATTTGTTTAAGATTTTTTTATTATACACCAATAGTAGAGCTATAGTTTACGTAGTATTGATTCCTGTTCATGTAATATCATTAAATATTCCAATAATTCATATTCCACTTTGAGCACCACGGTTTTCAGATATTCTGTTTCCTCACTCAAGTTTAATAACCCTTGTTTTAGAAGTACATACAAATCCACATCACTCTTTTTTACTTAATTATTCAAAATTTTCTTTAATATGTCTTTGTTGAATAAGTAAAATACAAGGCTGTACACTTGGTTACTGCTTATATAGAATAGATTCATTGATATCTCCGGGATTTCCATCCCAGGTGCTCTCATACTAATGGGGTGAAAAATTAATGCAACTTTTCCTATGGCTACAAGTGGGGCTATTAACAAATAATGCTTTTCAGAGGTTTCTTTGACACTTATATTATAAACTTAAATGAAAAATTCATGTGTGTATGTGGCTTAAATTTAGGAATTGTGTTTATCATTCATTACAGAAATTGATAGTGGTGACAAATTAAGGTAATGTTAAAATATGTAGGCTAATCAGTTTTTTATAATGTAAAGTTTCAATAATATATGCCAAAGAAGATATAAAAACATTTAAAATTCAGATGATTTTTCTTGGAAAGCAGTAAAATCATTATGGGACCATGGACCTCCCATTGGCTTCAATTCCTTATATCCCTATTTGACTATTGCTCCCAGATATATTGTGGCTGTCTAATAAATGATGACACTGCAAGTTTGGAAGTTCTATGATACTAAAGCTAGAATTCAAAGGAATTTCTGTAAAGCATAGTTCATTGACCCTCCTCACCAAATGAATTTCTCACAAGTCTAAGAAAGGCAGCAATCAACAGGTAGAATAGGGTAAAGGGGGGATAAATGGTAACAGAAGGAGATTTGACTTTGGGTGGTGAACACACAGTATAATATACAGCTGATATATTAGAGAACTGTACACTTGAAACCTATATAATTTTATTAGCCAATGTTGCCCTGATACATTCAATAAAAATTTTTAAAAAAAGAAAGGCAAAAGATGAAAGATATGAGACCGGAGCAAAAAGACAAGAAAGTCTTGGTTCTGTCATTCATTCACTGTTGGACCTAATTCTCTGAGCCTTGCTTTTCTTGCTTATGAAACAAGAAGAATAGAGGGCTTAAAGGTCTTTTCCTGTTCTGTGATTCTAGTGTACAAAATGTCCTACTCCATAAGTGTTGCTCTCTTGTTTGTTAGGTTATAGAACACACAATGTAGCTAGGTTATAATAGCTCATGTTAGGACTAGAGGATTATTTTAGCTTGATCCTATATGAATTGTGATTCACATCACAATTTATAAATTTTTACGTTTATATATGTCGTGTAGAACTGGAGGTGTTTATTAGTGAGAAAGACCATTTTCCTGAATACTGTAGTGTGTACATTTACTTGGAATAATTTTTAATAAAGTTTTAACAGCAAGTGTCTTAAATGTATAATTCAAAAGGATATTCTCCACAAGCTTTCACCACCAACACATAAATATGTCTGTGAGTGTGTGTGTATGTGTGTGTGTGTAGAGCTGGGGATAATTTATTTTAAGCATTTAATAAGTAATATAAAGATCATTAACAAATCATACATAGATCATCATAACTCTGATATTATTAGAATCCACACACTTCAATTATGGCATACTACAATGTATGTAACCATTTAGGGATTCTCAGAAAGGAATGAATGTATAGATCCATTCCAGTGTGCTACTGAACATTCTCTCTTTGGAATTTTTAATGCACTAAACTTTGGTCTACTATTTTCTAACATATATTCCTGTATATCTTTTATAATATTTCATTTAAAACTTATACAAATTATTTCACATTTTCCTAATTGTCCTTAATGTATAAAGAAGTATTTACTCAATTTCTCATATTAATCAGAAAAGAGAGAAAGGCAGCTCTCCTTCAAAGACTTTGTCAACATTTTACTTTGCATTTCAAAAGCTCTATTTTGAGAAATACTTACTGACTCATGGCACATCCATGAGAAACTATAAAAGTAATACAGACCTTGCTTAGAATTCTCCCAGGCAATTACTATAAACACCATAAAAATGTGTGATCAGAATATCCAGACCAAAGATGTTTCTGAGGGCTTTACTCAAGTATACACTTGTTACCATTTTTCAAAAAAAGTGTTCCTTGGGACACTAGTTTTTCATAATGCTCTTCAAAATAGGAACTCCTAGTTTAACAATTTGGAATTCTTTATGTACTGTGTCTTCCTATTAGAAATTCACAAATCACAAGAGCATATTAGAGCTCCTAACAAGTATTGCAGTAAAATACACTATTTATCTCTGTTTAACCCCGAGTTTCCTAGTTGTTGGTGTTGTTATGGACTATTAGACCCAAGTAATTCTCCTCTCCCTTCTCTCTTTTCTCCTTTACTAAATACTGTGAATTTGTAATTCCATGGAATACTCATCGGGGAACACTGCTTGAGGCCTCAGGGCCTTGGCAGACTGTATACCATAGCCTGGTAACTGTGACTGCCTCAAGGCCACAGTGGAGTTCAGGGAGCAGATATTTAGAAAAAGGTTACAAAATCTGGGAAGTCCATGAGGGTTGATCAAAACAGAATTACAAGTTTGATTAATATTTCATAGAGCGCAGTAAGTTTGCTGACTGCTTACTGTTTTTCAGCATATTTAGAAACATGATAAAGTGAATGAGCTCCAACTGTGATAGTGAGAAATGGCTGTTCTCCTAGTCACATGATCCCCAGAAAAAGTATAACTGTTTAAATGTGAAAAAGTCTCTGTTTCAGAAATGCCACCACATAGGAAGAGACATCGAAAGCTTATTTTCAAATAAAGTATTCACAGAACATGAAAAATTTCACAGTACACGAGTTAAGCTATTCAGGTAGAGCAACAACTTGTACTGAGGAATCTACATGTTACTCAACTGGCATCAGGATGTTCTTCCTATGTTAAAAGGAATAATCCTCGGTGACTGTAGCAAAACAATGTGAACATCCTTAACGCCACTGAACTGTACACTTAAAAATGGTTAAGGTGGAAAATTTTATGTTACCTATATTTCATGACAATTAAAAAAAGAAATAATCTAATCTTGTTTTGAGACACCACTAAAACAGCAAAGTGTTTTCTTTACGCTTAAGAGAATTACTTGCCTTGTAATAAAACTAGGTTTTCAAAGATGTCTAAAATGCCTCTTCTTTCACTGGGAAACACTCATCTTGACCAAAAGAGAAAGGAGTAGTAGATGCCAAAAGGAATGTAATAGTTGCAAAATAACACAAATAGTGTTTTTTCCCCCTCTGCTTCCACTACCTCAATCCCCGTGCTATTACGGTTACAACAGATTTGAAAGTGAACTTTCCTTTTACATTGCAAAAAATAATATGGTTTTCTATAAACATAAAATAGTATTTAACAAATTAAATATATACATATCATTTCCTGTAGTGGCATTAAGAGTAAAACCTGCTATGTAGGATTTTTAAGGTTACATAGAATATATTTATCAGTTTGTATTCATATAAAAGAATTAACAGATTTATGAGAAATAGACTTAGGAAAGGATTAATAAACTATAAAAGGATGGATGAACTATAAAACTCACTGAAAAGCTAAGAATGTTTAAAAACACTGCACTCATTGGCTAATGCCATCTACTAGACTGTAAGTTTAGGAGGGCAGGGAAGACATACATCTTGTTCACACTACTTTTTGTGTGTATGCTTCCAACAGTATCTAGTGTTGTCAACACTTAATAAATATTTTTGAGTGAGTCAGTAAATTCAGGATAGAGTTAAAATACAGAAAATTGCTTTTTAGGCAACGGTTAAAAAGTGACACTAATGAAGGCATTTTTTGGTCAATAAGGGCCTTGAAATCTTACCAGCTGATCATTCAGATAGCTAATCAGTCACAAATTTCACTATTCATCAAACACATGTTCAACACTAGCTACCAAATTCATCCAAATTTTACATATGGAATTTTATTCACAAACCAATGCTCTACATTTCAAGAGACCAATATTGTCAACACTTAAGCACTTAATATCCAATTCTTCACATGAATCTTTTTGTCTGATGGGCTGTTGTTGAACTTTTCTCATAAAATCTGAGCAATAAAATTATGTTTCTTAGATTTCTTACATTGCTTTTAAGTAGAGGCATTATTATAAAATTTTCTATATATTTTTAAGATATCCAGTGGAAGCATATCAATAAAATGTTAATATTAGTTATTTGAATTAGTTAATATATTTCAAAATTTGTACTATTTGTATACAAATATTAAAATGAGGAATGACTACATGGTGTTTTATATATTACTGACAAAAAATTAAGAGATGAAAGAGTATGTCAGTATTTGGAAGAATATAAAAAGAGATATTTACTGCCTTTAAATATACTTCTTAGACTTTGATTATTGATTTTTGTGTTATTTTTTTATTTTGAAAAACTAAAATATAAACAGGAAAAGTACAAATAGTTTCTACAGGATTTGCTAAAAAGGGACAAAACTTTGGAATCACTTTGAAATCTATTTTAAAAGCTCAGCTACTTTGATTTTTTTTTTCTATTATAGAACCATGAAAAGTTATTTCAACTGAATTGCATACATAACTCCTAGAGTGCAGACAGTTGCTATTATTTGTTCACTTCATCAAAATGCTTTTTTAAATTCTTGCTACGTCTGTATTACCAGATCCTGGAGAAACCAAGGTGAAAGAGGCCCAGCAGAAGCCAAACCCTCTTTGCTATTTCTAACAAAGGAAATGCCATTCTTGCCACTAACTCTTGGAATGATTTCCAAGTTCTCTAAAAATAATTTAGCCTGTGTCAAATAGCTGTCTCATCTGGAAAACTCAATAAATGAGTGTAGAAGTTAGAAAGAGTAGGGGGAAAGTTAGGTGTTAAACTGAAATGGTATATCCCAGGCATGTTAGATGGAAACTCCAAATTAGCCAGCACACTTCCATACATCTGCTCAGTTTTCTTTAAACTTGAGCTATATTATTGCAGAAAAGCATAATAATCCCCACTCTGATCTTGTATTTCAAATGAAAGAGCCTGAAACATCACAGCATAGGCACCTTTGTAAAGGGGTATTATGGGTGGATGGATTTCTTTTGGGGTCAGCATTTCTACATTCAAAGAGCAGATTATATAGAGAGGAAAAGTAGGAGGAGTAATATGAAGAATTTCTACCCTATGGCAATGATTCTAATTTGACATTGGACTTTAGTTTAAAGAGGACCTGCCTATTCAATCATGCTTTACTTTTAAATAATAGTTGAATTTTTAAAAATTCTGTGCAAATTATTTTTGGTAGGCAAATAACACTTAACTCTACCTGAATAGCTGTTCACATGTAGAAAACTCAGACAAATCCTTATAAAAGTAAAAAGGGTGCTTTATTTATTTACTCAGAAATGTGAGTCACTGTATACTATTTTCTTAATTTGAAGCATTTTTGACATGGCAGTGATTAAAAATAATTTTTAGAATTCTAGTTATATAATTTTGCAAAGAAATTCTGTTTTATAATTTTCCAGCTGTTAAATTATTTAAGATGAACATTTATTGTATGTTGGTCCATGTCATTGCCTATAATCATTTTCAGACATCTGCTAGTGTCCTCAAGCAGAAGAACTGGAATATTTTTAGAAGGAATGACTTACCACATGATTATTAACTTTTGCAGGGTACCACCTAAGTCAAGATTTTTCAAGGTGACCAAATGTTAAATGGAAATATTCTGGATTTTAAACATTTTTCTATTTTCTTTTTTGATATGAAAGATAATGTATAAAATTTTTGTAAAGAAAAGTGGCTACAGTAACTGGCGTTAGTTCCTGTTGACTGATAAAAGGATGAAGGTGAAACTCAATTTGTCTAATGGGTCATGTGATAGTGCAAACACAGGTTTATGCTATGACTGTTCTTCCCCACTCCCATAATTTATTTTAGAGTTTGGGATGGAAAGAGGGATGAAAAGAGATAATATATGGACCATCAGCTTTTTGCCAAGAACCATGCTTAACATTTTACATAATGCTTCTCGTTTATAAAGAGTTAGCAATATAGTATAAGAAAAAAATTCACCCCAAGGAAATATCTTACTCTTTTCTCTCCTACCATGAAAAGTTTCTAGAAACTTTTTTCTAGAGTTTCTCATGTGTCTTTTTAGGAGACAAGATCTCGAGTAAGGAAGAGAAATCTGGTTTCTTGTTTTTTCTCCCTGTTTGCAGTCACTGTCCCCGCCGCCCCACCCCTTGAAATGAGGAGGATTTAGCAGTGGATCACAGCCCAAGAGAGATTTCTGCTTTTATATATTTTATTCCCTTTGCAAGTCAGATGGAATAGCTGAAAGAAGATTTAAAAATATGAGGTAAGAAAAATAAGCAAATATTCATAATAAAACATAGTTTTCAATTGATTTAATACAAGTAGTTTAAATGAATTTAAACATAAACATAAAACTATAATTCCAAATACTGTAGATGGAGGGGGGAAAAGATAAGTTGATTGCAACTCACTTTTAAGATCAAACCAAATTTAAAACATCTTAAGAGGTTATCTAATCAAGTCCTTTATGTCATTTAATACCATGAAATTTGGCATGGCTGTCTAGTATGCTATAGCTCTCTGTTAAATGTGCTGAAATATAGGAAGATAATTGTCAAGTAAAAATCAGAAACTATACTGAATGATAACGCCAAGTAGTTTTCATAAGTGCTTCAGTCAATTCTATCCTAGATCAGTTTTGATTTAAAAGCTACTCCAGACAGTATCCATTAGTCATATAACTTCAATATTCTCTATTTTTATCTCAATAAAGCATGAGTTAAATGAGTAACAACATTTCCAATCAAGAAAATGACTATTATCTAATGTGAATTAACCAGTAGTCTGAAATTTTAAATGCTTTTAAACTACTTGAGAGCAAAAATACAATTATATTTATTGCCACATCTTTCCTGGGCTCATTACAGTAGTCACGCTTACAGATGTCTATAAAACTGACCTAAATGATGAACAATTTGGATCAAAATTACCAATGTAGATTAAAAGCTTGATTCTGGTCAGGCCTTACTCTATGGGAAATTTATGTCCCCCAGAGCAGGCTAAGCACTCACCTTGATCATTTCTACTTACTTTTTTCCTGTCTGCTGACCAGTGATGAGGAGAGCACCACACAACATTCTGATGATTCATTGTAAGTGTGTACGTCATACTTTTACCCAGATCTGTATGTGGCTAAAGCTTTAATAGTCTCCAACACTAAAAGTCATGTTCGAAATACAATACATTAACAATCTGAAGCAGACTTAGCTGTGGAGCAGGATACTGAGAATAAATAGATGAAATACTAGACATTTCTAAAGAGGATCCAGCTACTTAATGACCACTGAGGTCTTCAGTGAATAGGTGTGAATACTTCAGTACAGTCCAAGCTGAACTGAGAGGCAGTTCTTGCTTCCAAATTTAAACACCGCCTGTGCATATAAAAAAGTTTCATTTGTTAGTCCAAAATGTTACTACAATTGGGATCTTGAAAAAATACTCTTTTTCTTGGGCATGTTCTTCAGCAAAAGAAAGTTGGGACGGGTAGGCTAGAGAATGGAACTTATGCTTGGAGGCCATAAAGTTGAGACGTCCTGTTTTTCACCTCACAACAGGCAGGCAAGGTTGGGCTGAAGATGGTTGAGTAAGTGCGTTTCTCTGCCAACGTTAATATGACAAACTATGGGTGAACTCCAGCGAAATTCTGTTCACCCACTGAAAAGCTGCTAGTATTTGGTTACTGAAGATCGTCCAAAACATTTTCCTCACAGGTTGGACCCATTCTCTTTGAGGGGCAAGTGCAGCTCCCATTGAGAGGGTTACACTGAGCTACGTGGATACACTGGCACATCAGAGCGCAGTTAGGTCCATACTGGCCTGGCCTGCATTCTGTGAGGGAAAAAAATAATGAAAGTAATTCAAATACACTCTTCTATCACATAGTATTTTTACTACTATTTCTTGGAATTGCATAAGATAATGATAGGCTTGCAAAGAATTCTGGTTAACCATATGGTATCTTTTTCCCAGGCTAGAATGCTATGTATTAAAAGTCAGGTCTTTAAGGGAAAACAGGAAGAGGCTCGGGAGTGTCAAGGAAGTCAGAGACAAAACTGAAAAGAGAAGATAGGACAGCAACTTAAATTTTTTAAGTGCCCTCTCAGAATTAAGTTATTCAATAGAGCTTATCACAGTAGCATTGTGAGGGACACAGGGAAAATGGGTTAGTTAATAAATTAGTTGTCTTGAGGTCAGATAAAGTCAACATTCACCCAGGATATACAATATATGAAATTTGTCTTTAGGTTGAAAACACGATTATTTGTGCTGATGTTGTTGAAAATGAAATGGCTTTACATCCAACTCTTTCACCTCTTAAAATATGTCCAAATGGTTAGAGATCCCCTGTGTACCACTTCTGTAAAATCCTGTTATATGTACTCAAGGGATGTAACTATCTTTAAATTGAATTATATTGTGATTGCAACCAGTAGAGAAGTGAAGAGAGGGGATAAAAAGTGTTAGCTTCAACAAAATAACTAAATGTGGACTAAAGATACCCTCAGGCATCACACTCAAGCCTGGGCATTTGGTTTTAGTCTGATATCCAGAAGATAATTATCAGAGAATTAATAGGCTCTGTTTCTGAAAGATTGTGAAAATAGGGAGAAAGCCCAGCACTGCTCATGGAAACAGAAAATGGGGTCAGATTTGGTCAGGTTAGGCAGGGAAGTAACTCAACTTACTACTAACATTTAAGAATTAAAGAAACTTAACTTTACAATAATAAGAGTCACCCAGCTCTGAACAGTTTACAAAGCGGGTTCCAAATACATTAATTCAGTTGGTTCTAGCAAGCCTGTGAGGTAGGCAAGACAGTGAGGTAAGCGCTCTCATTGTAGAGAGAGAAACTGAGGTTTGCTATGGCTCAAGGGACCTTCACAAATGTTAGATCCCTGACAAACAGCACAGCTGGAATTCTGAATTCGCATCTAGCGCTCGCTTGTCCCTCAGTCTGCACTGCCAGGTGGAAAGGCTACTGAGCACACGCAGATTAAAGCCCAAATAAGGAAGTGGGAAGCTGGAAAGTGGAAATTCAGGAATATCAATAGAAATATGGGATTTAGGTACGAGAATGAATTCTGAGCTTGTGGGCATAATTTTGTTAAACATTTCTTTATTGCCTCAAAATTCTCTTGGCAGGTTGGAGATTCACCCTAAATATTCCATAAGCAAGTGCACGTTTACTTGTTTGTTTGTTTATTGTTCTCTTGGAAAATGAAGGTAGGCTAAGATATGGTCTGGCCCTCTTGCCTTAACTAACTAGTTATATTTTAGATATGAGATAAATGGGAACTTATTCATCAATTTTGCAATTATTTCTTTTTACAGAGCAAACAATAATTCAATCCCTTCCAAGATGAAGGAACAACAGGTAGGTAAAAGGAGCTTTGGAGGTGATGCAAATGCTTTTCTGAAATGAATCTTTTCTTTAAATTATCAAACTTAATCAAAATTTTTAAAAAAATCTTAACCTAACAAATCCACCTCTGCCCAGTGTGTAGGAGGATCACTTAGTTTGGTGGTAAGACCTAGTTTTCTTGTTTGAAAAAGTTACGAGTCAGGATCTCTCCTGAGCAGTTCAGAATCTGATTTTAATTTATAAAAATACCACATTTTCATGTTAATAACGATGTGTATTTAAGACATCTGTTTGAATGTCTGCAAATGTTAATTTACCAAGGGGGTGGGGAAATAATCCAATAAAAAGCTGCTACATTCTTTTATGAATTAACATTATGGCTGTTTAATAGGCCCTTTACCAGAGTTCAAATTAAAATAAGGTCTTTTATCTTTATAGTGCCTACATAGACACAGCTGCTCACAGTTAATATCGCAGATGAACTGTGCCTAATTGAAAATAAAAATGCAAATAAAAGACCCTGTAGTACATCTGTGTAGGCTGTAGGTACCCCAAAGAGCTCATGACAAGAGGGGCCTTGAGGTGCCCACTGAAAATGGGCATGTTAATACATATGTTCCATTGTCACATGGCAATTTGTGGATTAAAAAAACTATGTGATACGAGAATTTAGTCCATAGAAAGTCCATAGAGTGAGGCTTTCACTTCCAGCCTGGCCATAAGCTCTCTTGGTTTAGTGGCTAATTTTAAGCCACTGCTGAATGCTGTCCAATAGAACTTTCTACAATGACGAAAACGTTCTATACTGTGCTATCCAAGACTACAGCCACTAACCGTATGTGGCCACTGAACAGTTGAAATGTCATGTGGGACTGAGGAGGTGAACTTTAAATCAAACTAAATATAAATTAAATAGCAACCTGTGGTTAATGGACAATGTATATTGGACAATGCTGAAAGATAACAGAAAACAAAAGCAATTCGTGTTCCTTTCTTTCCCCTGAGAGGCAGTATAGTGAGATGTTAAAAGCCTGGCTCTGGACCCAGGTTGCCTGTTTCAAATCCCCAATCTGCCATTTACAAGCTGTGTAACCTCGGGCAAGTTCCTTAAGCTTTTTGTGCTGCGCTCCTTCATCTACAAAATGGGAATGGTGATAATAGTAAAGGCACCTAGTATACATGAAAACGCCTGGTGTGTGATATGCACTCAATAAACATTAGTGGTTTTCTTCAGTATTTGGATGAAACCACTATAAGCATTCTGCCTTCAGTGAGCATTTCATTGGTGGCACGTATACTGTGGCCTCGCCAAGGTGTAGTGCTGATGTTCATTCTGAAGGATTTAGTGTAGCTATGACAAGGTTCAGGAATGTGCGTACCATGACTCCTGAGGAATGCTGAAAAGAAAAGCAAGAATTCCTTCAGCAAAAATTTGCTGAAGACTAGACCTTGTTCTAAGGTTTTTTTGATAAAATATAAATAAACATGGACCCAACTCTCAAGAAGCTTATAGTGCAGCGCAACACAATGATCAGAGCTTTAAATGAAGCAGCTTTGCAAAAAAGAAATGCCCATGTCAGTAAGCTTCTGAGTTGGAAGATCCCAAAGGATTCCAACTCGATATTCATAATCCACTGGCCTTATTTTAAAGGTCTATTAAAAAGGGAATAAGGGATAGGAAAGACTATAAATCTCTTGATGAATCCGTGGAGGTTCCTTACACTGGGCTACATACAGACATGCACAAATACGATATTGTCTACTAATAGCATCAGCAGCCAAGGGCTGAAACCCAATTGCCTGGAGTCAAATCTTGGTTCTAACTCTTCCTACTTTTCTGTGCCTCAGCTCCCTCACTTGTCAAGTAGGAATAAAATAGAACAACCTCACAGGTTTGTGGTAAAGAGTAAATTAATACAAGCAAAATGTTTAGGATGGTGCCTGGCATTCTAAAAAAATAGCTTTTATTGGTATTTCTCGGAGGCAAGGTGGCATGGAGAGATGGTGCTGGGTGCACAGCATTCTCCTGCAGCCTGGAAGGTTACTGTGGCTGCCTCAGCATTATTGAATTCCCAGGTTACAGAATCATAGGTTGGTGCTGGAAATGATCTTAAAAATATACATCCTCAACCCTTCTTTTTGGCAGATGAGGAAAGTAAATTCTGAGATAAAATGCTCTACTTTAGCTCATCCTCTGTGGCAGGTCAGTCCTTCAAGGCTGTTATGAAATATATGAAACCTTTTCATCTAGGAAGCTTCCATTAAGTTTAAATACTAAGTGGTAAGTCCACGATTCACTCAGTCTACTTTCTCCTCTTGTTAAGACAGTCCCTAAAGTTTTAGAATTTTACATTCTAGACCTTTCTTCCGGTGAGTGGAAAGGGAAAAATAAAAGTATAAATCACAATTCCCAAAGAATACTTGGAACTTGGTTCTCTAGAATAGAACCTGGACTGTACCTTAACTGCCTTAATTCTAGTAATTTTTCTGAATCATTTTTGTAATCAGGATATTTAATTGTATCACTCGAAGGTACCTTCAAGGTGTCCTCTGTCAGCCGTCGTGCTGGCTTTGGGTACCTGTTATGTAACAGCTACAGGCTCTGATTAATCATACTAAGCAAAATGACAAGCAGTGGTAACGTGATGTTCTTTAATTAAATAATATTCTTAGTATAAAAATGCCTAGAGATCTCCGCATAACCCATGAGTCAGAGGGACATCATGAGGTACTTGGCTCATACCAGCTTCACATCTGGCTCCGGTTCTCCCAGGTGGGCAGAGGCATCTTCCAGTTACTGGGTGGCAGGAGATTGTGCTTTCACAGTCACAAAGATGACGGCAGTTGTCTCCAAACATTCCAGGTGGACACTCTACCAAGAAAAAGGAAATGCTGAAAAATTAACCCCTTGAGCTTTCACTGATGCACGTAAACTGGGATTAAAGATAGAATTTCCTCAATATCAAGCCCCATGTAGCAAAGTGGGAGAATAAAACGAGATTTGTTGGTTAGAAGGAGAGTGGAAAATTTTGGAATTCTCAGAAAGAATCATTTTATACATGATTTCACACTCAGGTCTTAAAATTGATTTACTTTGACACTGGTTGGTACCTGTGAGAAGGTGTGTAAGCTTTTTGAAGATAGGAACTTAAAGAAAGAGATGGAGTCTACTAGCCAAGAGTACTTCTAATATTTTTCCTTTAAATGCTATTTATTTACTATTTCCCTAGAAGACTGCAAGCTCCTCTATATTCCCAGCACATAACACTAAGTAATAACTGAATAGTGAATAAAGAATGGAGAAGAGAGACTACATGTGTAGCTCTATTGACATATGAGGCTATGGTGTGGGAGTCTTTTTTAAAGGCAGTAACTCTGATTCACATAAAGTCAAATGACTGCTGTCATTATATTATTATAATGATTTTTGTAGCCCTCTGTACAGAGCATACATAATACAAGTGAAAGTGAAATTCTGAGTTGTTTACTGAGAACTAGGTAATACGGCCTTGTTTTGCATAGGCTTAACCAGTCTTTTTGGACTTTATAATATTCCATTTTAAACTAAGTAGACCAAATTCTCATTCAGAGGTAGAATCTTTGTCCCTTGAAGACTAACAGCTTCAGTGGTATTTTTAAATATTAAACAATTTCATTTAAGGGAGGGTACAATTTTTGAACAAGTGTCCACAAAATCAAAAGGATACATTATATTGGCTGTAGAGGGAATTCCTGTCAATTTAACGTCCAAGTCCGAAGCTTAGGTGATTATTCCATGTTTTTTATTTGGGTGTATGTTTGCCCTAAGATGGAAAGATGTCATAGTCACATAGAATTCCCCCATTCACACGCTTAAAAATGCTCTGGCTATACCTTTTTCACACTGGCTGCCATGGAAACCTGCTGGGCAAATGCACTGTCCACTCATTGCATCACAACTGGCTCCGTTTTTGCAGTCACAGATGTGAGCACAATTCAAACCATAAAATCCAGGAAGGCATGCTGGAAAATAAAAATGTCAAAATGCTATTTTGGCTTTAAGAATAAATACAGGGAGAATTAAAGGATATGCTCTAGGTCATTTGTTTCCCAGGACCAAAGAAGGAGATGAGAGCATAAAATTAGAAACAAGAAAACATTACGTGGAGAAGCATATTGACAGTTTAGTCCTACAGACAAGTGGGTATCTTAATGCCATTTTCTATAAGTAGTCTAGAAGAATCCATCAAAAAGTTAAAATATCTTCAAGTAGATACTATCTATTTGCTATGATGTGCTATAGTCTGGCGAAGACTTCACCAAAACCCTCAAGTACCCTAAACACTTAAAAGAGCAATGTTTTCAAAATTTAGATACAGGTTAAATTTAGTAAGAATGGCTTCTGAATTAAATTATTTAAATAAATAAGAGAGTACCTGTGGATGGTGACTTACATGGATGGCTCTTGATATTTGAAGTTTGGGGAATGGATGATAAGAGGTGAAAGAGGGGAGGGAGGAAGGAAAAGGGAATAAAAGACAGAATATGATGTATATACAGTAGGTTAACATCATATAAAGAAGTTAGATTTTAAAGTCAGTGAAATTTAATCTTGAAAATATTTCCATAGATAGCCCATAAAGTAGAATTATTTCTTAGTAAGTGCAATATAACTTGTTTTTCTTCCATGGTTGGAGAAGATAAATATTTTTGTGGCTGCACATCAAAAGAAGTAATTGGTTTAAATTCAGAGACCATGTAATCCAAGCAAATGCATTTCTTTGAATGCTAAAGTAGTCATCTGCTCAGGGAGATGATCACTCAGAAAGAGTATGAGAGCCAAGCTTGACTGCAGACAAATAGGCCCATTTCCTATCTGGAATTTCTCTAAGGCCATGCTCACCACTCGCCAATGGGAATGGGAGGGGGGGAGGAAATGTCCTCAACCCTCCAACTATCAATTATTTTCCCTCTCTCCCCCTCTATTACCCCCCCTCTGTCCCCAGCAGCCCCCCCCCCCTGTTTTCCAGGCACCTAGAGTTAGGTTCGCCTGTCTTCCTGTGTGTGACACTTCTCCATCATGTATGGAGTTACTCAGGACAGATTCAACATTAGGAAAAATTCATATTCAGGGAGCAGAAAAAGGAGGTAAAACCAAACGGAGGTAAGAAATGGATTAGTTTATATAATACATACTTTTCCATTTTTTTTAATCTTATAATTTAAAAAAATGAGTAACAAAGAAGAATTCAATGCAGGGTTTCTTCTATTTGTTCTTGTATAATTGTTACTGAGAGTGCATAGAAAAATCAAATCTTTGTTTCCTTTATTTTAATTATATGTAAAGCTAAGCTCATAAAGGTTGCCTTGCTCGGCCTTTCTATTTCTCTAAACAGAAGAATCTTTGTCTGTTGAAGATTAACAGCTTTAGTGGTGTTTTGACATATTAAACAATTTCATTTAGGGGAGGGTACAATTTCTGAACAATCAGCAACAAAATCAGAAGGATACATTATATTGGCCACAGAGTGAATACCTATCACTTTAATGTCCAAGTCAGAAGTTTAGGTGATTATTCCATGTTTTTGATTTGGGTTTATGTTTGCCCTAAGGTTCCCTGGCTCGGAACTTTAGAGCCATCTTTGGTTCCTTCGTTTTCCTCATCTTCATGTCCAAATTAATTGCCTAATACAGTCAATTATTCTTACAAAATATCCTGTTCATTTATTTCCATTCTTATCTTAGTCCAGATTTTAAAATCTTACCCTATCACTATAGCTTTCCATGTGGACACTACTGATGGCTCCTTTTCCTAACAATCAATCATGTTCCCACTTTACAGATTTATTTCATTAGAGTAATATCTAGTAATATCTCTTGCCTGCTCCAAATCTTCCTTGATACTCACCACATGTAGGGTATTAGAATATAGGATGTATGTATTAGGAAATTTATGGCCCTGAATAGATATTTTTTCTTCTTTTGTATCTTTTATTCCAATTTTGAAAACAAAGCAAACAAACAAAACCCACAAGGTGTTTGCTTCCACACTCCCTAACCCAAGAAACCTCAGAATGGTTGGCAAGAGTTCTAAACCTCGGAAGACTTAATAAAATTTGTTCTTGTGAAATGTTTGCCAAATCTTAAAAACAAGTTGAAAAACATGGAAACAATTTCTAACATTGCTATTATAACTTCAGAGGCTTTATAAAATTCCTTACTTCTAAATGATTAATATTAGTCAAGCTTTTGCCATGCACCTTAAGTGCAAATGCTTGCATGTATCTAATTTAATTCTCATGATAACATTTTAGGGTAGGTGTTATTATTATCCCCATTCTACAGATGATGAAACCAAAACTTTGAAGTTAATAGTTTAGACTTCTTTTATAAGGCAGAGCTAGACCATATGTAACTAACTCTAGGGGCTAGGATCTGACATCTTAATCTCTTAACTGTGTTTCACACATCAAGGCTCCCTGACATCTAAGACAATTATTGTATAATTTTCCCTTTTCCTAATTTTAGATGAAAATATTGAGAAGTGATATAAATAAATGTGTTTAAAGAGAACTTGAAGAAGATGTTTCAAAATAAGGTCTAGAATGATATGAAAGCAGCAGCTTACTTGCTTATATTTTGTGTAAGAAAGTAGAATGATTTTGTTCAAAAGGACTAGCAGCTGACTCCTTTGGGTGTGTCTACCTGTGTCTACTCCAGATGATCACAGAACATTAGAACCATGTGTGTTTTTAACAGTAGTTCCAAAAAAGGATACAAAAATACAATTACTTAATTATAGCAGTTGTTGACACCTAGACCTTAGATTAGAGCTATAAAATACATGGCAGGAATATACATTAATGCATTAACAGTTTATCTAATTTGATAGAATGTGAATGTATTACTTTTACTATTTAAAAAAAAGTTTTTAAAGCTTAAAACTTATCAACACCATAATATGCCCACTCATTTTCTCTGTTTACCATGTTCACAGTCTCTTCCATAGTAACCTTGGAGGCACTCGCAGCTTCCAGAAAACCTGTTGCAAACTCCATTGTTCTGACAGGTGCAATTAAAATGGCAGCCTGGGCCATAATACCCAGGGGAACATTCTGAAAAAGAAAACCCAGCATTAGTTCTACTTAAGACAATTGAATTGTAATGAGTTTGATGACAGAAAAAAACAAAACACCAGAAGAATTAATGAAAAAATAAAAATCAGGTGAATTATTAGCTAACACAATTGAGATAAAAGAGAGAAAGCACAAATATATACATTTTAAATAAACTGTGGAATGATCATCAAAAGGAATAAATATAAAAGGTACAATACAAATAAATATAAAAACCTAAATGAAATGGAAAAGTTATAGAAGACAACTTACCAAAATTATCCTAATTTGAGGCAGAAAACCTAGACAGGCTAATTATAATAGAAAAACAATAAAGAAAATAGCAAAATAGCTCCTGAATTAAAAAAAATCCCATAAGACCTATGTTTCACAGGAAAATTCTATAGACCTTCACAAATCAGATCCTCACCTTACTATTTACTCATGTCCAGAACACTGAAAAGGAAGGAAGCTTTCAAATACATTTTATTGAGTATAGCATCAATTCCCAAACCTGACAAAAATACATTAAAAGCTCAATTTCACTTATGAATATTGATGCCAAATTCATAAAAAATATAAGTACATAGAAACCAACAGCATATTATAAAGTAATATATCATGTCCAAGTCATATTTATTCCAAGAATGTAAGGTCATTTAATATTAGAAAATTCATTAATAAATCCACCATAATTATCAGCCTAAAGAGAAAAGTTATATTATTAATTCCATAGATGCAGAAAATATATTTAAAAAATAAATTCACTAAAATTCAGTGAAAACATTGAATAAATTAGAAAATTAATAGCTATATCTTAATATGAATGTTAAAATCCAGTATTTTACTTAATGGGGAAGAAATGGAATGATAGGCCATGTCTGTTCTCAGATAGGATGAGTTAATATCATAATTATGTTAATTCTCTCTAAAAGAGTAAACACAGAGGACCAAAAAACAATAAAAAATACCTGATTTTTAATTTTTTGTATCTAGACAATTTTATTATAAAGTTAATTGGAAAGACAAATAAAGAATAGTGCCTTAAAACCCTGGAGGAAAAAAAAAAGAGCAATGAAGGCTGGCTAGCCCTATCAGTATCAAATATATAAAACAAAGACTCCATATTAAAAATGGTACTGCATTTACACATAGATAGACCCATAGAACAGAGCATCCAGAACGATACAAAACTGCATATAAATGTTTAGTATTTGATGAAGGCTGAATCTGGAGTCAATGAGGAAGTTAGACTTGTCAAAGCTGCATTATAATAACTGAGAAGCCATGTAAGGGGAAAATAGATTTATTCCTCACACAATACATCAAGAAAAATACTTAAAATTTATCAGAGAATCAAATGTCAAAAAATGACATCATACAGGTAATTAAAAGAAAGTCTGAGTGAATTTCTCTAATACCTGAGAATGGGGAACACATTCCTAATTATTACTCAAAATGTAGAAAATAATAGAGGAAAGAAAGACATATTTTATTACAAAAACCAACCAAACAAGAAATCCCACTGAATCACGAAGAATCTATAATCTAAAGATGTGCCCCTGAAGCACATCCCCTGGGATTCATACCCTTGTGCTGACCCCTCCTATGTGGAACCTGCGCTGATCCTGTGACTTACTTTATCCAGCAGGATATGGTGGAAGTGACATAATGCCATTTCCAAGCCTTAGGAAGCCCTGACAACTTCTGCTTTGGGAAGTCAGCTGTCATGTAAGAATTATTCTGCTGAAGAATTAGTATGGTGGAACCATCAGGATGGGACAATTGCCCTTATAAAAAGAGATACAAGAGTGCTCTTTCTCTCTCTCCCCCCCCCCAGTCTCTCTCTCTCTCCCCCTCTCTCCTTCCCTCCCATGTAAGGTTAAAACAAAAAAAAGGCCGTCTGCAAACCAGAAAAGAGTCTTAGCCAGGCCCTAAATCTGCATGTACCTTAATCCTGGACTACCCAGACTCCAGAACTGTGAAAATAAATGTCTGCTGTTGAAGTCTCCTAGTTTATGACATTTTGTTATATCAGCCTGAGCTGACTAAGACAAGGAGAAAGAAGCCATGTGGAGGAAAACCTGGTTGGCAGATGTGTAAATGAAGAGGTTATTTTCTATATTCCAGCTGGGTTGAGTCTTCAGAGAATTCCAGCCCGAGCTGCCATCTGAGAGAAGGATCCTTCAGCTGAACCCAGTTAACCCCCCAAATCTGAGAGATAATAATAAATGGTTGTTTTCAGTCTCTAAGTTTTGGGTTGGTTTGTTGTATACCAATAGATGACAAATCAGGTGGCAAACATATTATAGGAAAAATAGAAAGACCAAAGATAAACTTACCCAAATATGGGTGAATAATTCACAACAAAGTTAGTATTTCAAATACATATAGAACTTCTAACATTAGAGAAGAAAAAAACAAGAACCTCATAGAAAAATGAGCTTGAGTTATAATTTATAGAGAAAAGAAATGCAAAAGGCCCTTACCCACTACAGAAGATGCTAAACATTATTCATAACACTAAAAATGAAAATGAAAACTCCACTGATATAACATTTTTTACAAAAGTTTTGATAACATACTCTTTTGATAAATCCCTGAGGAAATAGGTAGTCTATACTGGTTATGAGTGTGCAAAATGGAACAAACCCTCACAGAGGAGAATTTGTCAATATATTGTAAAATTACATTTGTATTTACCCAGTGACTCAGCAGCTTTTGTACATATCTGAGATAAGATAAACAAAAATAAATAATAAATAAGTTTAAATGAGAAATAAAATAAAAAGTTAAAAGTTTTAATGATAGAATAAAAATAAGTTTAATAGAATAAATTTTAATAATAGTTGAATTTAATTAAAATAATTTAATAAATAATAAAGAGTTTTAATGATAGAGTCCAAAGTTAAAACAGCCCACATCCCAAAATGCTGAAAGTTATCCAACTTAGAATTTTAAAATATCTGATATGAATATAAAGCTATTGTCTATTACTAAAGAACTGCTATTAATTTGATTTAGTAATTTCTAATATCAAAAAATTGATGAGCTGTCTCCATAAATTAGGGAGGATATTCATATTAAAAAAATTCTAAGAAAATGACCTTGAATGCTAGATCTAGAAGAGCTGTCATCTCCAAGTGTCATTGTCTTCATATTCATGTGGGAAAACCAAATCGCAGAGAGGCTGTGAACCTTCTGAAGGCACAGAGCATGGAATGAGCCAAGCAGAGTTGGCAGATGAGTGTGTCCACTCCCACTGCAAGGTGCTTTCTTGTACGCCACCCTAGCAAATTTCATAATAGTCAAATTCACAGTGAAGAGTGGGTATCACACCCACTGTAACAGTACGGCAGGGCCACAGCCCCATAGCTGAGAACAAGTAGGTAAAAGTTTACTGCCAATTTTTTTTCTTTTCTTTTTTTACTCGAGGTACCCCAAGTGTAGGCCCCCAGCAGTGTTCTCACCCACACTCTGCCTTCTGGCCAGAGACCTTTCTCTCTATGCTGCCAAAACACAAAATCATCTCCTATAAAGGTGAGCTCTAAGTAGGGCGCATACTCTCCAGTGTTGCACAAAATAATCAACTGTGGTTTGGAAGAAAAACTGGAACTATCAGTCTTTATTGATACCCATTCTTTATCAATGTAAACCTTTATATATGTTTTATGATACACATAATATCTTAGTTGAGAAGCACATGAATGTCATTTTATGAGTAAAAATACATTTATAGTGGTAGATGATTACATTTTTCCTGCTGAAATAAAGTTTGGAGCCCTCCGTTCCCACAGTCTTCCCTTCACCCTTGGCTCTGCCCAGGGCCCCTGCCTGCCTCAAGGACTCAGTGGTGGTTGAAGCCCTTCAGCCTCATGCCCAGAAACTCAGGGCTCAACAGATTTGCTGTCCACAAAGGTTTCGTGCTTAAAAAACTGACTAGAGGGAGAGTTAATTTAGGACTTAGAGAAGTTCTTTTATGTTAATACTATTCCAGTTACTTAAGTGTTTTAAATGCTTTCATGTGGTATTCTGGTAGCAAGGTAACAAAAATCCATCAGTATTAACAGAATCCTATTTTTATTGGAAATGTAATCATAATTACAAATGGCTTGCGTGAACTTATTGGGAAATCGTCTCTTGGGGGGCATCTCCAATATTTTATCAACCAGTGGCAGTATGCTCTAGATTTTCATTGAATGAAAGAAGGTAGCAATCAACTTACCTTTCTCACAATAATTTCCCATCCATCCAAGTCCACAGGTACAGCTTCCATCCACAGGATTGCAAAGGCCACCATTTTTACAGGTACATTTTCGTTCACAATTTGGGCCATACCTTGTCTGGGGACATCCTGTAGTAAAAATTAAAAATATCAAACTGAATAAAAATGTCACATGAACAAATATTTTTCTCTGCTTCAGACAGAGTAATCATATCTAAGTTGCAAAAGCATAAGATGCTCAAATCAAAACACTCAGATGTATCCCTAAGGTAGTAAGCTAACTGTCATTCATTCACGTTTTCATTCACTCCATAAATATTTACTGAGCTCATAATTATGTGCCTGGGAACTGGAGATGTCCCAGTGAACAAGCAGAGGTCAATCCCAGATTAGTGATGGAAGCCTTTTATGTATTTCGTCTCATAAAGATAAAGAAGACAGATGAGCAGTTTGTCTAATGTCCTTGTGCTGAAATACGAAAAGCACTGCAGCACACAATGCTGGTGACACAAACACAAATGCACGGCCAGGAGGAGTTAAGATAGCAGGGAGTGAAGCTGGCCAGGCATACGGAAAACTGAGACTTCACTGTCAGGGGACAAATAACTGAATGATGAATGACTGAAAGTGACACCAATGGGAGAGCAAAGGCTCCCTGAGGCAAGGCTAACTGCTACTCTCACCTAGTTGTTTTTTGCCAAAAGAATATGGGCCCGACACAGCCAGTTTATATAATTTTTTAGGAAAACTTAAATTCCATATTTTACGTAAGTTCATCCAATCTTTGAACATTGGCAACTAATTAAAATTGCTTTACAGGACTGTAGGAGCCAAAACTGTCAGCCAATTCAAATACATTTGTGGCTAGATTTGGCCAAGGGCCTGCCATTTAGACCCTCCAGTTTATAGTATTTTTACATAATGACATTTTCCACATGAATTATCTCATTTAATACTCACAAATATAATATCCCTCTGATGTGGGTACAGTATTCTTATTTTATACTTGAGAAAACTGATGCTCAGAGACTTAGGTCTTGCTCAGGTTTAAGCAGCCAGAAGAGATAAAAACCAAGCTTCAAGTCTGGAACTTCTGACTTCTCGTTAACCATTCGTTCTATTCCAGTTAGCAGGAGAGACATTAGAGAGTTTGGGGGTTTTTTACTTGCCTAAAAGCATTTAGTTAATACGTAACAGAGCATGTACTCGAATTTGATCTGTATGACACTTTTCCCCTTGCTTTTATTGGACTGAAGCAGGTGTGCTTCATTTTAGTACCAAATAAAAGAAGGGTTTTAATTCTGTTTATTTAGATAACAATTTTAGTTGTACGACAAATGGTTAGATGATCGTCACATGTGTAACAGGTTACTTTAAATTAGCTGTCAATTATTCTTTTTTAGTTTTTGCCTTTAAGGCAAATTAAGTAGAATCAGTGACACCCAGTTCTACACTATTAACATAAGCTTTCATCTGTTTCCCTCTCACCCATTTAAAACAACCTCATCAGCCAGGAGGCTTGTTCACCTTCCAACCCGAATGTTGAAAGACATTGATGAACCCGGTGAATCTGTGAAAATACCGGACTTGGTGATAATGCTTAAGACAAAAACATAATTGGAAAAGTGAGGAGGGCTTAGAAATGATTCTGTCCATAGGTCTAAGTGTTAGAACAATGTTTACACAGAACTGTTTATATGACCTTGTTGCTTTTTCAAAAGTTCATGTTATTACCTGATGAACTTTTCAAACACTATATGAAGGTATATT
This sequence comes from Miniopterus schreibersii, assembly GCF_964146895.1. Taxonomy (NCBI): domain Eukaryota; kingdom Metazoa; phylum Chordata; class Mammalia; order Chiroptera; family Miniopteridae; genus Miniopterus; species Miniopterus schreibersii. The sequence continues at coordinate 25,732,933 of NC_138106.1, read as the reverse complement.
AAGGAAAAAAGTATTTCACCTGTGTTCCAGTCTCCCAGGTTCCCTTCCCCAAAACATCATTACTGCCATCTTTTTTCTGAACCATGGGTCTCATCCTGACCCCTCAATTAACAACTGCAACGTATCTCGCATTCTTGAGCCCCTTACCATGCTCTATTTTTATCTTACCATAGATTTTATTTCCTTTTAACATGCATATAATTAACTTATTAATTATGTTTATTGTCTCTTCTCCACAAGAAAACAAGTTGCAAGAGAACTGGGATATTGTGACTTATCCATACATTCTGTACACTTAAAACAGGCATTCAATAAATATCTGTTGAGTAGATAAATAACTGAATAGATCCAGGAATATTCCATGTCTAATAAGGCATATATATATCTCTTACTCCTTAACCTCTTTTTACCCAAAAGGTTAACACAGATAGATAACATTGTAAAACTTTTCTTCTGTAAATAAAATTTTCCAAGGTTTTTCTAAATTAGTACATATAATAGACCTGCCTCATTCATTTTAAAAAAAATATATCTTTATTGATTTCAGAGAGAGGACGGGACAGGGGAAGAGAGAGATAGAAACATCAATGATGAGAGAGTCATTGATTGGCTGCCTCCTGCACGCCCTGTGCTGGGGATCAAGTCCACAGCCTGGGGATGTGCCCTGACAGGGAATCGAACTTCGATCTCCTGGATCCTAGGTCGATAATTAACCACTGAGCCCCACCCAGCCAGGCTAAAATACTGATTTTGTTTGCTCTTTTTAGCCACTGATTTTTTAAGGAGATTTCAAAAAGCTAATGAAGTATAGTGTAATGGGATTCCCCCTTTCCACAACCCCACCCCTGATAAGAGAATTAGTTTTGTTATTAGTTTCTGTTTTATTGCTTTGTGATCATCGAATATCATGAATTATACTTTTTAGAATTGATTTTCTTTCTCAGTTTTTATGAATATTCAGTGGATACTTTTTTCAGGGTGCAGTTTTTCAGGGTTTATAGCAATTGGACATACCTTATTATGTTCAAGTTTCTATAAGATTATTTTTATGCGTGTGTGCATACAGTAATACGTGTATGGACTAACATAAATAAATTAATCTACTGATACGCTCTTGAAGTCTATTTCTTCTTCCAGCATATGGCTTTTGCTTTATTAATTTCAGTACTGTGTTATTTATTTTATACATATTGATTACACTTAAATCTTCAGTGTGAATTTTACCCTCTACTATAAGTGCCCTTCTCAAGATGCTTGTTGCCATAAAATTAACATTGTTTAATTCTGACGTCATGACCACTGCTTTATATTTGCTCATATAATTTGGTGGATCTGTACCATGTATTTACCTTAATTTTATTTTAGAGTCTTTTTTTCTAAGATAGGGTAGATGTTGTTTCTCTTTTGCTGCTTCAAGATTTTTTCTCTTTAAGTATTCAGAAGTTCAGTGTTGACATGTCTTCTGTAGATTTCTTTTAGTTTATCCTGTTCGGCTTTCACACAGCTTCTTGAATTTGTAGATTTATCTTTTTTGTCACAAAGAAATTTTAGCTATTATTTCTTTGAATACCGTTCCAGTCCTGCCCTTTCACTTCTCCTCTGAGACTCTGATGATATATATTAGACCTTTTTTGTGTGGTTCTGCGGGTTGTGAGGCTCTGTTATTTCTTATTTTGGTTGTTTGTTTTCTTTCCCCCATTTTTTTGTTTAGATTTGGTAACTTCTATTGTTTTATCTTTGAGGTCACCGATGTGTTTCTCTGCCCTCCACATTTTGCTATTAAGCCCATCTGTTGAGTTGTTTTTTTTTGGTCATTGTATTTTCCAGTTCTAAAATTTTCATTTGGTTTTGCTTTATGTCTCTTATTTTTTTGCTGAGCTTTTCTATTTTTTTGTTTCAAGCATTTTCGTAGTTGCTCACTGAAGCATTTTTATGATGGCTCCTTTAAAATTCTTATAATTTTATCATCAGTGTTCTCTCAGTGTTCATATCTGTTAATTATTTTTTATTAAATTTATTAGAGTTACATTGGTCAATAAAATTACATAGGGTTAAGGGTACAATTCCATAATATTCATCTGTATACAGCACTGTGTGTTCACCACCCAGAGTCAAATCCCCTTCTGTCACCATGTATTTGACCACTTTTACCCTTTACCACCCCCCCCCCCCCCCCCGCCAGTCCCGCAACCCTCTTCCCTTTGGCAACCACCAGACTGCTGTCTGGGTTTTTGTCTGTCTTGTTTGTTCAATAGTTGCTTTCAGTTTTACACTCTACACTGATTTGAAATTTTCCTGGTTGCTGATATGATGAATAATTTTTAAATGAAACCTGGACATACTGAGTATTATGATACAAGGCTCTCGATGTCATTTAAATCTCCTGACCTAGTATGTCCCCTATGACACTGCGTATGGTGAGGAAAGAGGTTCAGCAGATGGAAGTTGAAGTCCATGTTCCTCACCAAGTCTCCGAGTGGGAGGGGAATAAACATGACCCCTTCCCGCTTGGTCAGGGTAAGAGTTCAGGTTCCCCACGGGCTGTTGCTGACAGAGGGGCGGAGGTGCCTCCTTCCAGCTCCCACCTGACCTCCACTGACACTGCCTGAGGTGGCCTCACTGCTGCCTGGTGGCTGTGGAAGCCCGACTCTCCACTAGACCTCCTCTGATGCCACCCTAGCAGAGAGGAGTGTGGTGTCTCCTTATCATCCACCTAGGGTCGTGGGGTTCACACTCTCCACGTGGTTGACACTGATACTGTGGGGGAGGGGCTGGGGAGGGGGCGGGGGGGCGTTGTTCCTATTGGGAGGGATGAAAGTCCCAGCCCCACCAGGCCTTTCTTCACACCATCCTGGGGCAGCGGGAGGGGGGCCTCATTGTATCTAGGTGGAATTTGAAGAGTAGATTCTTCAGGTGGCCCGGGATGGAGCTGAGGATGCAGTTTTATTTTGTAGTGTCTGACTAGAGTAGACTGATTATTGGCTAAGAGTTTTTTTTTGTCTCCATAGGCTGCCTTTTTCCTGGTCTTTTGACCAGAAGAAATGGGCTTATCTTGGGCCTTATTTTCTCTGCACTGATTGGCCTTCCTGGGTTTCGTGTTGCTTGGGACCCAGTCCAGGATATCTAAGATACAAAAAGGAAGCCCCGAGAACTCATGGCCATGTTGTTCCCAAAGTCCCCACTGTTCCTAGTGAGTCTGCCTTCCCTCTGCATTTCAGAGATTCTTATGTTTGTTTTCTAGATGTTTACTGGTTTTGGAGGAAGAAATAAGAATACATGTATATACTCCATCTTTCTCTAAATGAAAGTCTTGTAATTTTATATAATCTAAGGAATCTTCTTTAGCCAGCATATAATATTACATAATATGATGATTTCTTTATTTACTACATATTGATCCTCTAGTATGAGTGCTGATGAAATTAACATGATTCTGCTTTCTCAAAATTTTACTCACACCTCTCTTGTACCTTATTTTAGCTGGCAACATTTTTATTCTTAAATTCTCAATTATAGCATTCTAAATTCCAGCATTTACCATTACACATTTAAATGTGCTTATTGAGTTGTCATATATAAATAATGTTTTGACACAGATCTATCCCTGCCACCCCATAACCACTAATAAAGAAATTTCATTGTATACTTATGCTCTTCCACCTTCTTTCCCCTTCCAGTATATGCTAAAGTTATGCTAAAAATCTCAACATTGTTATAATTTATAATATTTATATACTTACCTTATAGCACTTGACCATAATCCCCACATTTGTTTTATATTTAGCCCTAATTAAAATAGATTTAATACTCACTAATAGTCTGTTTACCAGAGATTTTTCATATATTACTTGGTGGCTCAAATGTATCTTTTATTAGTTTCTTCAAAGTATTTTATAGCTTCTATATTTCCAGAACCTTTTTTTATTATTAAAAATAGTCGTTTATTTTTCATGTCATACTGAAATGATAGTTTCACTGTGTATAAAATACACTAGTTATATTTTTCCCCCAAGAATTTCATAGGCATTGATTAACCATAGGCTAGCAATGAACATTGTTGTGAGGTATGAGGCCAGATTGATCCCCCCACTTCTTATGAGATCTCACAATTTTTTTATTTTCCCAATGGAGTTTCCCCTTGCCTATGGTCAACCCTAACTAGCATTTCCAGGGATATAATGTATTCATTCACCCTGTAGCATCAGATCTCCTTTTATTTCAGATAAAACATCTTGAATATATTTGATCAGTTTTCTGTTCCATTTATATATTAGTTTTCTTTTTCATTTCATTGTTTGCACTTTCCTCAAGCATATTTTTTATATGCCTGGCTGTCCCATCAGTAGATTCCATCCTTTTATTACCTGCCTTCAACGTGGCCTTTATTCATATGATGTGAGGTTTAATTTTCTTTTCCACTTTTTCCTGAGCTCTGCCAGCTTATTTTTTCATTTTCTTTTGTTGTGTTTTCATTTATTTTCACGAACCTTGTATCTCTGCATTGCACTCACATTTTATAGAGGACACTTTTTCATTATGTCCTTGAATTCTTGGAAGAAATTCTGGTTAATATTTTCAGGTGTTCCATAACAAAAAAACTTTTTTGCTCTATGTTGGTTTCATATTTTGCTTCCAAAATTAGGAGAGTTTGTTCGTTTGTTTGTTTTTTAGTGTGCCAGCTTAGTTTTTTATTATTATTAACTTAGTTTTTTATGTACTGGCTATTTGTGGGAGGGTAGTATGGATTTGGGGCTAGAAAGATATCTCAGCTAGTAGGAAGCCTCTTGGCACAGAGTAAAACACCATGTGACCCACCAAGTCCCCTCTATCTCAGCACAGAGTTGAAAAGATATGCCTGTTCACTTCTTGATTTTATCCCATTTTTCCTGCCGCTCTGAGATGTCCAGGGGATTCAAAGCAGCTCCTGCAGCCTTCCCATGCACCCAACCTCATGATTCCACAAGGGCTTGTTAGTTTTGCCCTTCTGTGTGAGCCATGGAGGAGTGGCTGCACTGCTGGACCCACCTAAGAGCTTTAGGGGCCCAGTATCCTCTCTACATGCCCACACTTCATTGAACTTGACAGTTCTTCTGTTATGATTATTGTTATGATAATAATAAATAAGATTTAGGACAAGAAAGTTTCACAGTATGAAACAGAGATCATGTTTTTCTTTCTGTCTCTTATTTTTCTTGCAGCTTTCAGTGGACTTCTGAAAGTTGAAAAAGATATAACATTCTTCAGTTCTTACAATTAGACATCTCCAACACACAATTTTTGGCAGTCTTACAAAAGTTTACCCAAGTTATTTAAAAATTTTCTCCCAGTCAAGAGTATGCAGAAATTATTCTTTGTTTTTGTTTTCAATTTTTGTTTAGCCTCCAGTAGACTATTTCGTATGTAGCTCTACAGGAGCATGTAGTTCATGTTATTAAAGCCACATTTAAGAAGAAAGTGTTGTAAACAAAGCTTAGTTAATTACATTCCCTGGCACCAAATCTGCCTTTAGAGTGTAGCATAGTTAGTGCCTGGATAAGCAAGGTAACCCTGCAGTCATTGTTACCTTGCTGACACTTGGCTCCCGTTTGGCCAGGTGAACAGTGGCACCCTCCAGTCACCGGGTCACACTGTCCTGAGCCACAGGAACACCGCTGGACACAGTCCTTCCCGTAGTGATCTGTAGGACAAGCTTGTGGGAAGGAGCAAAACAAAGCAGAGCAAAACAAAGGCAGATTTTTCTTATTAAAACCTTTCGCCAGTCAAGAGTTTTAAAACTTGTAAATACATTACCCTTTCTTTTAATCAAATAGATTTTCCTGATTTGTCCTCAGTTTGGATGTCAACTTAAAAGGTTACTTTGGAAAAAAAATCCCAAAAAGACAAAACAAAAAAAGGAACTGTTCAAATTGTTGCTTACTTAGTGTAATTTTAGTTGACAACTGGAATTCCAACCAAATATCTAGTGTCAAACACTTACATATAGGATATAAATGATTCTATAAATTCTGACTTTCTTTATCCCATAGCTGTCATGTGTGTGTGTGTGTGTGTGTGTGTGTGTGTATGTGTGTGTAATATTCTTGAGTATGTTTCCTCTTAAAGTCCACACTGGAATTTTAGCTTACGTTTATATATTGATTTAAGACTATTATGCTCACATCTCCAAATATTAATTTATATATTTATTACTTTATTTGTAAATTTATTCTTTACTTGAAACTAAAAAATCTGTTAAATTATTTTTAGTAAATTATATTATTACATGTTTATCAATCTGTTTGCTTGTTTGTTTAGCTTCAAATTTATTCCAAAAATTCACTGAGATGCTTACCAAAATACAGGAAACGCACAAAGATAAAATAAATATGTGTGAGAATCAAGCAGAGGGAAAATATGGTAACAACACATATAGGGTGCCCCAAAAATGTACAGACACACTTTGAATAATTATAAAGGCAGTGTTTATTAAAATATATTTCATTTTCTAAATTGAGCTATCAGCTGATAAAGTGTGTGTACATTTTTTTGGTTTACCCTATACATAAATGAATATGGTAATTCCTTGAACTTAAGAGGTAGATTGTAAATTTGGCTCAGCCCTACCTAGCTGCCAAAGTAAAGAAGAAAAGTGCTCAGGTACAAGATCACAGCTCTGTGAAGACAAAAATACTCTCAATATTCAGGGAAACCATAGCTTTTGAAGATGCTTTGGCCTGAGGAAATTAGAAAATTTCTCCCAACGATTCTCTTTGAAGAACAAACACAAAGGAGCCAGTCAGAACCTTTAGGAGATGTTTATGGGTTGGCTTTAACTCAAAGATAACTTGGCCGTTGAGGCCTCAGAGGCAGTATCCACTAGGTTTCAATTTTCCGCTACTAGGAGCCAGGACTTTGTCTTATTTGCCTTTTATCCTCAGAACAGCAGGGTACTGAGGCAGGGTAATTAAAAATACCCTCATACAAAGAAGACTGAGCAGCTACCTGCCTGAGGGAGATAAGCATTTTGGATATCTTTAGCACAGAACAACTGAGCACCATGCCTGATCACAAACTTCGTTATCATTCTTCCAAATAAAGAAATCTCTAGTTCACGATCACAGTACTTGTATCTTTAATTTATGTTCTCTTGATGTTTTTTTTACTCTTTTAATTATGAAGTATAAGATACAGAATACTGCAAAAAATCTAAATGTGCAGCTCAATGAAGGATCATAAAGTGAACATCCTCCTCAACAGCACAAAGAACACAGGCCAAAGAACACAAGGTTGGCAGGACCACCTCCCCTTCATGAGCTCTTCTACCCATTGCCTCCTCTCCTTCCTAAAGAGCACCTAGACCTTGCAAACTATTCAAATACTTATAAAATGGAAGGTCTAATAAAAGCAAAACATATTTGCTAAGGACATCCCCAAAGTGTTTAAGCCAGGTCATTGTTAAGGGATCTTTCATTTATAACTAGTCGCTTAAACTATGTCAATAGTTGTTTTCGTGATAAGTAGTTAAGGTCTTTGGATTTTAGGGAATGAGTTACTTTTTGATAAACAGGGGAACTGCTTAATTTTAAGCTGGAAAATTGCTGAGGATAAGTGAAATTGTGGAACTTTAGATAATGAGTTTGACATTGTATACACAAGAATCCCCAGTCTTACCTGATCTTGCCAGATTTTTGAATCCTAACCTGAGTCCAGCATTGGTAGGGCAAGAGAAGTTATGACCAAAGGGCTCTCTTTGGCTGCCTTCACTGACTTCAGCTCTCAATCAAACTCCTGATGTAAGTACTCCTCAAACTAGAATTTAGGTCAGTTGGTGTTTGCTGTTACCGCAGTAAATTATTAACTAAAATAATTGCAACAATATTTATTCCCTAAGCGTGGTTATTAAAAATTCTGCTTTAGCATATCCATTTCATAATAGGTAGAGTGACTTACTTTGACTGCAGTCAGCCCCAGTGAAGCCAGGAGGGCAGTCACAGGTGCCAATCATGTTGTCACAATTGCCACCATTCAGGCACTTACAAGTCCTCTGGCAATAAGGACCATAAGTGCCTTTTGGACATTCTGTTAAAGGAGAACAAACCATATGTGGTAATGTACTTGAAGCAATCAATATTTAAATTCATGTCCACAGACGTGGTTAACTCAATATTCCAGTTACTGGTTTTTGGTACTTTCATGGACTTACCTGAGGATATGAGATGAAAGAGATGGCTCAGAAATAGAGGCTGCTAATTAATAAGATATAAGAAAAACTTTGAGCTTCTTTGGAAATCTACCCACTTTTAGAGAATACTCAGAATAGGAGACACTTCACCAAACAAGGCTATTTCATTCCAGCCTACATAAATTTATTATTTTGGTTAATATTTAAGTGTTTGTTTTGCCTGGAATGATCTGGGTTTAATACACATAAGAATTCAAAATGGGACCAAGCATAGAGGAAGTGTCTTTATTTTGTTAGTTTCTCAGCTGTTTGCTGTCATATTCATGAATGTGTGGCCTGCCATGATGATACCTTTCATCGGAGTGGATAAGTACCCAGGCTTCAAGATAAACGGAGTCTGAACAGGAGAAAGAGCGAGCTGAAGACTATATTATCTGTGCAATGGCTGAAAGACTGGGGGTGTTTAGCTAAGAGAAGAATCTAGTTAAAACATGAGCAGAGGACCTGAGCAGGCACTTCTTCCAAGAAGACATACAGATGGGCGACAGATGCTCAACTTCACTAGCAATAAGAGAAATGCAAATCAAAACCACAATGAGACACCTCCTCGCACCTGTTAGAATGACTATTATCTATAAGACAAGAAATAACAAATGTTGATGAGGATGAAAAGGGAACCCTCGTACACTGCTGGTGGGAACGCAAATTGGTGTAGCCTCTGTGGAAAACTTTAAAGTCTTAAAAATCATAGAAGTTTGAGTTTCAAGAGACCTGGTTCAACTCTTATTCTAGGATGATGAAGTTGAGGCCTACAGAGTGAAGTGGCTTGAAATATTTATTGTACAAAAGTCTGTCCCCAGTTAGAGATAACCCTCTATTCTTGTCATATATTTAAAATATGATGCTGTAGCAAGTTTTGAATAGACTGTGATTTTAACCCTATATCTCTAACTTACTAGTGTTACAGCCTTGAGTAAGTCCTTTCTTTGAGCTTCTGGTTCTTCATTCTCAAAGGGTCTAACAACAAAATGACAGGACTGTTGTGGGAACTAAGGTGAAAAAATAGAGTATCTAACACATTACCAAACCCATAAATCACCCAAGTCAGCCGTAGCTATTATTTTCATTAATAGAGGCAGGATCATGGGTAGGTACGTAGCATAACCCTTTCCCTACCTGCTTGACCTGAGTCAAAGGCTTTGATATTTGCCTTAGGTCCTTTCTCTTGGAAAATCTTTTCCTTGGAAACAAAGCTCCAAAGGTGACTAAAGTAGACCACATGACTCTTTCTTCCTTCCCTTTTATTTTGTATTTTTATATAAGAATCAGAACATTTTTTAAGTATTTCACATATAGCAAGGTTTTAGAGGTAGAAATTTAAAAAAATGGTCTTTTATTGAGATTCAGATTGTTTATAATTCTCACATATATCCTGTTCTAAAACCCAGGGTTTTCACCTTGAGTCTAATTCTCCATGATGGAGATGTAAAGAAAAACACTTTAGAATCATTGATACAAAAGGTTATTTCTCTGTTATAACTTGTATTTCTTTATTCCTCTCTGTGAAAAATAATGGATTCACTTCACCTTCCCTTTTGTCATTCCCTCCTTCCCGAGGATGCCAGTTTTCATAGCAAATTAACCCTTTTTGGTACACAGAATTCTATAGCCCTCCTAAGAAGTTTTTTTTCCTCCCTCACAAAAATGCAATAGAATGCACCTACAAAATCAGTGATTAGAAAAGAGTCTCCAGCTCCTCTTCTCTTATTCACCAAGGTAAAAACCTTCTTCTTTCATGTCCACTGGGGTCAGTCTCTTAGAATGTAAACTTTTATAGTTTGTATCATTACTATGTGTGATGCTGTAAAAATTGTTTGGTTGCTTGATATTAGGGTAAATACAAAGAAAGCAAGCTGAAGGCATGGAGTTCGAAACAAGGAAGTCTAGTGTGTACTGCTGGCAGGTTGCCTCCACAAAGCAGGTTAAATTAATAAGAGTTGATGGCATAGAAAATTCTGGAGTCACATTACTCTGAAGTGAAAGGTGACATGGCGTTCTGTGCAATGAGGAAAAGAGCAGCCCCTGACAGAGTGAAGCTTATGAACTTATTAATGAGAAAAATCTTAAATGGTGAATGTAATTATGAGTATCAAAGAAAAAGCATCTCAGTCAAAAGGGGAAAAAGAGCTTATGTAAAATTATTTGATACATTTAAATGACTGATATATGTAAAAGTCTGTATTTTGCAATCACTTTTGTATGTCAAAATTACTTTGGAAACATAATTTCCCTCTGATATATAACCATTTTGCTAACTATCTTATAAATGGTGGTTTTGCATTTGATAGAATCATCTCTTTCTGTTCTTTTTATTTTTATTTTTAATCCTCCCCCAAGGATTTTTTTTCCCCATTGGTTTTTAGAGACAGTGGAAGGGAGAGAGAAACATCGATGTGAAAGAGACACATTGATTGGTTGCCTCCCGCACGTACCCCAACCGGAGCCTGGGACTGAACCTGCAACTCAGGGAAGTGCTCTTGACTGGGACTCTAACCCTTGACTCTTTGGTGCGCCGGCCAGTGCTCTAGCCACTGAGTGAGACTGGCCAGGGCTGTTCTTGTTGTTATACATAGAAAAAAAATTACTTCATTTTTAGTCTTCAACTTAATTATCCTTTTGAAATAGGGACAGTGAACTTGATGAACTTACTAATGAGTACACCATCTGTTGAAAGATAGTATATGTGCGAACCTCTTAGTCCCGCAACTCATTAAATTTATATCAAGAGTACGGTATTTGTTTACAAAAGTGCCCATAACTTTTTCTCCCTCAAAAATAAGTAATTTTATAAACAATTCCACTTTCTTGCATAACTGTAACTATGAAAAGTTTGACTTCTGGAATCATGAACGCATCCCTTGCTCAAAAGGTCAACACATTTTATAAGGGAGCATATGCCCAGGACACAATGATTTCATTCCACTTGCTTGAGTGAAATTTGGGCTCTTTGCCCTCATTTCCTAAAGTTCCATTTTGATCATTACTTGGCCTTTGCTCTGTCCTTTACAACTACTTCTCCTGGGAAATTCTGTCTCTCTGACAAGGGATGTTTAGTTATTTCCTATTAGAAGTTGACTGTTTTTCCCACTTTTGCTCCATCCCCTCTCCTTGAAGGAGCTTGACTAGGAAGAAGCTTGGATATGAGTTCACAGTTCTGATTTGTTTAGATCTGAAAGGCTACTGTATACTCTGATGATTTAAATGCCTGGGAACTTAGAGCAAGCAAGGCTGTGACTGTATCCTGAGACACTGAGCTCCGAAGCAGATAAAAATGCACAAATCTGTTTTTTACAGGGTCATTTTTTCTAGTATTTGACCAGATTACTCACACATACACTAGCCGTTATCATGAAGTTTTACTTTATACTTAAAAGAGATACTAAGATATGGTCTGTCTAAATTTTTATTGCTATGAGCAAGGGCATGAGAGCCAGGCTTCTATCAAAGTCTTGATACCTTTCTCCTGGCACAGGGAGCCTCTTCTGCGGTCCATGTTTCTCAAAACATTCTATACCAAGTGTGGGGGTGTTTTATGAGTACTGTCAACAGAACTGCCCATGGTGTGAGAGGACCTCAGTGCCTTAAATTCTCTCAAAGAGCGTCATTATAAATAGTGAGTATTGCAGGTTAGAAAAATAAAAGATTTCCAGGACTCATGGTACTTTACCATTTCTTACTGGTCAAAAAATACATAGCATGATGCGTTTACATCTACTAGGGAAGTTTGTCTTTACCACATGATACCCACACGCTGAGACTGACCAGCCCATGATAAATTATGGATAAGTAGTGAGATTGCTACTTCACATTTGTCTGCTTCCTCTGACCTCTACAGAGAGAAAATTTGGATTCTCTACTCTGAACTTGAGAACATGAAAGCCCAGTTGTTTTTGGCTGCTGAGACTTTTGCTTTTGAGCCAGCTGCACCTTTTATGAATATTTTCTTGAACCCTTTTTCGTAGTCCTGTAATTACAGTGGATGTTGCCAAGGAACCTTAGCAGCAACTTCCAACCACGTGTTGCCTGGAACTAAGCCAATCGGACTAGTCAGGCAGCAGCTCCCGGCCTCAGCCTTGCTTTTACAAGGGAAAACCACCCTCCTTCAACCCAAGATAGCTTGCCTTCTAAATAGAAGTGCTACAGCTATGTGTAACTTGATAATATTTTATTAATATAAAATATTATTGAGATCTAGAAGTAATTCTTCCTGAGCAATGTGACAGACTCAAATGTGAGGGAATCATTCCTTTCTCTACTACATTACCAAAAAATAATAATTGAAATTTTACTAATTTTATATTTTAGTTCTTCATTTTAAGTTTGAGTAACTGCAGTGGTTATGGGTTCCAAACACAATACTAATTGAAACCACTTCATACACGCTTAATTGTGTGTTTAGCTGGTAATGTTTAAAATTAGGACACACAAAAAAGAGAGGTAATATTCAAAATATACATTCTGTGGCTTGTAGAAAATTAAAATCAATAGCTTGATCATAAGTCTATGTTTTATAGGTGGCGTTTGGGGGGGTGGGGAACCCAGAACTCATCCACACACTGACAAAATTAGGAAAGGAAAGTAGAAGGAATCTGCCATGGGAGCAACTAGGGAGAAAAGAGTAGCAATGGCCAAGTTGGGGGAAACAATGAAACTGAGGCCAAATCATTTTATTCTTAAACCTATAAAAAGTACATTACAAATAATTACAAGCTTAAAAATTAAGTAGCTGACTGAACATTTTAACATGATCTTTGGGACTTTGGGTTGTGTGTTCTCCTATAACCATTTTCGATGTTAAAATTCCTAACAGATCAATACAAGGTGTTTGGTCTAGGGACTATTCTTTTTGTTGCGTAACAATGAGCCAACTGGCATTTTATCTTTAAGCAAGTCATTGTTTTCATTCCAGAAGAGCAATTTGTTTAATTTGATTGTTTCTAAGCAGATCCAGGAAATTGCTTTATGAATCACTGTAATATGTTGCCATTTCTGTATATTGATCTATAATAATCAGTTCATGTTTTCTTATTTCTTTTTATCTATTTCTTATCTCTTTTCAGGGGGATATTTTGAATAGAAAAGGCAAAGTAGAACAAGTTACTCCAAAAAGTTCAGGTTTCAACCATTCCAATAAAAACTCCCGTAAGATTTGCTATGAATTAGAAGCTTGAATTAACATTTGCTCTTTAGCATTCGAAGTGATGACCCACCTTACTGGTGTCTCCTCAATAAATGACAACTAAAGCAGAGAACACACTTACGGAGATGACAGTGGTTTCCATGGTAGCCGGGCAGACAGGTACATCTCCCTGTGACTGGGTGACAGTCTTCATTCTCGGCCGAACACTGACATACCTGTTTACAGTCCTTCCCGTACGTGCCTGGTGGACACACTAAGGGGAAGAGGAAATGTAAACCAAATGAATTAAATTTGTCTGTGTAAATATAGCTCTCAAAGTGAAAGCAGGGGAAAATTTATTAAATAAGACCATTGCCTACAGAAGTGTGCTGCCCTATGGGATTTAGGTTTCATTAAATTTACTTGGGGATTACTTCACTGTTTGATTTTGTTTTGTGCAGTCAATTTGTGACCAACTGTCAAGGGCCGGCTGCAATTTTCTTGTCACTGAAGAAAATCATAGGGTGATGTCAGGTAAAATCAACTAAAATAATAGTATAATTCATGAGGGACCACATATCTGGATAAAGATATTTTTTCTGGTGCAGCCGGTTTAAATTCTCAAGGTTGTTTCCCTCTGCACATTAGCATGGACTGTATTTGTGTCACTTGTCAGCTACTCTGCTGGGTTGTGCTGTTTCTTTTTACAGGCGAGCAGTAAAGGCTTTCGCTCCAACTTCTAAATAAGACTGTGCCATTTTGTTAAGAAAATAAAAAGGCTTTCTGGGTGTTTTTCAGCTAACAAAATGGAGTCAAGTAGACATTCTGAATTTCACAGTTGTGTCTACAGACAATTCAAACAAATTAGTAAAAAAAAAAAAAATCGACAAGTTTGTTATTATATATTCTGCATACTTGAAATTGAATAATAATTTCTAGATCAACCTTTCTATTTATCACCTAGATGGGTTGTAGAAGTCACTGACTGCCTTGCTTACTGCAGCCATGATTTTGTTGACCATCCCTGGCTGGCTGTGTTGTCACCTGTTTTCTTAGCATCCACCATCCTTAAGATTTCATCCTCCAGTTTTCTTTAAGTAAAAAATGGCAGCAATGGTGTAAATTCTAATTTTAAGGGCCATCAGTGGCTTTCTTAGTGTTAAAAACAAAGGCTAGTGAAACACAGGGCAATGAATCAAAAAGGAGGATTTGATTTTCTTGTTCTGACTGGGAGATGTACAGATACAAAAGCAGTAGCTGGAACCTGACTCAGTTTCTGGACAGCCGTTTATGTAGTCTGCTGTTGGTCTAGGCTTTCTTTTACTAGAATCAGATTTTTCAAATCCATACCAATAAAACATTTATTCTGAACTTGCCAGGTATGCTGAATATCGTATCTGGCTTTAGGGGCCGAAAAGTTTATTAACTCTTTTGTTAATAAGAGGTTAAATAAGAATAACAGCTGATCAGGGCATTTCAGAGGTGACTAGCGGTGGATCCGTGTGATATTCCTACTCCCTTCACCTCACTGTCAGTAAACACATGAGGGCATCATCTACATGCCACTGTGACACGAGGCAAAGAGCTCCCTAATGGGAGGTTTCTAACATGAAAGGCTGCAGACAATAAGAAAAATTGAAATATGTTTTATTAGAGGCCGCTGATAACTTTGGAAACCAAGAGCTGCAGTTATTACAAATTCTTCTCATAAGATTCTTCCCATGTCCGGGAAGACCCGGGTTTTTTTGCCACAGGGTTACATGAGCTTAAAGTGTGGCCGTCCCATGACAAATATGGCCACAGAACCTTGTGCTCTGTGGAGATGAATGACACTGAGAAGTGAAAGTGGCTGTGCTGAACCCAATAGGGTTTGTGTTATAAATTCCAGTACCCCAATCTATCTAGCCATTTTCCATCTTGAGGTATGGAGCCCACTGGCATACGGATTTGAGGAAAGGGACATTTGAACCTGTCTGCTTTGAGAACAGCCATCACGAATATCGTGCTGGTCTGCAAGCATCTGTTAAAGGTCGTGTGGTCTAGAGGAGATGGCATGAACTGTAGGTCAGGTTGGCCCAGCACTGCCATTGGCCTTTTCTCTGGCTTTAAACAAGTTATTTAAGCTCCAAGGCCCTCAATTTCCTTTTTTTGTACAATGGGATTAATAAAATCTATCTCATAGATTATTACAAGGACTAGCCCAGTGGACATATGACATATAGTAATTTCATAGTGCCTCAATAAAATTAATTTCCTTTCCATTGGAACTTGTATTTAAAATCAGAATCAACTATTTAACAAAGGTGATATATATGAGCAAGGATCATAAAAACATTGAAAATAATTATGGAAAAAAGTATCTAATATGTAAAGACTGTCTTTACATGTATCTACTATCAGGAAAAATATTTCTAAAACAGCAACAACAAAACCATTGCAATCACATGACATGAAGTTTTTGAAACACATAAATAAAATTTATCTACATTCTCATTAATCATTCAATGTTTTCAGGCTTCATAAAACCATTCAAAAATGTTAATCACTTCATCCCAAGAAGAGCTCAGGAATAGCTTTAGCTCGAGGAATCAAAATGGCTGAAAATAAAATAATGTACTCATGACCTTCTAAAGCTCTTGAAGTTAGTTCTCAAATAGATGTTTAAGATTATAGAAGAAATTTACAAGTGATATTTCAAAGCAATAAAATGAAAATGAAAATAAAGGCAAGAAAAAACATTCTGAATGTTATCCAAAAAGAATTTGGGGGAAATATAGTATTTCTTAGATTACATGACACTGACTAAGACTTCAGAGGAAATTATTTACTATAAAACCTGCCTCATGTCCTCTGAAAGAGAAGGTAGTGTGTTAGTTTGTTGCTCATGCTTCCAGATGGACTTTATTATGGGGCATTATTTACAAAACATGTAGAATTCTGGAATGTTTTCATTCAGCCAAGAAATATTCCTTGGATACCCTACTATGTGCTAGGTTCATAACAGTGAGCAGAACCAAACATGATTCTTATACCCACCAAACTTATAATAGTGGGGAGATAAACACAATAAAATAATCATTGAATTCAATATCTAATTTTAAAATGTTATAAGGGTGCAAGGTTCTAGGAGACAGAAAAACATCAGGGACCCCAACTTAGACTGGCAGGTGTGGGATGGGGGTGTTTAGTTCTACGTGCTCTCCTTGGGGAGATCACTATTTAACTGAGATCTGAAACACTAGAGAGTGGGAAAGGGAAGGGGGTAGAAAAATGGTAGGAAGAGGAAACATTTCCAGAGGGGAAGACTCATGTACTGCCAAGATTACTAAATAATACGTTGGCAATGGTATGCATGTATGTTAGACAATAGAAGGCTTACATTATTAAAAAAGTTTCTGCATTCATTTCCTATGGCTGCTGTACAGATTATTGCAATTTTAGTGGCTCAGACAACACAAATGTATTATGTTTCAGTTGCGGAGGTCAGAAGTCTAAAATCAAGGTGTTGGCAGGTCTGCGTTACTTCTGGAAACTTGAGGGGAGGATCTGCTTCCCTGCCTGTCCCAACGTTTAGAAGCCACCTGCATTCCTGGGTTTGTGGCCCCTTCCTCCATCTTCCAGCCTGCAGCTTAGCTGCTTCTTTCTTCTCTAATTGCCCGTTTCCCTCTCTCTTTTAAGGACCTTTGTGATTACATTAGAGTCACCCAGCAATCCAAGAAAATCTCCCCATCTCAAAATCCTTAACTAAGTCACTTCTGTAAAGTCCCTTTTGCCTTATAAGACACCATATTGACAGATTCCAGGAATTACAACGTGGACATTTTTGAGGGTCCGTTATTCTGCCTACTATAATCTCCGCACTCCTAAATGTTTCCAGTGCCTTCTGATTTATCCCTTAGAGACCATGTTATCATAGAGGGTCATGTTCTTAACAAGTCTCATGCACAACTCTTCATAGAAATCAATACAATATCACATTTTAAAAACTACAAGATATAAAAAAATATGGAAAAACTATCACTAATTTTTTTAAATAATCTTATTCAATATTAATGGATCCAAAGGACAGGTTTTAATCACACTGAGAAGGACTTGGGGTTCCTGGGAGAAGGTCAGAACCCAGCAAGAACCTGGGAAGCAGCTTGGGTACCCAGATACATCTATAGCGAGACTCAGGAAGAACAGGCTTCTCAACAGCTAAAACTCAGAGAAATGAAGGGCTAACAGCAGATCACAGGGGATGTTTCTAGATCATGAACTGCTTGTTCTTCTTAGTGCTCTACCTATTAACTTTATTTCCCTGTTTTTTGTTTGTGTGTGTGTGTGTGTCTGTGTTTAAAACAACTTTAGGGACTCCTCCTTATAAAACAGTGTTTGCTTTTATGTATAAGGTTGCTTTTAAGCAGGTGTTACTGTGCACATAGTAAGATAAGTAGATATTGAACCACTTGCCCAAATGATACGGTTAATAAGTGGCAAAATCAGAAACAAAACCACAGTGTCCTCAGGGTGGGCTCTGAGCTTTTCCTGCACTCTCTCAGGGTTGTTTCTTAGGACGTGAGGGGGACATTAATATTATATAACATTGAGGGGATTACAAAGCCGGACAACAAAGTTGTGGTTTACCTTGTTAGGCAGGAAAATCAGCCTGGAAAGTTTTATACTGAAAATTTCTTGTTCACTTTGTTTACTAATTAGCCATGCAGGCCACTGGGAGAACTAGTCAAATCAGTTTGAAGTAACTTAGCTGATGCTCCTTCCTACCTGAAATCATTCTGGACAACCACATGACCACAAAACTTAGTGTGTATCTTCCCTATAGATCTAAGCCACCACTGCATTTGAATGCTACAGTTTACTCTTTACATGAACCAGGGAATGTACTCAAAAATAAGAATAAATTGACAGGTACTATTTTTGATTTAGGTAAAATATATCACTTTGACCATGAAGCTATAACCTGAATATAGATAAATACCCAAAATATTTTGGAAGGGAAAAATTATATTTTTGACTTGATGGCTTCCTAGGCATTTGACTGCCTTTTATAAAAAATCAAGGAGTCAGCTTTGCTTAGATTCAAGCTGAGACTAAGTTAATTAGAGAGAGAGGCACCAACAACCTCATAAACACTGCCCCTCCCCTAGTTTTACTGTAGGGTAAATTTTCTAATAGTACTTTCTGCTTCTAAGTCAAGAATTATCTTCTTTAAGGTGACTTCTGAAAGGTGATTCATAGCTTCACTTTTCCCACTAAGATTTAAAGATAAATGAGATCAATTAGAAAATTTAATGAATTTTTTTTTATTTGTCTTATCTACTGCCTTATTTTCCATGAGCAATAAACCTGGATTGGCAAACATTTTATGAGATGACCTATAGAATTCAAATCATACATACAAGAAAATGCAATGAATAGACTTTTCTTTTGAAATCCATGACTGTCTTAGCATTTGACATGACATAAAATCACTTCTTATGGGAAGACCCTGTCCAGCTTGGCATGAAAATACATTGTGCAGTCCTAGAATCACAGTCTCTCCACTGTGACAGTTACAAACTTCAAGGCCATCTACAGCAGCACAGTGTCCCTGACAAGCTAAATAAGCATAGTAGAAAAGTGTTTTAGATTGCCACAAGTACCATCCTTTCAGCTTAAAAACAACAGCAAAAAACTATAGCTTTCAAGATAGGCAGAGAGGTATAGTCAAATTTCATCTAATACTTTGCTTCACACAAATTGGGGTTGACCTTCGGTAGTTTATGACAGCATATTTTGCTCAGGTCTTTATCAAAGGCCCAGTGATAGATCAGCTGTCATCCACCCGATCCTCAGAATGTCTTTGTATTAAACTAATGGTCCAGCAGAGCAGCCAGCCTGACAAGCAGGTTATTTATTTGCAATCTGGTAAAAGAACTGACAACTTCATTGTTTTAATTGTTCATTTTTCATGAGTTGATGCATTAGCTCACCCGGATCTTTGTGCCTCGGTCAGAGAATAAATATAGGGGAGTCAGGGCATCGGAGTGACTGGGTCCATTTTAAAGTTCAAGAAGCTGCACATAGCCGTGGTGCTGGCTGTGATTACCAGCATCCCACAAACATTTGGGAATTTTTTTTTGGTCTTATCTTTGTTCTGCATCTCTTTCCTCTCTTTCAGGAAGACCTATGATGTCAGCTACTGATCTGATTGTTTCTTGAAACAATGTTCCTGGTTCTCACAGCCTGTTAAAAGAGAAAAACTGGAGTGGGCCTAGTCTGCATGTCTCAGTCAGGGTGGGGGCCTGCCAGAGACCTCAGCTATCAAGATATCATCAAGAACAGACACAGCTCAGGTCAGAGCCTCTCAGAATCACTGACAAAGGTTTTTTTTTGCCAAAGTACTCATGGCCTGGTTTCATCTTGAGAGACCTGATTCTAATTCAGTAACATTTTGGTGAGAACTAAATATATATATTTAAATCCTATGATGAACTCCCAGTTAAGAACCGTTGATCTACAGTCTAGATGAACACACTCAATCTAGAGATAAGATATCCACTTGAATGAATCATTTGTCCAAGGTCATAGCTAATCAGTAGCAGAGTTCAAACCAGAACCCAGGGGCCTGTTCCCTTTTCACTTTCCATATCAGATTCCATTCTCCAGGAGCTACTGAGACACTTTAAGGAGGTTCTACGAATAGCTTTTGCACATGCCAAGGTGTCAGGGCACAATATGGAAGTGATCATTTGCACGCAAGGCTCATCTCAAATGCTGGCCCTCAGACAGCAGAAGACATCTCCACATTCTACTTATAAACATGAAAGGGTTTCTGGTTAAGCTATTGGTACTCAAATTATATTATTACTTTATTGTTTTTCCTTCACATTAAAACTGAGAGCACCTCTAGGAGAGGCTATGTTTTATTATTTTCTATGTTCCTGACACCTCATATAGAACTCAGAACATGGAAGGGACTCAATAAATGTTGGATGAAGCTAAGAAAGAAGGAAGAAAAACTTCTCTAGTCCAATATCCATAACTGTGTGAAAGGCTGATCTTACACAAAAACAGAACATTGGTTCCCTGTATGGTATGTTTATACATTCATTTACTTATTAAACAATTATTCAATATTTAAGATTATTCGCAGGGTCCTATGCTTGGCACTGATGATGGAAAACTGAATAGACTAGTTTATGTTTTCAAGAACCTAACAGACTGATTCAGGAAGACATGTAAAAAATTAATATAGAACAATCTGACAAGTGCCACTAATAGAGACATGTAAAAAAGTCTAAGGCATCTTAAAGAAAAGTTAACCCTATAAGGGGGGAACCGGGGTATCCTCAGAGAGGTGACATAAAACTGGGCCTAGAAGAGGAGTAGTAATTCATCAGTCAGAAGAAAAAGAATGAATGAAGAAGTATTTTATTGAAAGCGACAGACACAGTTGCTTCATGGCTAGCGGACAGGGTTTAGAAACAAGTATGATGTTGAAGAGTTGTGTTGGTCCTTAAAAGTGTTTTTAATATCACACTGAAGTCTTAATCTGGTGCTTGTGGGTTGCCATAGAAACATGATGATCAGACTGATGACAGAGTACATATTGGATTGGAGGCTGGGAGCCCAGTTGGGAGTCATTGCAGGCATTTGAGCGAGAGACAACATGAACTTGAACTAGAGATCTGAAAAGGAATGGAGATAAGGGATTGTACCAAGAGATTTTTTTTGAGATGGAATAAATAATACTGAATGAAAGACTGTAGAAGAGACCAGAGGAAAGGCTCTATCTGCTCCTAGATACTTCTTTGTTTGTTTGTTGCTTGTTTTTGCCACATGGAGTCTCTCTTCCAAAATGACCTAAAAGGCTGACATTCCAGTTACAAATGGGTTAAAAAATATTAAAATACTGACTTCGGAAGGCCACAGCAAATAGGCAAATCAGAATCAGCATGTAGCCATTCTTCTGTTTTTAATATAGGCCTCTTCAGCTTACCTTGGCAATCAGAGCACTGGCTGGAGAGGGCAGCCTAACAGCTCAGTGACATTGCAAGAGCTACAGAAAATGGGTATTCTAGAGACTCAGGATCAGAAAGAAGCATGGGCATGTGGGTCAGAAAAGAGTAATGATCCTAAGACCATGGGGCTAGGACAGGTCCTGAAAACAAGTTTCACTGGTTCATTTCTTTCAGGCTTGCTTTTTTGTGCATAGGTTTATATACAGCACAATCCCTAAGGAAACTTTTGGAGTATTTCAGTAAAAGTGATGATGTTCCTTCTTGGACATCTCATATACCATTGTCAGCATGGTATCCCACTAGGGCATTGATGATGGCTGATGTTCCTTCTGTAGGACTTGGTGGTTGCCATCCTCTAGATGTCTAATAAATATCTAGCAACAACATCTCGTCTTTATCAGTGCTCCAGATAAAAACCAAGCAAAAACCAATATCCCAGAACTTTAACATCTCAATTTAATGTTGATGGATTATATTAATGCCCACAGAAGAAACATATCCATTCTAAAAAACCATGGGTTAATTTATTCATGCCTGATTTTCAATCTTCTCTTGAGTTTTGTTCAGCTACTAAAAGGTGAAAATAAGTAGCATAGTTAAAGCTGTGGTTAGGTTAGTTTAACCTTCAGTAAATGTCCAGAATGCAGGAACTCAAGTGAGGGTAGGGGGGAGAAGTTTGCAGAAATAAGAGAAGGTGAGGATGACCAGATAGCAGGTATAAGAAATTAGTATCTTGGAGACCTGAGGAAAAGATCATGATTTAACAGCTGACATTTTCTGAGTACCTATTGTGTACCAGACTTGTTCGAAGCCCCCTACCTGTATTATCTTGATAACCAAAATGAACCTGTGAGTAAACAATTACTATTCTTTTCATTTTACAGAGGAAACTACTGTGAGTCATTTGCCCGAAGCGTGCACAGCGAGAGTCAGCACTGATGACTCAGTGTCATTTTCTCAGACGTTACATTGTACTTCTTCCCAGGAGTTACTGCCCGAACAGGGGGTATGAACACACCCTATTCATTTATGGGCTCTTACAGAAGGGCCTAGAATTCATGTCCTTATCTCATGTCACAGAATCAGCAGAGTACAGTGAGATCTGGATGTAGCATTGGGACTTACTGATTCTTACCCCTGCTGCTCTGGGAAAGTCACCTCCTCCCTGAAGGTCATACTGGATTTTGCTGTTTCCATAGCTCTACTTAGTTTTAAATTTCAAATAATTTCTATTGTGAAAATGATCCATAATGATCCAATGATTTTCTCCATTGACGGAAATCTGGAACATTCTACTTCAGTATGAGTGTATAATAAGTTGACTATGCTATACTCAAAACCACGGTAATTCATAAGATTATATCCTATATTCTTTTTGTTCATTTATGAAACAATTAGATATTAAGTTTGAGGCACTCTGTTACCAATCACGGCTTTCTTCAAGATCCACAGAATTTACAGGATAGGAGTAGAATTCAGAAAGAACACCACCCATTTCCAATCCACTGAGTTAGTGAATGGCACCAATCATACCTGATGCAAGAACTGTCCCTTGGAATGGCAAGAAAAGCCACCAGTATCATCCACTTAGAACTCACAGATTGGGTGATGAACGAGATAGAGAGGGTGCTTACTTAGTAGGCAAGAAATCCTGAAATCCAAAATACTCCAGTATTCGTGTTTCTGCTTGTGTGTGTTACTAATCCCTTAAGTGAAGATCCAAAATAAAGTTTATAGAATCCAGGAACAGCATAATTAATAGTAATTAATTCTTCTTTTCAGATTTGGTACCAGAAGAGAGGCAATTCTTTTTTGACTATTATCCTAGAGTGTTAATTTTGGGTATCCATTTAAAATGAATTCTTAATGAAAATTTTCTTCATATCCATATTAAGGTAAATGAAAGTCAAAAAAGGATAATCACATATACTAATGAAACTTTTGTATCAGTGGTCAAACTCTAACCTGACAAACAGGTGTCCATTTGGCCATCTTGAACACTATTCCCCCTTTATCACTATGGAAAAATAAAGCATCCAAAATAAACGCAAAAGAAGCAGTAATGTTACTTCGTGTGATGCAATAAAATCACATACCGTAGTAGAGTAAGTAGATTCTTTGTCAGTTCAAATCATAAAATCACTGTTTTTAGGTCATGGCTTGTGAAAACAAATACCTTTTCTTTTTTTTTTTTTAAATATGTTGTTTATTAATTTCAGAGAGAGGAAGGGAGAAGGAGAGAGAGAGAGATAGAAACATCAATGATGAGAGAGTCATTGATCGGCTACCTCCTGCACACCCCCTGCTGGGAATCGAGCCGCCCTGACCGGGAATTGAACCGTGATCTCGTAGATCCTGGGTTAACGCTCAACCCCTAAGCCATGACTGGCCAGGCAACAAATACCGTTTCTTAACACCAATATTTTAAAGACAGATATAAATATTCACTCATAAACATCCACTAAGGCTTCATTCACTTGATTAGCAAATATTAATTCAATGCTTACTATGTAGCAGGCACTGAGTTTATTTAGGAAAAACTAAAAGTTGACCAGATCTCAGAGGATTTTTCTTTTTATTTGAAAGTCACCACTTTGTCTGAATTTCTAAGCATAAAAACAACAAGATGCTTGAAGGAAACTGGTCTCCTTTATGAATTGTTCATCTCAACTTCATCTACTTTAACTGCCAACTCTCCATAACAAACTCCAATTCAATTAGTAATAAAATATTGCAACTCTCCATGAAGCTCTTTCCCTTCCTAATGGCAGTTTCCTTGGTCCAAAGTAAAGGAATGAAATGAACTACTTCATTTTATCACTCTCTCTTTCCATATTGTTCTGAATAAGTCCCATTTTTTTTTCTTAATAATTTAAAAGCATTTTCATTTGTGCCCTGGGAATGACTAGAAGAGCTTTTAATATTATTAAGTCTAGATCAAATCAACCCAGTCTAAATATGGCACAGGACTAATGCTTCTTTAACCACTCCTCCTTCTCACCAATTATTCACAACAATATTGGTGGCCTTGTTAGAAAATTCGTGACATCTACGATCAGAGGTTCCAGAGGCAGGCCACTTTCATACATTTTGCTGACAACCTTTGAACCAAGCTGCCAAGTCAAAGCTTACCCTGGTCTAAAACCCAAATGATGATTCATTGTGTGCAAACAGGGAGACAGATTACCATTGTTAACTTGACCTTAGCCTCTAACTCTGAGTTGAAACGCTTGAAGACATGGGCATCTTAACTAGAGCAAGATATAAATCAAATTACCCTCAACACTGCAAAGAAATGAATGGTTGGCATCTTACTTATTGTAACGTGCAGTGGGTTTTCCTTGGAAGATGAAGCTGAGACTGACGACAAAAGGCCCCATTACTTAATTGAGTTTAATAGAATATAGAGGGACAAACTTTGCCACTGTTCGAAATAGTTTAATGAATAAGTGGAGTCATTCTGAGAGCTAGCTAGCTGCACAGTTCAGGGGAGTACAATTTTTCTAAGATTACGAAACAACCAAAGGAGAACTCTCCGCTAACATGGGGGATGTGGTCTTAATTCCCTTGCTGTCACCAAATCAAATTAGTGGATTATATTGTTTTAATGGACTTATTCAGAGGATTTAGAGCAAGATAAGAGTGGAAGGGAGGGAGTAAAAAGGCTGCTACAGGGAGACAATGGGAAAGAAATTGTTCCAGAAAAGACAAACAATACTGGTAAGTGAAGAAGGTGTAGTGAGGTTAGGCAAGCGCTACGGCCAGGCCAAACATGATCATCAAGTAAGAATTTTATGAGCATGATAAATCTCATCATGCATGGGCTACACTGCAATTTTACTAAATGCTGGTTGAACTGACTTGAGGCCGTGTGGATCCACAATACAGGAAAAGAAAAACTTGGAAGTTTAAATAATAACAGATCGCTATTGTTTTTGGTATATGACACCCACTCTTTTTTCCAGCGAGTTTTAACTAGAAACTAGAGGTGAAAACCAAAGTGCATATATCATTTTTTAAAATGCTCATAAAATCCAGTTTCTAAAAACAAACTAAATTAAAATTAAACCTTGAAAAATGTCTAATATCAATAAGAGATGACACAGACCCTAATATTTTAGAAGGTTGTACTTATTACTTTCTGTGTCAGATCTGAGAGGGGGAGAACTTTCTATATCAGTCCAGAAATATGTGACAGTTCAATAGTGTTGCTCTTGATATCTCCATAAAAGTACTGATTTTTCAAAAGAAAACCTTTTTGAGAATTCTAGAAAAGTCAATTTTCTATACAAACAACAAATAAGCTCTTCGGGGGTTCTTTCCCAGAATGTTCTGAAATTCAGTGTTTCCAACAAAAGATGATACATCCCAGAAACACTAGAGATGTTTCTGCTTTTACTAGTTTGCCAAAGTGTAGGCCCTTATGAAATCTGAAGGTTTTAAACATTGGCACTAGCTAGTTCTTTAGAAACATATAAACATTTCTTCAGGTCTCTGGAGAATGCAACCTAATAGAAAGAGGCATTCACGTGCACCTGAGGATGCTAACAGTATGTGCGTTCACCTAAGGATGCTGGCAGGATACACACACCCCTAAGGATACTAACGCATTCATGCACCTCTTACTGTGACTTTAGCTACCTGCTGTCAAAAGTGCTGGATGAAACATGAAAAATACAATGAATCATCTGGTTACTTTGTCTACACTAACTGGTCTAATTTTTTTTCCTTTTCAATTAGTTGAGCTGATCAGCAGTATTTGTGTTATGAAATTGAAGTTATATCACCTTCAAGGATTGGGAACATATAGCTTCTTTCCCAAAATTACAATTTCAAGTAATGTTTTCAAAGTAGATGCTTTTACAAGTCAACTCTAGAGTACAAGAAATACCTTTATTTGGTTGTATGCTCATTAACCAGAATTTTATTTATTTTAAACTGTAGGAATCTACTGGACTTAAAAGATACAAGTGTGATGCTCAAAAACACAAGGCAGGGGGGTTGAACTGCTCTGTTCACCTCCATTGTCACCTTTGGTTTTAACCCCGCCAGGGAGACATTGGATGCCTCTGAGATAAACTGACAGCGGAACATGCTTGCTGACAGTTCAACCTCCAAAAGTCTATCTGGATAAACTAAAAATGGAAAATAACAAGTCAGCTTTTCCTCCCTCCCTCCCTCCCTCCCTCCCTCCCTCCCTCCCTCCCTCCCTCCCTCCCTCCCTCCCTCCCTCCCTCCCTCCCTCCCTTCCTTCCTTCCTTCCTTCCTTCCTTCCTTCCTTCCTCCTTTTCTTTCTCCCTCCTTTCCTTTAATTAAATTCCTGTTTCTATGTGCTACCCCAGTGCCAGGTAAATGAACCCACTCTTATTTCTAGGCTTCTGGACATAAACTGCAACCACTGGGAAAATTTTAATATTTTTAAAATAGTTTCCCCAATCATATTGAAAGCATTTGACCCTTTGTAAACTTAACCTGGAGCATGCTGTGTCTCTTACACAGAGCATGAAGAATTTTATGCACAATATCTGTTATGCAAAATATATGACAACTTTAAAATATTCAGTCCAAAGGTTATTTTATACAACTGATAAGAAACTACTGCATAGCTGGAGCTTTATAATCCAAAATCACATTTCCAATAAAGAAAGTTACAACGGAAGGCAGAAATAAATTCAATTTTATCTACACAAATCTCTGTCCTTTCTGGTTTGTATAAATGTATTTTTATTAAATTATTATTTTTATAATAACATTCACACTCAGGAATTCATCCCTTTCACATAACTCATTTTTCACAAACAAAAACCATATCCATGTACGTAACTCACTCATTTTCTTTATTCATAATGTAGTTTCCTTTCCAGCAACACCATATTTTTCAAGTTCATAAATTGGCAGCTAGTAATAACAATTCTGCCTCATTTCATCTTCTTTATTTCAAATATATTAGTTAATAACGAAAAATGGAACTTACACAGAACAACCTAAAAATTTACAGACCTCAAAGTAAAAAATTATTGAGGTACTTAAAGTCACACTGATTCTTATCTGGTTGGAGTAGGAGGCAGGGAGCAGGGGGCTGTTTCCTCAATTAGCACCAGCCACAGTCCAACAAAATTCCCCTACCCAGGAAGGCTGGAGTGTGGATTTTAAAACTTCTGTTCTAAAGCTTGAAGCATGGTGACCAAAACCGTAAGAAAACAACTGAGAAAGAGAGAGAGAGACAGAGAAAGAGAGAGGGGGAAGGGGGAAGAGGGGAAGAGGGAGAGAGAATCACTAAATTGAAAGAAACAGTGCTATTGCAGTGCACCTGATGGCTGCTTCCCATTCTCTTTCTACATGTGGAACTTCACATTTACACAGAGCCACAGAGGCTCCACAGCAGTAGGCCGAGAAAGCACTTAGGGAATACTCTGCGAAAATACAAGTCCTGCTCACTGTTCCCTAAACGATTCCCTTGAGAGAAGCTCTCCCTGGGGTCTCTGAATGTTTTCTCTTTACATGCACTCTCCACACCCTGGGAGACATTTTCAACGAAGGCTGAAGTTCAGAACATCTCCCTTCCTGTGTAGGTGACCCGGACAAAGCCACACAGCTAGGTGGAGGGGAGGAGGAGGACAGGGGTCCTCGAATGGGGCAATACAGCAAAGGGGGGGTGCGGGGGAAGGAGGGAAGTAGACAGCTGTTGCCTGCTTTGCAATTTTCCAAGGTAGGTTTGTCCCTTGATGGGATTTTTGGGGTCACCAAAAGAACCAGTTTTCAACTTTTGTTGTAATTATTTTCAATCTGCTACTTGGGTGTATATTTAACCAAGTAATAAAAATATATATATATTGTTAGAAAAAAATGTTTGACATTTCAATTCTGGGCATTTTGTTCTTTGCTGAAAACTAAGAAGAAAGGGAGGGTGTTGCAGTTTAGAATGGAGAGAAAAGAAAAGGCAGGTTATGATAGGCAGTCTCTCTGGAGAAAGGGAGCAACAGGCTTTGAAGGTGACGCACGATTCCTAATTCCTCACTGAAGTTCTTTAAACTGAGATCATAACAGCGATGAAGTCAAAAGTAAGAAGTTCAGAGATTCGTTCTCATCTATGTTAGAAATCTCTGTATGTTAGAAATAATATCTACCCACCTCCTTTTACAGAATTTTAATAATAAATTTTTTTAAAATGACATAAAAGTATTGTGGAAACATTAAGTATTTAGCACTGGTTTTATTAACACTAGTTTATAGGTGCCACGCCAGTTTGCCCAAAGATGTTTTTTTCTGGACCTATTAACAACTGACCATCCTGCTTCCATCTTCTGATAAAATCTGTAGAGCAAATTTTTACAAGCTTTTTCCCCCCAATTTTAAATTTACTTCATTAGTTGAAGTGATCATAGACCTAATTTTTTAAAAAAACAACTGCAAAAATACTATTTTTCCTTTAACAGAGTGGCAAAGGTTATAAGGTTTGAACATACCCACTGTTTGCCAGGGTCGGGGCTCAACGGCACTGTCACAGGTAGTGGGCCTGGAGACCAGGGCAGGCTTCTTTTTTCGGAGACAGACAGTTAGCCGTATCTATTAAAGCTCTACATAAGCAAGCTCTACAATTATGCAGGTAAAGAACTTACAAACTGTCATATATGTGAAAAGAACCAACTGCAAGCATTTTCACCAAAGCATTTTTTTAAATAGCAAAATACTGAAAACAATCTAAGCGTCCATCGATAGAGGATTTATCAAACATAACATTTTAGGAGCACAAGATAGAATATTCTAAAACCCTATGGAAGAAAAGATAGACCTGTGTGGATTGATAGGAAGAGGTGCCTAAAATATACGGTTTAGTGAATAAAAAAATAAACAAGACATAAAATTAATGTTTGATGCAATTACATTTGTTTAAAAACAACAACAACAAACAAACCTGAGGAGTGGGTTGGGAGAGAAAAACTGGCAGGGAAGCTTTTCATTTAATACACTTTTGCATCCATTATTCAAAAATGTTTACTTATCTATTTTGATATACATGAGATATATAAAACAACAAGTTTGAAGAAAAAATAATCACGTAACTTTTATTCCTCTCTCCCCTTTTTTTGAGCCCTGGTCCCGAAGCACAAGGAACAAGGGACGCATGGCCCTCTAGCGGGGCATTTTAGCAACGCACTGCTCTTACCAGCCCACATTCCCCAAAAGCTCACGTTTATGGGTAGAATCAACTAGAATTTCCTATTAGGTAATATCACAAGCTATATAAAAGGCAATGCCCTTGCATTTCATTCTTACTTTAAAAATCTTGAAGACAACCTACTAAAATTTGAATTCCTGATGCATTTTCTGCGTGCAACACGCCAGTGCCCACACACACGTGCATTTCACGGGGAAGGTGTGAGCGCGCTGAGAGTGTTATCTGCTAGCACGGGTGCTTCAATTACAGGAAAGGCCGACTTCTCATAATTACAAAAGCTGGCTGCTAATTAGAAAGTCAGCCGTTGCTTATGCCAGTCTCTAAACGAGGATCTGTGCAGGCAGCTGTCCCCTCGAAGCTGAATCATTGCATGTGAATAACGAAGGTGCTTATTTTCCTGGGTTAACCTAAAACATTTCTAAGGAGAGAAACTATTTCCAAACTATATATGGCTATGTCAACTGCCAAATTCCCTGGGTCCCGCTGAAGGCCTGCAGAGTTTCCTGTCAGCCTGCGCTCTGAAGCAGAACAGTCTCCAGCCCACCACTGGGCTTGCTCCACATTAAGCGCTGGCTACCTTGGAAATGCACCGTCTCTCAGTGCAAAGCTCCCCAAAGGGCAATTCAAATCACATTTAGAATTTCCTATTTACATTGCAACGGCCATGGCAGAAGTTTGAATGTCACAGTACAAATGTGGTACCAAACGCCGAGTGTGTGCAGCGGCTTTGGTTTCAGAATTCACTTCGCATGAGCGTGTTTTCATCGAGGGCAAGGGGGAGGGGTGTCACGGGACAAGTTCATGTTATGAACTCTGGGCTTAACTCTTTAGCATCTTGAACAAGTAAACTAGTGTTTTGGGCCCTTGCAAAGGAAGAATTTTACCAAGCGGCTTCATGCGGGGACCTTGCCTTGAAACGCTTACGCAAAAATGTTATCAAGCAAGTAGAGGTGGCTGATATTTCCAGTTTTAGTTCCTGTGTGAGAAAAGGGGGATTTCGTTAGGGCGGCCCAGCCATTAAGGCGATTTTCCTAAAGAGGCAATGGTTTTTCTAGACAAGGAATAAAGATCGCTAATTCTTTTTCTTTCTCAAGCTGTGTCCATCCAGAGGAAAAATGTATTGGGACATCACCTGTATCTTTTTTTTTTTTTAATATATGAATTTACAGGGATAAATTTTTCAGAGTAAATAATCTGATATAAATTTTTAATAAGCTGTTTTGTGTGCTGCGTTTTGCTCTCTTTTGTTGTTGTTACTATAAAAAATAATCATCAAGGAGCAAATGTTATTCCAACCGGACACAGTCACACACATGCACACCATTTTAATCTCCGGATTCCAAGTCCATCCAACTGAAATGAACTTGAAAGAGTTCCTGCAGACAAAGCTGCGAGGCAAAGCTGGCAGCCAGCAGTACTGTTTCATGTCACTATTTAATGACTGGGTAGTTGAATTCACATCCACTCAAGGTTCCCTATTTCAGACGTGAACATTTATTTCCAGTAAATGATGATATGCATAGCAATTTATTACAATCTAACACTGAAATAATTTATTCTCACCTGTCTATTCTGAAGTTTGTTTAAAAATACAGTGTACCTGAAGGCAATGTGTGTTATCATACACTTCTAGGATCAGAAAAAATATACTCTTATTATTTGGCCTTTGCATGGTTATGGAAAAAATAACATAAGCATCCCTTGGCTAAGGCTGCCTTTGAACAATACTGAATTGGAGACATACATTGCTGCCAAGTCGATAGAGCCCACTTGGGGCTGGGACTATGTGTTACCATCACACGAA
The DNA here is from genome assembly GCF_964146895.1 of Miniopterus schreibersii. Classification (NCBI taxonomy): domain Eukaryota; kingdom Metazoa; phylum Chordata; class Mammalia; order Chiroptera; family Miniopteridae; genus Miniopterus; species Miniopterus schreibersii. The sequence goes on along the minus strand of NC_138106.1, from coordinate 25,701,607 downwards.
ACACAAGAATCCACCAATATTCTCACTCGGTTAGAAGAAAATAAGACACTGTTCGTTATTCACAATTCACTGGGGTGGAAATTATTTTTCTGGCAAAATGTTAAATCTGTTAAGAAAATTTGAGCCAGTCACTTACACTGGATTTTGATAATACATTAGCATGTCAGATTAACCTACTAGATTGAAACTCATACTATCCTAAAGAACCATGATTCATCTTTTTAGAGATCCAGAGTGCACTCCATAAACTTTGTTCAAGTACCAAAACAACACAGAAGCTGAATATTCAGAAATTATCTAAATTATAATAATTACTATTTCTTTTAAAAATCTTAATGCGGCCTTATGCATTATTCAAGTGCCACCTTGTTTTAATACTCTTGCCATCTTGTTAAGAGAAATCTTACAACTCCCCTGCCACACACAGCGGGCACCACGGTGCAAAAAAAAAAAAATAAAGGACTTGAACAGATTTGGCTTCTATCCAACTCTGCAAGATGAAGATGACAATACACGCCAGACATTGCGCTGCCAGGTATGAGAGATAATGTTTTCACAACAGCTGGCCCAGAGCCTGCATAACAATCAGTAGCTTTACTCCTGAGTGACAAATGAGTTTGCTAAGAGACAGAGGTCAAAGGAGCAGCCCAGAGCTGCCAGAGGAAAAAGTGTGGAAGTTACAGTTAGAACTCAAGCTGCTTATGCAAGTGCTAAACTTAGTTGCTCGCTCAAGCACAAGGAGTCATCCATTTCAACGTTCTCCAGTCTTGGTTGACCTATAGATTGTTCTCACAGGAAGACAAGGTTTAGCCATTATGTAGAAACTACAGTATGTAAGCCTCTGAGAATTGTATGTGGCTGGTCCTTTTATAACCAGCCAGATCACGTCACCTCTCTACGCAAAGCTCTTCAGTGGATTCCCCATTTCATTCAACCAAAAGCCAAAGTTTTACAATGGCCCACAAGGTGATACATAACGATCCCTCCGCTCTACTTTCCTGATTTCATCACTAGAGCTCTCTCCATCTGACTCTCCAGTCCTGACCCACTGGCCTTTTACTGTTCCCTAACTCTCTCACAGTGACGCCAAGCTTGTCTTGGTAACTTTGACTACGTTTTACTCCTCTGTTTTGCTTTCCTTGCATCCCCGATTCCATTGATTTTATCTGTTCTACTTCTTTTACCAATAGCACATATCACATTCTATCATGCTACAAAATATATTTTTTATATTTATTGCTTATTCTCTGCTTGGTCTTATTGGAATGTAAGCTCTAAGAAGGAGTGCTCTTTGTATTGTTCACAGGTGTGGCCAGGAACCGAGATCAGTGCTCGGCCCATAGAAAAAGTGGGCATGAGACACTGACCAGCACTTCGTGGAAGAGTACATTTGAAGAGACAAGGTTTTAAATGGTGCGAAACCTCACCAGTAATCAAAGAAATGCAAATAAAAATAATTACATTTCCTTTGAAAGTCTGACACAAGTTAGACAACAAAGTAACGCAGTTGCAACTCTTCATACTTGGTACACCTACTTTGGAGAGCAATCTGACATTATCAAACAAAACTGAAGGTGCCGTGTCCTATGACCCAGCAAATCCACACCTGGAACAAATCCTAAAAAACTCTGCCAAGAGTGCACAGGAGAAGCACGGAGATGTTTGTGGAAATGCAGTTGGTATGCTGAACGATGTGAAAGCAACCTATATGACCCCCTTTAGGGGAAGAAAGAACAAAGGTATGGCACATGCACACAACAGTGGGCTTTAAGCATTTAAAAGAAACAGATTCAGTCAACATATATCATATAAACTAACTTCCAAAGTAATACCGAGCAAAGAAAGTTGCAGGTCGAGAAGCACAATATGATGTTATTTGTTAGTCAAAGATGCAAAGCCTACAAAATAACTGTTATTAACTGTTATTAAGTCCTTAACTGAGTATAACACCCTGCATTTTATACAGCACCAAACTCCCTCCTTCAGCATCAAAACTTTCCCTCACCCCGTGTTTGACTCTGCTCCAAGTTTGGATGAAGTTCAGTGGTTCTGCCCCAGGTACAAAGAATAGCAAGTTGCGCCTCTGAACTGTTTCCATGTTGGTTTCACATAAACAGACCTGTTTTAGTCGACCATTAGGGAGGGCTGCCCTAAATCCCCAAAATTGCACACAATGTTTGCATTAAATAATCTAGGTCATAAGAGTTCAGCCATGACTTTTCTAAAGGGCTGTTTTCATAGACTTTATCTTGTTCCGTGTGACATATCTCCAGCAATAGACCTTTTTAGTTGTTATTTGTAGATACAGCTCTCAATTTTGGAGGAAACAGAGCCATACTGTGGTTCCTATATGCTAGATTATCAGAAAGAGAACAACATTTTTTAGATATGATCTAAATATGTGAAACTTTAAGTACATAAACAGTTAACTCATACACTTTCTAGAATGCCAACAACCTCATTTCTTATTTAAAACAGGACAAAACAATGTATCAGATCCTAAATGCTTAATAAATACCTTTTTTTTTTTCCTTTTGAAACATTCCAATTTTTCATCGAATGCTTTACTTAGGATAGAAATGACCAAGGAAGTCCCTGGCTCACAGCAAAAAGTCTTCTCTTTTAAAATGTGAACACATCTCTTTTAGAGCGAACACCAACAGAATGAGATTAGGTTGGCCCCAGACAAAATTGTTAATAAGAAACAGCTTGTCTGTATTCTTCAACTTCATCTAAAAGCCTTCCCTCATGGTAACTCCTAATAACAATGATTCTCATCTGACTTAATCCACATTAGTTATTAGTTAGTTAGGTGATAGCCAGCTTAGTTTCAGGGGTTATTAATTTGAGTCTCTGAGTTAATCTCACGGATTCCATGATCTCTCTGGAATTGTTAGTAAAAATGAATGTGCATATATATTTTTCTAGGGAAAATTTTCATAGCTTTTGACAGCTCCTCTAAGAAGTTGAGCACTGAAAAAAGTTAGAAAATAATAGAGAATTACTTCCAGCAGTGGTTTTCACAGAGTGCAAAAGATGCTAATCCCTGGTTCAGTCTCTGAGAGGTGAGCATATGGTATTTGTCTTTCTCTGACTGGCTTATTTCACTTAGCATAATCATCTCTGGTCCATTCATGCCGTTGCAAACGGTTAAGAGTTCGTTCTTTTTTATAGCCGTGTAATATTCCATTGTGTAATGTCCCACAGCTTTTTTATCTACTCATCTACTGATGGGCACTTGGCTATTGTAAATAACACTGGTATGAACATAGGGGTTCATATATTCTTTCAAATTGGTGTTTTGGGATTCTTAGGATATATTCCCAGCAATGGGATCACTGGGTCAAAAAGCAGTTCCATTTTTAATTTTTTGAGGAAGCTCCATACTGCTTTCCACAGTAGCTGCCCCAGTCTGTGTTCCCACCAGCAGTGCACGAGGGGGCCCTTTTCTCCGCATCCTTGCCTGCCCTTGTTGTTTGTTGATTTATTGATGGTGCCATTCTGACAGGTACGAGGTGATACCTCATTGTGGTTTTAATTTGTATCTCTGATGATTAGTGATGTTGAGCGTTTTCTCATGTGTCTCTTAGCCATCCGTATGTCCTCTTTGGAGAAGTGTCTATTCAGGTCCTTTGCTCATTTTTTAATTGGATTGTTTTTTTCCTGGTGTTGAGTTGTATGAGTTCCTTATATATTTTGGAAATTATTCCCTTATCAGACATTTCATTGGCAAATATGTTCTCCCACACAGTGGGCTCCCTTTTCATCTGTTGATGGCTTCTTTTGCTGTGCTGAAGCTTTTTAGCTTGATGTAGTCCTGACCTTTATCCCATCTGAAGCTACTTCACTGCTGAATAGAATATTTTTCCTAGGAATAGGAACATTGGATTTCCATGCTTTGTATATATGTATTTACACATACAGAAGTGAAAACGCGTAGGCACAAATCACTTAAGTAAATAAAAGACATGTATTTGTCATAGTGTGTTGAGGTTGACATCCACAATTTCCTTTAACTGTTCCCCTCTGAGATCAGAATCCAGAGGTCAGTAGGCTGAATCAAACATGTAGATATGTTTTCATTTTTTTAAACTAAACATGAAGTCAAAATTGAATTCACATTTAAATAATGAAATATTTCACATAAAAATTCTGATTTCTGGCTTTTCTTGAAAATAATCAGAAGTTCTGAGAGCCTGTGGCCAACTTTCCTGCATGGCTACAGTGACTGTCAGCATAGTAGAGAAATCTTCAGGCCATCCCACTATTCTCCTAGAGCCTGTGAGATTCCAAATTTTTAGCTTCCCTTCTTAAAAATGGTATTTTTAATGTCTGAAAAAGTGGCCTTATATATAATATCCACACATTAGATGGCTGCTTCTGTATGCTCCAATAATCCCCAAAGACTAAGAGTTATTTCTGATTTACTACAGCATCTCCTTCAGGTGGGGTGAAAAAGAAAAGAGCAGACACAGCAGTTGATGGGAACAGGACCCCTCACAGATGTTCACAGCTCTCCAGGGAGGGCTCAGGGTGCTGGGATACCACACTCATAGGAAGTCCTGGGACCCTTTTCTATCTTCTTTTGGATTTTTTTTTTCAGAAGTCAGAAGCAGGCACTGCTAAATTTAGCTCTAAGGAAATACGTCACTCTACACCAGGCAGTGGTTCTCAAACTTTAGCAAGCATCCAAATCACCTGGAGAGCTTGATAAAAAACAGATATCTGGGCCCCACCTCCAGAGCTTTTGACTCAGTATGTCAGATGGAGCTGAAGAATCTACATTTGAAACAAGTTCCCAGGGGATGCTGATGGAGCTGGTCTGGGAACTTCATTTTGAGATCCACTTGCCTATAAATATGCATAGAGAATTTTTTAAATATTCCTGGATACTGTAAATACCAGATTTATGCAGAAAAAGTGAATGAAGGAATTATCTCTTAGCAAGCATCTTGATGGCATTCACTGGGCAGAAGCTGAATCCCTGACAAATTGCGCAGAAATTATTAAAATGAGTATCTGTACCGCTATCTCTCAGTTGCTATCCCCTGGTCAACCATGGCGATGGCCCACAGACTATCTGTGGACTTCTAAGAGACGACACACAAACAAGAAAAATAGAGACACTACTTAGATTAATGTAACTTCCTTTTCGTAAGAGACTGTTTCTTTTGTTGTTTTTTGAAAAATTGAAAGGGATCTCTCACACCACACGGTGGCAGCATAATCACATGAGTAACAGATTCATGGGGTCGGCGGCGAGCTTTTGAATCCATTATACATCCGGAGATCGTTCTGAAAGCTAAGCATCTGTAATTTTGGCTTAACAATTATTGGCCCATAAAGTGTAAATGACAAGTTGTAGTCAGACACCTCTACAAAAAACCTCAGTGAGAGCTTTCAGTATTTTTACAATGCCTCAGCCAGAATACATTTCCCCCCTCTGCTGTTCGGTAGTGTGAGAGCAACTTCACAAGAACAAGCACCAGATCATTTCAGGCATGAGCTATGTAACGAACTCAATCCGAAATAACTCCTGCTTCAGTTTAGCAAATTATCGTGTGATAACAAATTCACATCTAGACTGTCATCATTTTTGAAAAGTGAATTTATTTTTTCTCTAGCATTGTTTAATTTTAGATATTTGCATGCCTACACGCTTCTCACAAGCAAGTAAAACTGAACTTTCCTAGATTTGCTCACTAAAGTGTCTACTCAGAACTTTTCTTTCCATAGTGATGCTTAAAGATGGCATTCAGTCTTTGGTGTCTTTTAATTCGGCTGGTTGGCTGTTAATCTGTACTTTACAAATCTATATAATCCCAACATAATATAAGAAAGAGAGGCTTCTTAGGAGAACAAGGCCTGTGAAAGCGAAGGAGATGTTACGTTATTATACCCCCTGCCTTATAACAAAATACTCTGTTTGGTCGGCAGAAATGGCAGATTCCTGGGGGTGAGGAGGGAAAAGATGGCTTAATATAGATTTTGAAAATACTCCCTTATTTGCATCTTGATATGGTGCTTCTGGTCACCCAAACCATGGAAATGGTCAAATAAAACCATTGCAAATGCCAATAGATAAGGGTGGCAACTGAAGGAAACAGAGAGCCTAGAAACTTCATGCACCACAGGGTTCAGTTCGTTTGCTAACAAAATCTGCCTTTGCCCAAAGATGACAGGACCTGAAAACATTAGCAACAAGACTAAAGTGGGGAAAAAAGGAAACATTACCTTCCCACAAACTATCCCTGAGCATCCTCCTAAACATGAGCAGATTTCTTACACCACCAGACATCCCTATTCTGGTTTTGGCTGCTGAGCTTACATTTTGGATCAAAGGTCCCCCCTGAGCATTCTGAATCAGACCAAAAAAAACAACACTCTCTGGGAAGTAGGCTGTGACACAGACTTACCCAAATGCAGGAGTGTGAGGGGGAAGATGTCTTAACCTAGAAAAAGACAAGACTCAAGGTCTAAAATGATCTCCCCAAATGCAGACTAGAGAAGTGGTTAAAATGCTATTTTGAAGATGGAGCTATCGCTCTGATGTGGGGAACACGTGCTGCACTTTATTGCCTCGTGTGTTGGGTGGAATGGGAGCTCAGAGAGCCCGGCCGCGCTGCAGGGCCTCACAGCACAGCAGCAGCAGCTACGGTTTCGGAGGTTACAACTCCCCAGGCCCTCATTGCAGTTCACGGGCTGCACACGCTCCTCAGAATTCCTTATGTGCCCCACGTCACTGGGCTTTTTTAACCTGCTCCCCTAGTTGACCTATTCTGTATTCAGCCAGCTTGTTTCATAGGGGTGTCCACATTTCATTCCCTTCTAGAATCTCGAGATCAAGTTTTCAAAGAATGGATGTTAAGATTTAGAAAAACTACACTCTGCGACAAAATCAGTCTCATGCATACATTCAGCCATATAGGAAGCCAAGCCTGTAGGAGGTAGGTATTATTATCCCCACTTTGGATATAAAGAAACTGAGGCTTAAGAAAAGTCAAGTGACTTGTCTGTGGATTACACAGTCATGAATGGCAGTGCTCGGTTTCCTAGGCAGGCTGGTTTGGAAGCTCAAAGCCTGTGCGCTTTCTTACTCATTAACAGGATTGGAAAGACTTGTCAGTATTACACTTCCTACCTTCAAAATAGTTGCTCCTTCCCACCCACATATTCCTCCCATATGAGGCCTAAGAGGAACAAATGATCTATTTTTTTTTTTTTGGCCAAGCATATATTACAGGCAGTTTATAAAAACTAGATTTTTTTTTCTGCCATGTAAATGCTACTTATTTTTAATACTGACACATATGTTAACATTTAAGAACATTCCATATAATATTTATATGCAGAATATGTATTAGCAATACGGTGCTGGACAGTTATAATTTTATCAAAGCTCAATTACTGGGATTCCTATATGAGCTATCACTCTTTTTGACAATTCAATCAGGCTCTAAAATTTCAAAAGAAGTTTAACTTGCCTCACTGATTTATTCATTATTTATGCCACGTCTAGTTCAAAAAGAGGATTTAAAATAACTTATGCAAAAAGGAGAAATCCATAAAATAGAATCATTAAGGCAAGGATGAAAGAATGAGAGCCATGCAATAAAATGGACAAGAGAGTTGTGCCAAAAACCCTAAAGAAAATTGCTATAATCAGACACGCTTGTATCTGTGACTTTGCAGATAGCTAAAGCAAAAACAAATGAATAAAAATATAGTTCTCTGATAAAAAGAGTATTGCATTTTTAGAAAAAAATAAATACCTTTGCACTCTTAATCTTAGAATGTTTAAATTTGTGTGTGTGGTGTGAGGTTTGAGTGAAGTTTTTTTTCCTATATAAATATTCAAAGGACTCAGTGCCATTTGTTGAAAAGACCATTATACGCCCATAACACTGTAGGATAATCTTTGTCATAAACTGATTAATTCTGTATTAGAGGGTCATTTTTCCTCAACTTTTTATTATGTACCATTGGTCTATTTACCTATATCTGAGCCAATACTACATTATCTTAATTACTATCGCTTTATCTAGTTAAGCCAGTTCTCCAGCTCTGTTCTCATTCAAGATTGTCTTAGCTATTCTTAGATCTTTACTTTTCCAAATACAGTTTAGAGTCAGTTCGCTCATTCCAAAAAACCTGCAGAGATTTTGATTCTGATTGAGGTAGAACTATAAGCGACTTTGAGTTGAATCTTCCAATCCACGACCATGGCATATGCCTTCATTATTTAGGCCTTATTTAATTATTCTCAAAAATACTTTGTAGTTTTAAGTTAGAGGAATTATATATCTTGCATATAATTTTTTAATATTCTGTAATATAATTGTAAATAGTATCTTTTTAAAGTTTTACTTTTTATTTATATTATATAGAAATACAATTAGTCTGTTCATATAGAATCTGTTGATAAAGTATCCAGTGAACTTGTTAAAGTTACCTATTAGTTCTAATAATATATATTTTATTTTAGGTTTCCTAGACACATAATCATGTCATCTAAGAATAATACATTTTACGTCTTTCTGTCCAGTAAGTGTTTTTTTGACTTCTTACACTGGACTGGACCTCAAGTGCAATGTTGAAAGAAACTGTGATAGCAGCATCCTTGTCTTGTTTTCTTGATCTCAAGGGGATAGTTTCAGCATTTTACCACCAAGTATAATGTCTGCTGCATTTATTTTTATAGATTTTTTAAAAATCATATTTAGGAAGTTCTCTTCTTTTCCTCATTTGTTAAGAGAATATGTGTGTATATGTTTGTGTGCTTTATTATGCGTTGAACTTTAGCACATACTTTTTCTGCATCTATAAATGTGGCCATATAATTTTGTTTTGTTTTCCCCTAATATTATAGTACTGCACTCTGATTAATCTTCAATTGCAAAAACCACCCTTGAATTTTTGTTTTAAAACTCCTTGGACAAGGCAAATTATTCTTTATATATATATTGCTAGATGGATTGCTGTAAAAGTTGACAATAAAGCTTTTAGAATAAAATATAAGTCAACATATTCATAACTCTGAGTAGGCAAAGAATTCTTAAACAGGGCTCAAAAAGGCTAAAGACAGCCCGGTTGGTGTGGCTCAGTGGTTGAGCACTGACCCAGGAACCAAGAGGTCACCAGTTAGATTCCTGGTTGCAGGCTCCATCCCCTGTAGGGGGCGGGCAGGAGGCAGCCAATCAATGACTCTAATCATCTATGTTTCTATTTCTCTATCCCTCTCCCTTCCTCTCTCTCTAAAAATCAATAAAAACATATAATTTTTTATAAAATGGCTAAAGACAAAGAAGAAAGAAAAATAATGACAAATTTCACCATATTAAAATTAAGGACCTCTGTTCATTGACAAAAGTCATTAACAGAGTGCAACTGTCTGCCACAATGTGGGAGAAGATATGTGCAGTACATATATTTTACAAGGGACCACACCCAGCATATAGGGAGGCTGTCTACAGACCAATAATAAAAGGCAGGCAGGCAACCACTTCAAAACTGGGGAATAGGGATTCCCAAAAGAGAAATTCCAAACGACAATAAGCATATGAAAAATGGATAAATATCATTAATTATTAAGGAAGTACAAATTAAAATCACAATGAGACACCATTATACACACTTCCAAATGGCTAAAATAAAAAATACGCACACTATCAGTGTTTTCAAGCTTGGAGGGACCAGAGTATTGTATAATTAATTTATAAAAGTATAATTTTCATAAGCACTTCGGAAAACTCTACTACTAGGCATATATGTCACAGGAATGTATAACACACAAAATATATGTAAAGGAATGTTCAGAGTAGCACTGTTCATATTAGCCAAAAATGGAAAACTATGCTAATAGCCACTGTGGTAGCCAGACTCTGAAATAGTCTGCAATGCCCCCACCAGCTGGTATTCACACTCTTTTGTAGTAGTTCCCTTTCACATTGAAAAAGGTTAGTTTCTGGTACCAACAGACTATAGGAAAAGTGTCACTTCTGAGGCTCAGTTATCAAAGACTGCAGCCTCTCTCTTGGACTTTCCTTTCCCCTTCCTCCTTTCTCCTTTCTCCTTTCTCCTCTCCCTCCCCCTGCCCCCTCCCTCCTCTCCCTCTCTCATAACTCACTAGGGAAAGCCAGCTGCCATAGCAGGAGAAATGCTATGGAGAGACCTATGTGGTAGGGAACTGAAGCCTTCTGCCAACACACACATAAATGAACTTGGAAACAGTTTGCCTCAGTCAAGTCTTCAGAGAGTGAGCTTGGCTGACAGCATAAACACAGTCTCCTAAGAGACTCTGAATCAGAATGCCCCAGTGGAGACGCTCCCAGGTTCCTTATGCTCTGAAACTGTATGAGATAACATTTATTCTTTTAAGGTGAAAGTTTGTTGAAAATCTGGGGTAATTTGTTATGCAGCAATAGATAATTAATGCATCCATTAACAACAGAATTGAAAATTGTGGAATAATCATAAAGTGTAATGCTAAACAGCAATGGGAATGAACAAACTAAAACCATATCCAAAATTATAGATGAATCTCAAAATATGTTTAGTAAAATAAACCAAGCACTAAAGAGTACATACATTGTGATTTCATTTACATAAAAATCAAAAGTCAGCTGGCAAAACTAGTCTATAGTGATAGAAGTCAGGATATTCTTCTATGAGTCATAAGGGGGCCCCTAGTTATATGGATGCATGATCTGACTGCTGGTCGCATGAATGTGTTCATTGTTAAAAATTTGTCATTCTGAACACTTATGATTTATTCACTTTTCTATATGTATATTATAATTATACACTTTAGATAGATTAAAAGGAAATGTTTCATGAACTTCTGTATAGAGGGTCACTAAACAACATATTGTACTACTGTTTGATGATAGTTTCTTAAAAATACAGAATCACTTTACATGTTGTCATTTCTTATACTGATTATTGATTAAAAGCAAGCACAAAATTGTGACTCAATGTACTATGAAGACAATTCTCTAAGGAATTAAATTAATGAGGTCCCAGTGTACAGGCTTTTAATATTCAAATTTGGAGAATCCAAGATAGTGGCAGAACATGTGCAGGTTACATTCACCTCTTCCCAGGACCAAACTGGAATTACAACTAAAATATAGAGCAATCAACCTAAATAACCAACTAAAGACTAGTGCCTCTATATTCACTGCAGCTTTATTTATAATAACCGAGATTTGGAAGCAGCCCAAGTGCTCATCAATAGATGAGTGGATGAAAAAGCCATGGTACATTTGCACAATGGAATACTACTTGGCCATAAAAAGGAAGGTGATCTTAGCTTTTGAGACAGCGTGGATTGACCTGCAGAGTATTATGCTAAGTGAAATAAGCCCGTCAGAGAAAGACAAGTACCTTATAATTTCACTTATATGTAGAATCTAATGAACAAAATAACCTAACAAACAAAATAGAAATAGACTCATAAATACAGAGAACAGATTGACAACTGTCAGAGAGAAGGGGGATTGGGAGGCTGGGTAAAAAAGGTGATTGGATTAAGCATAAAGCAAACAAACTTATAGACACAGACAGTAGTAGTATGGTGATGACCAGAAGGGAAGGGGGCTGGGGGGAGTAGAAGGGGGTAAAGGGGGGATAAGTGGTAATGGAAGGAGGCTGACTTGGGGTGGTGAACACACAATACAATATACAGCTGATGTGTTATAGAATTGTACACCTGAAACCTATACAATTTTATTAACCAATGTCACCCTAATAAATTCAATAAAAAGTAGTGATTCCAGTTTAAAAAAATAATCAAATTTAATTCTGAGATCAGCTTAGCAGTGTTTCTCAAACTTTAATAGCACAAGAAATACCTAGGTGATTGATTTAAAATGGAGACACACCACCTCTACTCCCAGTATCTGACTCAGCAGAACTGACAAAGGCCATGGAGTTGTACTTTTAACAGATATTTCAGTAAAACACTTTGTAAAATACCGAAATAAAATTGTACAGGTGGTTTTGCGAACCTTGGTGCATACTCACATTTCTGCGTTCCAAATAGAAACCATAGTTTAACTGCACATACATGTGGTATTTGATACTTTTTAAAAAATTCCTCTCAAAATGGTAGTAGGCAAAAAATAAAGCCTGCATGTGGAAGCTCATATTTTAAATGTCTTCGGAGAATGAAAACAATATTAACTAAAAGGGATCATATATTTTACTGATTCTGATGTGTAACTTCTGTTGCACGCAGAGAGGTGATATCTATAAAAGATTTGCACCTGTTGTTCAATAAAATGTCAGTTAAATGTGAACACCCCCCTCCCTGACCACGCACACACTTGAACTGCAGTTCGAATAGCCAACTTTGAATCCTCAATGAACAAAAAATGAATTTAAAAAAACAATAACCCAGCTGACATGGCTCAGTGGTTGAGCATGTACCCATGAACCAGGAGATCACAGTCCGATTCCTGGTCAGGGCACATGCCCGGGTTGTGGGCTCGATCCCCAGTAGGGGGTGTGCAGGAGGCAGCCGATCAATGACTCTCATCATTGATGCATCTCTCCCTCTGTCTCTCTTTCTCTTTCTCTCTCCCCTTTCTGTCTGAAATCAATAAAAACATATTTTAAAGAAACAACAAAAACAAAAACAAACAAAGCAAGTTTATCAGCAAGCTCACAAAGTTTTCTTAGAAGTTTATCTTTTCTTATGGTGTGTCCCTCACTGCAGTTCTCAAATCTCCACTTGGCTGTGGAAATGACTATGGCATGGAAAACATGTGATTCTGAATTGGGGGGGGGGGGGAAATCAATAGCTCTCCAAGGACAAATATCCAAATAACCTGTTTTCATGCAAATATTCTTAGAACTAACAAAGCAAGGCAAATGGAATCCTAAAGATATAGGGTGTGTAGGCAGAATTATTTATAATCTGTGTTATTCTGAAACTGCCCAAGAGACATCAGCAGGCCTTTAAAGGTCCCTTATGATCACTATTATAAGTACTGCTGGAAATAACATAGAGCAGTAATAAACCATGGGTAGCTACAGAAGCAGGCATACCATTTACTTTACCAAATGGGGTTTATTTTTCCTCTGTAGTCTCCTCTCAATAATATGAGCCCCAAAGTGAGCTCTGTGTGTAGATTTATGAAGTCAGTGAAAATGGGGAGGTCCCAGGTCTGTGTGCACACCAGTAACCCTGTAATCATGCAACAGCTTGCTGGGTAGGGGATGTGGATACCTCTGTGTTCTGAACATTAAGTAGGCCTGTTGGTGCTCGTTAAATTCTTAATGTGGATGACAACACTGTAACCGGTGGAGGATTATATATGCAGCTACCCAACGTGCAAAATTACGACCAGATTTTGAGCCCCCTATTGCTGAGGTTATGGATTTCCTATTAGAACTACCACATGAAGAGATGTATAAACCTGCTTATTAACATCTTCACCCTCTGTAGAGTAACTGTTTGGCCCAGTGAGACAGGTAATAGCTCCTCCTCCTCGGGGCAGTGACCTTTAGAATAATCAATAGTCAAGATGGTGTCTCAGAGGCCAAATTAAAACAAGGATGCTGGCATGCTGGCAGAAATGGCACAGGAAAGCGTGTGTATGTGTAGTGTGTGTGTGTGTACACATATACACACATATATATCTATACACATACATATACATTTATATGAAAAAGAGGAAAAAAGAAGAAATGCTTTCAGAACAGGCTATTTTTAAAATCAAGACCCATTAACAGAGAAATACATCTGCATTAAACCAAGTATAACAATGTATATTAACCAGCACAAACCAACCATACGGAGCTATCTAGTTATTTTTCTCAAATGCTAACTTCTCTGAGGGCTAGAGATAATTCAAAACTTCACATCCCACTTTTGAACTATGGAGCTTACTGTAAGTAAAAGAGTTGGTGAGATCTAGAATGGGAGGGGGTATCAATACTGCCCCTCAAAATCTGAGAAAGCAATTGTGGTCAATAGATTGTAAAAATGTCCCCAGTTCTCCTCCTGGCCCCATATCCCTGCCCTGTGCAATGTGATTCTCTTCAAGTGGCAGAGTTTATTTCTCCACCCCTTGAATCATGGCTGGGCTTGTGACTTGCTCTTGCTTGTGACTTGCTTTGTCTGCAGCAGAATGACTGTGTGCAAGTTCTGAGATTAGACCTAAGAGGCCACCTAGGACCAGCCAGCTGTAGCTGAACTGCCAGCTGACCACAGATTCATGAGCGAGTCCACTGAGTATGGCCTAAACTAGCACAACTGCCCAACTATCCATGCATCCTTGAGAAATAACGAATAATGAATAGTGACACCAAATAATGAATTTCGTGTCATTACATTTTGAGGCAATGTGTTACACAGCAATGGCTACCCAACCTTGCTGGACATCATGGTGAATAAGTTCCCTTTCTAAATAAAGGATTTTTTTTACATTCCTTTTTTGGTTCTAGATTATAGCCATTATTCTCATTTTTGCTATTCTCATGTGAAATAGAGTTCTCAATACTTCATACAATTAGGACAATTAATGGCTTTAAAAATCCAGATTTCTGATACAGTGCTTTCCCTAAATGCAAGATCTGGATCTAACCACAGAGACACTAGTTTCCTGTCATTGATCCTCTGCATTAGTTCAAAGGAACAGCAGCCATTACAGGAAAGCAGTGGGAAGATTAAAAGTCATCCAGGCCTGGGTGACCTGGACCCAGGTGAAAACTGGACTGCATCATGAATAGCCAGACTCTCTAGTAACCTTGTAATCCTCAATTGGCACTCTGAACTGAAATCAACCTCAAAAGCTAAAGCTGAAATGCATTTTAAAAAATGGTTAGTATCTTTAAATCTTCAGGTACCAATTGGGTCATTGGTCCCAGGATCCTACTCTGTATGTGAGCAAAGACAAACATCCTAACATTCTTTTTTCCTAAAAACCAAACTCTAATCACTGAGCAGACTGCTTTCAGGTAAAGAAATCTGAAAATAACCGGGTGTTCAATCTATTATATATTTGAATTCAAATGATAAACCATATAATTTTAAGCATGGACTCTCCAAAAACATTGGTGATCATGACATATTGAATAATCTACAGCTTGGAAGAGATCATAAAATACCATCAAGACAAAAAAATAAACATGTCCATTCCCTTGACTCCAGCAGATTTACTGCTTTGGCCCAGGGGAGGCTTCCAGGTAAAAACCTCTTCATGGAGACAGAGCAACAGCTGGGGAGGTCCCAGTTATCACTCTTATAAGCCCAGGTGCCCTCTTGTGCCCCTCAGTCCGCAAATACCAGCATCACCAGTTGCAAAGAAACACAAAATTTAAATGAGAATGAATTTCACACTTGAGGCAACAGGCAGCTTTACATTTGGATATGACATTCAGAGCTATGTAAAAATACTACTTTGCATACAGAGTACTGAACACTTTCCCTTGGAAACCAACTCATGTTCTGTGTGCCAGGACCAAGGGAAAACTGGCAACGTTGACTGGCAGAGTCTTTCATTTAAGTCACAGAATTCCAAGGAGGAATATAATTTCCCCCAAAGCATTTTGTATGAAGAAAGGAGAGTAAACCTTTGGGGATGGGCTACAAGCACCTACAATGAGAGAAATATACCCTTTGAAAGACGGAGAAACTGTAATTTTCCCCAAATTGGTAGTGAAAACGACTAAGAAAATTTGCAAAATCATACTAACATAGCACAATTCACCAGATTATCTTTTTTTTTTTTTAAGGTTCTTGGAAAGCAATATAGGGATTTTTAAAAAATGAATTGCCATAATAAGAGTTCCTAGTTATTGAGGATCTACCATACAAAGACTTGTGCAGCTGTTTTTACAGTCACCCTGGTCCTCACAACAATCCATCAACATAGGGATTGCTATTCTAATTTGAAAGAAGGAAAATTAAAGGAAATGGATATATAATTCACCAGAGGTCACATTCAAAATACATTTTAGTGATTTAAATAGTTTTGATTTAAACAATTTTATTGCTGGTTTTTGCTTTCGTCTACATTTGCTATTTTTCATTTTTTGCTGGCTCTGTGAACATATTTAAGTCAGAATTATTTAAAAACGAACACAGACTCCTCTAGACTTTTCTTATCTCCCCCATCTTTTTTCTTTCACCGGGTAATTCTCAAAATCCCTCTATTCCCCATTCAGATATTATTTTTTATTTATCTTCTTATTCCCAAACTCTCACTCAACCAAACTTCAAGGTCACGCTCCTTGAAACCAACATTTGGATTTTGGACAATGAAAACATCCTAAGTGGCACACCTCTGATTGGCTCTCCAGTTAGCAAGCTAATTTGCATAGATTCAGGAGGTAACCTGCCTTCCTTTGAAGACATCCTTCTGTACCAAATTTCTTTACCAGCATGCACACTGCCACCACCCTCTCATTTCACTGTTGTCAATGACACGAGTGACTGTTTATGTCTATCTGTTTCAAAAAACAAGAATTTAAGGTTGGTAAATAGGACAGAATTTTAATACT
Organism: Miniopterus schreibersii; assembly: GCF_964146895.1. Lineage (NCBI taxonomy): Eukaryota > Metazoa > Chordata > Mammalia > Chiroptera > Miniopteridae > Miniopterus > Miniopterus schreibersii. The sequence goes on along the minus strand of NC_138106.1, from coordinate 25,685,098 downwards.
ATGTCTTCTTTTCAGAGCAGATGCATTTTAATTCAGGTAACTAAAAACCAGTCAAACTCTTTGACCTCAAAGCTGACATGCAATTAATCTTAAATAAGTTATTAATATTCTTTGTAAAGTTTTAAAAGGCATTTCTAAGGACTAATAAAATTATTAAAATGTGAAAAATTAGCCCTGAACAGATGAGTGAGATATTTTCCTATCTTGTCAGGTGGATAATGTTCTTGAATACTAAGTGGGCGGAGATGTGCCATTTTGCAAAGGGTGGCTTTTGCAAACATTTGCATGGCATTTGTGAAACCATTCATCATCTAATGTATAGCCTTTTCCTTTGTTTTCAACCAAAATGGTCTTACTTTCATTTTCAAAAATCGAATATCGAAGAGAAAAAATAGTTTATAAAAATCCAAGACAGTGCAATATTAAAACTGCACATTAGATACCATAAAAACACATAATTGAAGATTGCTGGCAATAATAATTTAAGAGACTAAATATAACTGAGATTGGCTTTTTTACCATTTCCACAGTACTGTAATATTTAGGTGGAGATCACTGTTTCCCCTTAAAGAATTTTCTAAGTTTGAACAAGATAATAGAGGTCAATGCTTTGTAAAGCATAAAATATTAAACAATTTTATCAGGATATGATAATTAGAGCTGTAAATCAGACTGCTTGATCACATAGTTTAAATTACAGGCATTCTCTACAGAAATGCAAACATCTACATAATCTACGTAGGGGCATGTTAGCACTATCATATTGCATTCTCTTAAATTAAAATTAAAATTTAGCAACACACAGTTGAAATATACAGTGGAGATCTGTCAGATTCTATAGTATAATGTAATGTAATTTCTTGGTAATAGCTGACACACATTATCCTTGTGGGAATACATGAGCAATTTCAATGATATTACATAACTTCTTCCTCAAGATTTGAAAAGTTTTAGACTGAGCTTCCAAAACACATTAATTATGTGGAGACTCTCACAAAGGCAGACATGCAGGAAGTCTGATATCTTCGCTGCTGTGCTAAAGTGAGGCACGTTAAGTGGTCTGCAGGCTTCCTTCCCTTCTCTATTTTCAGACAATTGATTAATGATGGCACAGAAACACAGTAAGATCCACAGCATCTTAAAATAGCAGAAGGATTTTATCCCGCCAGTTTCTTGGGCCTGTCATTTTTATTACAGAAAAAAGCAAATGCACAAATCTCAAACTTAGCATCACTATTGTCTCTGAAGCCAACAGGCAGTCATTTATTCCAACTTGGAAGTAACTATTATGATCAATCAGGCATTTAAAATTGAGCCACTTCAAACTGTTGGAAAATTAATACACATATTTCATTTGATTTTACCTTCATAGTCTATCTCCTTTTGGGCCCAGGAGATAGGAATGATTAGTAATATAGTCACAGACAGCTTCCTTCAATATGTTCTTAGAAAATAGACTATGTTAGGAAGTTACAAGGTAATTATACATTGTTGTGCTATCATTGTAAGACACTTCCTAATTTTAAAGATGCTAAAGTGTCCAAAAACTGTGACTTAGAATATATAATAGAAATATTGTGTATATGGTGGGTGGGGGGGGGGGGCGAGTAGGAGACAAGTTAAAACTTCACAACAGAAAAATTCAGTGAGTGAACAAAGTTATTTCTCCAAGTATCTATCAGCACAATTATTTAAATATATTCTCTACAAGTTTTATGTGAAGGCAAATCTTCTAGGTATTTGACTTTATTTCAACATTAGTAACTCTCATGGATTCTGAATCCTCCTTATCATGTGAGTGAGAGGGACCAGGAGTAAGATTCATCAAGGGGCAAATGACAGGGGCTGGCCACCAGGGTGGATAATGTAACTTGAAGAGGCAAAGAATATTTTAAACGTTCTGTTGACAGGGGGAAAAAAGGGCTAATTAATTTGGTTCCTGCATTGCCAAGCTATAGGCTATGGGTGTTATTTTTACTTCCTTATTTTCCATTCATTCTTTAATCTCAACCTGTATGTCATCCCCTTTCCACTGAATGAGTATTTTTCAAAAATTACCAAGTTTTAAATCACAAGTTCTTTGCTTGCTCTTTCTTTCTTTTCCGTTTTAAGTAGCATATAAGACAATGATGATCCTGTTTCTCTGGAATTAAGTCTCTGAGCTCTCCTATTTCCTTTTCACCTTTTCCCACCTTTCTAAAGCAGGAGTCACAAGCACAGGTCCCAGAGCCAGGCCAGCTGACACACAGGAGAAAGCAGGCGGAGTCTCAGCACGGGAATGGCCAGGGTGTGGGTGGGACTGTGACCAACTGGAAAGTGGCTGCCCCCAACCCCCAGGAGATTTGAGCTAATTTATTCCCACACAGGAAAAGGGGCCCAGTGTTCCTACATCTTCTGATATTTGAAATATCTAATCACTTGTTTTAAAAGGAATTTACCTGCTCTGCAAAACACATCTGCAAGTCAAATTCAGCTCTCAGGCTGCCCGTTTGTAACAGCTGCTCTAAATAAATCTTTCTCTCATTTGCTGGCTTCCCTTTCTCTACACCCTCCTAAATGTAAGAAATTTAGCAAGTTTCTGCCCGTAGCCTCCGGGCTCTCACGTTTAGTGTCTTCTCAGTCATCTCATCCAACCCATCTCTGTGTTGATGGGTCTCACATCTATCCTACTAACTTGCCTTTAAGTTCTTAGGATGTGATTTTCCAGCAAATACTTGTTGGTGCTTGTCCTGCTCAGAACGCCTCAAGCTGTAAATACCAAATAACTGTGAAGCTTCAGTCATTCATTTCCCACATCTATTCACTAAAACCTGTGACTTGGGTTCCAATCCTAACTCCCTCACTTACTAGCATGTGGCCTTCGGTAAGTTACTTTACCTCTCTATGCCTCACTTTTCCTACCTGGAAATGAGGATAATAGTAGTCCCTACCTTACAAGGTTAGCATGAGGATTAAATATTGATTAGATAGCAGAATAAAAATGGAATTTTTTTTTTGTTTTCCTAAATTTGCAGAAGAGACCTTAAATCAATGTGTGATAAATAATTTATTCAGATCTTGCTAAAGGAGTGTTAATCTAGTTTTGTGATTCTTAGCTGTTCAATCACTTATGGGTATATAACAAGTGGTATGGATTAATTTTTAAAGATTGGTAGAGATTTTCTTTAAGGAGTTTTTTTTTTAATTGAGTATAATTAACTGAATATAATTATGTGCTAAATGCCCTTCCAAAGGTATAAGATGTATTAACCTATTTAATCTTCCTAAGAATCTGATGAAATAAGTCCTTTATTAGCCCCATTGTAGAGATGATGAAACTAAGGCTCATTAGGAACATACCAAACGTAACAGGGAGCCTAAGTGGAGAAGCCAGAATAGGAGGTCAGGCAGTCTGGTCCCGGTTGCAGCAATTCGTGACTGTCCTAGATACTGTCATTGGAGTTGTCGGGGACTGCTGCCTTCCTCCCCTTCTCACTGAATGCTTTCCCTGAACCTTAAGTCAAGTGTAGAGGGTGTTGGGAGAACCACTCTGAGATCTTGATATAGGCCATCTGGACATTGGGAGACTCATGCGCTGGTATCAGACCCACATTTGAAGATGAAACACCAGAGAGTGGAACTTCCCTCGGTGACAAAGTACAGGAGCACCTTTCCCACAGGTTACATGCCAGCCCCATAGATGGCATCTTGGAAGGGGACCGATGAAGAAAGGGTTAAAGGACAAGAGCAGCGTGGGGATAAAGTGCCCATCTCTGAACTTGAGTTAGACCTGGGCTTGGCAAGAGAACAAGCTTTAAACTGAATTTGAAATTAAAGTTTTGATTAGAGAGAGCGATCCTTATTAATGGGCTCATACAATAAAAATTGAGAGTGACAGAAAAGTCATGGGATCTTTCTGGGACTTCATCCAGAAGCAGGAAAAAAACAAATCAACCATGCGGCTGAGCAGAGCAGAGAGGCGATGATGTTCCGCACATTTCGGCTGAGACCACAATCATTTGCTTCTCAACAACTTTTAGATCCCCCCTTGTTACTTCCAAAACAGGGCTCCATTCTCTGATGTGGCACCCAGGACTTTTCACCCTTTGACCCTGATTCTATCTCTTTTATCTTCATCTCCCATCACATCCAAAGCTAAATCCAGTCGTACTCCAACGGTATACACAAAATGCATGTGTATCATTTCACACCATTAGGCCATTCACTGCTCACGTTAGTCACCCTGCCTGCCAGGAGCTTCATTCAAGCCCACCTTTCAAATTTCTCTCATTCTTTGAGGTTCAGCTGATATCCCACCTCCCCAATGAAGCACTCAGGGATTTCCCCAAATGGGGTTAATAGCAATTTCCTATCACATATCTGTTATCCTCTTTCAAAATATAATTAAAATCAGTGGTTTATAAACCTTGTCATCCACTAAATTGTGAATAAATTCCTTGAAGGTAGAAAGACATTTTCTCTTTGTTAGCATTCCATATCGCATTTAGCAAATGATATGTACACAGAAGGCTCAATAAACAATAGTAAAATTAAAATTTAATGAATATTGTGACCTAAAACCTTTTTTATCTTCAAAGAACTGTGCAAAAGTCTCAGGACAAGCTATACCATATGGACCTTTTAAAGGTGTAATGTGTAGTAACCTATTTAATCCTCATAGGAATCTGATGAGACAGGTCCTTTTTCAGTCCCATTTTACAGATGAGGAAACTAAGGAAAAATAAGAACTTACCTAATGTAGCAGAGAACCTAAGTGGAGAAACATAGATGGTCAAGAGTTGTAACATCTTTGCTTTAAACAAAATAATGATATCTGGACACAGTCATATCAAAAAGCAATTTAGAAAACTAAAATATTCCACATGTCATACTGATCCTTATATTTAAATATCAAGGAATTATGGCAGTAGAATGAATATATGCCAAACAAGTAAAAATAAGGATTAAGTCATGAGTAGATACAAATTTCACAGCACAGTGGGCCATGGCCCCAACCAGTAATGCACAAAGGGTATGTATGCACGTGTGTGTGTGTGTGTGTGTGTGTGTGTGTGTGTGTGTGTGTGTGTGTGAAAGGTGTGTGCACTGGGCAGTAGAACTTCTGGATGACTCAATTTCAGGAAAAACAATTTATTTTGTGCTCTGCCAGATATTCAGTTCAGGGCTCTGGAATCAAGCAGCAAGAACAGTCACGGATTGCTGTAGACAGGAAGAGGGCTATATTTACCAACATACAAAAAGAATTTTAGACAGTGAAGATTGGGAAGCCCTATAAAAACAAAAAAGACAGACCACTCGGCATCTGCAGAATGCAAAAAATAATTCTTCTGGTCATTATTTATGAGAGATGATGAACAGGACTTACAATCACCTACCAATTTACAGCATCTGTCACCAGGCTCGGTCCAGCTGGACAGGCAGGTACACTGGCTAGTCACGGTCCCACTGAGAACTATTATTACTGATGTGATACAGCAGACAGCTTAGGCTATGGAAGCAGGTTGGACAAGCTGCATCCACCCAAAGAAAAAGCACCCTCCTTCCATCTTGAAGTTGAGCATAGGCTGTTATAGCACTTGACATTTCAACAACACCCTTGGCTAAAATCTACAAATGTGAGGCCAAAAAAAGAACACCCTTAATCAAACTTTTTGACTATTCAGTTTTTCTTCCAATGGAATCTTAATTTTCTCTATTTTCTTTAAATTTTACACCAGGCAGCTACAATATTTAATATTAACAACGATTGCCTTCTTTCACGAATACGTAGTGTTTCTATGAACGTTACTGATTATCTAGTCCTCAATTACTAACTACATATGTTACCTTGGATAAGTTACTCTATTCTTTCCAGATTCAGTTTCCTCATTGGCAAAATGGGGGAAACCCAACTTAATTAACTGTCCTGAGGATTAGCTGAGTGAGTTGGTGGAAACCACATAGCACGGTGAACACAGAATAGGCACTTAATCACTCGGCTCACATGAGTGTTGGATAATGTATGGTCACTGCACAGCCTATGCCTACACTTACCATTTAGTGTTACCTAGTGCACACTGCATTGTATATTATTATATAAATATTACATATCACATATTACGCAGGTGAATCCCTTCCTTTTTGTTATAGAAACTAAGAGCCAGATATATTTATTCACTTTTCTAAGGCAGTTCTATTATATTTAAAAGAAAAAAACCTGCATACATTAGAGGGGAATACAGAAATACATATATCTATAATCCTGAGAGGAAGCTAAATAGTCATAAAACATCATCCTTGTCTGATGTTGTTAGTCTTCTATTCCTCTGAAAAGCTTCTTTTGAAAAGTGCTTTCAGAAATGGAATAGATACTAAGGAAGTTTTGCCACTGATCTTGTCTTAAAAGCCCTGACAATTCAATTCAGTTCAGTGTAGGCTACTGAATATTTTTCAGTACCATAAATTGTATTTCTCATGTATTTTTTTACTTGGTGGATTGTTTCTATGAAACTTTAATCCCAAACTTCTTTACTAAATTGTTAAGAATGTTCTTTAATTGACACTAGTATATCTTTAATGAGCATCCTTTGTATATCAAGAGCTGGGGAATGAAAAAACAAATGATAGCTTTAATCATGTGCAAACAGCAATTATATAACAGCATTATTGGCGGTGCTCTGGAAAGAAGGGATTTAGTATTTTTGGTTTTGGGTTAGTTTCCATATACTGAAAAATAAAAATCCCTGAAGAACTTTAACAGGCAATAAAAATGGACAGAGGAAAAAAATCATTAGTGGGAAGATTAATGAACAATAGCACTCCATTTAAAAGCACAGGGTGCTTGGGGGAATGACTAAAGCAAATGGGGTGTGTGTGAAAATAGTCAGTGATCTTAGGAACAGAGAGATGATGGGTCTTTAGGACCCAAAACTCTTTATAGAGTTTTGACTTCATCATGTAAAGCATTAGCAGGTCACTGAGGATTATCAAGTAAGAACAGGATTAACTTCAGTTTTAAAGATGTAACTGAGACATTATAGGTAATAAGAATTCTGGAAAGAGCAGCTCTTGGGCCCCTTTTCAATGGCTATGTGCCAAAAAAAGACAGCTAATTTGAATATTAGCTGTTTGAAAACAGAAGACAACTATCCTGAAGACCAGGTCCACACAACTCCTCAACTAAATGCCTCTCCATCACTGCTGCACGACTCCCTTCCGTTCCCACACACGATGGAGAGATGAGCTCATTGGCAATGACATACCCATCAGTCCTCAAACAGATCCCTATTTAAGAACAGAATTTGCACAATGGCTTTTTGAAAGGCCTGTCACTACTTCAGTGTCGCCTCTCCAAGGCACTTCTCTGTGGGAGCTGACATTTTGCTGACACTTCATCAGGCTGGACTGCCTGCTGAGAACCAGATTGGTGAGGGACATGCATCTCACTGCTGGAAAGGATGGGAGATGTATTATTTAAATACAATTTATCTTCCAGCAACTTTAAAAATCTAATCTAGGGTTGCTTCAGAGAGGTTCGAAGCTACTACTGCATCTCACCTCTTTGCGTTTGGTGATGTTTAAAACTTTTAAATATTCTTCTAATAATCTTCTGTTTGTTTTGTTTTGTTTCACATGTACTCATTTTTTTCTGCCTTAGATAACTGCCTTCTTTTTTACAACAGTGTGTCATAAAGAAAATGCCAGCCCTGGTTTATAGTAGGTGTGTTACAGGTAGTTGGAATACCGTTTACAGGTCATTTAAGGGAGCAAGTGGTTCCCCCAGGTTTGAGTCAGTGCTCCAACCATATGAATTACAGAGAGAGAGAGGAGCCTGTCTACAATAAAGCCTCCAACACTTTTTGTATATTTTTTGAATCTTGAAGCAGCTGAGCTAAACAATTGATTGTTTTAAAAATGAAATAGACTAAATAAATAGTGAACTTTTTGTTGGTTGGAACCATTTATTTCTTGGTTAATTTAATTCAACTCATTATCTGTTTAGAAACAGCTAAGTAAAAGAGACACCTAGAGAGTACGAAAAAAGAAAGTGAAATTAAGAAATCATTCTGTGTGTTCAGCATGCAATATGATACCAGCCAGTGCTAGACTGGAACAGTTAGTAACAGCTCAGGAAAACCAATTGTTAAGTTTTCAGGGACTTTTGTGAATCAGTTGACATCACATTGGTTACCTGAAGTCATCAAGGTGGGAATATTGCACTGTGGAAATTGGCAAATGCTACAAATGCAGGTTTTTATATTTCAGAGACCCAGTTGCTTAACATTTACCAGCTTACCTCTACAGAAGGTTTCCACCTGTGTTCAGTATGGTTTTATGATATTTAGTGATGGTTCACCATCCTTATTTCATTATGATTCATCATTTCATGATATTTGATCATATGATGTTTAAAGCATAAGCTGTATTTGTAATTAGTTTCTCCCTTCTAGTGTTTTCTCTCTTATTTCCTTTCCTTCAGTAGTGGAGGGGCCTATTTTGTAAATGCTCATAAAAATATGGCAGAATTCAGAGAAGTAATAACAAAATGACTGAGGGATAGAAAACGGAACTTCTGACGAGAGGGAAATGAAGTGTTCACAGAGAGCATTGCAGGCACACCTTGTTTTATTGCTCTTCGCTTTACTGTGCTTTGCAGATAATGCCTTATTTTACAAACTGAAGGTCTGTGGCAACCCTGCATTAAGCAAGTCAATGGACACTATTTTCCAACAGGCTCTACTAGTGCTTAGCATTTTTTAGCAATAAAGTATGAACATTTTTTAGACATAATGCTCTTGCACGCTTAAAAGACTAGTATAGTATAAACATAACTTTTATATGCACTGGGAAACTAAAAAAATCATGTCTTGCTTTATTAAGAAATTTGCTTTATTGTGGTGTCTGGAACTGAACCTGCAATATCTCCAAGGTATGCCAGTACTATGTTCTTTTACGTGTGTTTTTTAAGTTTTTTGGTGCTGCCAAGCAATGTTTAATATTCATATCATGTGAAACAGATGAAAATAACTGTAACAATAAAGAGCAACAAGTTCAATTAGACTGAAGGAAATCTCTTCCCTACTTGGGAACAGGTAAGCCCACCAGACAGTATTTTAAGGATAGACAATTATTTTACTTGGATATTTAATCAGTGATTGGTCTGAAGATATTAATTTTCTCCTTTGGATTGTTAAGGGGGAAAATGTAAAGTTGTAAATATGGGAAAGACCAAAATGTACAAAGGAGAAAACTACTCAGCCCCAGTCCAACCATCTAGAGATGGCACTGTTCCCAACTGCTGTCCTTTCTGATCAGTCTTCCACAGACACACACAGGTGCATGTTCTAACAAACTTGGAGCATTCTTTATATAGACCACTTAATGCCAATTTAATGTCAATTCTCCTGACATTACACATGAATCTAGATGGCCTCTGAATAGTCTACTAATGTGATATAGAATTTGTTAAATTATTCTCCTTCTGGTGGATATTTAGGTTGTTATTATTTTGTATTTTATTATTATAAATAATGGTGAGATAAAGAAAAAGCTGAGACCATTTTTCAAATTATCTGGTAAAACTCCTGATCTATAGGGTGAAACTGCCCTCTTCCGAGATGGCACTTTCTTATTCAGGGTGTGAGAGTGTCTATGAAGCCTCAGCCATTACCACCCTCAACGCTGGTTAGGGAGTGGGAAAAAAATACAACCTATCATAAAACAGAGAGTCTTCTAACAAAGTGAAATAAAACCCTGTTTTAAAAAAGAATTATTTTCCCCAAGTAATTGTATTTATAACTTTTAAAAATTAGAATTTACATAAAGCTATCTTTAGAAATTGCTATTTGATCCCTCCTGCCTCTAAAACATACTACCTTGTACAACTTATACACATTTTTACAGTTCATTATGCAGAATGACTAGATTTTAAAATTCTGTAAGCATCATAACAGGATATTTAGAGAAATGTATGCTTTTCTTGAAACATAAGCCCCTTTCAAATGCCATACATTCTTTGAGGAGTATGCATGAAGCATTTTTAGTAAGTCCTATCCTTTGGTTCCATTCATTTTATGAAATATATTATTATCATGATTATATAATTTGTGCTTTGTGCCTATGTGTGTAAAATTAGATAATAGCGCATAACACAAAAATTGAACTGGATGGACTAGGAGTTGGGGAATATTTTTGCTTATTCAATTCAATACATTAGCTCATATATCAGGCTGCCAACAAAATTAAGACACTATTACTTGTCATCAAAAATCTCTCAAGACTATCATGGTATTTTCTACTGAGGTTTTTAAAATCTAGAATGGAAGAGAGTTGTAACATAATTATTACATTAGTATTTTAAAGAATGAACAGTTTATCTTTCTCTTCACCAGTTTTTAAATAGTCTATTTATATCACGTTGACAATTGGAACAGTATAAACTTTATCAGTATCTGCTTAATAATTATTCCATTAAAGTTGAGTAAGAAAATGTCACTTCACTGTGGAAACAGTGAGTAACTACCTTTTGAATATGTAAATTCTTACCTTTAAGCTTTTTTTTTTTTTTTTTTAAAGCAAACAAGTAGGTTAGGGATAGCCAACTGCTACAGCAGCACACTTTTATACTGTTTGAAGTGCTTGTCAACAGAGCCAGAATGACAGTCCTAAAGGAAAAACTACTTAGTGATATCCAGAGATATCATTGGGCAAGGACCCTGTCCTATTGCTCGGGCTTGAGGGCTATCCCGAGGGGCAGCAATGCATTCTCCAAATGGCCAGATGATTAGCTAAGTGCTAAATACCATCCTGGCATTACATTTTATATGTACAGCTAGGCTTCTGGTTTTATTCGCTTGCTGGTTTATAGAAAGTTGTAAGCACTGAAAGCTAATTCAAGTCACTATTTGCCCCTCATAAAATCATAAGTCATCACAAACAATACTCATGCTAACCTTTATTAGACATATTTAAAATAGTAATGTAAAAATAATATTGTAATAACTATGGATGGTGTCATATGGGTACTACACTTATCAGGGTGATCACTTTGTAAGTTATATACACATCTATTCAATATATTGTACACCTGAAACTAATGCAATATTGTATGTCAACTGTAACTGAAAAATCACACCCATCCAGGCCACAGCTTCCCGGGAGTTCTCGTAGAGAAGGGAGTACAGGCAGGGTTAACAGAGGTAATGTAAGAATCGCAAGGGGGAAAGGAGCTAGCGGGGTATTATTTCTACTGGCTCTTTGAAACATTCATTTTAATTAATGACTTTTTATCAGTCTATAATCTGCTTCCACTTTGATAAGAATTAAAAACATAGTCTGATTCTTTAGAGTACCACTTTATAACTTTAAAGACTCTAGTAGATTTGTTGCAAAGGTGGCTGCAGCCCCATCTCCCAGCTTGCAGGTCTCTTGCAATGAGATTTTGCTCTTCCTCTCATCAGGAGGTAGAATCTCTCTCTCCTCGCCTTGAATCTGGCTGGCCTTGTGGCTTGTTTTACCCAGTAGAATGTGGCAGATGTGTGGCTTCTGAAGCTAAGCTTCTGATACTTTATGGCTCTTACCTTCACACTTTTGGGACACTCCTTCTTGGACTGTTGTCTTGAGACTCCCACGCGATGAGGAAGCCCAGGCTAACCTGTGGAAATGCTACGTGCAGGAAAGACTGGGTCCCCTGGCTGGGAAGGCCACTCAGGCCCACTTCCCAGACCATCTACCGGCCAGAGCAGCCGCCAGTGGCTCCAGCTAAGACCAGCAGGAGAACCATCTCATCAACCCCACAGGATCAAAAGAAATAATAAATCATTGTTTTAAGCCAAGTATCGGAATGGTTTGTTATACAACAATAGATAACTGAAAGATGGGCCCTAACAAAATAGCTCATAGAGCAGTTAGGGAAAAAAAGCATTTATAAAGCTAACAACTTTATTGACTCGTCGGTTACCTTCTCTAGGTTAATGACTTACGTATGGTGCAGGCTTTTCCTGTGTAACCAGGAGGGCAGTCACAGTTTCCAGTGTTTTTGTGGCACTGACCTCCATTCTCACAGGGTCCACAGGAGAACTGGCACTCTGGTCCCCAGAGGCCATCAGGGCAGGCTTGTGAAATAAAAAGAGAGAAAGAAAGGAGCTAAGGCTTGTAACAAATCAAGATGGTCCCAGATTTTTGCTGTTGCCTGAGTGAGTTGGAAAAGTGTTGCGTGTGTGTGTGTGTGTGCGCGCGCGCGCAAGTGCGTGTGGGTGTGTATGTGTGTGAGTGCAGGTGTGTGCCACTGGGCTGCAACAAAGAAACATGTGAGCAGCCTCCAAGGATTTATAGCACTTCCAAAAATATTCCCTGAAGAAATCAACATGATGCTGTATCTTGTCACTTTGGAACACAGATATAGAGGTGGGCTTTTTGCTGAAAATGTGGTTTTTCAGACAGTAACAATGGGAGCAATTTTGATATATGTCTTTGGAGGCAGTTGCACAGAACAAAACCAGAAAATGAGATGTAATTTGTAAAGGTAGCATAGGAGGCGCGGTGCTGGGGAAGCTGTCCCCAAATGGTTACCTGAATCCTGTTCTCCTAGTCTCTGCGTCTATTGTAAGCCGGAATAGCCACCTCAGAGGTTTGTAATTTGTGTATTTTATAAGAGCATACATTGTATAAAGAGGAGAAAGTGCTGCTTTGTTGAATGCCCTTTGAACAGAAAAGACGGCTGATGCTGCAGGGACCACTCGGGGCTTAGTTAGAGGCTTCAGCATATGTCCTACCATCAAAACCACTGGAATTAGAAACCTGGCAGAAAGCATTCTTTTAACCCAGGAACAACAGTGAAACTTTTCTAAACATATCACAATTGTGGGAAGAGACATCAGTCCAAGTTGGCCTAAAAGTATCTTCTTTCATGGGCAGAGTTTCAATGAATAGCAGAATTATTCAATTTTCTGGGATGTTTATACGTTTTCTGGCTATTAACTGTTGATCACTTACTCTGTGCCATGCACTTTACATACATTAGCTCACATTTGCATAAAAATTACTATGTGACACAAGCACAACTTTAGCTTCATTTTAAATAAGAAAGTGGGGCTTGGAGAGGTTAAGAGATTTACTCTGGGTCATGTAGCTCAGAAGGAGCAAAGTCAAACTGAACCCAGATCTCCTGGCTCCTGCAACTGGTGCTCTCGGGCACTACACCAAACTTATGCTGCAATACCAACTACTCAGCACCTGTCAAGTCAGTTAACCAGGAGACACACCACAGTTCAGATTTGAAGTTCATTCAGTGTGGACCTATTGTAACAGAAATCTGTCCTTATTACCTTATTATAATGACATACGGGTTGAATGAACCTCCTTAGAGGGACTCAGGGGGCAGCTGGGCCAGAGCCCTCCACATTCAGAGGTCTGCCTGCAGCTGGGGTCCAAAAATGCCCCAGGCTACAGACTAATCAAAACAAAAACACTGGCTGGATTTTTTTTCCCCCCTCTCTCCTTTTTGCTCTTTCACAGATTTTTCTGCTCTTAAAAGTCATTGCTGATGGGCTAAATGGGTCCTGGTGCTGATTGTGGAGAGCACCGTTCATTAGTGCCATTGAAACAATTTGCCGTCTTTAATTAACTATTCATCTGCAATCTAGACACAGGGATGGAGTCATGATTCTTGAAGATATGTCTGGTGCTAGGAGCACTTGGGCCACTTCACTCTTGAAAAGGAGAAAGAAAAACAGGCCTGATTTTCATTGTGCACATGTCTGGGAGAGCTCCTTTTGCCTTGATTTCAGCTGCCAATCACGGTGATTCCATTCATCCACCCTGGTCTGATTCATAATTTCATTCTGTGGCTAGACAAAATTATTAGAATTGGACAAAGTTATCTGATTGAAAAATAATATGTTTTCCTGAGATTATGGTGACCTCTCTATTTTTGCTGATTTACATATACTTTCAACTCATTTTCCTTCACAGTGGGAATCTCAGAAGCATTTCCCAATATATTCAGTGGCTGCTTTAAGGGAATGTTATCAGAATAAATTAAATTTACCCAGGTGTGTGTATGTGGTATTGTCATCTCACGCATTGCCTTCCAGGGCATGACTTCTCTAGTGGAGAAACGACTAAGGGGCTGACCCTAGCCTTAAAAATCAGTGAAAGCAGGAAGAGGTTTAGAGATTGGCATGGGATCCTCTCTTATACCATAGAAAATACATTTGTGTAATGTCAGGCTTCTGTCTCCCCAAGTTCTTTTCCCCATTGCTTAGAAAGTCACAGTCCTGTTCCCGAAATAGCCCTTGCTCCACAAAATCTAGATGGACATTGCTGCTTACACACTCCCGTTCCACAGCCTCAGGATGACCTGGCAGACCTAGAATACTCTCCCTCCCTTTTAGTCACCTCTCACAGGCCCTGCGACTCTCAGAAGATGATCATGCAAGGAGCACGTGTAACACTCAGGGCTAAAGACAACTCCAGACCCAGAGCCCGTCTCTGTAAGTGGACCCAACAGTATGAAGGCTTTCTTTCAAACCCTTCAAATCTCCTGATTTTAAACAAGATTGGCCTTTGGATCCCATCAAAGGCAAAAAGTTCACTTGCTGTTAGTTATGATCATTTTATTTGTTATATGTTCAGTCTTGCTATATATTAAAATTTTTAAATGCTGTGAGAATTTCCCCTGAGTAAAATAGTAACAAGTGCTTAATTCAAAATGATAACATGAGAAAAATCTATAAAGAGTAAAATTAAAGATTCACACTTATGTATTCACTTAAGAACACACTTATGGAGTAAGTCCTGTATGTCAGGGTTGTTCTAGGATTTGGGGGACACTTTGGTGAACAAAAGGAACAGATGTCCTCCTCTGGGGCTCAGCTTCTTGCAGGAAGGACAGGCAATAAGTATTAGACATAATAATAATTATAGGATATGTTTAAAGATGATAAGCACTTTGGAAAAATAGCAAAAGTTCAAAAAGACATGCAAGTTGCAGCTTTAAGGAGGGCGGTACTGATAAGGTTCAGTGAAAAGATGGCATAAGACTTGGTGAAAAAATGGAAGAGCTGTGCAGGCACTTTGGAGATTTCCACGAGTCCACAAGCAGAGAGAGCATTACTAAACCTTGGAATACCTTTGTCCACATTTTCTATGCACCTACACACTTCTATCTATATATGCTACTTATAATTGGAATTAGGATGTACATCAACTTTTATATTTATAGATTTATACAAAATTAATTATGTATACTTTGAAATTTGCGAAAGGAACACACTGATAACTGTATTTAAATTTTCCAAAATTTTTCTGTGGTTAGAGTCTTTCAACTGTATGTTTGAATGATCTATCTTTAGATGTAAAGAAAATTATTTTTTAACTCTTAAAGCTAGCAGTGCCCTTGGTTGATTCATTCACCTCAAAGAGGCGATTGGCCAGCATTAACCTTCTTAGAATAAGGTTCTCTGCAATGTGATCTTTCTTCCCTTCCTTGCTCAAGCTGGTAAGGGGACAGCTAACAGCAGAGGCTGAGATGACAAGGTTAAACAACTTTATTGCCCTGTGTCTCAGTTTCCTCACCTGCAAACAGGGGATTAATAAAGCTTACTCCTCTCCTGAGAACAGTGGCAGAATAAATAATTAATGATCATATGGTGCTGAACAAAGGCTGAGCATTGTTATTAAAGAAGAAAGAAAATTTATCATCAGACTGTACCTTGCTGGCATCTGTTGCCTTGGTAACCGGATTTGCAGGTGCAGCTGCCATTTTTGGCGCTGCATTCCAGGGTGTTCTCCTCCACACACTGGCATTCTGACGAGCAGCCAGCTCCGTAGGTCCCCTTGGGACAGTCTGCAAGCAGATGGAGGTGAACCATTACCTGAAAGCCACACCTTGTGTGTTTTTCACATTGTTAGTGCACAGGCATGTAGTTCTGCAGGGCCTGATTATGGGGAAAACAAGGGCTCATCCTAACTGCCAAACGAAAAAACCCCAAAAACAAAAACCAGGGAAAAAAATGTCTTTCAAAACAGGCAATTCATTTGCTTTTTGGCAACTGGATGTGAACAGTGAAGCCTGAACTACTTAAAAGGCTTTGGGGCTTCCCGGAGAGAAATTGCTTCTCAATGTCGTTCCATTGGTGCCTATAGTTAATGTTCTCCAAGGCCTGCAAAGGCCTGCCAGGCCCCATATTCATCCTGACACAGCATGGAGAAGATGGACAAGCATTGAGGTGAAGCTCACCATTGTTTTCCTTCCCTTTCATTATATGGTAATCGGAAATAATTTTACATCGTGTAGATAACACATAACTTTCATCGTAACAGCAGCATTATCTTGCCCACATCTTTGGCAAATGGTGCTTGCCTTTCCTTCACTATTTTTCCCCATGAAATTAGGTTTTACAGATGATAGTCAGCACAGGAATTATCATTTGAAAAAGTCTACCTTTGCATTCAGGAAAGCCCACCCTTAGGTCTCTTTTTGAGGAGTTACTTACAGTAATTCAATCCCCTTTCCAAAATACACCTCTGGCAATTTTTTGCCCCCTTAAGGATGTCCAAGGGATTTATCAAATAAAAGATCCTTCAAGTGCCCTCCAGGCTCAAGGTAATTGTACTATATAGGCTTTGCTAAGAAAGCTGCTTTTAAAGAACAAAATAAGCCATTTGACTTTCTGGTGAATGGAAATTAACATCTTCTAATACCTGCTATTATTAGCAGAGATGATTGAAAGTGGTGGCTACAATGCCACCCTATAGGGGGATTCTTGTCCCTGCCAGGGATAGACAGAGTTACCCCTAAATCGGAACAGAATTATTATCAGGACTCCTTGTTCACTGTTAATATTATTTTATTTGGATGATAAGTTATACTAATCCTTTTTTAAAATATGTCTTTATTGATTTCAGAGAGAGGAAGGGAGAGGAAGAGAGAGATGAAACATCAATGATGAGAGTCATTGATCAGCTGCGTCCTGCGCATCCCCTACTGGGGATCAAGCTCGAAACCCGGGCATGTGCCCTGACCAGGAATTGCATCCCAATCTCCTGGCTCATGGGTTGATGGTCAATCACCGAGCCACACCAGCCAGGCACACTAATCCTTTTTCACCTTTCCTGTGGCTTCTGAGTATTGAGTCCCTTCCCAGACCCACCATCCCCAAGGTCTCTCAGCGACACTGTCTTCCTTGGTGGAGGCCTCTCCTCGTTCATCCCAGAGGATTCCCTTCCCTGGATTGACTTCCATGCCCTTACTCTTTCTGGTTCAGCATGCAGAACAGTGGCTCAGGGGACAGTTCAGGCACAATGGGATGCTTAAATGTGACAGGTGGGTATATTAAGAACATATAACTGAAAATATGCTTAGGGAAAAAAAGGAAAAGTGGCAGAAGTAACTTCTTTTCAGTCCAGTGTCTACTCAGTGTTGTTATACATTGAAATATGTCCTCCAAAAGTTCATATGTTGAAGTCCTTACCCCTAGTATCTCGGAATGTGACCTTATTTATAAATTAAGTCATTGTCAATGTAATTAGTCAAAATGAGGCCATACTGAGGTAGTAGAATGGGACTCTAATCTGAAAAGACTGGTGTCCTTATAGAGGAAATATGGACACAGAGGTACTCATACAGGGGGAACACCATGTGAGGACTGGGGTTGTGCTGTCATGAGCAAAGGAAGCCAGGACAGAGGCCTGGAACTGATGCCTGGTGCCTTCAGAGAAAGCATGGCCTGCTGACACCTAGATCACAGACTTCTAGCCTCCAGAACTTTGGGGCAATAGATATTTGTTAGTTAAGGCACTCAGTTCATGTCTCTTTATTACGACAGCTCTAGAAAACTAATATAGAGTGGCAAACTCAAGCTTCTCAGGGGTAGGCAAGTGGCATTAATAAATGAAGCCACAAGTTTAAGCAAAAAGAGTCTTGAAAAAACTTATATGTGTATATTTTTTCTAAAGATGGTCACATTCAAAATGCTAACTACTGTTATCACCACCACCATCTGCTCTTTAAATATTTGACCAGATGAGTTATGATTTTAATGGGTTCTTTTGCCAAAATATCTAGTATTGCCTTATAAAATATTCAAAAGTTATTATTAAAAAATGGGGTGTATCTTGTTACTTTACAGCAGTGATTTTCAACAAGTGTGCTGCAAGAATTTTTAAAACATGCAATACCTAACTATTTAGTCAGGGGCACTGACCTCTTTTTCTTAGATTGTCAAATAAAAAAATAACAACAACCAACACAACTATCATCCAGTGTGAATGCTTATCTTGAACCATAAATATATAGGTTATATAATAGAGTTGCATCTTACTGGTCACATTGCATAATAAGGTGGAGCCTGATTGGTTAATTCAGAAATCCCTATATACAAGTATAGGCACCTGAATTTTTAAAAAGTCACTTTGGAGCATATTTTTTTGTAAATCAGTAAAAATTATACTTTTTTTTTTTTGGTCACATTGGCAAAATTATGTTTTTTTGGTGTCCTGCAGAATTTTAGTAATTAGTTTATGTGTGCCATGAGAGGAAAACGGTTGAAAATCACTGTCCTAGAGTAACAATAATAGAAATTATGCTGTAATTGTTTCTAGGTAAGCTTTCTTCTCTTGGCATGTTCTTAGAGGCATATGATATTCTGGAACACACCCTCTGCACCTGTATTTTTCTTTCTTTCTTTTAATCCTCACCTGAGTATATATTTATTGACATTTTTAGAGGGTGGAAGGGGGAGAGAGAGAGACAGAGAGAAAGAAAGTATGAGAAAAAGAGACATTGACTGGTTGTCTCTTGTACTTGCCACAACCGGGATCGAACCTGCAACCTAGATATGTGCCCTGACCCAGAACTGAAGCTGTGACCTTTCGGTGTATAGGATGATACTCCAACCAATGAGCCACACAGGCCAGGGCTGCACCTGCATTCTTCACATTTCCCCAGGCCTTCTCCCCATCTCTTCTACGTTGCTAACCCAAGCGAGATCTTTCCTCATGACCCAGATTCAGTTTTCCATGATGCCTTCACTGGCTCTCTCTTTGGAGTAGTCACAACTTAGATTGTTTTCTAGGGGTACACCTTTCATAAAATAGACAAAACCCATGGACATTCAACCAGAAATACAAAATAAAACTGTAAAAGATCTCTGTTATTAAGAAATGGGTCGCCCAGCTGGGCATGGCTCAATGGTTGAGCGTCGACTTAGGATCCAGGAGATCGAGGTTCGATTCCCGGTCAGGGTACATGCCCGGGTTGCGGGCTCAATTCCCGTTGGGGGCGTGCAGGAGGCAGCTGATCAATGACTCTCTCATCACTGATGTTTCTATCTCTCTCTCCCTCTCCCTTCCTCTCTCTAAAATCAATATACATTTTTTTTAAAAAAGGGTCATGGTATTACTGATGTCCACTCAGGAGGGATTTTCAGAGGAGAGCATAGAGAACAGGTAGAGGAGTGTGGTGGAGATTGTTTCAAGCTCACAAGTGGGCAACCAGAGATGCCCTTTTAGTAGAAATCCTGTAAGTTAGTTACTTAACAGGCTGAAGTACTTATTGGTGATTGTTTTCTCACATCTTTTGCAAAATATGATTGATGGTCAAAATGCAAAATAAGCAGCCTGTTATAGAAATTTTAGGGACTGATATTGCTATGCACTAGAACAGAAATAATGGAGACTTTTTCTATTCCTTTTGATATTCAACTCCCATAAAGTGTAAAGCCTCCTTCTAAATGAACTAATAACAAATTTTTCTCAATAATTAAGGTAAACACTAATGAGAAAAAATGTAAAGAATTCATTCACCCAAATCTAGATTCTCTAAAATAAGAAGGCTAAAAAAAGACTAGAACATAAATTATCAAATATATATAAAATATATTTCTTAGTCTCTTCCTTTGGCACTTTTCTGAGCCTCCATGCTTCACACAGAGAGCAAATGTAGTGTCTGTGACTTACTCAGATGACAAAACCTCCCATAGCGCCCTGGCTCACACACACAGGCACCATACACCCTGTGGCAATGGCCGTTGTTGGCACAGTTACATTTCCTTTTGCAGTTCTTCCCAAAAAGTCCTTTTGGGCATCCTAGAGGCAGAAGGACAAACAAAGCAAATATTAACCCCCACGCAAAACTTGCTAGAGCTGTTGTTACATGAAATAAGGAGCTTGGAAAAGGTGAGATGTTTCCAATAAGATTGAACTTAGGCTAGGGAGAAGTTTTAAAAACCACAAATATGATATATTCTCTGCCTAAAATTCTACAATGACTGGACATTGCTGTCAGGTTAAAACTCCAAGCTTAACGAATCTATGAGCCTTTATAATGGCTGACCTCATGTGGCACTAATATCTCCCTGGTGGACTTTTTCTCCACCACCGACCTTCTTTTGGTTCCTCTAATGCACCTCACTCTTACCCTCCTCAGAGCGTGGCAGTGCTCTTGCCTCACACTTTCCCTGTCTCATGCCCCAATTTGCAGGCTTCTGCTTCAGTGCCCCTTCTCTAGAAGTTGCTGTGGCTCACACTGTGTTTTCAACATGTTCTGACCACAAAGCACACATTACCCTATCATAATGCCTGCCTGGCCCAGTGCCTTGCAAACACTTTATACATTTAAATAAATGAATAAATATTATTCAGGGGGTAAGTAACTGGAATGCCAGCAGGAGCCTTCCTGTACCTCTCTGAGAGCGAAATAAACTTGGTTTCCATCTCCCCAGTTCCCTGATCTCTGGGAATCTAATAAACTCCTGATTTCTGGCAATCCCTAAATATTTATATCTTCGTTGACTCTCTGCCTTCAGCTCCTGGACCTCGACAAGCAGTTTCTTTTTTGGCTTTATCAACCCATATAAAAATGTAGCCTTTTCACAGGTTTCCATGAAAAATCCCTCACTGGCATTTTGTGAGTTTTCATCGACCATCTCTTCTCTCCTTTCCTCTCCTCTTTCGCTCCTTTTCTTCTCTGCTTTTCATCTCCTTTCCTCCTGGGTTTGTCCGAGGAGCTCCATTTTTCTTCATTTTATTATGCAGAGCAAATAAATTCTCTCCTGCTCCTAAACCCAAACCTGTACACACAAACTCAACTTTTGGCTCAGTGGAGGAAAATGGCTTTTTTTGTACCAGGATTCTCCCTGCTTTGATCATAGGTGGAGATATAAGTACTGTATCACTATTCTGTTCTACATGTCACCAGTCAAAGCAATTGTATTCTTGTATATCTATAGAAACAGCCTTTTACTTCTTCAGAAAAAGACTACCTTGAAAAATACAGATGCAACCTTAACTTAGTGTATGTCCCATTAGGAAGCTCAAGCCCTTAAAGAGTCCTCTCATGTGAGCAGCACCAGGCGTCCCTACCATGTTCACAGGTCTTCCCATGCAGCCCTGCAGGACACTGGCATTGCCCAGTCAGAGGATCACAGGTGGCCCCATTCTGACAGTCACAGACACTGCCACATGCTTTCCCACCGGACTCTGGCGAGCAAGCTGGGAAGAAAATGGAGAGGCTGAACAATCAGCATGTGGCATACTCACTGCGATACAAACAGGAAAAACAACCTTGTCTTCCTATTAGAATGGATATCGAGTAATTAAAATCTCTGTCATTTGCAGACCTGGGAAGTGTCTCTGGCATGCTCCCACTTTAAATGGCATAATCATTCCTGGGCATTACTGATGCAGCTACTTAAAATGACGGCTGAGGTACTGCTAGGAAGGGTTACGTACAAAATTTTACCTTGTTCCTTAAATTCCGACCCTCACATTTTCAAAGCTTGGAAAATGGGAAGAAAATACAGGAGGAAATGGCATGTATTTTTAACCAGGAATGAATGCAACTAAGACTGTCTTGAGGGTCCCAAGGGAATCTGCATTGTCAGAGCAAGATGAAGTCAAGCAAACAACTGTGTTGTTGGTTTGGGGGAAGTGTTTAGTAGTCCAATAAAAATAATAAATTGAGGAAAATGGCTGTAGCTTTATTTTAATTTTAACTTGGGTAAATACAGCTGTTTAGAAAATGTTAATAACCGTTTTAATTGACATTTTATCATAACTGGCTAAATATTATAAAACGACATTTGTATCACCCCCTCTACTCACCCACCCACACCATTCCAGATGCTAATATGTTAACTTGGCTTCTTAGTCATGCTTTTTCTTGGCTTTCAAGCCCTAGACTACTATGAAAAGGAAAGAGAAAGGAAAGAGGAAAACAAAAGGAATAAGAGAGAGAAAAACTGTCAACAAAAACTGGTTTAGGTACACATTGTTAATTTACATGTAGTAAGTCTTTGAATTCTTATAGTGACAGTAGAGGGGATACATTTTTTTTAATCCACCTGAAAAATAAAGCTGAGGAAGTTTAAATAGCTTGCACAGTATTTGGATTATAGCAAGTCATCAAATCCACATGGACAAACCAACACTATTATCTGCCCCCACAAAGTAGAACGTGGTATGAACAGTGCACCGATTTGCTAAGTACTTCATTAGCATCAAACAGAGCAATTACCCTGGAGAAACTTTAAAACAAATATGCCCCAACCATAGCTGGATGATTTGAAAGGGAGTCATGAAACCTCCCCTCTGTGTATAATGTACTCATTTGTCCTATGAAAATGCTCTAATCTCCCCTATTAGACAGAGTCTCATAATAACAAAAGAAATAGTCAATATGAAATCTCTTCAAAAGAAATGGAGTTCTGAAACATGCTATTAAAATTAATATGTGATCGTTTTAAAATTGTTTCATTATAATTACTTGGAAAATTCCTAAGACATCAAAGCAAATATTTTCATCATAGACCAATAAATATATTAAGCTAGAAGATCTACTCAATGGGAAAACTGACTTTTCAGTTCTCTGCAGAATGGTCTTTTTTTTTTTTTTTAATATATCTTTATTGATTTCAGAGAGAGGAAAGGAGAGGGAGAGAGAGAGATAGAAACATCAATGATGAGAGAGTCATTGATCGGCTGCAGCCCGCAACCCGGGCATGTGCCCTGACCGGGAATCGAACCATAATCTCCTGGATCCTAGGTCAACGCTCAACCACTGAACCACGCCCGGCCGGGCTGCAGAATGGTCTTTTTTGAAATTTCTCTTGCTGCATCTGAATAGCTTGTACTCTTAAAAATATGGGTGATGAATGATTGGTCACTTCCATTTACTGCAGCTTATAGGAATTTAAAAAAAATGTTCTCACTTCCTCTTTTTGTTAAAGAATGCGTGAACATTTATTTTTTCATTTGGATTGTTCTGTTTTCATTTTTGTAAAAAATTTTAAAGAAAGAGAGCAAGTGCAAAAAAGATCTAATCTGCTTTCAGGGACAGATTCTCGGGTTCAGGACCATGTGGAAACTTAAAAGATCCTCAAAGTTTTCTAAAGCCAAAGAAGGGGGCATCTTACCTTCATTTTATCAACAAATCCATTTTCAATATTTCTAAATTAATTTTGTAACAGACATGCTATACTCTAATAGATTTTTAGTTTCATTTCTCATGCTGCTGTGTTAGAAATGAAGGGTTTGGAAGATACATGTTTTCCAACAAAACTCACAATACAAGGTAAATGCCTATTTCCTTTTAGTCGTGCAATAATATTTTTTGATCCCAGTCAATGTAACTGAGTGTTTCCATACCAAGTTTTCTTCATTTGTTCATTCATGCACTGGGTGCCTCCAGTTTGGAGAAACATTAATAGGACCTTGCAAATGAGCTCTCAGTGTAGTCAGAGAAATGGAACAGGAGAATAGCTGACTCTAATCCGATGGAGAGAGAGAGAGAGACTTTAAATCTACCGAAATATAAATAGTTGTGTTTAGACTTTGTCTATTTCCTACAATAAGTGGAAATAGACAAAGATGGCAGTTTAGCAAAAGACACAAAAATGAAAAGTGCAAAGCAGTAAGTAGTGAGTGGTTTAGTTTGCTGGAAAGGATAAGCTGGGCAAAGAGTTGTGTTCGGACAAAAATCAAAAAGGACTTAGAAGGGCCTGATTTTAGATGGCCGCCAGTGAATAGATCAGAAGTATATAATTTATGTATCAGGAAATGGGACACTTTTATTAAAGTTTTTTGAGCAGAAGAGACCCACAAGGAGAGAGATGCTTAAGGAAGTCCTCGAGACCCTAACTAGTAATCTTGGTTAAATCACTTTGCTATGTGGTGACTCAAGGTTTGCATCTACCTCCTAATAGAAACCATATTTGTGCTTTTTTTTCCCTATATGCCAGGGATTCAAAAGAAAAATCTGCTCATATCGTCTTCACAAAGACTAAGAAAACCCTTGACTTAAAAATTTTATAAGGTAAATTTAAAAAGAGAAAGAGGAAACCAAGATAGTTAATATATTTTGTTTTTTATTACTTGGCAGTTTTAGTACCTGCAAGCATACCTCCATTTAAAATATAAAGAAAACATTTATTAGAGGTATCATTTTTTAATCTTTTATATTTTTTATGAGAGACATATAAAAACTTAAAGGTGTCATTGGCTGGACTAACACATTTTGAAAGGAAAAAAGAATAAAATAAACACAAGTGGAAAGAAGCAGCAGTCAGGCAACCCCATTAATTGCACTTTATAGCACAAATCCTTTTTTTATTTTTCTTCACTGGGAATAGCTTGCCTGGGCCTAATGACTTATTTAAATGGAGGAGTTTTTATAGGCCTAGAATATTAGGATCCTTTATTAACTTTTACGTTCCATGGATAAACAAGAAACAGTACATCAAGTTTCCCAGGGAACACACAAAAAAATCTCCCCTTTTAATCTCAGGTTCAGTTTAAAACCTCAGTGCTTTGTGGGCATTCTCTATGCACAACAAATATATTGGTTTCTCGCCCATATCAATTGGCTTACCTTGCTAAAACGTTTTAAGGAGAACACACATATAGAACGCATCACCAGTAGTTTAGCAGCGGTAAAGGAAAAGATACACCCTCTTACCAATTCTTCAGGGTATCACTTACTTTCATTACAAAGAATGCCACCCCAGCCAGCTGGGCAGGTGCACCCACTCTTTCCCTCCTGGCATTGGCCTCCATTCATGCAGTCCTCACAGCTCAAACTGCAATCTTGTCCAAAGGTGTGATCTAAACAGACTAGAATATGATATAGTTTTAGTTAGTTCAAATTGTCTAGGTCACTGAAAATGAACATGAAACACTTAATTACACACACACACACAATGGTCCTTCAATCCTTGAGCATATTTCCTAGAGTCCAAGAAAAAGACAATAGCAAAGAGATGTCTTTTAAAGCAGAGTTTTACACTTTCCAATGATACTATTGAAACATAGTCCTGAAAGAATATTTAAGAAAGAAAAAAAATATGAAGAGAAATTGCCATTGATTCCAGAACACAAAAAACAATTAGTATTCCTAGCATTTTGGTCTTTTCTTTTAGGCATTTTTTTATGCAAAGTTTTTTCCATGGAAACCTTTTTATTGAGAATTAATATACATGCAAAGAAGTGCACAAATCTCAAGTGCACACTTTATATTTTTTCCACAATGTAAAAAGGACCATTAAATGCCATCCAAATCAAGATATACCATATTGCCAGCACCCCCAAAACTCAAAGGAGACTTGTTGATTCTTAGTCATTAGCCTCACAAATTAAGCACTATCCTGATTTCTATCACCGTAGATTATTTTCCCTCTTTTTGAACTTTAAGTAAATAGAATTGTAAAGTATGTGCTCTTGGTATCACTCTCCTTTCACTCAATACGTTTGTGAGACTTCCCATATTGTACACGCACTAGTTTTTATGGCTGTATAGTATTCTAGTGCACATGATGCGTTTTTCTGTTCTATTCGTGAGGGAAATCCTTAACCTGAAAAAGGAGGGAGAGATCTGATTTCAGTTGTTTCAAGGATTGTTTCATTTCGCCTTCTGCCTGTTTCTAGGGGGTGGACTTCCCAAGTCCCAGGTGAAAGTCTGTTATGTTGCGCAAGCCCTCTCTGCTTTGGCAGATCCTGGGCTGCAGCTTCTACCTCCCCATCGCCACGACACTGCAGGGAACCGCTCAGCTTCTCGCGCTCCTAGCAGCTGTCTTTTCGATCCCTGGCTTCTCTGCCTGCACGATCCGCACATTAGCAAATGGCTCAAGGAGAAAAGCGGCAGAGATTGTCCATTTCACCTGTCGGGGTCTCTCTTCTCTCCAGTTCTGACTATCTTGGTAGGCCTGAACTCTTTCCATTCAGACTTTGAGTCGCCAAAGTATCAGGAGTTTAATTAAGAAATATTAAAGCATTTCTACTTTTATGCAGAAGTATTTATTGAGATGATTATTATGATTCGCCAGAGCATAAAAATATTTCTGCCGTTTTACTGAATGCACCCCAAAAGCAATCATCAAGCTCTGACACTGTTAAACTACAACAAATAGAGGGGGAACAAAAAGAGCAGCTCTGCTTGACAAAGGAAAGAAAAGGAAGCACCAGATTGGCTGCAAACTGTTACTTTTAAAAGAGGGTATGCTAATTTATTTTGATCAGAAGTGATTTGATGCTTCAGTTCTGTTACACGGATATATGTGTGTAAGAAAACGTGCTCGCCTGGCTGGACACGGCTCAGCAGCTGAGCATCGACCTAGGATCCAGGTGATCAGGGTTCGATTCCTGGTCAGGGCACATGCCCGGGTTGAGGGCTTGATCTCCAGTCAGGGGCGTGCAGGAGGCAGCCAATCAATGACCCTCTCACCATTGATGTTTCTATCTCTTCCTCTCCCTCTCCCTTCCTCTCTCTGAAATCAATAAAGACATATTTTAAAAAAAACAACAACACTGCTCACTATTTTAAGATATCTTCTTGGTCCACTTGGACATATTAAAGAATTGGTTCTTGGCATTTTAAAATCTGGGAAGTATCTAAACTTTAAGGCTATTTAAAGTAAAATTTTAACTATATAAAAGTGACTTCTAATGGAGTTTTAATAGTCAGAATTAAAAGGTCCCAATCCTTCTCCCTATTATGTTAATTTAAAGGTACTTTAAAAAACATAGTTTTCAGCTCCATTTCACCATACTGAGCTTGAACAGCCCCCAACACCCTGCACCCCCACCTCTACACATACCGACATAGCAACCTTTTATTGTGCAAAGGGAAGAAAGATAAAAGATGATGGATTTTCTAGGACACCCTGAAGAAGTGACTTTGGCCCCACTTTTCTTACTAACATCAGGTTAAAACATTTTACAGCACTAAATATGATAATAAAATAGACTATAAAAGAATTGATGTGAATTCTGTAACAATAAAGAAAAGGGGTAACTACAATGAGATAAACTCTTTTACTCACCAACTTCGGGCGATGCAGCTAGTTCTCCTGGAAAATCTTTGCCCACTCTGGACTCATTGCCTTCATCTTGGTAGGCGGGAGGCAGAGAGGCAGCCACATAATGAAGCAGTTGAGGCGGGCTCTTGAACAGAAGGCCTGCGAGCCTCACAACTTCTAATTCCTCTTCTCCTTCCTCTAGCCCATCATCATCTAAAGCTAAGACCACACAGGAAAATGCCTGCATTCGACATGCTGGTTAAAAGAAGGAAACACCGAGCAAGGGTGGATGAGAGAAAGGAGAGGGTTTGAACTAGACGGCCAAGGCAGGGGGCCACTGAAAGGCAGAACTCTTTGAGGCCATTTCAAAAAGTCCCCTGTAAAGGAAGGTGAGAAGCAGCCGGCACAAAGCTGAAACTGCAGCAGAGAGAACAAAAGGGAAAGATCTGGGTCTGTGAAGAGAGAAAGGGGAGGACAGGTTGAGTTAAGGAATATGTGGTCTCCGTGGCTCCCGAAGAAGAAAATGAGGGTGGAAGTCGTTTAGGAAAGACACAGTAGAATTCTTCACAGTGACTTACAGATGCAAGTTTTCCCATCACTTCCAATTCTGTAGCCTTCCCTGCAGGTACAGTGGTGCGTTCCCACAGAGTTAATACATACTTGGTCACAGACTGTGCTGATATCCAGACACTCGTCCACATCTAGGAACATTTAAACAAAGTCTGCTTTTAGCCACTGAGAGAGAAAATAGACTTTATGAACTCATGGGCATATTTGTGTTCCTCCATCACCTTTATCAACCATGGGCAATGTAATGCCATATAGAAAACATTGCCCTGGGCGTTTCTCAAGTATATCCTTCCAATTTTTCTTTTTTCTTTCACTCCTTTCTAAGTTTACTGCGGCTCATCCACGTAGACAAGGCCTTTCATGAGACCTTGTTCATGAGGTTTTGATGAAGAATTTAAAACTTAAATTCAATGGTCTCAGGCTGTGCACCGTTTTGCAAAATGTTCATTCATTCTTGAATTATCCAGTACCCGTGACGAAGCATTTTTTCACTGCATAATTGTGTACAAGGTGTGTGGGGAATTTTAGAGATGGAAGAACCCTACGCCTTGATCTCATGAGACTGCCCACATCTGAGCCTAGACTTTGGTCAGTGTGTTCACAGTGGTAAAGCTGACTGATGAAGCTGGGTTTCTAAGCTTTGCCTCAGACTGTGACACCTTTTTCATTTGGATGTATGCACCCAAGTACGTATATTCACACCATACAATAATCTTTTGGCTCACTCTGCATAAGAGCAGATGGTTGATGAAATTCAAATTTTTTGGACGCAGTTAATTGGATGGAATATGGTAAATGGTAATAAACTCTACTGTGTTTAGAATATATAGATATCATAATTGTGTGTTCTTTGCTGTTATCTACATACACTGCAAGGCTGAGGAGCTTGGCATCTATATGAAGAAACATACATACCATCCTCCATATAATTCAGGAATTTGTTTCTTTAAGCAAATAAACACTCTTTTTTTCTGAGGCATAATAGTCTTATATACTTTGACTATTATTAAAAAGATAACCATCATCTTGTGTTTTCTTTGATTTAAAGGAAAACGTGGTTCAAAATAATGGTAATAGCGATCATAAAATGAAAAATGTAAAGATTCCATGTTTTAAAAATAAACTAAAAAATAAATGATAGCAATGACTCATAATGAGCGGTTCTTAATGGAATGGTGTAATAAAAGGAATTAACTCGACTCACTAAATTCAAATTCTCCTATGAAAACAAATACATAATCTAGAAATCATCTCAAAGGTAAGTGAATCAATTTTGACAAGTTAGAAAATTATAAAATGACATCTGAAAACTTGCATTGGCTACATTAATATCAGATATACAAAAGATTCTGATACAGATGTGGACTCTGGCAATGATCTGGCAATCTTATTGCTACTGTTCTCTAATGAAAATTACTTTCACTCACCAACTTTCTAATTCCAGTCCAGCTTGTCATGAGTGATTCCTATGGTAGTGTCCTGTGACCTGTCAGAACCTCTCACGTGCCTACATAGATTAAATTAGGCAAAGGGATTATGGGCCAATGAGTATTATAATAATAATATCTACCTTTAGTTGAGTGATTTCTCCTTGTCAATCACTGTACTAGGCACTTTACATTTATTACTTTCCTTAATTTACTCACTAATCCTATTATCTTCATATTACTGGTGAGGATCTGAGGTCCAGGGCAGTAATTGCTGCCCATATTCGTACAATAGTAAATGGTAGAACCGCATAGAAATCCAAGTCTCTTTAGGATCAAGGCCTCCCCTTTTGCACCCTAACCCCCTTCCTCACAGGTTCCTCCTTCACGGATTGCCCCATCACATAACTGATTTCATGTTAGATCTCAGGAGCTTACCATCGCATCCACACCCTTCAGAACTGATCCGAAAGCCTTCCCGGCAGCTGCATTCATAGCCTCCTGAATAGTTGATGCAGAGCTGGGCACAGCAGGCTTCTCCACTCTCACATTCATCAAGGTCTGAAGGGGGAAAAGACATTTCTGTGGTTTAAGAGACAGGAATTTGCCCGGCCTATAGAAGTGCTGTTAAGCTACCTTCTAAATTAAAATTGTTTTACTAATCATTTCCTATTTCTCATGCTTCATAGTACAGATACCAAAGCAACTATAGCACAAAAAGAATGAGGCTCACATTGGGGTTTATGTTTCCTGCAGGCTTTTCCTATGCTGGCCATTTATTTAGAAGTATGTAAATAATCTCCAAATGCATTTATGAGCACAGGAAAAGAAATCTCTGCTGTTTTTGCAGTTTAAATAGCAATTTGACTAAATAAACAGAGAACCTGAAAAACAACAACAACAACAAAAAACCACAGCTTGGAAAGTGCCAGAAATTCCACTTAGTGAACATTTGAGAGCTGCAAAGAGGAGGCAGTCTTACACTCATTCTAGACCTTCAGATGACAAAGGCTTTGTAAGCAAAAGGAATTCACAAAACTGGGAAGAGACGTGGCAGCTGCAATTCAGAGAGAGGACAATCTATCTTTTTAAATGTTATGTCTTAAATTATAGAATATTTCAGAGCATTTGCTTGAACTCTGTGATGATGCTTTGACTGGGATGCATGGGGCATGGTTTTCTATTACCATCAGCGACAACATTACTCTGGTATGTCCTATCAGATACACAGCTTTCTAAGTGATGCTCTTTAAGTCTCCTTCAGCACTATTATTCCAGAATTCTACAATCCTGAATGTTTCTTCCACTTCCACAGGCATAACTGCCCTGGGGAAAGTAAAAATGCACCAGAAGATGTCAAATTGAAACCCTTTAGCCAAAGAATAATCTATTTGGCTCGAGTTTTGAGGTGGTCACTTCTAACATGATTGGCTAAGTTAAGCAGCAAATACTCTTCACCCACTACTTGCCTTAGGCTAGACACCTGGGAATTGCGTGGTCAGGGTTTTTGGCTATAGGCCCTCTGTTCAGTTCAACCCCTGGTGTTCATTGAGCTGGTAAGTTGGGTGGTTTGTCAGTGCTGAGTTTACAAAGTCCCCTTACTCCATAACTACATGAGCAGACACAGATATAAAAGGTCAATATCTCAATTAACCTTAGAAAGGGTACCAATGTAAGGAAATGCAGACAAGAGAGAGGAAGGAAAGAAAATGCAGTCAATTATCTAAGGTGAGAGGGTCACCATACAACATCTAAATGAAGGTCATTTGGACACAAAGCATTCTGTCTCCTGCAAAATATCATAAGCAGTGCTACTCACAAAATTCTACATGATATATTTTCTTCTATATTAAACCATCCTTTCTCCTTTGGATTAAATAGCATGAATATAGAGGGCAAAATTTCTTTTGAAATTCAGTTTTATTTCATCTAAAAAATTATCCTTTATGTTGTTTTATTTTAAAAAAAGTATTTTAAAGTCTTCTCAAATACCAGTAGAGCCTCAAACACATATGTCTCAGGATTCCTTGTTCTCAGCTACTAGGAGCACAACTGTATCACAACTGGAAAATGAGTTCCTCAGTCTATCGTTTTACGATCCATTTTGGATTCTTCAGATTATCGTTCCTCTGGGGTGATTTCTAGTTTGTCTCATGTAAACCACCTTCAGTGTGAAATTCATCTGAAGTCCCATCCTTCTTACATCACAAGCTTTTCTTAAAATGCAATGTCCCTTCCACCCTTACATCATGTGTTTCCTAAATTTCTTGACTTCTTTTCAGAGCTTATTTGGTAAGAACTTTACATGATTATTTTTTCCCTTTTTATTTTCCTCCTCTCCAATAATCATGTTTTTCCTACATTGGCCAATATACCATATATTGCAACATTGCAGAGAAATTCACATGTTCATAAAAAATTAGCTCTAATCAAAAATAGAGCTTCATTTGTAGCCAGGAAAAATAATTAAACATTTCAGCTCTGACTTCAGAAAAATATGAACATTAAACCTTGAAAATAACTGATCTTCTGTATGTGTCCCCCATACATAATTGTTGAATAAACTCAAAAGGTTAGAAATAATTTTTTTTTTGTAATATCTAAGGATTGTTAAATGTAGTGAGCTTACTGCTGGTCAGGCACTTGAATTTTGTATAGCTGTCTTTCAAGTTGTGTTAACACATCTCTAGGTTTTAGCCCTAATAAACTTTTGCACTTGGTCAAGACAGACTGACAATTTACAGACTAGATGACTTATTTTCACATTTTATTTGTATGTCCTCAAATATTAAAAAAGGTGATCCTAAAATAACCTAAAAAGAAAATTCTTTAATTTCCTTCAGACATGAATGTTTTTACACATCATCCATGGCCTTTAATCTGTTCTCAGGTAAATAGGCAGAAAACATGTATACGTACACTCCAAACAAATCATTCCCTTACTATACTGAATATTCGGTCTTTAGGAATGAGTGTTATTTATTTTTTGGGAAATGAAATAAACTTAAGCCATAAACAATATAATGTTATGTTGACTGCTGAAATCTCATAAATACTCAATTTTCTACATTTTCACCCTGGCAGATGCTTTTTTTTTCTAGTTATAAATAAGAATTTTACTGAATTGTACTTTTCAAAGAATAAGGAAAGATACCAAACTGTAGGTTTGGTGAAAAGAGAATTAAAAAGCAAGGAAATGAGAGAAGAAGAAAAGAAGGAACCCCTTTATTTTTTACAGAGATACAGACATTAGCATGGTAGAAAAATATAAGCATATTTTTCATTACATAAGAAGCAAGGAAAGCAATGAGTTTCATTAAGTTAACCACTATAGACTCAGGAAAGTGCAGGAGGCAATGTTGGGTCAAGAAATACAAGTAAAGACATTATTTTGGTTAAATAATTTATGAAATCAGAATACTTCAAAATCCCTTGAAGTTCACACTGTCACATTAAAAAAAAAATCCCAAATCCTTAGACCTTTGAAATTCACCTCTTTTATGATACTCCAGTTTGTCTCTAACCATACTGAGTAGCTTAAAATGGTCAAAGATTTTTAGTACTTATAATTTTTAAGAAAGGTGATATAAAGTAACACAAAAGAAAACAAGCAAACATGGTACTTAATTCCCGAATAATGTCAAATTGCTTTATAGGGGCTAGCAGATGCTCTCAGACCCAGAGCACATAATGATATAGTTTGATGCTCTGTCCCTGTTTTTAGTAGATATTCCCTTTTCTCAGAAGCTCTAGATTCGACATTTCATTATGAAGCAAGGGTGGAGTGGAATTTATTTTTCTGGTTGTCCCTAATGATATGAGTTTCAATATGTTAGAAAAGCTATTTATTAAAAATGGGTTTGAGCTATGATTTCCAAAGAATGATCTCTTTTAAAGTCTTCTGTTGGAATTCAGGTCGGTGTCTGCCACACCAAAATGGAACATGCATCGAAATCATCACCAAGCTGAAAACGAATGTCCAGGATTTAGCTTCTGCTTGCAGTTGAGAGAAGTAGGGTATGTGGTAGCATTTGTTGAATTACAAATTACATTAAGTGGTTAGATAGGCCTTGGAATATTTTCCTGAAATAAAACTAAGTCCATTTATGTTGTTAAAGTGTTTTAAAGCTCTTTAACTTCAAAGTAAATACCCAAAATAATGATGTCTTTTTCCAAGTAATATTTCTTTTACATTTATCCAATGGCCAGAGACACTGTTCAATTTATTTCCCCATGCAGTTTGAGAGATGGGGCTCACATTACAGCAAGCAGTATTAGAGAGGAAAGGGCTAAATGAATCTAGGACAACTCTGAAGGAAGGTGGCATTTACCATACATTACCTATGCATGTTTTCTCATCTGAATCCAGCCGGTGTCCATGGTTACAGGAACAACGGGGCCCACCAAGTGCATGTTCACAGTGATGAGAACAACCACCATTGTTCTTTTCGCAGCTATTGACAATTTCCAATTCAATCCCTTTCCAAACAAGCAGAAGAGGGTTATTAGCATAACAACAGAGAAACCTGAATGTATGTCAACAATAGGTACACTTGTTGAGAAGACTACAAATTTTATTGGAATTTTATCAATACTCTACACACATAAAAGCCTGAGGCTCTTAAGGATTGCAAACGTCTATACAATACCAAAATACTAATAAACCTATAAATAATGTTAAATTAACAAAGTGATGCAGAAAGGTAAATCGTCTACTAGTGGTTATTAAATACTTATCTTAAAGGACACTTACCTCTGGGAATTCTCAGTATTTTCAGGATATAAAAAAAATATGTGTATTGAATCAGTAATCAGAAAGCGTAGAGGTTGTTTGCCAGCTGACATTTCTGTTCTCAAGCTAATGGTATGTTATTATCTGTCCTTTTTAGAGGCTAGGAGTACATGAAAATACTGTTAAAAATAGCCTTGGACAAAAGTATGAACAGAAAACCAATGAATTAGCTGATCATATTTAACTAGTATCATGTTAATGTGCTAATTAGCTTTGAGGTATATGAGAATCATTTATTATACAAACATGCTATTACTCCGAAAACCAATTTGCTGATCCGGGTCCATGTTAATTTAGGGCATTCTGGGTGACATCAGCCTCACCATTTGGATGCCATTTGTACTGAGCACACAGGCATTATAATCAATCATTCTCTAAGTGAAAAAATGAGAAATTTAAAAATGTTTTGAATCATTGTTAAAAGTATGGAATTTAGATACTCTGCTATTTTTACCATTGGCTTCTATTGTTGCTTGGACAGACCTCTTATTAATGAGACGGTCTACACTGGTTCATTTTCTTCCATTCTTAATACCTGATCCAAATCTTTTAAAAGATGAGAAAGCACAGGGCAAGGGTACTTGGGATTACGGTTGTCTTTGAAAGTCTCTATCACCATTGAAGCTGCCTAAGAATCTGCTAAAGTTCCTGTACAGTTAGAGCACAGAAATGGTCCTCCCTCACCCCCGGCCTCTGGGCTATGGCAGGCAGCAGCCCTTTGTGTCCCAGAGCACCTCTCTCAGTGCCGTCATTATCATCTATTGCAAAGCTGACAACAGATGTTCAAAATAGGTTTTGAATAATTGAATAAACAAAAGAATTATGCTAATCAATTTACTGTTGAAAATAAGGAGTCCTTTGGATTTAGAAACAGCCATTTTAGGTTGGAGAAAAATAAAAAGCTAAAGGAAAGACTGCAATAATGAATGGAACTGATATTCCTCATGATATGTTAATATATACTCTTTAGGGAGACATCTTTCAAATTTTGGCTCCTATTCTTGTTATTTTTCCGTGATCAATGCAGCGATAAGCCTTCTGGTAGTAATTTACTTTAAATATAAATAATATTATTGTAATGCCATTAAAAAGTATATGAAACCAAAACCAGGCTATACTCAGATCTGTAACTGCCCACTAGAAGTAAGCTAAGATTTTTGCATCCTTGATACAGATGATGTTTAACCATAGTACTTAAAAAAGTTATACTTTAAAAAACTTTTTAAAATGACCCTGGTAGTTTCTCATAGGTAGAAAGTAATTATTATTTACTCTCTCTCTCTCTCTCTCTCTCTCTCTCTCTATATATATATATATATATATATGCATTAAATATGTAAATTTAAGTTCAATTATATATTACTTGGAAATTGGGGAGGAAGTCTTATTTAACCATGTTGAATCTTGTTTTTTCCAATTTCTAATCATAATATAGTGATAGTTTATTCACAGCACACTGTGGGGATTTGAGAGCCCCTGAGAAGAGATTATACAAATATAAAATATTGTTATCCTTGGAAAGTGTTAAAAAATATTTTTGCTAAAATATACTTGCTATATAAAGGACACATAATTCATTGTTAAACATTACCATGCTCTAAAAACATTTACTCCAACTACAGATTTTGAAATAATTCAAAATACCAGTTTTCATCAAGAAAGTTTTATATGTCAGTTAGTAAATATTGAGGTCTGGTGAGAGCTGCACTAAGAATTTAGCTAGCCAAATATTCACATAAGAAAAATAAAAAAGTAAAAACACACTTCTACCAATGTATTCAGCTCTAGGGAAAATTGCTTCCCCAAGTAAATTCTATAGAAAGCCTGTACCTCATAACTCGTTAATACTGGCCTCCTCTTTCATGATAACTGAGAATGTACCAATCAGATTACAAGAGATTTTATTTCAAATATTTGTAAAATGCTCCTACACCTCTGGACACATTAAAAAGCCAAAATATGAATAAGAAGGAAAAACCCATCCACATTTCTCTCTGCCTCAGGGCATTGAGAGAAAGGCTCACTTCAGAAGAAGTTGTATCCTAATTAGTAGCTAATTTCTCTCTCCCATTTATTTAGTTTGTTCTTTAAAAGACAAATAGCACCATAGCAAAACTGCACTGTCTTTAAGCAGAAGAAATATATCAACAGACCTTAAGACTTCACTGACGACCCAGGCATTAAAGAAACATAGAATTTTATGCAGCGGGGGAGAATGAAGAATTTAGTGAGCCTAAGAATGTCTGTTCATGAGAGCTTAGGTAAAAACACGAAATTATTTATTCCATTTATCATTATCTTTATTCTTTTCCAATTAAAACGTATAGAGAGATATATAATACATAAAAATATATGAAGAAGTTGAAAGGAAAGTATATTTGAAGACTAAAGACCCTAGCTAAAGTCCCAGTTCTGTCACTTACTAATTTTGTATCATTGGGGCTTCGGCTTCAATGTTAAATAGACAGTTTACTAAGATGTGGAGAAATGGGAAGAGCATCTTTGGAACTGAGGCTGGAAATCAGAGGTTTGTTTGGGGCCTGTCAAGTTTGCATTGCTTATTACTTAAGCAAATAGAGATGCTGAGTACACAGTTCGCTATATTCACATGTGGTTAAAGGAAACATTGAGACAAGGGCCAAAGATGGAGAGAAAAACCTGAAAAATGTGAAAACATGGAAGAAAAGAAAGTATTTCAAGAAGAACGGGGGTTAGTCAACTGTGTTGAAAGCTGTTGAGAGATGAAACAGAATAAAACCGTAGAAGTTAACAGGCCGTCTGGTAACATGGAGCTGAGGGGTGACCATGCTGAGGTAGAGGTAGTCTGATAATCTGATTAATCTGGGCTGATGAGAGAATACAACACGGGGAGGAGACACTGAGAGAGTTACAAAAAATTTGCTACGGAGGTGATCAGATGAACACTCTGGTGGCACGTAGGCTTATCAGAGGTACTTCTAAAACAGGAGATATTGGACCATGCCAATACATTACTGAGGATGACCTACTAGACAATAGCAACAGCAAAGATCTTCAGGTGATGAGAGGGAATGAAATCCAGAGTACAGTGGAGAAGACAGCCTTTGGTGGCAGCAGGGCCACTTCCTTCATATCCACAGGGGTGAAGCCTTTTCCCTATGATCCTATGAACTATTTCAGATCAGATGCTGGCTTGAATCGTAGTTTGCATCCATTTTGCTGATAACATCAGAGACAAGGTAAGAATAAAGCAGAAGGGGAGGGGATATAAAGATTTAAAAGAGAAAGAAAATATTCAACATTCATTTTGATGCGGAGGAGAGCGGACACACTCTCACAGTATAGCTTTGCCCAGCCATGTTGCTTACCCATTTGAGGCGTATGGATTTCAAGTAAAACCAGTTAATGTGGTTGCGTCTTAAACCTAGCAAAACTCACCTGAGGTAGAGATGTGAAGTGGAGAAGGAAGGGGAGAAGTCACTGAGAAAAGGTAGAGTCTGAAGGTGAGGAAGAAAAATGAACTGTTGATATACCAGGATCACCTAAGAGGCAGAGATAAAGAAATCATCCAAAGAAATAATAATTAATAAAAGGATTCTGTCATTTGAAAAAGGAAGGGAGAAGCGGACGGGGGGTGAGGATGGGAAATATTGAGGCAGAGAACATGGACCATGAAGGAATCTGTATCAGACGGTTTTAAGCTTAGTTAAGTAGAAAGTGTGTTCATCAGCTGATTAATCAGCAGATGAGTGGGGAAGACATGAAAGAAGGAAATAACTATAAGAGCTATTAAGCAGCTAATAATTCAGCATGTTAACATTTTAACATATTCATAATAAGGGATATATTTCACTGTATAACGAGCCTAGGTGGGGGAGAAGCTAAGATTAGGTGACATGGATCACAGCCGCAGAGGGATGAGTCAGGGAAAGGGAATGCAGAGTTGGGGAGCTGCTTAAAGGGGCATGATGGAAAGGGAAAAAAAAGTGGGGGGAAGAAAGGGCTGACGCGAAAGGTA
This sequence comes from Miniopterus schreibersii, assembly GCF_964146895.1. Lineage (NCBI taxonomy): Eukaryota > Metazoa > Chordata > Mammalia > Chiroptera > Miniopteridae > Miniopterus > Miniopterus schreibersii. The sequence goes on along the minus strand of NC_138106.1, from coordinate 25,647,043 downwards.
CTCTTCAGAGCAGCCAGCGTGTCGGCTAGTTTGCTCCACGCTGGAGCTGCTCCTGCACTGCTGGCTCCTTCCCTCCCGCCAGTGCCTCTTCCTTGAGCTTTATGTGGGAGTTACTAGTGCTCCATAAAACCTGAGGGCCGAGCTGAGGAAGGAAGGCAGGCTCTTCCCAAGGGGGCCACGGGTTCTAGGAAGCCCCCAGTCAGAGGAGTGAGACTTAGTCCTTGCCGCCTACACTGGGGGTCACTATACCGACCACTGTCTCTGGACTCCGGGCCCATTTCTCTCCATTACAATGAAGGGCTGAACTTCTAAGCTCTCATCCCGACTCCATCCCGGCGGAAAACATTCTCGGGAGCTTTGCTTCGGCGAGACAGCCAGCGTCCTGTTCTTTTATTACTCTTGTTCAATACTTGTCAGGTGCCACGCATTTCCAGGGCGCTTGCTGCCACTTACTGTAACACTGCTTCCCATCAGCTCCCAGCTCAGAGCCCGGGCGGCAGGCGCACGCGAAGGAGCCCGCCGAGTTCACGCAGCGATGGCCGCAGCGAGCCAGGCCCTCCGCACACTCGTCGATGTCTGCAGGGAGGGGCACAGTGGCTGTCTCTGAGGTTCAATTAAGATTGATGTGTAAACTATAAAAATAAACGAAAGCATTTCTTCCCCTTCAACCTCCAACATCCTGCGTAACAGTAAAATACCACACAGGCTCCATATTTGCAAATAAACCAACTGCTAATGACATTCATTCTAGTTTTGGTCTTATGCTCTCGAACACTTATTTCTTTTGCAACCTACTAGTATCTATTAATTGGGAGAAGGAAAAATAGCACAAGTTAAAAAAAATAGACATTATCTGTCCCCTAAATATGGGTAGAAGTCATTGTAACTTGTCTTTAGGAATATATATCATATTTGCAACCAAAAAAGGCATTTCCCTGATTTAAGGTAGTCAGTACTTGTGGCCATAGTTAAGGCAGACGTGGGACCTTCGTATGTAGCAACCCACTGTATATGTTGCACCCTTGTCACTGGCCCATGCTATTTAAACAGTGGTGCTCTATTCAGTGTCAAATCTATTCAGTGTCACTTCATTTTGTGACCCAGGTAGTCCCTGCTCCTTCCCTTTAAATGGAGAGGTCTCACCATTGCTCTTCCTGACTGAACACCCCCCTTGAACTGTCCTGCATGTCATCTTCACCCTTAAGAGAAATATTCATTCTTATAACGTATTTGTAAAACCCTAAGTAGTCAGTAATTTGGGGGACAGGCTTTCTAGGAAGAATAGTATTAAATAAAACTTTGAAAAGAGATTATACACAAGTAGATACAGGTATATGAGCATATCTATATATGTACACATTTGTCAATTTCCCACAAATATTGAACAAGAGCCTATTCTGTGCCAGGTGCTGCTCCAGGCAGGTGCTCCAGGCAGGACCAGAGCAGAAACGTTTTCTGTTGGAAGAGTGTGTTCACACAGTCCACAGAAAATTTTATCTTAGTTTTGGCTTAAAGGAAAAAACTAACAACACCAATTTTTATGTCTAATATTTTTTTCATTTTCTCAAAGTGTTTATCAGTCCCATAAGTCAGGAAACATTTTGGTATTTTCATAATTAATCCAAATGCACCATTTCTCATGTCATGAAAATGTCATGATAAAATGATGGATTCTGCGATTTCTCAGAAGTTATTAAAACAAACACTTTCCCACAGGAATAACTTCATTTATCAGTTCTGGTCATCAAATAATTTATCATTTTCATCTTTGAATTGAAATATGGCTGTTTTGTTATTTTTAGGAAACAGAAATATGCAACCTTGTATTTATTGAGTTTCTCTCTCTCTCTCTCTCATTTCAATTACCCTACTTCTGAGAACACTCATTTGGACATACTAGCTTTGCAAAGGTTCTCTGTACCTTCTGTAACCTATAATAATAAAAAAATCCCTGTGTGGTTACGGAGGTTCGTTCTGGAATTCACTTCAGAATGAGAAACAGAAAACAAAAAGCATTAATTCTGAAACTACACCAGATCTCTTTTTCATAATTAAAATTTTCTCTGAGTTTCTATCGTGTCATAAAATAACTTTCAGAATGATCAAATAAGAGTATAAATTTTCGTTTTTAAGCATAAATGAAAATGCCTTTCTCTTGGCTGTTCTGAATATTCAAATTACATTACCACAAAATTTCAAACAATTACATAATTAAGCTATCAAATTCAAGTTCCTACCTCTGCAGGCCTTTTTGTCTTCAGACAGCTGGTAGCCTGGGTGACAGGCACACCTGGCCACTCCGTTCTCACTCTGACAGATGTGGGCACATCCATTCCCACCTGTGCAGGGGTCCATCTCTAAAAGCAATTAAGCAGTGATAGTTTGCCATTAATTAGCTTTAGAAAGATATACTGAGTGGAAGGGTGGAGAAAGGTAAAGAGGGAACTGGGGCGACTGGGTTTCTCACATAAAGATGGTGAAGACTCTTGAAAATTCTTTCCCACTTTCAGATGCAACTAATTTATCAAAACGTTTCCCACTGTGTGATCTGAACTCCAAAGTCTGAACACATCTAAACATGGATCAAGGCCATAGAAGAATTAGCTTAATTTCACTCTTCCAGAAAGAATACCTGCTGCCCTTTGCTTCCACCCCACCTTCTCTCCTCATCTCTTCTACAACTTTGAGCCGCAGAATCACCCTTACACAAGCCTTTTTACCTCCTCTAGGTCTCCTCTGCCTCACTGTGTGAGGGCAAGGTCAACTGGCGAGACAGGGGAGATTCTCAGCTATAGCTGCCGTGAAAATGAAATAAAGAAGTTCAGATCCCACTGGAATTAGCCAGCTGGCCTCCTTCTTTCCCTCACTTGCTCCCATCCTAGTATTAGTTAGAGTCTCTGAAAGTCCAAAGTAATGTGAAGCCACACATCCTATCAGGAGTATCTCCAGACAGAACCCACAAAGTTTATGAGTTAAGTGATTCTGGTCTAACTCTCTGAATCCAGCCTTGTCTACGTGACAGGCTGCTGCAGTGGGACTGCAGAATTTCTACTCCTGCTCTCCCCCACACTTAAAGAATGCACAATACAGACAGCAAAACAAAATGTAAAGCTACCCTGTCCCCACACCCTCCTATTTTTAACGCAACCACTACCATACATAAATGCTTTCATTAGTTTCTTGTAAAACCTTTCAGACTATGAAAATATAATACAAATATCTATCAATCAATCTAGCTAGCTAGCTAGCTAGCTAAACATTATTTGATTATAATCAGTTACACAAATTTCAAACTTAAGCCCAGAATTTTTCCAGTAACCAGAATTTTGGTGGTTAAGGACAGGATTAAAGATGTCATGGGAAGAAATCACTTTCTCAGAAACATATGTTGGTAACTTCCATGCACATCCCCATAGGCCCCAGAGCACTCCTTAAAGGTACTTACTAGTCAGAGTCCCCGATTTCATTTCTCTTTAGATTCTAATTTCCTGACTTTCACACATGTTTCAAAACCAATGATATCCTTGTTTAACAAAGCACTCATGTGGCTAAAGAATGCTCATCTTCATATATGAGGGTACAGTGACATTTTTACCATGAAACCTGTTCTGGCCCAAAAAATATGTTCCTAAGAATATGTTCCTAAGAAAATATGTTCCATTATGGCTTGAATATATGGTAATAAAAATATTCACTCTACAATTCTGATAGCTTCTTTAATTCTTGATATTTGAAATATACCGGGCTCTCCATCTGTGCAATAATCATATAATATAGAGTGTGTCTGGGACCTTGGCGCTTCTCTTCTCTAGATCAGTTCCTATTCTTCTTTCAAAACTTAGGTGTTATTGCCTTTTTAAAGCCCCCTCAGCCCCTTTAGGCTGGCTCATGTGCTGTTCATTTGTGTTCCCCGAATATACTACACACATCATTACCACTGTGCTGCTACACTTGTCTCCCTCTCCAGACCCTGAGCTTCTTGAGGGCAGGGACCTGTGATTTTTGTATCAAAGAACTTCTCATTTCCAACCCCAGTGCTTGGCATGAATTAGGAATTTAAAAATGGCCCTTGCACGAAGGAAATGAATGACAACGCAATAAGTGACAGGATGGTGAGGAAAGTAAGTAAATTTTTTCTATCTGGTGAAATACCAAATGGCTCTTTCAAGCCTGAAATAAATAAATCCTCAAAGCAAAAATGAGATAAAACAATCATTTGGTACATGTTCTTTAAAAAGAGACAGAAAATCCCCCAAACCTTTAGATTTTCCTTTTTAAGTTTTGCTCATTACTAATATTATTCATTTCATACATTCACTATATCTGTTCAGGTCCCTCAGCGAGTCAAGTTTTATTTCTAGCACAGCATTATGGATCCCTTTCATCTAGTCCTAGATCAAATGCAAGAAATCTATTTAGTTCGTGGAGAGAAGTGTGGCTGCCTTTGGAGCTTCTACATGCTTAATGAACTGCGTGTTCCCTTTAAAGACTAATCCAAACCAACTAGCGTTAGGGTCGTTCTGAGGCTCACAAGGGCGGTTCAGACATGAAATGCTCGCTAAGAATCTAACTGAGATTCATAATCGACAGCGTCTCAGTTTATGGGACAGGAAGATTGTATTCATCAAAGTACAATGTAAGACTTTGTATTGACTGCACGGAGAAACCAGCCACATCTTCCTATACGGCTATAGTTTAGTCTAGCTGTCAATTTGGCAGTTCCTGGGTTGCAAATTGTGGACACTATTGCTTAACATTCATGTCTGGTTCACATCCCAGCGGTGGCAGTTCACCATCTACAATCATGTTTCCTAACTGCAGCCCAGCGCAGCTGGAGAGCCAATTTCTAACACAATTGCAGTTAGCTCTGACAAGAGGACTGGTAGTCAAATGCCACATTCCCAGAGGGACTTGGAAACTGCTTTGTGAAGCATTCATAGGTGCGATGAGAAAATCAATAGACAGGAACTAAACTTTCTTTTCAAAGTTAAATATATAATTAAAAAATTCTATTCCTCAGAATGGCTTTAATAATTATTGTCTAGACTATTCATGTTGACATTCAGCATGCTAAACTTTCAAAATGGCACAGAGAAAAGATCAAAGAGACATCAACGTGTAGCCTGACTCTGGCGATGCCACTAGCTCTGTGACCTTGGTACAATCACTTGACTTCTTAGAGCCTCAAGTCCCTTATCTGTGAAACAAGCATAATACTAACTATGGGATTGTAATGAATATTAAGTGAAACAATGTGTCTAAAGAAACTAATACAATACCAGAATATTATAGGTACTCAATAAATGTTAGGCATTATTAGTATAAATATAGTAAAGAGAGAAATTGATACAAACAAAAAATAATAAGCTAGCATCAGAAAGAGAGGTTTTAGAATTTAAGGTATTTGAAGTAAAGCAATTGTGAGTGGTATGAAAATCCAGAGTTGCATTCATTTGTTGATTTGTTGATGGGAGCCATTCTGACAGGCTCGCTTGTAGCTAAACCTGACTGGAGTTGGGGAAATAAAAAATTCTTATGTAGGGAGTTAAAAGGCTCAAGACAAATAGTAAAGCCAGCAAAGACTGACTAAATTCTTATCATGGGTTAGGTACTGGGAGAAAAGAGTAAATAAAGTATTCCCATGGCCCTCAAGGAGTTTACACTATGTATGAACAAGTACATACACATGGGAAAAGAGGTAGAAGAAGAAGGCCAAGTGCTAGAAGAAGAAGCCGGAACCAGGAAAGAGTAAGTCCTCAAAATCTGAAGGAAGAAACTTTCAAGATGAAAGTCAAGAGTAAACTGAGTCAATTGCTGAGGGGTGAAGGGTCAACACAAAGGCTAGCATTTTACTAGAGCTCCCCTGTGCTAAGCATAGCTTTAGGCACTTCTCACATAGTTGTCCAATACATCATTCAAGTAAGACGAGGACATGTATTTCATGGATGGTAGCAGGGAGCAAGGAGATGAATTTGGAAGAGATAATAGCTCTGAGCTACATTTGGAAATCTTTAACAAATAATGATGATTATTATAATTATTAAAGTTATGAATAATATTTATATAGTGCTTAATATGTTCTAGGCACTGTTGGAAGGGCTTCACATATGTTCATTAATTTAATCTTCACAACTCGATGAGGTAGGTACAATTTTTATCTCCACTTTATAGATAAAGAAACTGAGGCAGAAAATGCATTCAAGTTCCCAGAGCTAAAAAGTGACAGAATTGGGGTTTGTGGAAAAAGAGGGCTTTAAACGCAGGTGGCTGAATTCAGAACCCTGTCCTAACTCTTTCACTATATTGGAGGAGGAGACCCTGAGTGCTCTCTCTCATGATAGCTTTAGAGATGGGCTGCTAACAAAGATATCTTATAAAGGGTGATGTACTCAGCTGATGAGGGCTTCAGAAAATAAGTGGTAAAGAGAGAGGATTAAAGTTGGGCGACAATGACAAATCAAAGGGACAGAAAAGCTAAAGGGGAAATGGGACTTTTCTTCCTGGGGGAAAATGGTATGGAGAAAGATTTGGAGCATGTACAGAAATTGATTCCCAAGTAAGTAAGCAACGAGATCCTGTGAGGTGAGGTTTTTGGAAGGTTGACCTGGATCAGGCGTTTGTGGTTTGAGCATAGGATTGGTGTTGTCTATAAGTCTGAATTCCAGTCCCGACTCTGTCAAGAAACAGCTTTGTGACCCTGCAGCTGAAATGCACTCATTCTGCTTTAGTTTTCTAGCCAATTATTGTGAGTCTGGCAACTTTCTAAGCTCTTTACATGCATTATCCTATTTAATTTTCATTGACAACCTTATAATATATGTATGGCTATCATGCCTAAATCAGGGATGAGGGAATACCAATGATTTAAGAAACCACTCATCATCCCAGTGAGTGAGGGAGCTGGGACTCCAGCCCAGATCTATCTGACCCCACAGTTCTGTAAACCATTAGGCTGTACTGCTTCTCTAACAACCCAACAGGACCAATGGGAAGAAACGGGTTTTAGGATGTTGAACCAAATCCACAATTATGGTGCAAAAACATAGGAAGGCAGAAGACTGAGAACAATGGCAGCCATGGTAATTGAGGATCAGTTACTTGAAACCAAGTATGTGTGTAGCTCCAACCCCAAGGACCCATTTGCCATGCTGGCTGGGAAAAACTTGTTCCCAGTGTTGTGAGCAATTTTTTTAGCAGTAGTCCTTATTAAGTGGGTGGTGGTGGTAAGGGCTGTAATTTGGGGAGAATCCTATGACATCAGATGACTTCAAAAGTGAGAAAAAAATAATAAAAATGAATCTTCATTGTTTAGCCCTTCCTAAATGTGGAAATTATTTTATAAGAACTTTCCTTTTAATGATGCAGGAGGGATGCTAGAATACTGGTTTACAACTTGGGATACTAGATTTTCCAAGAAAAGTAAAATTTATACATATATACTTACATATATACATTTGCTAGATCTTCTATTTTAATTTTTGGTTTGGAAAATGTTAAAGTACAAAAAGTTCAAATTATTTCCAAAGTGCTACTGCAGCTTAATATCTGCCATCAATTATTTCCATGTATATAGGCATTTTAAGACACACTGATATTGAAAACAGGACAGTTGAAAATTCTGCTAAAGCAATGGTACCTATAATGCCAGGATGTATTTGCAAAAGGTATAGGTCAGTGAAGACCATTTACCTTAATCCTCCAATATGTCATTTACTCAGATTCAGATGATCTCTGTAATTATCAAAAGATTCAGACGAACATTTCCTTAGGTCAAATATCAAAAATAGGAAACACAGGACATTTTTCAGATCTGGACTAATAGTCCTCAAGGCCTTACTGAGAAAGCCCATTATATATGCAGGGTACCTGCCTCTTAAAGATTTTGTCAAATTTGAATTCATATGAACGACCTTTTAGACTGCTAAATTATTTCATAGCTTTAAGGTCAGGACAGGATTGTTAGCTTGTTTCCCACAAGATACACAGTGGTGATGTGATTTTCTAGAAATCAAGAAAGGATTTGAATTTAGTGTTCTATTGCTTCCTGCTTTCAGTCTGTGTCTGTTAGGCTGGATTGCCTGAAGATGTAAATTTGCATAAAAATTAGATGTTATAACTTGTGCCAATAACACTTAGATCCTAACAATTTTAAACACTAGAACTTATCTTAAAGAAGTGATCATGCATGGGAGGCTAAGATGTATTTATAACGATATTTTTTTATAATTTTCTTTAAAATAAATTAAAATGTGCAGATCCAAGTATCCACCATCAGGAAACTGGAATAGTGCAATTATAAAAGCAATGGTATGTTCTACATTATAGAGTCAGCATGAAAAATCTTGGGTTTAAGAGTTTTAGTACCTGAGTTCAGATCCTGGTTCTGCCATTTCCATGCTATGAAATCTTGGGCCAATTAGCCAACCTCTACTGTGTTTCATCTTCTCTTCTATAAGATTGGGATGGTAACAGTGCCTACTTTATACAATTGCTGTAAATTTAAATGAGATAATGCATATAAATTTACTTTTCAGCGGTGACTGACACAAAGGTAATTCTAAGTAAACATAAGCTATTATTATAATGCAGTCATTAAAAATATAGCAAAAAATTAAATTAGGATACTAAATCATTATAAAATATTTTAATAAACAAATTATAAAGTAGAAGATACAGTATAACTCTATTTCATAGAGGAATGTTTATTTATGCAAACAGAATACTTGGTATACACCAATATATTAAAAATGTCACTTCTATATGGTGATATGAGTGGTTTTTATTATTTTTCTTTGTGTTATTTTATTATCCATTTGTGTCAAATTTCCTTCAGTGAACATGCATTGCTTTTATAACAGAAAGTGTGAAGTCATAAAAATGAAATAAATCCCATGCATGCATTGATCCATGACAAAGTTAAAAGGACCTCAGTAGAAGTTGCTTCTATCAGTATGTCAATAGTTCCTGAGGCAAGAGATGCTATGACACCAAAAAGACCATGGAGAGGAGAGGTGTGGAAAGGGATTTGATGTATTCAATATAAAGTAAACGAATTTGAAGTTGATGACAGTAGAACCAAAAAATCAATGTCTGCTGAAAACAGGAGAGGTCCAATTTCAAAATTAAGATCACTACCACTGAAGTAGGGAATAAATATTTTTAATGATCTGGAAATAGAGTGACTTTCTTTGAGTTAAATACTTAAACCTGATTAAATTCTTAAACCTCTTTATGCTTTCTTTGGAGTTATTTTTATTTCTAATTCAGTTTTAGATGTCATTTCAGCGCCTGAGCAGGTCCACTCCCACAGTGAAAGGCAGGGGACACAATACTCGAAAGATGTCTGAGCTAAGGCCTGTTGCTAACATCTCATTTTGTATTTATACAACCATCTGCGTGGTGGTTATGATCAATGTCTGTCTCTTCCTCTTGGCTGTTTGGTCTTACTTGCTTTGTACTTCTAGTCCCTAACTGAGTCCCTGGCCCAAAGCAGGCACTCACTAAAAAGTCATTGAATAAATGAACAAATGGATGAGTTTAAACAAGTTATCTAGTCTCTTAAGACTAAATTTTTTACCCATTTGTAAATTTAGAATTACTAGGTTTCAAATCTTTTAAGGCCACTATAACCCCTTTTAAATAAAATCTTTCGTAAAAGCCTAATATACTAAGTGGCTAAAAGTAGAGTTTCTCTGATTAAATAGTGAATAAAAAACCTGGAGCAATTCCGCACATATTCTCTCCTCCTCCCACACATGCACTGACACACAAGTGCACACATGCTCAAGTGCACACACACAGTGTCTTCCAGTGACCTTCTTCAAAATCTTCAACCTCTTAAATTCCAGCAAGTTCCTATGAGCATTTAATTTGAATACTACTATACTAGACAATCTCTAAGATTCTATCTCTGATTCTAGGTCTCAATAAAAGCTGCTCAGCTATTCTTTCTACTCTCCAACAACTCAACCAATGATCAAATTACATTAAATTTTTTGAAAAATTTAGCCCATTGGCCTATTTCTCTTATACCTTGGTTGTTATTACAGAATTACAAGCATAATATTTATTTATGTTCTTTCAGGCACCTCATAGAGATATTCCTGAGCTCTCCCTTCTGCCCTGCTTGCCTCTTCCCTTTTAACCTGCAATGGGCCCTCCATGTGGATATTCCCGCCACCTCCCTAGTCCCCCATCATCTTAAACTCAGCAGTCTAATAGCCTTTTCCTTATCAACTTCCCTGTCCTCATAGTGCTATTACCATCATTCCCGACTCCCAAATAGGAAACCCTGAAATGTTCTTCTCTTTGTCTTTAATCTCTCATCACATCCTCAACTCAGTTATAACTCTTCCTGTTATGTTTGTGCTGAATTTTATTTAATAATACCTGAATCACTGTAACACATTAATCATCAAAGTGATTTTTCTAGAATATCAACTTTATTATATCACTTCCAAGCTGACAACATATAGACTCCTCTAATTTTTTCTACATCAAGTCTAAACTCAACTTGACATAAAAAACTTCCTAAAATTTGATTCCTCTACTCACCTTATAAAACCTTTACATTTGCAAATTAAAATTTAATAAAGTTATTTGTGTCTATCCACATGCAAGATAAAGAAGAATGACAATACCCTTTGTTAATAGATATGAAAGTATCAGCCCTCTAATACATTGCCAGAAATGTAAACTGGTTCCCTTTCTTAAAGACAGATTAGTAAATTGTTTCAAAAGCCTAAAAAACAGTACATATTTTACACTTAATAATTCTACATTTAGAAATTTATCCTAGGGAAATAATATGACAAATTTCCAAAGATTATACACCAGAAAGTTAATTGAAATTTCTATTTGGCAGGAACTGGTCTAATAAACTATGGCAATTGGGATATTGTGATATAACAAGAAATATATATATGGTCTTCATTCTCTGTCTCCTAGCCCCAAGAACTTCTAAAATCCTTAGAATTTCCTGAGTGATAGGAATGAGAGAAGCATTTCTTGTTATTCATAATAAGCTCCTTTCAATCATAACTGGTTTATGCTAATGAGGTGATTCTTGGTGGGTTCCTAGATAGCTTCAGGATATGACTGGTTGCCAGAGGAACCAACCCTGTCATTAGAGGGGTGCAAATTTTGGTGCCCTCCTATCCCCTCAACCTTTATACTCCAGGGACTGAAGAGGGGAGAGGGGCTGACGATTGTGTTACTCACCAATGACCAAGAATTTAATCAATCATGCCTGTGTAATGGAACCTCCATAAAAACACATAAAGAGTGGGGTTTGGAGAGATTTTGTTGGTGAACACATTGAGGGGCTGGGAAGGTGGTATAGCCAGAAAGGGCATGGAAACATTATGCTCCCTATTTGCAATACCTGGCCCTGGGCATCTTTTCCATTCAGCTGTTCCTGAGTTGTATCCTTTAAAATAAACTACTAATAAACTGCTAATAGTAAGCAAAGTGCCTTCCTCAATTCTGTGAGCCATTCTAGCAAATTACTGAAATTGAGGAGGGGATCATAGGAACCCTCAGTTTATAGCCAATTGGTCAGAATTATAGGAGGCCTGAACTTTTGATTGGCATCTGAATAGGGCAGTCCTCTGAGACTGAGTTCCTAAATCTGTGGGATCTGTGCTAACTCCAGGTAGTTAATGTCAGAATTGAATGGATTTGTGGCACACTCAGTTGGTGTCTGCAGAGAATTAGAGAATTCCTTGGTGTGGAAAATCTACAGATTTGGTGTCAGAAGTGTTGTGAGTAAAAACAGCTCATAGGAATCCATGCAATGGAACACTAAATATTAGGAGGAAATTATACTTTTATTATTCAGTAATAGGTTTCACATATTTGAAATTTATTATTAATGCTTTCACATTTTAAACTTGTAAAATATTTCAGTGTAAAATTCTATTTGGAGGAAAAATATGAAGGGAAAATATATAACACAAAAGAAAATACTCCAAAGTGGCAAGAAAAACTTTCATAAACTATGTAAAATAAGCAAATAATAAATTAGAAAAATACTGGAATCTATGTTAACTTTAAAAGAGTTAATTAATATCCATAATATATAATTATATGTATCTAAAAAAGGCACATGCCCATAGAAAAATGGCAAAATGGCATAGAAATAATATAATATAAAATGAATTCAAATGATCAAATACATAAACAAATATTTCATGTACAAAAAAATGGGCAAACAAAGACAATAATTAGATACCTTTGGACCTAGAAAACTGGTAAGGCTGAGAATAAATGATACTGACATTCCTGGTAGAATGAAACATGGTTTCATGATTGTAGTCCGGCTACATATGTAGCCTTATAATTTACCCCATAATTATATTTTTAAGAATTTAGCTTAAGAAAATAATTGAGAATGTTTATAGAAACAGAAAAGCGTCCCTGTAGCATTGTTTTAAAAAGTAAAAGAGTAAAAACTTTGTTATTTGATAATGAGACAATGAATGAGGACATGTATATTCACTCAATGAAATATTTTGCAGCTGTTGGAAATTATGTAGTAGAATTGCCTTAACTGACACAGAAATATGTTCATAAGATATTAAGTAAGAAAAAAAGTTAGGTTACAAAACTATATAACCAACCTGATCCCAGCATTCATAAACACAAAACAAGAATAAAAAGTACATATATTTCCTGAAAGAACCCATAATAGGACAGAAGTGAAACCACCGGTGTTGAGGTTGTGGGATTAAAGGTGAAGTTTATTTTTTCTTTTTCACCCATTGGTATTTTATAGTTCATCTGCTACAAATATTTATTATGTGCTTAATTTAAACAAGGTAAAGGAAAAGCAATGGTAGGAACATGAGGAAGACAGAAATACGTGCTGTGAATAATAGTTGAATGAGTGCATGCATGTGTAGAAGTTATCTGAAGAGTGTCTACGGAAGAGGTTTGTGTGTTTGCAAGTTTGTGCCGGGGGGAAGGGAAAGTATAAACTGGGTCCTGACGGGTCATGTGGCAGACACTGGTGATTGCTCTCTTCCTTTCTCTTGTGTCCTGGTGGAGAATGTAAGTCAATCGTGACAATCCTGTTTTTTCTCTGTGTCATCCTTCTGATCCTAGTTCCTGTCTCTTCTAGCCCATCTTCCTTTCAGCTTGGAGATCTCTGCAGTTTCTTGTTTTCAGTTAAGGGAGAGAAGTTTAAGATAAGTTGGTAAGGAGAAACTGAGGCACAACAAAGGATTAAATTAATAATAACAGGAAAAGTTTGAGATCTATAGAACAGGGAAAGCCTCTTCTGTTTTCCTTCTTGCCCTTTATTCCAAACCTCTAGTAATGAGCAGATAAAATGCCCACTTCACAAAGAGTTGGAACTACTTTGCCAGTAGAGAGGTCAAACCTTACACACAGCCCTCTGAAGCCAGTGTATCTGCATGTGGACTGGAGGCCAGTCGGGGGGCCTGTTATTCTCAAGTCTTTAACTCTGATACCAGATAGTGGCTTCAAACCGTTAGTGTTGGTTTCTCTTATGTATCTTTTTTTTTTAAATGTTTTTATTGATTTCAGAGAGGAAGGGAGAGGGAGAAAGAGACAGAAACACCAATGATGAGAGAGTCACTGATTGGCTGCCTCCTGTACACCCCATACTGGGAATTGAGCCCTAAACCCTGGCATGTGCCCTGACTGGGAATCAAACCAGGACCTCCTGGGTCATGAGTAGACACTCAACCACTGAGCCAAACCAGTCAGGCTCCCTTATGTATCTTTAATATTGACTTTTTTCCTGCACCCTTTTTATGATTCCGAAATGTTTGCAAAATCACTGCTGGGCTCTAAGATGTCATATTTTTAAAAACACAGCCTTGTTGCTTTCTCTCCACTGCCTTGGACAGCGACCCATTGTCAGCAAGCTCACAGCCCTGTTTTTGAGCACTGCAAACGTCTTTACAGCTGACACATGACTTTCGTGGGCTGCTCAGGATAAAATTTTAGGGGAATCATGAGTCATCTCACAGGAAGATTAGTATTTTCTAAATTCAACTCCTTTGACACAATTGTATGATTTTGGTCTTCTATGAAAATAATGTAGTGTTATCAGTGAGGTGTCCTCCATGTCCTCACTGTTTGCCGGTGAAAGTGGGCTTCTTTGCGGTAGCACTGTAATAAGAATTTCCAGAGGCCCCCATGGGAGGCTGAGGTATTGAGGAAAGTTTTATTTGTGTGGAATTAAACCCCTGAGCTTCCAAGGTCCCTTCATTCCACCAAGGAGAAAGTCCAATCTTGTCTTCAGCAGAGCTAGGATTAAAGCCACTGCCCAGAGCCTCTGTTCCGTATTGAAGCACAGTCCAGTCCATCATATGGCTAGAGGAGCTTGTTTTCTCAGCTGCAGTCCATTGTGTGTAGGGGCCACATGGCAATGGAGGGAACACGGGCAAGTGCAAGGAAGCAGAAGCAAAGCCAGCAGAACGAGAGAGAGAAAACTCCTTTGTCTCAGGATTAAGTATTCCCAAATTTTTGAGGGCCGCAGTGGCTCCACCCCTCTGGCCAATTATCTTTTGTTTCCAGGTTAGACTAACAAGAAAGCACCTTCTTTATGTCATCCCCACTCACTGTGCATGCACCCATCTTCCCCTTGGTCCAATCCCTGCCCCAAGAGATCTGCTGGGAATGGACCTGATCTGCAGGGGATGGACCGGTGGTTTCCTGGGGTGTGAAACTGCAGCTTCCTGGTGAAGCTGCCCAGACGACCATGCTTATAATCTGTCACCTCTCCCTATTATTAATGTTAATAACTAGCTAATTACAATGCAATAATAGGACAGATCAATGTGATTAAATCTCAACCATCTGATGATTTCATAACTGGAAACAGAGGTGAATGTAATCAAAGTAATTCCACTATCTTTTGATGGAAAAAATATGTGCAACAGCAAAGTCCCAAATATTAACTTGAAATAAATTGAATCATACTAAAGGAGTCTACGTCAAGTGTTGGAAAACGGCCCCACCTCCCTGTCCTGTCTTATTCAGTATTCTGTGGTCTACTCCCAGGAAAAGAGGCACTGCCACCAAAATTCAGTTTATAGTTGAACTAGCCTGTCAAGTAAATTTATAATGAATACCTTTCTAGGAGCAGAAAAATCACAGTCTTGCCTACTGCAAAAGAGAAAGGAGGTCCTCTGTAAATGTTTGTTGAACAAATGAAGAAAAGTCCATCCTTTGCTGGATTAAGATTAGATGACTGTACACAGAGAATCTGCGTATGTCAACACAGAACTTAATTAAGCAGAGTAATTGCTTATGTCAATAGTTGCTGGAAGGCAGCTTTTCTTTGGGACTATTTTCCTACTAAGTGTACCAGAATACCAGAGGAAAATGGCTTTGTGCCCCAATTTCATCCCAAGTATAGCAAAACCATAGTTTGGGAAGTTTGTGTACACTATCTAATACATCAAGTCAGTTTACCCACATACTTCTAAAAGCATAAAAACCTTCATATGTCAATGGTTTTTCTCCCATTTCCCCCCCAAATTGCCAGTTGTTACTTATTCATTGCTGGCAAACTGTATACTTCTTAGGTGTGAAACATTAGCCATCACAAGACCATGAACTTGCACTTGCAAATTCACACCCACCTCCCCTGATGCTCAGCAAAATGGCCTCTTTCTACTGGTTCCGCTGAATGACTGCAGTAGATTAACCCACAACTCAAAGCATGCACTGTTGCTCAGGTAAAACATATGTGATTTCCCTTGCAAAGGACACTGTTCTTTGTCAACTGTGTTAAAAGAGCTAGAGCATTTTTTTTTTTCAGTTTATAATGGGATCTTAGCTTTGCCCCACCACTTTGCACTGTTAAACTTAATGCCAATTGCGCTCTCTAGCATTTTGCTCAGGAAAGTAAATTCTAGGGTGCACGGGAAGCTTCCCTTCTTTTCTATAACTTCAAGTGGACTAAGAAAGATTCTTAATCAGGGAAACCCTAAAATATGTAGACTGAAGGGAGTTCATATCTTTGATAGCAAGGAGGCTTGGAGACTTAGGGAGAGAGGAGCAGTGATACAGTGCTAACATCCCAGGGGAGGCGCATTAGTGAGGGCAGCCTTGTGGCCAGGTTGGAGATATGTTGACGAGGAGACCAGAAGAAGAGAAAACACTGGGAAGTTAGGAAAAGAAAAACCCCCAAAGACATAACTTGGGGAGAAATAAAGCTATAACCATTTCATAAGTGAGCAGTGGTGGTCCAAGAATTTTTACACACAAGAATCCCAGGGGGAAAGCACTCTGTTTAGAGGAGAATGTGGCCTTGGAGCTGCATTTCAGAGAAACGAGCACACTCTTTATATTTAGATTGTATGCTAAAGGTTAATAAGAATATCAAAATTTTAGAGGATGGTTTTATTTACATTTTACTTAGAACTGAGAAAAATGTATTGTGCATATTAAAGAAGACACATCATGTGGGGGGTACCATTGGGGAACAGATGAAAATGATGGGAGGTGGGCTAAAGCTTCCCCTTGACAGCTCTACTGAATGAGTTGAGGTCAGCATGACAAGGGTTTTCAAGAATTGTAATTAAATAAATAAAAATAAAAAGAGATGTGCTTTTTCTCAAAAACAGGACTCTGAATATATAGAATTTTTTTCTATTGACCCTGCAGACCATTTCTTCCTGATGTACAGTAATAAAACACACAGTAGAGGAGAAATGGCCTCACCTATCCTGCTTAGTCTATGCATTTAAGCACTTGTTTGGAATTTTTTATAAACTCAATGGGATACTTAACATCACTTTAAATTCTTGATTCTGTTACAGCTCATCGCCACGAATCACAGGGCTATGGCTGGCTGCCCTTTCCTAAGAGCGAGTGAGTATGAACCTAGAGCCACAAATGGTTTTAGAGACAAAAAAGGCGACAGCTGTTTATGGAAAGCAATGTATGAAGTAGATTGTAGGGAGAAAAATGATTGTTTTAAACACACATTCTTGCAAAATGGTACATGGTGCTGGAAAAAGTCTTATTACTCTCAACATGCTGTTCCTTTGCAGCAGGTAATATGTGCTCACTGTGACTTTCTCTCACAGTGTTTGCCATCTCATTTCAGCTACCGGTGTGGAAGGCACCGGGGCCTGTAGTGTTCATCAGTGATCTGAATATACTCTGGCTCATAGGCCCCAATGTTAACAGAGCAAGAGCTGACAGCTTGAATGCTGGAGTAGGCAAGAAACAAAATAAAGCAGATGTCAAAAAATATTTTGCTTGTTTGGGTATAACTAGCATGCTGAGGAATCAACTGGTAAAGGAAGTCTATTTCTGTCTACTTCCCACCTACTCTGGAGGATCTTTGGCCGATATATTTTGATGTGCTCCCTCTCCCCCAAAGAAAACCATCCCGTATATATGTCAGTCCCAAATTCAAGACAAACCACACAATTATTCTACAACATTCACCCTTAGTGACAGGCTTCTTTTGGAGGACAATGTCCTTTCAGGGAGTCAGAGTAATGAGAAAATTTCCAGCTGCTACTACAATTCATAGCACATACATGCCCACTATAGATATGGGGGTAAAAAGCCTTCCATAAAGGGTCTTTATACTGCTTCCTTGGGAATTATTTTTAATGATAAAAACAAGTTTCTAATTCTATTTTATCTTCACCTAGCTCAGAGTAGGGTGTCTTGCACACAGTGATCATTCAACAAATTCTGCTAAATGATTATCCAAGTACATGGAAGTTGAAAAACTATGCTGGGGATTGGGAATGAGTGTAAAGTAATCAGATTTCTAAGACCAATTCTGAATTAGAGATGATAATAGAGAACTATTCAAGGATATAGATTGGCACTCTTCTGCTTTCATCTACGTTGAATCCCCGAGTTCCACAAAGGCAGTGACCATGTCAGTTTCCTCCTCGCTGTAACACCACTGCCCAGCACAAAGTATGGGTTGTGTGCATTCACAAGCCAGCTTTGTGGGTGTTAAACTTACACAGTTGCAAAGGGTCCCACAGTTGGCTGAATGCTTGGCCATCACCATGTTGGAATTCTTGATACTTTTTGAGCAAGGGCCCCACCTTCTCATTTTTGTATTTGTCCCTGAAAATTAGGTAGCCAGTACTTCACTCAGTACATATGTAAGTGAATAAAAACAAATAAACAAAAGCAATGACTATCTAGCTTTTTAATTCTGTGAGTTCCAAAAATTTTAACTGTGTTTAACACTTTTTTTCATATTTTCCTACCACATTGTGAAGCATTCTAGACATGACTTGCAATGTAGAGAAATCAAAAGCCAAGGGGTTAACACAGAAAGGAAATAATGATATTTTTCCTTCAACACTCAATAAATATTTATGCTGCATCATGTGCTCAGGCCTGAAATAGAAAATATAGGAAATTTTAAACAAAACACAAAGCTAAATTATTGTCTTCAAAAATTGACTGTAAGGGAAGAGGGGAAACAAGGAGAAGACAAGAACATGACACTTTCAAACTGCATTTGAAAGTGTTCAAATGACAAAATGCATGAACTCGTGGTCCGAAGTGAAGAAATATAGATGTGTCCATATAAGCAAAAAAGCTTTAAACATTTAAACCATAATCACCTCCTCCTGTATCAATAAACTGTTCACTCTGGTGGGTGAGCTCAACTGAGTAATAAACCATACAAATAAAACCATAATAATTTAAGCAATGAGTTTTTGACATAAGTAAGGTTGATTGATAAAAAGAATATTATATAGAGAAAACCTGATATGTAAAAGAACTTACACTTGATATATTACAAAGAAAGCATAAAATCACTGAAGAAAGGAAGGATTACTCCAAAAAGTGCTGGAGTAATTGTTGAACTCTCTGGAAGACACATATTATTTCAGACCTTGCCTCATGCCACAGAACAAATAAATTCCAAGTGGATTAAACATTTAAATCTACCACAATAAAGTTATAAAACTCCTAGATAAGATTATCAGAATCTGTCCATAAGCTGGATAAAAGACTTCTAAAACTCAAATGGAAGAAGAAATGCAAAAGAGAAACAAATATATTGTGCTATATAAAATTTAAACATAGACATATTAAAAAGCAAAAATTAAATATGAAAAATATTTGTAACATATGTGACAAGCAAAAACACATATCAATGATATATTATCTACAAAGAAAAATGGAAGAAAAAATATGCAGGTAATTTAAAAAAAACACATATTGTTAACAGACATCAAATAATACAAGTTGTAGTAATAATGAGGTACCATTTTAAACTCCTGTAATAAATACCATTGTGTTGCCCAGATTTCATTTTGAGACTGAAATGATAATTCCTTCAGCTATTGGGGGTGTTGGCAACTGACACAGTCCAGCTGAGTCTTTGTCTAGAAGTATCATTAGCTGAAGAAAGCCACCTTGTTCAAGGTCACATCCCCTGCATCTAAAGACAGTTCCAAAGCAAGAGTACAAAGTCCTGCTACCTTGCACACATATCTGGAAAACTATTCTAACTCTGAAGTTTCCACAGAATTAGCTGAGGCCAGTTGTAACTGCACCTCAACTCATTTCATCCATCTGCCCAATTCTGCTTCCCTCACCTCTCACATGTGTTGTTCCCAGTTGCACTCTTCAATAAACATCCTGTACGCACATCTCAGCGACTGTTTCTCAAAGAGCCCTACCTAGGACAGTTGGTCACGGAAGCAGTGTGTCAGAAATCTAGAACTGTAACAAGAAGGAGGTTGTTGAGTATCAGTTTCAGTCTCAAGACCAGCTACAGGGGTAAGAACTGTAGGTCATTTCACTAACCCTTACTCTTGCAAATTTTCCTGGAAAAGAAATCAACCAGAGTCCTGGAGGGGCTGTTCCCATTAATTACTGTACAAAGCAGGTAGATCTGAGTGGTATAAGGCATGCACAGCAGTAGCATCTCTGGCAACAACACCCAGTTTTTCTCTTCAGAAACACACTCATCCCTCAACTGCTAGCTATGTTGGCAGCACATGGCGCTTGGCCAAGGCCTTCCTCAGAAGAGTTGCTCTCAGCTGAAGAGAACCTCCTCATCTTAGGTCATGCACCTCCCGGGGCAGCCTGCAGTGTGTTACAAGGGGATCAAGTTTCAGTCCCCTTGCCTCAAGACCGGGCTATTTTGAAGGGACATCCCAACTCTCAAGTTCTCTGTAAAGATCTGTAGAGCCCTTGTTGAAATTTCAATGCATTTCAACCATATAGGAGGTCAGAATTGTTTCTCTGAAAAATTTCTTGGATGTCCCAGCTAGAAATACTCTGTGTTTGGTGGCCCTTCTGCAAATAATTGCTTCTGCACTAGCTCTGGGTCCCTGAGAAGAATCCCACTGTCTGGCACCACCTACATCAGGACCAGTGTAGTGTGAATTAGGGGATACAGAGCACTGGACCCTTTGGTTACCCTTTTCCCTGAACTCTCCTGCTTTCCATTTGTTACAATTCAAAGAACTGAGGAACAGTGATATCTGCTGAGAAAGGAGAACAGAAGCTCTTAAAATCAAATAGATGACTGATTCATAATAGATAGACAGACAGCAAAAGTGCTAGAAGTACATTGATCTCTGTTAGATTTGTTTCTAGTTCTGGCCCAAGGATTTATCCAGTCTTGAGCACCCAAATTTCCACCTAGTACAATAAAAATATTGGTATTGATGACTTTACTTTTTTCCATTTACATCTTCTGAATTGCTATAAACACATACTGCTTGTATACTCAGAAAAAAATTACGACAACATATTTGCAACAAAGATGATGAAAGATTATTATGCTTGCTTTATAAATATATATATATATTTAATGAAATTTTAATATACATATTCTTAATGAAAGAAGTATAAAGATGTACAGGGTTTTACTTATAAAATTAGTAAAGACTGAAAGGGACTATAAAATTTGGTGCCAGTGAGAATAAGGCAGAAACTGTCATATAGTAGTAGGGGATCAACAAATACCTTTTTGTATTTCCAAATATTTTTTTACCCTAAGGATGTAATCCTTAGGAAATCGGGGAAAAAATTAGTAAAAGGACAAACAACAATGAAAACAATCCAAGTTTCCTGCAGACCCTTTCATTAAGTATTATTAAACTAAGGAAGATACTATATGGTAATTCGCTCAATAAACTAACTCAAAACGCCTGTATTTCAACCCTCCCTCTGACAGCTTCTCGCAGCATGACTTTAGTCTTGCCTATTTATTATTGTTTGATAACAGGAGATTTATTTAATTCCTCTGAGCCTCAGTTTGCACATCTTTAGAAAGACTATAATGAGTATTTCGCAGGATCGCTGGAGGGATTAAATAACTTTAAAAGGGGACGCACCAAGCCAGGCGCCTGACACCCTCTAGGTGTCCATCGGTGTTTGTTGAAGGTAAATGAGCTGGGCGGTTCCAGACTGAAAGTCACAGCCCTGCTTCCCAGTTCTGTGTCACAGTCTCCTACCCAGACAAAAGAATATCTGAAAAGTATCTTAGCCTCCGGACAGTAATGAACTCAGCACAGCAATTGCGGTGGGAACATTAGTCTCAGCTTCGAATCCCTTTCTCCTTTTTATTTATTAAGCTTCATTTTCTTTTAATCTTTTTGTTGCTGTTTGCTTGCTTGATTTGGGGAATTACTCGCCCTGAATTATCTCCCCAGGTCTTATCCTATTCTTTACGTATGAATTAAGGGCGAGCGAACGTTCACTAATTCACATTTGAAGCAACATTCTATGCATTTTATTCGTATAAGAAATATTTTTTTCTTCAAAAGGGAGGAACAAGGAAATAAAAAAGGAGGGACATCTGTATTCATTTCTGGACATTTTAGACATGTAGTTCCAAAGGACTGCGGAGCAGAAATTAATCCCACTGCCTGTGGAGTTCTGAGGCTGAGCAGGGCAGCAGATCTCATTTAGAATCCTCCTTTGCCATCTATTAAGAAGTGAGCATGGCTGAGCTGGCCATGGGGGAGGTTTTTTGATTCTCAATTCCTCTGAACATTGTCAGTGTTTAATCAATAGCTAGTCCGGGTATCATTAAACATGTGCTCTTGGTTCAAGGTCCTCTGATGGGGATGGTTGATGGAATTGCTCAGTTTTGCTGTAAAAGTGCAAAAAAAGGGTGCCTACATTCAGGTTAGCCTACTTAAAAGTGATACAATTTTAAACCGTATTGCATTAAATGAGACCTGTTTTAATGGGTCACAGGGAATATCAATTATTCTTGATCTCATAATTTTTGCTTCCAATGCAGTATGTTTCCTACTGCATTTGAGATTCTGCACTTATTAATTTATGCTTTCTGCAAGTAGAAGGGTTAGCAAACATGTCAGTCACTGGAACGAAGAAAGCCCATTCTTCCACATCTTAAATTTTGTAGTTTGGTGATTCCACACAAGTTTAAATTGCACCATGGACTTAATCAATTGCATAAAAAGCAGGGCAGTCTGTTTCAAAATTCAGAGCAGGCTGAAGAGGCCTAATACACAATTTTTTCTTTCTAGTTTTAATCCATTGTTCTGATATGGATGTGATATGATACTTAGCAAAACTGTTTGGAGTTTCCTGGAAAGACTAAGAGGTGAAATAGTATAGTGCTTACACCACAGGGCCCCATAAAAGTTATAATGGGAAATAAGAAAGAGCATTAAATCATTTTCTTTTGGACACAAGGCCAGGTTGACAGACTGTTTTCAAACTTAAAGAATTTTTAAAAACATGAGTTATAGGAAACAGGGCATTCTCCCCAGACAAAAGAGAACTAATTAATTGACTTGGTATAAAAATAAATTTGCAGTCTTTTTGCTGGAATCCAGGAGAAATGTGGACATCTTGAATATTTTTACCAACAAACAATATAGAAAATGTTAGAGGCAGAAAATCAATCAAGCCACTTCACTGCAATTATTAAAAGTTTGAGTCATATACTTTACTCACTCTAAGCTAAATGAATGTGGGCACTGAGATTAGGGCAAAGCAGAAAGGGCAAAGGCTCTCTTCTTGCTATTGGTTTGTAATCTATGAATCTCATTTGGTAGCAACCAACATGACAAAGGCTTCTAGCAAATACAAAACCACACAATATAAAACCTTCGAATCAAATTTTAAACAATGTCAAACAAGACTAAGTCATGGAACACCTTTCTTTTTACTTTATTACAAATCCTTGCATTGCTATTAAATAATACAGCAAAATTTTAGAATTTGATGCAAATCCCCATGCACTTAGAGTGCATATTCAAATAATTTTGATAAAACTAATATTAAAGCTGTGAAAAATCAAACTACAATGTGATATGGTCTGTATAATTCTTTTGTAAAATAAAATTGATAGGGCTGAATACACATAGGAAAAAATACTGCAGCTTCCTGGCACTCAGTCCCTTGACTCTTATCATTGTCCCAAGTGTCAGGATCTCTCACAGGTCCAGCTTTAAAGTGATAACCTCTTGCCTAGTTCTCCCTCCTTCTGCATATGCTTAATCAATTTTCCAGACAACACTGTGATGTGAGTCCTTTAAATTTTAAATGATGTCTTTTCCTTCCATCAAAACAAACCCCTAACTCTTGCATAGACATGTTTATTCATTCATTTGTTTGTTTGTTTGTTTGTTTGAACACAGCTGGATTCAATGGATCAGCTATGCCCAAAAGGCATATCCTGGGTCTACTACTTACAAGCTGAGTGACCTTCCCCAAATTGCTAAAACTTTCTAAGTCTCATTTTTCCACATTGCTGACATAGTGATATCAATAGCACCCACCTCACAGGATTTTATGGGGTTTAAATGAAACAGTGAATATAAAATGCTTAACACTGTGCCCTACAGATAACAAGCAGTCCATAAATATTAGCCATTGTTATCGTTTAACAACATGCCCACGTTCACACAGCTAGTAGGTGCACAGCTGAGATGCTAACTTAGAGCTTTTTGGTGCCAAGGCTTATGATCTTTCTGCTATGCACTCCGTATGTCAGATGTCTTAAGGGAGATTTGGATGAACGCTGGCTCCCATTCAGGTCACAGTCAGACCCTCTAACACAGGCCTGTAGTGTTGAATTTCTATATTGTCAATTAAAGTGAGAGCCATAAGATTTAGACATGAGACACTGGGGAGGGGAGGCTGACATTCTGTTGTGAAAGCTTAAGGGTTTGACTTGTATTCCTGCCCAGACAGAAGGCCAACTCACCACAGCCCAGACCAACCAGTTGGGTGTCTACAGAATCAGCCAACTTTTTATTTTCTAAGAGGGAACACAGAGAATCTTCCAAAGCTCCCAAAGTTGAGATAAAATAAGACTGTAAATTATCATACTATATACCCTTGAAAACAGAAGTGTAGCAAAGGCCACATGGCAGATCTACTCAACTGTCTACTTGTCTTCTTCTCCTTCAAAAACTATAAAGCATACTTCAGTATCCGTCCCCATGGTGCTTACTGATTTCAGAGCATTATTCTACAGGGCTGTAACCTGAGTCTGTGATTCCAAAGCTGTAATATTAATCTCTGTGCACCCCAGTTTCAGTATCTTTAAAAATGAGAATAATAGTATCATCCTCTTAATAGTGTTGCAAGGATTAGAGATAATATAAGTAGTTATTGCTACTAATGAACATAGCCAAGATTACTTTCAAATTGCAATTACCTAGATTCTAGAATTTGAATCTCTAGAATAATTAATGTGTTGAAGACAGAGTGTTTGGATTATGCTTGCTCAGCCTTTTGATGACATGTCCAAACCTTGAGGAGATCTACATTTCTCTGGGAGTGCTCCATATCCCCATAGCCTTAATCCACCCAAACTAGCAAGACTGCAGGGCCAGGAGACATATGGTCTTGACTGTTAGGTCAAAGTTTATATTCTGTTTTATGGCTACTGAGGAGATGTTCCCTGCAAAACTTTCAGTGTCAGAGTTCAAAAGTCCATTCCTGCCTGTCTCCCTATCTTTGACTCAAACGTTAACCTTAACTTGAGTCCATGCTTGTAGATGCCACTTCCACCTTGCATTCAGAACTCTAATTCTCAGAATTGTATGGATTTACTTATGATTCAGAATTCAGCCTGAACTTCTGAAGAGTGACCCCAGCCCCTTCATTCAGGATTTGGGTCTTACTCCATGTCCCATCCACTGATTGGAAATGACACCCTGGATTCTCACCACAGCTTTGCCCTCAACTCCCATTCATCACATATGTATATCCTGTCTTTATGAAGTGGCCGCTTAGCATCAGGCTCTAGGCTCTGTGCAGCTTTAGGCAGTCTTCCCACCCCTGTGTTGTGGAGGCCAGTCTTTGTTCTCCTATCATGCTCTGCCTCCCTCGTGCCTTGGCACTGGCAGTGAGACGTGGGATTTCAAAGGACCAATATGCAAACCATCCAACTGCCACATATCGCTGCCACATCTGGGATTTAAAATATTGTCCATGATGTTTTTGCAAGGAGCCAGGTGATAAATCTGGGCTTGAATTTAGTTAGTTTTATTGCATTTATATTTCATCTACTTCCAAAGATGATTTTAGGCAGTGGACAGTCAAAAACATATCTATAAAATAATCACTGAGCCTAAGGTTTAAAAGAATGGGGGAAAATAACCACTGAAGCAAAACAAGAACCATGTTATAAAGTGGGGTAGAAATAGCTAAAATAGAAATAGAGGTTAAGTAAAGTCCCTGCAATTAAGACTTCAATTTAGTGCTGGGTTTCCAAGGAGCCAGTGGCATGAATTATTTAATTCTTATTTAATAAAAAGTAGTAGATCATAATTAAGACAATAATGCTCCTACTTCTAAACAAAGCATAATTTATTGTGAGGATCTTTACATTTTAAACACTGAATAGAATTATTGAATAAAATTAAACACTTTATTTCAGTCACATGTTAGGTACTCAGGATACAAAAGAGACTAAAGTCTAACAGGAGAGGCAGACAAGAAGAGAAATCTTTATAATCCACTGTGAGAGGTTCTATGTTACAGATGTGCCCTTGGCTCTGTAGGTGGTGGTATTATATAATATTTCACACAGCTGCCTCGACCCAGTTTTGAAGTCATGGCTCAAAACTCTCAGTTCCCTTTCGCAGTTTGCTAAGCTCCTACCCCAACGACATCCCTTATCAGGCTCTTATATCTCTGAGTTGCAATACACATATCCTTATTCTTTGGGCTTGTGGAATTATTTAAAACACCCAATCCCAGGAAGACAGTGAACCCAGCCTAACCCTACTGCACAAGCCATATATAAGCTGCATCCTGTAGTTCCAGCTTGTTACACTGTCTTGGGTGTAACCCAATGTGCAGCCCTGAGTGGCACCTTTCTTTCATTTGGGGCTGTAAGCAACAAAGAGTCCTGCCAGTCATCTATCTAAGTCTCTTAATATTGTATCCATAAAAAGATATTTAAATCTCATAAAACAGGTGGCAAATTTGATTTATAAGTATGGGGGGGAGATCTGAGAAGTTTTTTAAGAGGAGGTAATTCCACAGTGAGCCTTGAAAGACAAGTAGGAATTAGGTAAAGAGAGGTGGAAAGGGGAGACTACGGGGAGGAAAGGGAAAGTGTTGGCTTGCAAACCAAGGGACAAGCAGGGTGCGTTTGACAGGTGGAACTGCGCATTTTCAGGTGAGAGAGAAACAACCAAAAGTCAGACCCTGAAGCATTTTGTAAGCCATCATAAGGGTTTGGGGTTAATTCTGAAAGGTATGTAGAGACAATAAAGAGTTTTAAGCTTGGTAAAATATTTTTCTAATTACAGTTGCAAAAGATGTTTCTGGAAGTAGTTTAGATAATGGGTTGAAGGGGCAAGTATAGAGGATGATGCCAGTTAAGAAGGAATTGCAGTGAACCTTTCTGTAAGAGATTATAAGGGCCTGAATGAAGCAGTTGTAGTGAAGACAGCTCTTTAGAGGACATCATGAGGTAGAGCCTATTAGTCCCACTGGGGAATTAGATGTATGGAGTCAGAGAGGAGGAGCCATGACTGACTCCAGCTATATTAGACTGGCCTGGCAAATAGGTGGTCTGAGCTGTCACCACTCATTAAAAAGGAGGAATACAAGAGAAGAGGAAAATTGAGGATGGGGAGGGAAGGAAGATATTTTTAGTTTTAGGTCCACTAAGTTTCCAATGCTGGGGGGTAGAGGTGGACTCAAGCAGTAGCTGGATCGACTGGTCAACAGAACCAGGAGAGCGATCTGAGTTAGGAATACTGATTTGGACACCATTCACCTCCAGCTAACTGTAGTAGGGAAGGTTTGGAAGTGGGAAAGATTACACATGAGAGAGTAAAGACCAAAACAGGACCTTGAAGATCACCAAAATTTTGGAGGTGGGCGGAGGGCAAAGACTTACATGAAAAAGGTTAAGGAGTCATCATAGAGATGGAACAGAACCCAGAGAAAGTTGTGTCCTGTAACCCAAGGAGGAGAGGATGTCAAGAGAAAAAGGGGGTTATTACTTTCAAGATATCAAGCAGCATTGCCAAAAAGCACTCTGTGAACTTATCGGTCAATAATTTATGGATAACCCTGGAAAAACTAATTTTATGGAGGAGTTTTGTATTGATATATAGAGAGAGGTTGATGGTAGAGAAGAAAGGAAGATATAAAATTAGGAGCAAGGTTCTGAGGGGAGGGCAGGAGGGGATTAACTTGAAATACCAGCAACGCGCTTTTCTTTTGAATGAAGAGGAAAGCAGACAGAGCTGAGTTAATATTGAAGTTTCTGGCTGGAAGTAAAAGTGGGGAGGCCTCTTAGTTGAGGATTTTGGTTTTCTCTGTAAAATAAGAGACATATATTCAGTAACAGGCTATGAAATCACTGAATTCCAAAAAAAAATTGTCTCTATGATTGTTTGAAAGTGCAGATGCTGAAATCATGTGTCTCTTTTCTTATGAGCATCCAGAAATCTACACTGGGAAACTAGATTTGGATTTAAGTTGTATGCTTACATCACATGCAAGCACTTAATCTTCTGCTTCTTTTAGATGTAGGCAATACTAGTTTATGTTTAATGTCTTTTTGCATTTTGTACCCTATGAAAACACGTAAGCTACCTGAAGTTTGCTGTCTCCAGTGCTTTTGGAAAGAGGAAGATAAATCTTCAACCTAGTGATAAATGAGAAACGGGAACATTTTCCCATGCAGTGAAAATACAGTTGTGAATATTGCTCTACAACCCTAAAAGCACTAAAAATAAAGATAAAAAAGTGAAGCAGGGAGTTCTTAAAAGACTCATTGAATGTATGTTTTTTAAAAAGTTAGCCACAAAAAAGCCATATTTTGTCACCAAATCAAGTTTATACCTATTGTGTCTGACCTTCCATAATTTTATTTAGTCTTATGACTATATGACTACAGCTAACTGCAGGTAGAAAATTAATATTAGTAATATTAGCTAACACTGGCTGGGTGCGTGCTCTGTTTCAGACACTGCACTAAGGATTTCATCTGTTCTGTAACTTTTCCTCACTACCCCCTTCGTATGGAGAAACCGAGTCACCGAACAGTTAAGTGGCTAACTCAAAGTAGCTCGGCTTGTTTATGGAATAACTGTGGTAAAGTTAATACTGTTAACATTGTTTTCCAAGACATGCTGTTCTCACATTTGCACTGTTTTTCTCACACTCTTAAACCCTGTGCTATATTTTCATTAATGAGTAACTTAAAGCTCAACTCTATTCTACTAGTTGCACACAATACAGAATCTCCCATTCTCTGTATCTCTGAGTATTAACTGAGTGTTCTACTTGTAGGGAAATAATGTTAGAATAGAAATAATAATGATAAATTATTGATTCAAGCCACCATTTATTGAGCATCCACTGTGTGTCAGATACCATTTTAATTTTTTCATATTTAAGTTTATCCTACACAGTGGGTATTTATTACACTGTGAAATTATTTAGAAAACATTAAAAATTATTTGTTAATTAATATTAGGGTTTTATTATTTAATACAATACGCACTGTAAAAATCTTACTTTAAAAAATATTTTACAAATGAAACCAGAAAAAAAAATCCTAAAGACTACTCTGAAGGAAGGCATGTGAAGATACTTTTCACATAGAGATAAAGAAGAAAAGAAAAGGTCACTGGCAAGTACAAAGACCACTGTACCAATGTTTCATCATTTTGTTTTGTTTTAACTTTGGATAGAGAAGGACGAGTTGATCATACTGCTCAGTTCAAGGAAAATTCTTATCACTCCCTAGTCCTTGGAAGGACCTCCTTTGTTTTATTTTTAGCTCCAGAATTCACTCTCAGTCACTCCATTCCCCATAGGAAACCATTCTAGTGCATTAAGTACATTCCTCTTTTATAAGGTACGTTCCCTTGCACAATGTATAATATTGATTTTTGTGAATTAATGGTTTTATTAGGTATGGCTACAGACAGAGAGACAAAGAGAGAGAGAGAGATGAGATGAGTTGATATGAACTCTGTAGATCAGAGAGACTAAGAAACTGGGCCAAGATCACACAACTCTTCTATGGTGCAGTAGAATTCAGACAACTATCAGTTCTACTTTCCCAACCTTACAAAGAGTAGAAAAACTGTAGAGAAAAGGAAGCTTTCTAACTATATTCCTAATATCCAAGTAGTTGAAATAGTTTTTGAATTGGGCTAATAATCTACATTCTGGATAAAAACTTGAGACATTTATTTTTTGTAAGACCACAGACTGGAGATGAGGAGGGCAGAGGGGAAGTGTTCCTTAAATTTAACTTTGGGGAATGAAATTTATCATCTACCACAGAAAAGTGATTAATATTGCAAGAGTGATGAATTTGATAATGACTGAGAGATGCCACCAGCCTGACAAACTAAACAATTTTTTTAACCCGACATAGCCCTACTCACGACATCAGCTGTCATCTGAAATGAATTCTGTTTCTAATTTGTCTTCATAAATAATGCAACTAATTGAAAGGTAGTTACAATGAAAGTCTTTAACCTCTTTCATCTCCAATTTGAGGGCAATCTCTTTGCATTCCCTTTAAAGAATCTTCTGTTCCTTTTATCAAAAAAAACCCTTAGACATCACTAATCAGAACACTGAGATCAAAAACAAAAGAATCCATTGTGTGAAGACCATTACATCTAATGGTTTTTCTCATTTTTTTCTCTCTAAGTTTAGCATTACCTTGAAATGCGAAACTCATAAAAGTCTGATATAAGAAAATTTATTCAAGCTCAGTTTTGCTAAGAATATCTTTATTTAACCAAGCTTCTAGGCTGTAGTTCTACCCTCTTCTTGCTACCTAACTTCTGCTTATTTGGGATTAAAATATGACCTCTGACTTTACTATGTTGAACACTTGATCACACAGAAAAATCTTTGGTTGTCAGTTCCAGGTAACTATTCTTCCCTGTCCCCCTCTTCATTTGTGAGAATAAAAAGGGGCCATTGAACAAAAACAGACCCTGACCGTTTCCAGCAGCTGTAAATGAAGAATTCTTGTATCATAGACTGAAATAATTAAAATGTTGTTTATCTGAGGTTTCTCTGTACAGACATCAGTGATTTCACTTATTTATTTGTGAGTGCAGATGTTAATAAAATTATGTGCTGAAGGCAGGAAAGAGAAGTAAGAGAGCTATGCAAGCATTAAAACTTTCAATCATTTAATTATTTCGCCCTTCTGGGAAGGCTGATTTCAACAAATACATCAGGGTAAGGACATGATTATGAATGGAGATTTGAGCTGAGCGTGTTTCACAAGGTTGTTATTAAAAATGGAAATTCAAGAAAGGTTTTTTTGAAGTTTATCAAATTATAGCTAAAATATTATGAGATAGTTAAAATGCAAATTACACAGCTAAATACAAAAAAAATTGGGGTAATATAAATTATTCTGGTATGTAGCCTCAGGCTGTTAAAAACCGTCCACTGGTAATAGAAGGAGTATAGTCTACATTATCATTATTTATATTTAGTAATATCTATTAAAATCCACATCTCAACAATGAGAAAATCAATTAAAAGCTATCAAAGGATAATATAATTTGCAATAGAAAATACTGGCAAAGGTCCAAAAGCTAGAAATACTGTAACAAGTTTGAATATTTCCCCAACAAGCAAATCCATCTGGGTAAAGTCCTGATATCTTTTTATATTCTGTTATAAAATAGCTAACAATGAATACGTATCAGGTACTTTATATGCATTGAGCTATCTAAAAGGACAAAAGTAAAACAGAGATGGACCACAGAAGGGGTGAATAAAGGTGAATAGGTGAGTACCTCAGCCTACTCAGGCTACCACAGGAAAATGTCATGGACTGGGAGCTTAATTGACAGAAATTTATTTCCTCACAGTTCTGGAGGCTAGAAATTCCAAGATCAAGGTTTCAGAGGGTTTGGTCTTTGGTGACAGCTCTCTTCCTGGCTTCAGACACTCACCTTCTCACCTCATCCTCATAGGGTGGACAGCGAGAACACTCTCCAGTATGTCTCCTTATATGGCACTAATCCCATATGAAGGTGCCAACCTCAAGAGCTCCCCTAACCCTAATCATCTCCCAACGGCCCCATACACTATTACATTGGGACTTGGGGCTTCAACATATAAATTTGGGGAGACACAATTCAGTCCATAGCAAGGGAAGAAGATGATCAGAAGTCAGAACCCTGGTACAGGGAGGCAGCAGGTAAAGATGGAAACTGTGCTATCAGAAGACAAGGGGAAGCCCAGCCAGTGTTGCTCAGTGGTTGAGCATAGACCCCTCAACCAAGAGGTCACCGGTTCGATTCCCAGTCAGGGCACATGCCCAGGTTGCAGACTCGATCCCCAGTAGGGGGCGTGCAGGAGGCAGCTGATTGATGTTTCTATCTCTCTATCCCTCTTCTTTCCTCTCTCTATAAAATAAATAAACACTTAAAAAAAAAAAAAGAAGACAAAAGGAAGATATGTAAGCATGAGTGGTTACCAGTGTCAGAGGCCATCAAGAAAAGTATGGAAGACTCCACATAAAGCTGATAATTAGGAGGCCATCGGTGTCTTTCATTTGGTCTGAAGCCCAGTTAAACACATAGATATGCTATAATGTATCATTAAGGCAACACAAGATTATATGGTACTACAAGGAGGGGGGGGAGAGAGAGAGAGAGAGAGAGAGAGAGAGAGAGAATGCCTTTGGCTACGGTAACCAGAGAAAGCTTAACAGACCGACTGACATTCAGCATGGAACAGGGTAAGCAGAGTTCTGACAGGTGAAGACTTGGCAGTGAGCTAGTCTACTTAAGAGTAACAGAAGGTATGAAATGGAAAGGGCAGGGATTACTTGGAAAATTGAATAGCCAGGACTATTGGAGCATATAATAGAAATGCAGAAGAAAAGTGATAAATTTGCACTTATGGGCTAATAATATAAGGTAGATTTCTTTCATCAATAGCTATTAAAACACATTGTTTTAACCCTCAGTACTATGTCCAAAATAGGATGTGAGAATAGCACTTCACACAACACAGTGTGCCGATGATGTGCTGTAGAGTCATGCGCCTGAAACCTGTATAATTTTGTTAACCAGTGTCACCCCAATAAATTCAATAAAAAGGAAAACAAAATAAACATTATTAAAAATAAATTTTGAAGAAATATCATTTTACAGTAACTTTATGATTTTTGTTAGTCTTAAAATACCTATCAGACATTATTTTACAGCCTTTGATCAGGATTGAAATTAGCCAGGTTTCCCTGAAAACTACTTCTCTTTTTCAAAGTAAAAGTTACTTGATCTCTTTAGCTCCCAGACTGCTTATCTCTAAGGTGGGAGAGTGGGCTAGGTTATTCCTTGAATTTCTCCCTGATCTGATCCTTTAGCATAGAAAACAGTATTTTTACAAAAGCATCAAAGCATACTTCTTTTCAATGAAAACATTTAAGTTATGCACTCATTTTTATTAAACTGGACATAAAATTGTCACACTCTTGTTATGCTTGGACTTTCTAAATTTCCAGTTCTTTAAACACTTTTAAAAATAATTATTACACATAATCCAAGGGGGTTTAAAAAATACAGGTTAGCAGATGATTTATAAAGAAACAGTGATTATGGAAACTCAATAAAATTATTACACTTCAGAGATGCAATAACTTTAAGGTCACTTTGCCCAATTTCTACAATTTACACAGGAGGCATCTGGGGTGTAGAGAGATTAAGCGATTTAAGAGCTTAGGCTGAAGGCCACATGCCCGCTTGGATTCCATCATGCCATTGTCCCTAGTCCACAGGGACAAGATTTAATGCTTGAACGAATAAGAACATAAACATCCCTGGCGATTGCTAAAGTCTAGTTTCCAATTTTTTAAATCATTGGTTTCCAAATAAAGGGAAATTTAAAAGTGTATAAATTGCTTGGTAATATCTGTGCTAATGGAGATCACCAACTGCAAATCAGATCTGGCAAGAACTCCCCAATTCCCCAGCTGGGTCGGTGCCTTGCCACCAGCCAGGCGCAGTGCTTTTCACGTGCCGTGACCCTCCTCACCCTTGGGACAGCCTCAGACTGGCTTCCCTGACGCTGCCTTGCAGTGGGCCGGGGACTGCCATGCTTCTGGCCCGCGCAGCCTGCAGTTCTGGACCCTTCCTCCGGCCCCGCTTCCTGCGGCTCTATCAATCTGGCAGAGGCTGGCTGGTGACCGTCGGCCAGATACCACCACAGGTGCACAGCCCTGAGACAGGGCCTGTTCTTGAAACGAAATCATCTGAAACTCTGTGTTTGGGGTGCAGAGTTCACTCTGTTGTAGTTGTTTAAAAGAAAGTGGAAAAAGTGCTGGAGGCTCTAATTCAAAAAAATCACACTAGGGCAGGCTGATGATTGATGGGCAGAATGGAGCAAAGGAAAGCAAAGAAGGGAGGGGGAAGGACATGGAGGCAATTAATTTCAAGTGCTCCAAAGTAGCAGAATCATAAAATTCCATAACTCCATCTTCTCCTCGGTGACTCCACCATGGATCACGATGAATTTCTGTCTACTACAATTCTCAGTCTCCTGCCAGGTAAAAACTCCCAGAGGGAAAGTGAGCTAACTTAATTTTCTGTTTTTAAAACTATCTGACACTTCCTACAATATAACTCAAAACACAGACCAATGTGAAACTCGGTTCTCCCTTTCTTTCAAAACAAATAAGCAAAGGAACAATTCTTGTCCTAACACTCACTTTATTAATCTTTAAATACCAAGGGCTTAAACTGTTCTAATTGCATCAACTGAGATTCTTATGACCATTCTTTGAAACCAAAACTTCAGTATGTGCATATGAGAAAGGCATAAAAATTTCCATGAAGGGCAAGTGCTGGGTTCCCAGGCCACTAGCTTCTATAGAATGACATTCAATGGGTTAAATGCTTTAAAATGATTGCATTTTTTAGAAGCTTAATTCACTCCAGATATGTGTGTGTGTGTGTGTGTAAATAATTTAATTTTACACTATGTTGAAATTCTGCATAAGACCGAGATCACCATATGGAACTGCAAATAAGCCATTATCATCTTGTCAATGTATTTGTACACTAGAAATCTTTTAAATAGAAAAGATAAACCAAAATATACTTTCCCAACTACATTTTTGACCTGATGTCATTAAAACTAAAAGGGCAGTGGTGGTGAGGAACAAAAAAAGAGCTTAATGATTTTACTTAGAAATAGTTAATAACTGCCAGGGTTTAGAAAATTAATTTTACCTATAAATATAATTTTGTTGGCTAAAAAAGTATTTATTTTGCCTTATCACAAAGAACAGATATTATAGATTTATATAAATCATTACTTTGCAAAATACTTTTATATCAGACACAATAATTCACCAGCTCAACCTTTACTGATAAGTAGCACAATTGCATGTCTTGATTTGTAACTGAGAGAAGTGATGGTGGCTGTTTAAGGATGTCACTGGCTGAAGCCTTTACAAGTTGGGATGGGAATGGGAGATTCCTATTGCTAAAACCAGTAATCCTGCAAGAAGAAGGGGGTATCTGGATTATGTAAGAAGGCATCGCCCACCACCTCTGTGCCTGCTGCACACGCAATCACTCCAATCCTGAGTTCCCTGGATTTTAGGGTATGGCTTCTATCTGTACCTTCACTCAACTTTGCAGAAGTCATTACCTTCCTCTCAGAACCTCCATCTGCTCTTATCAAAATCAGACCTACGACTAGGACATCTTTAGCTGTTTCCTTTGGCGTTCTCTCATTTCCTACAAGATATTTTCAGAAAAACAAAGGGGGAGTATATATTATGGAACTAGGTCAAATTAAATTATTTCTACTTCAAGTTTCATAATTATAGAATACTTATAAAATACTAGTCATTTTGAATAGATGGACTAATTAACAAGCCCTAAATAAATTAAACCAGCAAATGTGCTGTTCAAGGTGCTACTTTTAAGATACTAAATATTTTTAAAAGGGACCTGCTGATAAAAATAGAGTGTGTCCTGATGCCATTTGAAGGTTATCATTCAATGAAAAGAACCACTTAACCACTTTTATGTAAACTACTCTGGCTAAAACAAAAACAGAGCAGCAATAAATCATACAGGAAGCACAGTATTTTAAAAATATATTCTGTGTTTTTTTAACTGTCTATAAAAGCACATACCTGTTTTTAAAAAAATTATAAAATTAAAAAACATACAAATAAAACTTAAAATAATAATCCTACCACACAAAAATATCTAAGAACATTTTGATGTTCTTATAGTAAACATATAGTAACCTCATTTAACGTGTGTAGTTTTAACTATTCTTGAGCAGTTCTAAAGTTGGCACATAATCTGTTATAAATTTTGCTTTTATAATCATGAGTCCAGTTCTGCATCTGGTCTGAAATGAGTGAACACTGTAGGTAGTGACTGTAACAGCCCAACATTCTCCTCTCATTGTGGCTCTGCGCTGTCCTTGCCTGTATACACAAACTAACAAATTTTTACTTACTGCCAATGGCAGAATGATTTGCTATGGAAATATTCACCCGCATGGGGATTCAAATTTTGTTTGTGCATGTTCATTTCCATAGTTCCCTCCCCATCTTTTTGTCTTTTAGTTTATTAATAGCAAAAAAATCCTTTTGTATTCTAAGAGATAGAATGGTACATGAAAACTGACAGCTCCTACAGATAGTTTTACAATAGAAAAGCCTTTCCCTCCTGCCCCTACGTGGGCAGGCTGATTTTTCACTGCAAATGGCTTCAAGCTGGTCCTAATATTTACTCACTTATGCAGGTGCGTTCATCAGCATGGAGTCTGTATCCTGTGTCACACTCACAGTGGAAGGTGCCCAGAGTGTTAATACAGCGCTGTTGGCAGCCTCCATTCACCACCGCACATTCATCGATATCTAGAGGAGGAAGACAGATGGCCGGGATTACAATGTCATTCCAATGTCAGCTTTGGAGAAGTGGCGCAATATTTCTTTGATTCACAATATGTGTTACGATGTACAAAGGTGCCGACTCTGTTGCCACAAATCTCTGCTTGTTTGATCCATTTTTGCTCCACAGTGTAAACAAGAAAATGTAGATAGAAACTTTATTGAGCTTTTTAAAGCCCTGCAACAATGAGACTAAGGATCGCCTGGCAATTCTCTATTCTTCACGTACTGGTTAATTAGACAGATCTGAGATACAGAGATTTCCTTGGGGCTGGAATACCGGAGACGAGAATTACAATGAGCTACTCTATCTGGAGCAGCACACATTAGTAGATAAACACCTATTATTGGTCTGATGCTGCTGAATGAAGCCAGTAATAAAGTTAAGACCTTGAATCTCCTTCTCCCGTGCTATGGGGGACATCACGGAAAAGACAGATACATTCAAATAAAACCATGGTTTGGAGTTAAAAATACACCAGCGCATCTGCTTCACTGATTCAGCTTGTCCCTTTTCAGTCAGAGTTTCATTTTCTACAATATTTAATGTGAGAGGTTACTTTCATTTTAGGAAAAATAAAAAGGGCTCGAGACTCACAGTTGCCTATGTCAAGGCCATAATAAATGAATATAATATTCACTTTCCTTTAGGAAAGGAAAATCAATTTATTTCTTATAACCTATACTTCCCTGTACCCTATATAATCGGTACTTATGTATCTGAAATCATGAAAAAAAGATAATCACAAATGTTGGGAAAGCTTTTCAGGTAATTAGGAGATTAAGGGCTTCTAAATGATCTTTTTAGAAGAATATTTTTTCTTCAAAATCTATGTCTTTTGGCACAAGTCAAAGTATGGGAAAGCACGTGTCTCATGCAGAGAATGTCCCTGACTTCCCATGCCCCAATCCCAGATTTTCAGGCAAAGAATGTTGGGTGTAAATATTTTTCACCAAGATATGTTGTTGTAATAGACAGTTAGCTTTATAGTGAGTGAGACTAATTTCACACGGCAAGATCCTTACTTGAGAAGACAGAAGACATCCACATTGAGAAAGAACACTCCTGCAATGCCTTATCATAGGAAGTTTTCATGCTAAAATCCTCTGATCTGTAACAAATGTTTTGCACTATAATAAAAATGAGAGTATAATAAAAACTAGAGTCTATGACACAAGGGAGGCAAAATAATTTTCTTTTACTTGGCATTGTTTTTATAGGAAAAGGAAAAATATGTAAAGAATATATTAACTCACAAAATAAGTCCCACATTTTAAAATTACTAGTTCACTATATTATACTCAGTTTACTCAATCTAGTCTTTTCCTTCTAAAATTATATATTCTGGAGTAATTTCAGACATACTTAAAAGAATCCTATTTTTGAGATAAGCACTACTGACTTTTCAAAGCATTAGAAGTTTTATTAAATTTTGGATCCTTGATAAACAAACCTCTAAGTCTTTTTCATATAAACTAATGTCAAATCAGAATTCCCCATTTCTTACTTGCACTTTGATATTTATGCTACCTAAATTTTTATCTGTCTAGTTTTAGGGTATTATTCCACAGGGTTGAGATACAACTTTGAATCCTAATTGCCAACCCCTGAATTAGTACCCTTCCCAGGTCTTTCACACTAGACACACAAATAAAACTACCAAGAGTCTATGTTTGGGATGGTAATACAATAAAATGTGGCATCATCAAAAATTATCATGATATACCATATCCATGTATTCAAATACATTTAAAATGTCTTGAAGGATGCATACGAATATAAATGATTCTTTCTGAGGAAGAATAAAGATATAGAGACTGGGTAAAGTGCAGGATGTGGGTCTGGGGGTATTGGACAGGAGACTTAAGCTGTATCTATAATGTTCTAATTTTTTACAAGAAAACATTTTCAGGTATTACTTCAAGATAAAAAGTAATTTTATAAATGAAATATAATATGATGGCTTTCTCTTGCTCCTACCCATCAAGCTTCAATAATTTTCTGACAAAAGAAACCAAATTAGTGTGAAAAAACACACCTCTTGAGAGTGGACACTGATTTTAAGAAGAATCTTCTTTCAGTATGTTTTAGTGTGAACATATTCTTAATCTGCCCCAGAGCTATAATTGAAGTACTATATTGGAAACACACGCACACGCAAACGAAAGCAAGCCAAACTTTCTCTGTACTTTGAATCAAATAGTTTTGGGGAAAATATCTTAGTGTTGAAACTTACTAGCCTACAGCCTTGCCTTTCTGAAACTCAGTCTTCTCATCTATAAAATGGGACAGTAATGACTACCATAAGTACTGTGCTGTGGTTTGTTTTTTCCTTTCCTATTTCTATATGAGATTTTGGACTAGACTGCTAATGCTTGAGATTTTATGAAGAAATTAAAAAACAGGGAATTTCATTCCACGAAGTAGTGGAACTAACAATGAAAGACCATCAAGTGTGAATGCATGATAGAAACAGCTGCAACATCTAAACTCAGGGGAGAGAACATCAAGTGGGCTAGAGTGATAAGGGAGTGTCTGGGGTAAAACCTGAGAACCGAGTGCAGTGGTTTGAATGTGCAGTGTCAGATTCAGCAGCTAGATCTGTCAGGTTGGAAAATAAGGTTGGCAAAAGAAAGGAAAGTTGAAAAACAAATCTAAAATCTACTTTTAATTAATATGGAGAGCCAAGTGTCCACGGTCTTGATTTAAAATACAATACACTTTTAGGCAGGTTGAGACATAATAGGCTGTGTTCACACAGTAGCTAAGCAAACATATTAACAGTTAAGAAAATCAATCATTTATAGAGTGGTACCAAATACGAAGTAATTGGTTTTGACTTCCCTTTTCCTTTTTCGCCTTTTCAGAACACACTGAATTTACTGATGGTTTGGGCATTGTGTAGCCCACAGAGTTCTCATACCTGGCAGCATATTAAAATCTCAGTGAGCATGATAAAATACCTATGCCTTGGTCCTGCCCTTAAAGAGTTTGATTTTACTGGTTTGGGGTAAGGCCTGAGAATTACTTTAAAAGCACCCTAAGTGATGCTAATGTGTAGCCAGAGTTGAGATCCATCCCCTTAGTTAATACTTTAATCACATAAGGACCTTGTTAAAAATGCATATACTGACTCAGTAGGCCTGGAGCTGGGGGCCAGATTCTGCATTTCTAATTGACCCGAGGTAATTTTGATGCTACTGGCCTGTACACCATACTCTGGGTAGCAAGAATATACTCAGTCCTTTGTTCAATCATTAATGTCACAAGGATCACAAATGTCATGATTTGGCTCAACTTCTCAGTTGTTTGCTCAAAGTAGACCAATTCAATACAAATGGATAAGTAATACTCTAAACAAAATACTATGTGTATATATAATAAATATATGTATTAATTATTTACCAAAACCTTCTGAAAATGAACCACCAGTATTTCCTACAATATTCCCTCAATAATAGTTAATAATTTTAAGACAACTTTTGCATCATCTGTTATTAGAAATGACTTGCTCCTGTAAAACATGAAGGGAACTTTAGTTCCTTTCTGATGGAATATCTCTGATGTAGGGTAAAATCAGGTTAAATTGCCAGGATATTAGACACTCAGGCTGAAGCTGTCAGAAGTGATTTTCTTTTCCATCAAGATGCTGCCCAACAAAGTTAAAAACCAGAAATGTCAATATTACATTAAAATGTTATTATCAAGTAATCTTCATGTGAAGAAACTACTCCAAAAATTCTCTGAGTTGCATCTTTATGTTAGATGCTTACAGAAAGCCCTGCCTTTGTAATTGGAGCTTCAGAGCACTGATGGAGATAATAATAAAGTAATTAGAATTTCTTCAGCATTGTCACTGTGATATGGACCAAGGATTTCATGATTTTTATGCTATAAAAGAATATCGAAGAAAATCAACCATGTCTGCTATTTTTCCTTTGTAATGTCCTTTCTCTAAATACTTCTGCTGTATTTATCCCCAAGTCTATCTCCCCAGATGATCACTGTATATAATAGCTTAAAAGAATTCACTTTATTATCAAATAGATTTGGCACATAAAGCTCCCCGAGACAACAATGATCCACTTTTGTTTCTAAACAAGAATAGTTACATATTATTTTCCTTAGACTGTGCAATCAGAGTATGATAAATTATCCCTCCATTTGCCTTTTAAAATACTGTTTTCAGAGTCCTGCTGATTGAAAGTAAGTGTTCCTGGGTTGCTTTATGTTGGAGACTGCATTGCGGAAGTGTTAGGTTTGAAGGAAATACTGAACAGTGTGATGGTGATTCCACTAGATCTTCCGTGTGGTTTTATTTTCACTCTTCTACTACACTACTTTCACTCTGATATACTACAGTATATCAAAACTGCTGACTTTTTGGCTTGTAATTCTGTAGTCCCTGATTGAATGAACTCCTTAAGGTCAAAGATCCTATTGTATTAAGCATTTTCTGGCATGAAGTCGATAGTCCATAAATGTTCTATGAACGAATAAATGAATATGTGGTTTGAGAGTCATCCACAGCATTCAGTCTTCTCTTCCACCCATATTTATCAATGAGATTTCTTGGAATTGTGTTTGACTGCACTTATTCCCTCTTTACCCTTGCAGTCAATTCTTGATGTTTGTTTTTTGATCATTTACAAGTAGCTTTAAAAATCTGGGACATAAAATAATGTCTAAGTTTGCTAATGAACACATCTGAACTGCCTCTGTAGTGACTGTCCACCGGTTGCCTGCTTGGGATTCACTCATCTTCTTCACATATACTAAATAACTAAGTTTTTCCTTTGGGAAGTCTTCTCTCCTTCATTTTAGAGAAGTCGTGTAGTTTCTGAGGGATTGATGAACACCACTCCTCTCTCAAATCGGAAGGAGACTCTACTGTTACAATCTCACCTCCATCCGCCACAGGGATTGGACCAGGTAATCTCTTCATTAGCATAAGGATTTCTCAGGAATGAGAGAACTAGTTCAGATGTGATCCAGTGAGTATGAAGCTCAACAAAAAGGTTGGGAATGCTGGGACACGGATGCCCTTTTGCTCTGGGAATTGTAATTGTGGGTATGAGACATTCTCCAATAGTCGTTTTGCTCCATGAGTGAAGCCACACTAGAGATAAAGCCAACAAACAGGACAAAACTGAAGGGCCCACAGAAAACAGCAGCTGGAGCCCTGACTGAACCGTGCCTGAAGTCCTCCTACCTCTGGGCTTCTCAGTTAAGTGATCCAATAACCTCCCTTTATTGTTTAGCTTTCTGAGTTGCACGATTCCATTGCTTGTAAGCAAAATCATCCTAGATGATGCATGTGTACTATAAAGACGGTGTGCAGGAGGAAGCCACCAAGTGCAGCTGAAATTCAGCATACACTTTTCAAAAATATTTATTGCCCTCTAATCAGTAAAATGGATTAATCTATATTTCATCACGGCTCAGGAAAAGTCATTTAGTTCTTCTGATTGCATTCACTGTTGTAATCATATTCCATCAAGATCCAAACAAAATTGGAGATATGTCACTCTTTTTGTTCTTTTTTATGACAAATATTTAGGGTTTAGAAAACTTCCTGTGAAAAGTTATGGTACGTCTGATAGTGCCAGAGAGGTTGAAGATGCCTTCTTGAATAGTTGCCTCATAATCCCCCTGTGAGGGATCCTTCCCTAGCTTTCCCCCAACCCTTGGCCTCTGATTTCTCCTTTTGTTCCTTTCATGGCAGCTAAAACCTCAGGTAGCTTGATGCTCAGTTCGTACAAAATAAATGCATGCTGGTAACTCTGCAGACACTATTGTTTCTCTACATTCTGCCCTTGTAAAAAAAATTTTTTTTCAATGTTACCAGTTTTCTAGCCCAGGCATTCACCCAGTAATAAAGGTGGGCTTTCTCAGCAAAAACCACCTAGCTCATCAAGAGGCAAACGGGACCATGATGTGTATCCTGGAAAGAATAACAGTACAAGGAAGAAACGAAGCTCCAAAGACTTGCGGTGAGGACAGGAGAGAATACGCTTTCACAGAAAATGGAAAGCGTTTCGAAAATGCTAGAGATGTGGCTAAGTCTGATGATGGACAGCATTTTCTGCCACACTAAGGAAGCATGACTTTATAGCCAATTGGCACCAGCAGAGCAAAGAACAGATAGAGGAGTGGGAGACTGATGGCAGAGAAGCCAGGTAATAACTATTGCCAAAATCCAGACGGAAGGTGATGAGGAAGGCGTGACACTGTAAACAGAGAGATGTGGACAGATATAAAAGGTGTTAGAAAGATAAGGAGGAACATTTGATACTAGAGAAATAGTTCCGTTTTGGACATAAATGATTTGATGAACAAGTAAGATGGGGAGCTGGGAATGCCCAGTAGGAAATTGAGTATGTGGACTAAAAGCAGGGGGAAAATATGGGCCAATTTTTCAGCTACCATTTATCTACCTGCACAAGCTTAAAAATTAGGAGTCATCCTTGAGACTTTCCTCTCCTTCACCCATATCTCATCGAATACCATATTTTACTATATATAACTTATCTGCTAAAACATAAAAATGGGTATACACTTGCCCGGCCGGGTGTGGCTCAGAAGTTGAGTGTCAACCTAGGATCCAGGCGATCGGGGTTCGATTCCCGGTCAGGGCACATGCCTGGGTTGCAGGCTCGATCCCCAGTCGGGGGCGTGCAGGAGGCAGCCGATCAATGACTCTCTCATCATTGATGTTTCTCTCTCTCTCTCTCCTTTCCTCTCTCTGAAATCAATAAAGATATATTTTTTAAAAATGGGTACATTTCTCACCTCCACTGAGAGCCCTCAACTCCCACCTGCATGAACGGCTGCAGTAGCCTCCTAAAGCTCCCTCCACATCCTCCAGTGGGCCCGCCATCATCTTCATGCTGCACCACAGTGATGTTTTCAAATATTTGATCACATCACCCACTCCCTCACTCCTGTCACAGTTTTACACCCTTCCATAGCGTCCCATTGCTTGCAGGATTCCCCTGAAGGCCAACATGATCCTCAGATCTCTCTGGGGCCTGGGTTTTGCCTCCGTCTCTAATTCTATCTTGCTATCCTTTGCCCTACTATGTTTTAGCAACACCAATCTTCTTTACTCCTTGAAGGCTCTGTACTCTCTTTTATTTCCACTTCCCCTCCTTTACTTAAGGAGTATTTACGCTTCTTGTAGATGGCCACCCAAGCACCACTCCCTCAGGGAGGCCTGTGTTGCTCCTTCGATCCGGGTCAAATGTATGTGTGATCCTTTCCTCGGACCGCCTTCTTTTCCTCTGGCGTAATCAGCCCATCTATAGCTGCAGCCGTGTGTGCGTAATTATCTGTTTGATATCTGTGCTCTCCACTATTGACTAAATTCCATCGGAGCAGAACCCTGTCGATTTTTGCTCAGAACACTAATCCCAGTGTTTGGTACAGAGAAGATGCTCTATAAATATGTGATAAATAACTAAATGAATGAGGTACAACTATTGGGCATCTCCATATAGACTGTAATTCAAGTCACGAGAGTGCATGATTTCTCTAAGCCAAAGCACGTGGATAAAGGAGTCTAATAAAGAACCCTGAGAAATACGCGAATTTAAGCCAGACGCAAAGCTGACCAGGAAGGAAATACAGAGGAGTCGGAGGAAAACCAAGAGCATCTGGCATTATGGAAACTGAGGGAGGGGGAGTGGCAAGAAGGAGAAAAGTGGCCAACATAGGGATGGATGTCAGTTAAAAACTGGAATTTAGCCTGGCCAGGCGTGGCTCAGCAGTTGAGCGTCGACCTGGGATCCAGGCGATCGGGGTTCGATTCCCGGTCAGGGCACATGCCCGGGTTGTGGGCTCGATCAATGACTCTCTCATCATTGATGTTTCTATCTCTCTCTCCCTCTCCTTTCCTCTCTCTGAAATCAATAAAGATATATTTTAAAAAAAAACAACAAAAAAACCAAACTGGAATTTAGCAGCAAGACTTAGCATTGGATTTAGCAACAAGAATCTCACCAATGACCCCGACGATGATAAGAATGTTAATAATGACGGACCACCTAATGAGTACTGAACACATACTATGGACCATGCACTGCTACTCAGAGTAGAGGCTTTAATGATGATGAATTGGTATTATGAATTTGGGGGCTGAAGTAATGATTTTATCTGCACAGGACTTTTTTACTCTTCTCTGTTTCCTGGTTATAGAGTTCCTCTCCCGCGGTCTGGCATAGAGTGAGGGCTTTACCACCC
This sequence comes from Miniopterus schreibersii, assembly GCF_964146895.1. Classification (NCBI taxonomy): domain Eukaryota; kingdom Metazoa; phylum Chordata; class Mammalia; order Chiroptera; family Miniopteridae; genus Miniopterus; species Miniopterus schreibersii. Next base: position 25,602,437 of record NC_138106.1, on the reverse strand, counting down.
CTCTGCCACCACCAAACTACAGGTAGGTGCAAGACTCTGGCTGACCCAACCTGAGAATTCCATCTCCTTGGGTCATTTCACCCAATTCAGATGAAACAGAATCTTACCAAGGACATTTGCTCAAGCTACTAAGAAAGAAGTGGGCAGCACCATCTCTTCACAGGATGCTGAAGTTGCTCTTTATTTCTATTACAAAAGTTTGTTTCCTTTATATTTTTGTGAAGATAGGTAAATTGTGTGTCACTTCCAATGCCACCTTTCTTTTCTACTAAAAAAACTTTATTGTTATGCTACAGATCACTGATATATTCAATTGTAGAACCTGAAAGGACAGTAAAAGATAAATTAGTCCAAACTCCTACACACTGTATGAGTCCTTTCTCCAACCTTCTCAACAAATGTCTATTCAGACTCTGATTAAACACACCTCCAGCTTGCAGAAAGCTCACTGCTTTATTCTTTCTATGTCTTCCTCCTCCGACTATTTGTCTCCTCCCCCTTGGATTTTTGTATTTATGTAACATAACCACATTACAAAACATTTGAAAGGGAAAAAAACCCCAACAATTAAGTATTTTTTTCAATGAGAGAAAGCTATTTTAAAATATGAACACTATTAAACAAAATAGTGCAACTACTCAACATTTTGCTAATGCATTTATTTGGCAAAATTAGTACCTTTCTTTAATTTGCACTTTACTACTTTCAAGAATAAACACTTTATGTTTCAGTTATACTTCTTTTTGGCAAAATAACTGTTTATGTTTTTTGCTCATTAGTGAATTATATTCTACTATTCTTTCTCTGTACTTTTCCTTGTCTGCTATTTACCAAAACAGGTACCAATGATCATAAAATATCAAACAAAAAACAGAATATCTTTAATAATTTTTTTTTCTCTTTGCTAACAGCTTTTAACCAAACTTCCAAGAAAGACCAATTTATTTAAAGTGCACCTCTACACTATCCAGGATTTAGGCATTTAATTAGAAATCCATTAAAATAATTCTATTCCATTTTAATGTAGTCACTTAACCTGTAGTTAAATGTGAATTCTATTATTATGAAATAGCTCATATATAATCTGATGTTATATTGCTTAAAATTAGCTCAGAAACATTAGTATTTATAAATTAAGTATAAATGTGCTTAAGTCAAACTCTGAAGTTACTATTTACAAAAACTGGTGCACTGTTTATATTTAAAAGCTCCAACTGGAACAAAACAATATTCCCATTCTCATTTCTTTTGGAAAGCACAGTCAAATAAATTGAAACTAGGAGAATCTAATTTAGGGATCCTTCCTTCATAAAATTTAAGAATCATCTAAAAAGCTTTTTCCCCCAGAATTTATTACCTATGGAATTACTTATTCATGACTTCATATATTGTATATCTAGGAAAAAAATAAAGAAAATTAAACATAAAAATAAAAGAGTTATGTGGCCCATGTCTGGCCTTCACCTCTAGACCAAAACATTGAACCTGTTTGTTATTTGAATGTTTCTACACCATAAAACTTAGACTATTCTCCAATATCATTTCAAATTTGTTAAGTACCCCATTACTCTCAGGTACCATCATCTAACAATTCCTCATTCCCTCAAGACTTCCCTACCTGTCTCCACCCAGCCAGGACATCGTGCTGTTCCCACTGGTCTCCAGAATCCTTTCCCCCTGACCCCACCCCACAGCTCCTTTGCCAGTTCTGAGTGACACCCACTATCCACCAGGGACAACTTACCCATTAGGCACCTGCCTAGTACCCACAATACTTTCTAAGGCCCATAAATGTTTTAATATCTTAACTTTTTAGGTTGAAGAAAATATTTTTAAGATATAATTATTTATACATTCATCTTTGTATCACTGCAACACTAAATATACATTTTATTTTTTTATGGAGAGCCTAGGGCCCATCAAAATCATGATGTGGCCCTTCCATCCACTTACTCCACTTTACCTGCAAAGACACCAACCAAGGACAGCTTCTCAAACCCGTTCAACTCATGTGGATTCCCTATTGAATTCCACAATAACTATTAAAAGGTTTTTTTTATGACACACACACTACATATACACATACACACAACACACACACACACACACACAGAGTCGGAAGCAGCTTCATGGGAATGAGGTCAGTGCAATGGCAAAGGACCTCGGCTCAGAAGGGTCCTGTGCTTAGGGTTTAATGCTCTCTGTTCACCATCTTGAAATACCTAATATTTTATGGTAGCATTTGTGTTCTGTAAGTGAAGTCAGGTGGGACAATGGAGAATGAAGCAGGGACTTGGAGATTCAGCTCAGACATGTTGCCGTCCCCTACCACCTTCGCTTCCCCTCTGGGATGGCTCTTTCAAGCTGCCCAGCATCCCCTTCTCCATCTATACCAAGTGACCACTGCTTTTCTCTGCTGCCCACACCATTCGGGGCTAAGCACAGACTGGGAGAAGCTCAGTGTTTAGAAAACAGTATCTCTAGCATCTGGGTAGGTTATAGCGGCAGTGGGCTCCACTCCAGGCTGGCAGCATGCAGGGCACCTGAGAATGACTGTGTAGGGGTGAGCCTCCCACCCAGCTCTGATCCAGCACCAAGTGAGTCTAAGCTGGAGAACACTCGGGGTTTGCACATCCATTGTTTGTAGTGGTGTGAGCTGGTAAGACAGAGGGATTGACTCCCCCCAACAGCCAGGGCCTGTGTCTGTGCTCAGGCACACATGTTTTGCAAGGTGGCACTACCCAGCATCTCTGAGTATCTATTCTTTCCCAAGTATCCCCATGTCCAGGAACATAAGAGGAGAAAAGGGGGAACATCTGTAATACTTTCAACAATAAAGATAAACTTTTTAAAAAATGACAGGATGAAAGAGAGATACCATTCAAGAAATCTAAACAGTTTATATGCTAGTACCAATAACCATGCTTTTCCCCAGGCTTTGTGAACAGAGGCCACACATTTTCCTTTTGCAATGGGTCCTGGGAATTACATATCTATCCGCATGCACTTCTCAGGTTCCAAGAGCAGCTCCCCTTTCATCTCACTGTGAACCTTAGCGAGCTGATGAGGACTTCTCTCTGTCACAAAATGCCTCCTATTTCCAGTCCTTTGCCTCTTCTTCCTATGGGTTCTAAGTCTTCTCCATCATGTCCTTGATCCAATTCCATTTCCATCACTGTCTTTGTAACACTAGTTATTCCCTTCAACTTAACTCTTCCTCTCTCTCTCTCACTATTGTTTTCCCCCCATCTTCCATTTAGCACCCCTTTTCCCCACCACTGGGCTACTCATCCAACTTCAAAAACCAGTGGTCCCACAGTTACTGTCACTGCCTCCTTCTCCCCCCTTCCCTCACAGTTTAGCTGTCTCACTCATCACTCTGCTAAAACCGCCTGGTCAGAGGCTTCCCGAGGCTGCCTAATAGCCAAAGACAAGAGCCAGTCACAGTCCTAGCACTTTCTGTAGATGTGGATAATATTGACCAGGTTCCCTCTCCTAGTTCTCTCTTCCACCTCGGATTCTCTATCCTAGCAATTTAACGATTCTCTCTCACTTCCCTGACTGCTTTTTGCAGTCCTGGGCATTTTCTATTTTCTATCCTATCACTCACCAAATGGAAGTTTAACAGGATGTCCAATAGAGAGTTTAATATATCTGAAGTTGAAACATTCCATTTTCTGGGCCCAAAATTCGTACATGCTTTTAAAGGTAGAGACTGGAATTTTCCATTTGGATAAATGTTGCCTTATTTCTAAAAGAAATTTCTTTGGTGTACTCTTCTATTTAAGGAAAAGTCCAGGAATCTCAAAATCAGTGAGGTAACTCAAATGAAGATACTTTATTTATTTTTATTTATTTCTTGAATTTATTGGCATGACATTTGTTAATAAAATCATATAGGCTTCAGGTGTGCAATTCTATAATACGTAAACTGTATATTGTATTGTGTGTTCACCACTCCAAGTCAAGTCTCCTTCTATTAGTATTTATCCCCCCTAGACCCTCCTTACCTTATCCCCACTCACCTTTCCCTCTGGTAATCACCATGATCCTGCTTATGTATGAGGTTGGTTGTGTGTGTATGTTGTTGTTGTTGTTTTGTTTTGTTTTTGCTTAATCCATTCATCTTTTTCACTTTAGACTGAAATGTAAAATGTTCAGTTTAGGATGCAAATTTGATATACTGGCAGAACTCTATTTCCATCAAAACAATTATTTATGCGGTATAGTTTTATAAACTAATGTCTAAATGTTACTGCATATTTGCTGAAAGTTATTAGTATATTGGTAATTTCAAAAATTTTTAGTGTGTCCCTGATGCCTACAGGATGGAGTGTGAACTCTTGCCATCTGACTCCAGGTCTGCTCTTCTCCAGCTACGACCCTCCTTTCTAGACTTACATCTCACTAATTTGTTTTACGTACACAAGTTCCTAACCAAACGGTGTCACTCAGTATTGCAGAGGCTTTTTGCTAACTCCACATTCTGGCTCATTTCAATCCTTATGTCAGGAGTGATCGCTCCATGTTCTACAGGCTGAACTTCTACTACCTTTGAGATTCCAGCTGAGATTCCTCATCTTCCATAAAGACTGCCCTTGTTCCTCCACTAGACATAATTTAGTTCCCAGGAAAATTCCCATAGCATTTTTAGTTTCTGTCTTTCTCTCTTACGAACATTGCACCTTGCCTTATAGTTATTTGTAACTACGTTTTATATTCTCTGCCATTAAAATATAAGTTCAGTAAGGGTAGAAAACACAGACAGTTATTTTTATAGTTATCATTTTCATTAATCAATTATAAGGCAATTTAGCATTACTGAATTCCTGTGAAGTCAATGAAAAATCTATTATCAGCCCCATTTGAGATATGTACAAAAGCTGATGCTGAGATGAACAAAGTAATTTGGCCAAGGCCTGACAGGAACCAAATAACAAAGCCAGGATTCAAACCCATAGTTCTGGCACTAAATTCAGTGTTCTTTCTCTTTCATACTTTGTGGCCTACAACCATTATGACCCTGGCACTTAGCATAATATCTTGTTCATAGCAGATAGCCAAGAGACATTTATTAATAGTATAAATAAATGATACTATACAGAAATGTAAACAAAAGTACACTGAAACAAGATAACTTGCTTACCATGAAAGATCTAATTAAAGAAATCACTTATCAAAAGACATATCTTCAACCCCAAAGAGTCAGTGGTGCCAAGAATACAGTTGACCAATGTTAGAAATAGTTCAACATATGTCACAGAATGGACTCAGGTTTAAGTCATTTATTTTAGAGAGTGGGTCTGATTTAAAAAAAACAAAAAAACAAAAAAACAACACTCTGTTAGCTCCTGATGTGACAGTCTAAGGAAAACACATTTCCAGGTTTATCATTTAAGAGTTTCTGACTGCAGGCAAACACGACATAGATGAAGTTCTCAGTGAGAATTGAACAAGGAAGGGAAATTTGCAGCAGCTGAAGTGCTTTCATAAAGAAAACATGCGTTCTGGCTCCTATGCTCTTTCTTCCACCAGCATTCTGCCGTGATTTTGTGGATTCACAAAGGCAGCACAAATGAAAGAGATGGGAAAGTACAGGCTGGTAACAGTCAAAGGGAAGCAAAGGCTGTCTGGATTCAGGCTGATAACGCTGAATGTGTCCAGGGACAGATTCTCTTCAAATTCGCACTTGATGCTCAAGAGGCCGTACCAAGAATTATCAGCTTTAAGGAGGCACTCTAATTTAGCTTATGAAGCAGTCAGTGCTCTGGTTGAATGGACATTGATTAGACACTGGAAGAATGTGCTGTAGTAGGTCAGGTTTTTATAATGCATGTCTCAAAAATGGGAAGTTTAACCAAAAATACAAACTTTATTCAGAGGTAGATTTTAATTTCTAGGATTTCACCTATTTACAAAGAACCTGGCATTTGCAATTACTTATTACTGAATGCTGTACAGAACTTACGTTCTCAGAAAAGAGAAAAGCACGGAAGAGGCTGATTCAGAGAAAAGGAGTGCATGGAAGAGCAGGATTTAAAGGTGTTTTTTATAATATATATATAAAAAATTATTTTACAATTAATAACCTCCTTTTAAGAAATAACCAAAATGTGATATTTAAAGTTTTAAAAATTTAAGCATAAAAAAATACAGAAAAAATAGCCCTTGATTTTAGAGGAGAATGAATAAAATAAAACAAAACTATGCACCATTAATAGGAAAACTGCAGTCAATCAACTAAAGACATTTCCAAAGACCACGTTTACATGCTTGAAACTGGTTCAAAATATGGTAAGTCTACCATATAGAATATAAGGCAATGGTTTTAAAATATGAAGTTCTATTTAAATGTGCTGGCATGAAAACATGGCTACGTCCTAATGCTGAGAGAGAAAGTTTCTGAACAATGTACATGGCATATATGAGATGACATGGGAGTGTGTTGTGTGTGTACATGTTTCTAATCACAGAAGTATCGTAGACATATATATGTGTTTAGAATCTATGATTCTATACACAAATATATTTATAAAGATGCACACATGTATATGTTTTTATAAATGCTTAGAAGATTACTAAGGATGCACACTGGCGCCAGTGGTTAAGTCTGGGTAAAAGAAAGGATAAGTGCAAAGAATACAAAGGGTATTAAAGAGACAATTTTGCTTTCTTTTATTATTTGTACATATTATAATAAGAATGAATAACTTCTATGTTTTTTAAATTACATGCATTATGTCTCCAAAACAGGTAACTGAAATCACCAATGGCACCTGGCTGCTAATCTCTATTTATCAGGCGGTTAAATATATTACATATTCTATATATTATGTCATAACTATGACCATGTCTTTAATAGAGTTTCCTGTAACTCCCTTGGTAACTTAAGATGGACTACAGGCAAAGTCTAGTCACACATTTCAAAATCTGAATTTAAGGGAAGAGTGTCAATATTTACCACATATAAGATTTTTCAAAATTTTTATATAATTGGATAATAAATGTTACTTTTTCAAGATTTAATGTATTTCCAAGTAACTGCTACCAATACATGATAGAATAAGTTATATCTGACCACTATAAAACATGTAAGCTCTGGGGGGGAGTGACTCTTTACTACTTTTATTAAAGTTTTACCTAAAAATTCTATAGAAATTAAAAGAGCCAGAGAAGAATCATGACATGTAATTCAAAACTGATTACTGTTCCTTCAGTTTGTCTTTAACATCTGAATCTCAATGGATAGTTGGCTAGCTGAACATTCTTTTAGCTATTCCACAGACAATAATTATCCTTCCTCCTATTCTCAATCTTTTATGCAAACCATATGGCACATTTAGAAATTGTGCAGGCTCTAATTAAAAGTGTCCATTTAAATTAAACAAGGTCAAAGGAGAAACTATATTAAGATCAACTAAATATTTTTAGGGGAACTACACAGAGAGAACAAAACATTACAAAATCTAAGCATTGTCAGTTAAATCTATCCACCATCTTCCTGTTGATTTGTAATACGTAAAAGCTCAGAAAATAAAGCACATCACTGGTTGGTCTTCTAAATATGCAAAGAAAGCTAAAATGTCAGGGAAGCAGAGAGGTAGGAGAAGAAAGCAGCATCTGCTCAATGGTTTTGTGTGCCAGGGCTGGGAATGTTCCTCAGCTCAAAATAGCTTGATGCAGACTTAGTGGTCTAGGGTAGTGGACGCCAGGACATGCCACCCAGATTCCCATTTAGAAATAAAGGGCCTCTACCCCAAGTGCCAGGAGTGCTGCCCTTATACAGCCTTTAGCTGTCGTCTCTCTTTGGAAACTGCTTCTGCTGAAGATAAATCCAAGGATATGTCCCCTTCTTGGGGCAGCCCAAATTCAGACTGGTCCATGCACAGTATACCCCAAGTCAGCACACCTCTAAAGGGCCATCTCAGCTTCAGAACTTCCCACGAGATCCCCTGAAGTTTCCATGGGACCGCAGGACCCTTTTTCTCCTTCTTTCTGCCCATATCCTTTCCCTCTCTTCCTTTCTATAGCTGTTGATCCTAAGGGCACCTCTGAATAAAATTTTTGCACATTAATCTCTATTTTAGAGTCTGCTCCCTGGGAAGCATTGGGAGAAGCTGGTAAATTTCTTCCATGAGTAAAGCTCTCATGAGGTGAAAACAAAAACTGTTCATACTAAAGAGAGATAAATGTGTAATACGGGGTAGATGTTTATTAGGTGCAAGTAAAATTACCTATATTTGAAAATAAGAGCTAAGGTCATTCAGAACTTAGACAAAGCCACATAGGCTTCGTAACTGAAAAAGAGAAAAAACAGTGAAGGGAAGCAGAATAGGCCACCCCAAAATGTGACACTTTGGCATCTGGATTATTTTGTGCTAAGGAGTATCAAGACCCAGCAAACTCAAGAAAAAGTTTTACCTTTCCCTTAATTAAATAAAAGAATTTAGGCAGGGGGTTTGACTCAGACAGAGAGCTATTACCAGAGATAAGTTTTATCTGAAAGACCTATATGTATGGCAGGGCAAACATCTATTAACCAAACATTTACTCTTCTTACTGTGAATTACTCTCCTCCCCTCGGAACCCCAGGCCCCTGTTCCATTCTTTAGCTCAGGACGGCATATAAACCTTAACTGTCTGACTTGCCCTAGGGTCTTATATTTTTATGGGGCTCCAGTACATACAAAATTAAAAAATTCATTTTTCTCCTGTTAATCTGTCTTATGTCAATTTAATTATTAGAACAGCCAAAGAATCTGGATGGATAGAAGGAAATGTGGAAATGCTTTCTCTCCCCAAGAAAAGCTTAAGAGTGACAAGTTCTTAACCAAGAGATACATGAAACATAAGAAAAAATTATTTTTAATAGCCATAGTTTAGAAATTCTCCAAATAATCTGTAGATTATTTCACATCTCTTTTTCTTAAATAATTATGGCAAATAAATTTCTGGTTAACTGAATCAATAAACATATTTATTAATAATCACCAAAAAACTTAACTTAGAACTTAAGTTCTAAGTTTAGTATAGAACTTAAACTATAATTGTAATAAACTCTGAACATAACAGATTTAAAAAATGAATTAAAATAAGAGTAATAATATTTGGTATAAGTACAATAATTATAGAATAAGAATATTAAAGATTTATTTTTAAAATATACTATTTGAAAGTAAATTTCAACTGTCTAGTGCCATTTTCATTTCTTTATTAAAAGTCTAATAATAGGGCTTGATAAATTTAATTGTTAAGAGATATATTTTGAGCCCAGAGAAATATTTTAGATCTTTAATAATATTTTTACATGAAAATATATGCCTAATAGTCTCATGAATATTTTCATAGAAGTGTAATGCACATCTTTCCAACTTAAATCACACATTATCAAAATGTCATCTCAAAAATATATGTTGAATCTTTCTATTATCAATTTTGGAAGGTTTTCATTTTGATTAGGAGCAACTGGAATATTAGAAAGTTATTGTTTACTTCCTCATACCAAACTCACAAAGTTCAAGACCTTAAACTTAATTTTATTTTAATTATTATGGGCAGAAAGGGAATACTGTCATAACTGGTCTTAAAAACATTTGTAAACATAGAAAGGGAGAAACAAATCCATTTGCAATACAGTGAATATGGTTTAGGTTTAGCATGTTCATTAACATCGTATGCAAACCTCTCAGAATAATTTATTAAAAACCCTGAAGACATCCCAAAGAGACGGAGATAATGAGTCTTCTTATATAATCATTTCCTGAAATGTTAAGGATCAGCAGAAAGGGTTAATTCACTTTTGTCCACTTCTATTCCCACCTCCTCCAAAAAATGAAAGACAAAGACCACTCCAGCTGATAAATTTTGGGGTTATTTTCTTTTTGATGTTGTTGGTAATTAATACTCATCCAAAATCTACTTACTTTTTTTCCAATGTTTCAGCCAATAAGCTTAACAAGAGAACAGAGAAGTGAAAAAGACCAAGATTAGAGGTTGGATCCCAGAATAAAATTCAAACAAATTACTCCTGCAAAAGTACTGTCCAGAGACCATTTGCTATACTGTACCCTTAAGCAGCCACTATACATGTGGATTTTTGAAAAGAAAAGAAAAAATATGAATAACCTGGTGAAGCCCATAAGTGAAGGGCCTATCCATTCAAAAACTTTTTGCATATGTCATTGTGTGTCAGCCAGCACTAATATCCTATGAAAGGCAACAGAGAGCCCTCCCTTCAGAACGAAACATAGAAATCAGAATTTTAAAAACTAGAGCTTACACAGTCTTCTCAATTTAAAGATGTATGCTAATTCAAGTTTATCTCATACATAAACATTTAAAAATATTTTTATGATTATTAAAGTAATATATTACCATTGTTGATAAGGTGGACACTGCAGGAAAAAAAGGAAAACATTTTCAAAAGGAAATTAAATATCTCATAAAGCTACAGTTGGGAAAGAATCTATGTTAACATTTTGGTGCATTTCTTTCTAGTCTCATATCTTATCTGTACCTGTATTTCTATTTAAGGGTTCAGAACAGGCCTTCCCAAGATGTGCCACATCGGCATGAAGATTAATTTGAGCTAAAGCCAACTGAGACCCCGGGGGCTTTACCTCTCCTTTAAAAAATTTAAATTGGGGGCCTTGCTGATAATAAGAATTACTGCCAGAAACAAGTTTTTATGACTTATCTATACGGCAGGACAAACATCTAATTACTGAACATCTGCTCTTCTTATCATTCTGAGAATTACCCTCCTGCCCCCTGAGTCCCCAGACCCCTATCCCATTTTTTGGCTCATGATGGCATATATAGCTTATTTTACCTTTCTGTCTTCGAACCTCTCATACATGTGGGATCCCCATACCTATGAAATCAAATTTTTCTCCTGTTAATCTGTCTCATGTCAATTTGATTATCAGACCAGCGAAAAAATTGTTGATGGTGTGGGTAAACCATCCCCATGACACACATTGAATTTGGGTGGTCACAGCCCTTTAGGGGGCCTACATGTAGGTGAGGGAGAGCAAATGAGAAGAATGGGTGGAGAAGCCCGTCTTTCCTGGCTTCTGAGGTCATGGCAACAAGGAATGTATTATTGTCGTTAATGTTGCTATGTTTTATTTTTACTTCATATAATTTTAAGAGTTTCAATCAAAATAAAAATATTTTGTGCATAAACAAAAAAATAAAAATATCTTTCTAGAAGACTTTCGTTATTTTAAATGACTAGTTCACGGAGATATCAAGATTATCTTTGTGTCTCTGTATAATTTTTATAAACAGGGATACATTAACTGATTGCTTTATCCAAAGATACATCCCAATCACTCAGAAACACCACAAATAGTTCACTTGGCTAATAATATTCCTTAAGTCACAGCGTGCTACCATTTGCATGTTGTCAAAGATTTAATGAAAAAATTCATAGAAGACTCAATTACACTGATGATTTTGGTTATATTGGGCCTTTCTTAATAAACCTAGACAAAATAATGCTAATAAAAGTAGCTTACTTTTGTGTCATAGTTTACAATACTTTCAAATACAACCTGTTTTGTTTCAAGCATTTATGGAATGAGAATTAGACGACAAGATACTGGTAAATAACGGAAATAGATCAACTTAATACATGGCTTCAGATTTGAATTTTTTTAGCATAGTAGTGTTTTGTGCCCCTAAGGATCAGCAGCTAAAATACACTACACAACTGAAATACAAAAAGTGTTAAGGACTATGGTACTATAAGCAATACCCACTTACTCTATATTCTTCCTCTAAACCACAGTTGGCCATATGCTTGCCCTTGAAAGCACATATCCATGCACTTGGTGTACTTTGACCTATCCACATATTTCAAAACTTTCAACATTTCTTATTTCCCTTTTATCAAGCTGCTTGCACTTTCTCTGTCTCTTTCTCTCTCCCTCTCTGTCTCTATTTATTGCAGAATTTCTTTTTTATACATTTAATTTGCCTTTTGACAAGTAGTATTTTAATTGGTATGGTTGTTTTAGGTAGAGCTAAGGTTATACATTTGAATTTGTTTTTAGTGTTGTGCCCTTCTTATTTTTAAAATTGCATTATTTTTAAGGCTGTGATTTTATTTTTTAAGAAAATCATGTTATAATAAAAATACCTGTATATTATGGGGGGTTTTTCCTTAATAAACTAATGAGGTAGGTAGGCTTTTTACAGATGAAAAAACAGAGGCTCATGGAGCTTAAATGATTCATCTTCCAGCCCATGGCAAGTAGATGGCAGGCAGGATACTAGAAGCCTGGTCTGCTGCCTCCTTTTCTAGTGCTCTGCATATAATACCAGACAACAGCTTTACAAACTATCCACATATCTTGTTTTATTAATTATGACCTGCTTTATAATGTTGTTGCTTTAAATTAGCATTTCAAACTTTGATATTTATGTTTTACGTGTTCATGAATTGTCTGCAGGGAAACTTATTTACGACTCCCTGAATACCTAGAATAGAGCAGAAGGCTTCTGCCCTCCAAACCCTGCCCCCACTAGGTCAAAGTACAAACCAACAAATCAGTGTACTGCTCAGGCCTTGAGGTCTTAAGAAGAATGCCCCAATTCACAAGTGAAACCCCCATCATTTCACACTGGTCCTGGTGTCTCAGTAGCCTGGTATTTGCTGGAAAGAAATTACAGATCTTCCCAAAAGAAGAGAAAATACACCTTGTTAAAATGGGCTTGTTGCCCGGCCGGGCGTGGCTCAGCGGTTGAGCGTCGACCTAGGATCCAGGCGATCAGGGTTCGATTCCCGGTCAGGGCACACGCCCAGGTCGTGGGCTTGATCAATGACTCTCTCATCATTGATGTTTCTGTCTCTCTCTCTCCCTCTCCTTTCCTCTCTCTGAAATCAATTAAGATATATTTAAAAAAAAAAAAAAATGGGCTTGTGGCTTATTGGGTCATCTTGTTACCCTCAATAGAGCTACATAAGTGAATCATTACAGATGCGCCCACAACTACGCAGTGTGCATTTAGTGAACACCTCTCGGGACTCAGACGCGTTTTGAGGCACTGGAACACAAAAACAGGCATGACCCCTCCCGCCTGATCGGTCACACAAAGCAAAACCAACCCTTGTGAAAAGTTCCACTGCAGCGGCGCAGTTTAGGGCAGTGGCTCTCAAACCTGACTGCATGCAATCCACCTGGATGATTTGTCTAAACATACTGCTGGGCCCGCCCACAGAGTTCCTAGTTCTCCCTGTCTGGGGTGGGGCCTGAGAATTTGCATTTCTGACAATGTCCCAGGTGACTCTGAGGCTGCTGGTTACTTAAGCTCAATAAACTCTGATCTGTAAAAACGGAGCTTCATGATAGTGCTAACCTGTAGGACTGTCTGGAGGATTAAAGTAATGGAAGCATAGAGCCTGATACAGTAAGAAGTCAATAAATGTTAGCTTTGATTAGTAGTCTTATTATTGTCATCGTTATCAAGGGGTTTTAGGAGGATTCTCCCAAAGTCTCTTTTTCTCTCCTACTTTAGAATTTCTGAAATCTCTGAAAGCAAAGACCAGCTGTAAAAATTAAATATAAAATTCTCAGGGAGAGTTTACTTCTAGTAATGGTAGGAATTAAACCAGCACTATCACATCCTTCCCTGACTGTGCTTTCAATAAGGTGGGAACCGCCGGGGCTCCAACAGGTGTTGATAAAGGTGAAAATATCCTGAGGGGAACATGGAAGCAACAACAACAAAAAAGCCTGAAGTAACAAAGAGATGTTAAAAATTCTCCTGGGTCTGCTCTATTTCCATGTATCACACAAAATTTCCGTCCAACAAATAGAGTTTTATCTACTCTCTACCTTCTCTGCAAAACCCATGATTATTATAACAGCAAAATCATTAAAAAAGAAAATGTTGGACTCCTTTCCTTCAGTTGAAGGTCTACTCTTTCAAAACTCAAGCTGTGTCCAGTCCTTTTATACAACAGACCCCCTGAACGTTCTCTCAGCAGGACATGACACATGTTGAAAATAAGATTACTGAATAAGAAATACAGAAAATGATTGATCTCCCATGGAAAACAGCTGCTTCTTGTTAGCAGCTAAATAAACACCCCTTCTCTGGGTTTTGTGGAAGTCTTAATACTGCATGGAAGTAGAAAAATGTCAGCAAAGGCATATACAGTTAGAAAGAAACACAGCAAATGCTTTTTAAGACAATTTCTTTTAAACTCGAAGTACATAAAAACCTCTAAACAAGTAATACCCAAGAAAGGTGATGTCTGCCATAGGTCAATGAAAAAATGGATGCTTTGTACAGATGGGCTCTTCACATAGAGCAATGTGGGGAAAATCTAATCCTAAAATTATTTAAACATTAGGTAACACAAGCAGACTAACATAGCATCCATGTGATAAGTTATTCTTGTTTTGGTTCCTTGCTAAAGATGTGATGCCCTATTCAAGCATATGAAGAATACAGTTTCTTTGGATTTTAATGCCTAGATGAGATTTAATTTGTTGTTACAAGAGGGAAGACAGAATTAGGTTTCTGGGAGCCTCTGGTCAGAACATTTTCACCAATCAATCAATACATAATGTTGTTTTATGTGAGTGTCCGTTTAAAGATGTCATATTATATTTGGGGACCATTTTAAACGGCAAAATCACTAACAAAAGTACAAATATATTTTTAACAGTGGCTATAAAAAAAACTGTAAAAAGAACACTTCTTTACAGCATGAAAGCTAAAACAAGAAAGCCAACTGTTGCCTTGCTTGACCTTAGGTGGAAGCATGTGCACGGGGTCACTCAAATTATAAGCTGCTCTATCTGTGTCCACGAATGACTATGAAATCGCCACGAGCATGGATTTGGGGGTTGCCAACAAATGTCAGTGAGCAGGTGAATTTGCAAAGAAGTAAGTCACAAGTAACGAGGAGTGGCTGGTTCCATATCCTTTATCATTTTGAAGATCTGGCTCCATTTTTTTTCCTAGACTCTATGATGACCAGTTATCTGTAATTTTAGATAATCTACCTTTTCCACCCTATTGCTTTTAGAATTTTCTCTTTATTCTTGATGTTCTGAAGTTTCACTATAAGGTATTGAAGTATAAATTTAATTTTAATTATCTCTATAACAGATAGTGTTCATTTCCAGTCTGAAAATATATGCCTTTCTCTAATTCTGGAAAGATATTTTTTCAGCCATTATTTCTTCAAATACTACATCTCTGCCATTTCTCTCTTATTTCTGGGACTCCTAATGTATCTACATACAACTTCTCAATACAACATTTATATGCGAATTCTTTTTTCACATTTTTTATTTCTTCATATCATTTGCCTATGCGTATGCTAAAAGAATGTTCAACATTATGTTTCAATTCTAAGTTATATATACACCTATATCCACAATTACTGAGTTTTATTTTATGACCACTTTTTGTGGATTCACATCTGCCAGTTTGCGTTTCATTATTTTTTTCTTAGTATTTCTCCTTTTTCTCTTTGAGGATCTTGAACATTTATTTAAAAGCCACTTATGACTGATATATTATGTGCTTGTTGACAGAACAAAAGTCATCTTCTAACTACTTGAGATTTTTAGCTCTTTTCTTTAAGGTGGATTTTTTTCTATGTGCTTCAGAATTTTAGTTGGTAACTTTGATGAGCATGAAAATATTTTACTTTCTTTGCTGTCTCTGGGAGCTCATTCCTCTCCATGTATCAGTTGTGCAGTCGCCTGCACCAGACTCTTCAGAACAAGTATTGCATTAGATTAGGCAACATGCCCTCCTGCAACAGGGTCAACAGAGACAGGGTCTCTGAAAAAGCAGGTGGCTTAACCTATTTCTGACTCTTTGTCACCATCTGAGGCATGCAAATTAGAACAAGCAGTGTGAGTCAGTTTCCTTCAAAGGTGGGGAAATTCTGTCCTGGCCCTGCTTTCCTGCCATGTGTCTGGCCTTAATACCCTGCTGTTATGGGTTGAATTGTGCCCTCCCAAAACTTATATGTTGAAGTCCTAACCCCCCTGTACCTCAGAATGTGATCTTATTTGGAAATAAGGTCACTGTAGATAGAATTAGTCAAGATGAGGGTGGGTCTCTAAGCCAGTATGACTGGTATCTTTACAAAAAGAATGCCAGGTGAAGAGAAGAACACTTGGGGAGAATGTCATGTGATGATAAAGGCAGAAAGGGGCATGATGCTTCTAGAGGCCAACCAACACTGTCGATTACCAGTCAAGTACGGTCAGCTCGCAGAGGCCTGGCACAGCGACTTCCTGCACCTGCAGAGGGAGCAGGGCCCTGCTGCGGACTCTAATCTCAGGCTGCTGCCCATCGGACCTGGGACGATTCATTTCTCCTGTTTAAACCACCCAGTCTGTGGCACTTTGTTGTGGCAGCCAACAAACTAATAAACGCCCCGTTAGATCATTCCAGCCTGTTATAAGTCCACTTCCCGGCACTTTGCCTGTTTCCAGACTTGGAGCCCAATAGGTCTGACTTTTAGGCAGCTCCATCCCCACCCACTTACAACTCTGAATCTGTTTCTTTCATTTATTTTTTTGTCATGTGAATGCTTATCTCTTTTTACTTAAAATTTTCTTAGTTTGGCTTGACTTTAAAAATGAGTTTTATTTACCACGGCCATATCTCTGGAGAGGACAGAGTTTAATATGGGAACTCACCCTCCCATCTTTTCTGAAAATCTCTATTTTCTAAGCATTCTATAAGAAGTATGTATTCTTTTTATAATAAGAAAGGACATTTTAAGAAAAAAGTGAGACATAACAAATTGTATTCTGATCCATGGTCTTAAAAATATTGTACAAAGGAAAAACTAGAATTTTAAAGGAAAAAGAGTAAAAGTGAAAGAAAAAAAACAAAGAGAAGAAGGTACTACTTCTTCCCAGAGCATCAGTCAAGATTCCTCTAGGAGCAGACTCAAAGGAGCAGGTAAAATGGAAAAAAAAATTGATTAAGATATAGTGCCATCTCTATTTGCCTTTTATTAATATTAATAATTGTTTGATCCACTGTTCTAGATCCAACGTTTCCCTTAATTCCTCCACTGGACAGCTTTCACCCATATGTCTGTTTGGAGAAAAAATATACAACTTTAAATCAGGTCTCCATGCAATGGGTGTGGGTGGTGCCAAACCTCCCAGGTCTTCTGGGAAGCTGGGCATGATGACATACTTTGCTACAAACACTGTCATCCATATGCATTTGTGCTATTTTCACTGATGAACAGCTTGAGGAGGGCTCATTAATAGAACCTTTCGATGATTCCAGATTCAGAGTGTCTGCAAACATCAGCCATGACCCAGAAACAAATCAAAGCAGACCAGAAATTTTTTTAACAGACTTTAACTCAGTTTGCAACATGCATTAAAACATATCCAGTAAACCTGAGATCTAGGTCATACACAAAAACAGGCAATAACTACATAAAGTATATGCAATGAAATGGCCTCTCACCAAACTCTTACCAAATTTTTGTCTTAATTGAAGGAAGCATTTCAGATATTAGTTAATATATTTTCAACTTAAATTCTCCATTGAAGGGGTTATAAATATCTTTGTACAATATGTATATGGGGGCAGGTGGTATTGTGGAAAGTGTGTCAGATTTGGAGTAAAAAAAAAAAAAAATGCTGGTTTCACTAGTTACTGATCAGAAGCAAACCTTTTAATCTTTCTAAGCCCCATTTTCCTCACAACTGGAAATAGGAAAAATAATACCTTCTACTTACATAGTAGATTAGGCAAATTACTAAGTATTATTCAACAATAAATGTTTATTTACATTATAAAAATTAAGGGGGAAAAACAACTGAATGCAAATATAATTTGGGAGCATGATCTCCTTGCAGAGTAAAAACACACTGTGGCATTGTTATTTCTACCTGGGAAAGGTGCAAACGTGCTGGTCAGAATGTCCAGGAGACACGGGTGAGCAGACCGGGTTCAGAGAGCCTGGCCTTGATCTTTCTGTTTCATGTTCTGACTCTCAGCACGGTGGATTCGGAGGTTCGCACAGAGGGCCTGAGAGACCAAGGGCGTACAGGTTCAAATGAATTCCTATTTATGGATATATTAGTAGCTTAAAAATCTGGACTCGTCTTCACAGTGAACCATGTGCACGGGGAGCAGATCTACTCGGGACACCAAATTATAGATGAGCAGCTGGCCTTGGGATCTGAACAAAGGAGGTCCCGTGCCTTTAACAGCTGGTGCCCTCAAGCTCAACAAGCCCAGCGAACTGCCATCCTCTACTGTACATTATCTCTCTCTTTAAAGCAGGCTTTTCCTCGACCAGAGTCAGAAACATTCAATTAGGCAACACCTATTTTCTATGATCCAGCAGTGTGTTGGGCTCTAGGTATAGATACAAAGATGTATGGAAAGGGGCTGTGCTCAAATTTCAGTCTAGGAAGACAGACGTGTGAACTGCTAACTATAATGAATATAAAATAAAGTAATTCTTGTGTAATTGTTTTGTCAGTGTGAGGTGAATGCTGAAAAAAGAAGGTGAAGAAAGCTCACATTCTCGGGGCACTTAGATTGGCAGGACGGTAGGCATTGCCCACATTTTACCCCTTATTCAGGTAACACTCCCAACAATTCCATGTCGTGGAGATGTTACCCACACATCAGCTACAGGCACCAGTTCTCTAAAATTCCAGAGCAGATTGACTCCAATAGTCCTTTTGCTGTAGTGCCTGTGGACAGGGTGTGGATAAATAACCTAGGAAATCACAGGCTCCTTCATGGGAGGCTGAGGAGTCTTGTTGTAGGACTTAGAGTACTTTGATTGTCCTTGCTACTCTGGTGTTTTATTTATTATTATTCATTTGTTACAAATCACAAATATTTATTTTGTGGCATGTAATGTTTTTTAAGTTTTAATACTTATAAGCAATTAATTATTTAAATAGCCCCTCCACCCTTTATTCCCCAAAGTGTCCTAGTTTGGGCAATAAAAATAATGATTATCTTACTGTGATCCCAAAATTCACCTGTCTAAGTGTCCCTGGGCAGCTATCTACAGGACACTCCTAAAATCATTGCAACTGTCCTTGAAGTCCTACCCAACAATGGGGCTCAGACTTTTCTCTGTTGATATTTAAGTGGAGTGCACAATTGCCAACTAGTGTACCAAACTCAGCCAGGACCAGAACAGATCTGGATCTTCCACCAGGCCAAGAAACTTCCAGTGGCTCCCTGGGAAGGCTGAACCCATCATTGCATTAATCTCACTGTAAAAAGATAGTTTTTTGCCATTAAATTTCTAAAATTATTTTATTGTGATTATATTTCATATTGCCTACAAGCCAGAGAGGAAAAAAATATGGACCAAATTTTGGTACACATTAATGAAAAAATGTTTTATGTATAAATTTATTTATATAATAAATGTTATAAAATAAAGGTATATTTAGTAATGTCCTTAATAAATTATCTTCATTAAAACTAAAAAGGTCATTAAATCAATCCAGCTATTCTTTGAAAATCTGGGAAAGTCCTTAATTTATGCAAAAATTAATGCCTGGAGTAAGTGGTTCCAAATCATAAATCATTTGATGGATCCACCTAAATGATCCTAAATTTGCCTTCTCTAGCATTAGAAAAAGAATAACAACCTAGACATAAAAATAAATCCCCAAATCATTCTGAAAGGGTGTCATTAACCTAAAAGGGAGTGTTTCTGACTGTGTTCATATTGAAAATAGCAAACTAAAATTAGCATTAACTGAGCAACAAAATTTAAAAAAAGATACTACAGATTTGGTCATAGAGAATAACATGAACATGACAAGTGGGGGTGAGTCATGTACAAAGTATAATTTTAAAACTCCAGGTGCTGCTTAACATATAGAGATATCATATAAGCTGGTGTTTGAAATATAACAGTTGCAAGAATAACCCAGAAGCAATAAGCAAAACACACAGGTCCTGTAATTATTACCTTTCATGGTGAGTAGGGAACACAGCTCTTTCTATGAGTAAAATAAGTAATTCTTCCAAGGAAACTAGATTGTTTCTGCAGGGCAGGGAAAACTGTCATTTACTGAATTGTACCCAGGAGCCCAGGATGTTAATCGACCTCCTTCTTGTCTCATTATGGATGGAGCAATGAGGACAGCCACCGAAAGCCAGGGCACAGATGATTTCAAATATCATGTGTTTGTGACTTTGCCCTACATTTGGCCTAATGGTCTTTGGGAACTTAAAATAATTTTGGTTAAATGGTCAGATAAAATAAATAGATTCAAGAGCTAGATATATGTGACTTAGAAACTATTAAAAGTGAATAAGAATCTATTATTAATGTTCATTCTAATTCTGTAATTCTAAATCTCCCCTTTTGACTGCTCCCTCCTGTCCTCCCAGACAGACTCTGAAGCCATACTTAATAATTTACTGAAAATTCATCCAAATATCTTCAATACCAGTTCTAATACACATACTTGTGCACATACATGCAAGGATTAATACAGTGAGGACAATTTTCATTGCAACAAAGGTAACTCTCTCATTCTTTTTTATGATTGCCTCATATTTTAATTTACTAACATCTTTTGTTAAGGCAAGAAAGTCTAGGTAAGTAAATACTTTAGTAAAGAGGCCTGAGACCTAGAGAATATCCTCCCAGAGAGAGGCCAATAAAAAAAGACAATTGTATTTAAAAGACTACATGTCTTTGTAACAATGAATTTGCTCACTGTTTGTCCTTTCTGTGAATACTAGGTGGGGCAGAGACTCGAGCTTTTGTTTTATAAAGTATAGTCTACTGAGCGAACTCGGTGTGAGCATGGTGTTATTCACAACACATCTGTGTTTTAACATGCTGAGGGTTTTTTCATTTTAATCAACTATTGCTTCTCATGCAAAATCACTTAGAAATGTTGGCATTTTCAATGAATTACATACTTGTGGAAATGAACACAAGTTTGCATTTTGAAAATAAGAACAAAATGCAATTTTGTTTGTTAGATGACTGTAAATAGCAATCTAACCGGATTTTTGAATAATTGAACGTCCTTTCCCTTCAGCTAGTCTTTTAATATTAAACAACCTCACTAACATTTTACAGATAATCATGCCTAAATTAATGCTTCAAATGGGCTCTTAATGAGAGTGATGGCAGATCTGAGCTTCTTGCAAAATCTATTGTAAGTTGTTTTAAAACTTTATTAAGGGTAAATCAGATGGGTCCATAAAATACAGGGATGTTTCAATTCAGGATGTGACTTTTATTAGCCCTCTCATGAAAAACAGCACCAGTTTGATTCGAGATGGGAATAAAAAATATATAGCCTGTTCTAAGGACTCTATTTTCCAGATCTTGAGATTTGTGATTAGTAGGCAAAGAATTTATGTCACATAGCAGGCAAGGTAATGGACAAAGTAAGATTTACCTTAGCAAACATTTCCATTGAAAGTCAAATCTGTATAGCCTGGCAAACACAGCATTCCTCCTAATATTTCTTGTAAGCCTATTCAAGGATTATGTATATTTTTTCTTCATGCTTAAGATTAAGAATGAGGTTACCCATTTACAGGTAATTTATAGTTAAGTTTGCCCCAAAATACCAGAAAATGTTTGAGAGTTCAACACTATCTTTAAGACATCTAAAAAAAAAAAGTGAATGCCATGTTATAATTTAGAATATGTTCAACCCAAACAGGGTTATTGATGGCTTCAGAAGAAGGAGAAATTACATTTTTACCTACCCTTACATTTAAGGCCTATCCCAATATCCTGTGTTTCTTTCTCTAGTAGGACATATTTTGACGATTGCTTTTCTGATTAATTCCTACCCCCTTGTCTAAACTGTTGGTTTAATGGGATTTAGTAAGATATCAACATACCACCAATCATTTCATAGTATCAAAAACTTTCACATTAGCAAACACTTTTCCTATTTACGTATCTTTTTCACATTTCACTTGAGTCTCAAAAAAAAATCCCTATGAGTTTAGTAGGGAAGATATTATCCCCATTTCAGAGATGAGAAAACTGAGACTCTGAAAGTCCAGTGGCAGTGACTAGACTAGACTAGACCTTGTGGCTTTTTTCTGCCTCCTCATGATGCCTTTCATTCACCTGCCCAAATTAAGTTAGTTCTACAACTAAACATCATTATAGAAGGAGGGTCTGAAAACCCTAGCCAGTATTTTTTAATATATAAAGGAAAATAATATTCCTCATACTCAAAGTAAAGTATTAGAACTATTTAATTTTTCTTAGTTATAAATATATTTTACATGCCTGTTAGTGTTTGACCAATGCTTTAAAATACTCAGTGATAACATCAGAGCATGTAAATTCCTATGTCTAATTTTAATTAAAGTTTTTATTGAGTAACAGCATGATTTTTCAGCTGAATAAAGATTGAAAATCTAGTCCCGGATGGTCATGTGTATGTTGTGTGTGTGTGTGTGTGTGTGTGTGTGTGTGTGTGTGTGTGGTTGGGGGTGATTTCATATTACCAAACAGAATAATGGTTATAATAGCTATGTATTAAGAGATCAATAAGGAGTATAACAGTGAGTTAGAAAGTGATTTTCTCCTAATAAATCAATAAAGGAAGAGAAAGTCTATGTGAGGATGAAGTTGTCAGAGAAAAAAAGAATTGATACACACAGTTTATATATATATATATATATATATATATATATAAAACCTCCATAGAAAATTGTATAGAAGTCTACCAAGTCTAGTTAAGAACAGAAAGTGACCCAAATATAAACCACAACCCAGGATCCCAACTTATTTGGGGGACATTTGATTAAAATAAGGTAAAATGAAGTAAATGACAACAGTGACAGCTGATTATCAAAACTGGTAAAGAAAGAGCTGCAACAGCATTGTAGAGGGGCCCTTTGCATTAAAGAAAGAGGTGACTATAACATTTCCATCTCTAACCTTCTACTACAGTCATCTGGCAAATACCAGCTAGTTGTCTCTCAAGACTTCTCTCAAGGTGACTTTGCTGTAATAAATTTCCCTCAAGCCAAGGACAGGACTTGTCTGTCCATTCTGTCTCCTTAGTGCAGGTAAACGTGTAAACTCACTAAATAATATAATGATTTACACTAGTTTATGTAGCATGATCATAATTAGCCAAACAAAAATCAGTTATTTGTCAAGCATGGAAACAGTATTAGTCAGCTTTTGTTATCACAAAAAGCAACCAAAAACCTCAGGGATGTATAACCATCAATACCTTTTCTTCTAGAGGTTTACAGGTTGGCTATGATTCCACTTAGCTCTGTACCTCATTCTGGGACCCAGATGAAAGTCTGGGATTTGCTTTCTTCATGGCAGAGGACAAATATATGGGAGGTCATGCTGAACTTCACACTCACACTTAAAATTTCTGCTCAGAACTGAAGCTGTATCACTTTCACTCAAATGCTACTGGCCCAAGCAAGTCACAGGACCAAGCTGACAACAGATGGGGGAAATCAGGTTGCTTTCCAGGAGTACCCACGTCTACATGACAATGGGCATGTACTGAGAATCCTCTTATGGAAATTGTGCTGATTGTTGATTTATTACTTCGCAGCTCCAAACTCACTTTTTCACCATTGTGAAAACAGATCTGGGCCCTTGAAATAACTTTCCTGTCTTCACAGGCATGATGTTAAGCCTGGCCAGTAGAGGGCACTGGAGAGACACTGCAGACCGAAAGGTCTTCCTCCCTGGCTCCAGTGTGCTCTCCAGGCAGGATCCTGCTGCGGCTTCTCCAGGACCTGGTTCCCCTAGCACAGAAGTCTTCACCAGCACCTGGCTCTTGTAGTGCCACGTTCTCCTCCTACCCAGCTTCTGTCATGTGGGCTGTGTGTCCAGCATTCCGCTTCAGCAGCCTGGGCCGCTCCTCTAGCATTAGGCCGCTGCATTGGTGCACGGCTCCTCCAATGCCAGCTCCTCCAGTGCCAGCTCCTCCAGTGCCAGCTCCTCCAGTGCCAGCTCCTCCAGTGCAGGCAGCTTCTTAGGCTCGTGGCTCCCGCAATGACGGGCAGTCCCCCTGACACATCCTTTAGGCAGTGTTGTAGTGAAGGGACATCTCTCCATGAACAGTTCTCTCCAGCACCCTAGAGCAGATTTCTGGCAAGTTTCAGAGGTCATATTTCCAGCAAATTGTACTGGAGTGGTAAGACAGTGGCCCCTCTGCCCTTCAGCGAACCATGACCTGGGCCCTCCTCTCCAATAATGT
The DNA here is from genome assembly GCF_964146895.1 of Miniopterus schreibersii. Taxonomy (NCBI): domain Eukaryota; kingdom Metazoa; phylum Chordata; class Mammalia; order Chiroptera; family Miniopteridae; genus Miniopterus; species Miniopterus schreibersii. The sequence goes on along the minus strand of NC_138106.1, from coordinate 25,578,213 downwards.
CCAGAGCCTCTTAATGCTCCAGTTCAGCCTGGGGGGTAGTAGCTGTAATCCTATATTCTTTAGAGTATTTCTTACTTGCCAATAATTCCTCTTTACTCCAGCCTCCTAATACAGTTAACAATTCTTTGTATTAAATTTCCCATGTTCAAATTACTGTGTGGTTTCTATCTTTCCTAATTGGACCCAGGCGGATAGAGTTCATACTATATTCTATTACAGAGATCTAAGAAATGGAATTAGTTAGATAAAATTTATTGTTCAATAGGATAAATTAGCATATTTATTGGTACACGGGACTGGGATTCTCAAAGTTGGTGGGTTTAAGGTTCCCTTTCTCATGGGCATGCTTGGCGGGGCTCTCTTCTTTCTATGTCTCTGTGTCTAACCACCCTCGGATTGCCAAACTATTCTCAAGCTCTGTGAGTAACTTAAGGTTGTGGTTGGTTCTTCTATTTTCTCTGAGAACACAGTGAACTCTGTTTATTTTTACTCAGATTGATTTTGTGTTGACTTTCAGCAGACATCTAATTTTCTTTACCTCTTCAAATTCTTGATCTTTGTCTCACTGACCCCCCATTTATGCCAATATCATATTCACATTAGAGATGACCCATGAAGAGTAATTTTTAAAAAGGCACCATCCCCTTAAAACTACACTTGCTACCTTTCACTTCTGATACATTATTTAACCTGTGATAACTATTAACGAATTATATGAGTTTGTGTAAAGTATATCTAGAAAAGAAAGGATAAATTTTTTGATCAATAGTTGTGTTAAAACAGGAATCATATATCCCTTTATAATTTAAAATTTCTTTCTTGAGAACCAGCACAGAAAATGTAAAGCATGTTTTGGGCAAAAGGGAACTTAACCTTAACCTCTTATTTATTATTAATATATAATTTTTGTAGCTACTTCTTTCAATTTAAAACTGAGTAATTCAAAGGCTTATCTGAGGAAATATATAGTTGATTTTTTTCTAAAATTTGCCCCAAACTGCCTACTGATATATGTAATTGATGACAATAAGTTCAGCATAAGTATGTTGAATATAAGGTAGGTGTCTAATACTGTGGAGCTGTGGGGCTACAAGAGAATTTTTTTTTTGAGAGAGAGAGAGATACAGAAACAAGACTTATATGGAAAAAAGGTGATCTTAAAGCTATGCCTAAAAGGCAGGTGGAATCCATCAATAGCTTCTATACCTGATAAAGTTTATTGCTGCTTATGTTTGTCTCTTTTCCATCCTCATATTTTACTAATTATCTTAGGTTTTCTGTGTAGCCCCACAACTAATAAAGCTGTAAGGGGTCAGGGACAAAGTCTCTATGCTGCCATTAACCTCCAGAAATCTCTTCCAGGCCTCATTCACAGAATCCCAGCTTTTAGATTGCATTTAAAGTTGTAGGTTTGTGCTTTGTGAATTATGGAATTTACAACCTGGAAGAAGCTTTGAGATTTCCCATTCCAAATGTCTCATTTTACAGATGAGAAAATTGAGGCCTGGAAAAGGGAAGGGGTATATTCTGAGTTCCTGGTGACAGGATCTGACATGATCATTAAAGTAGTCTCTTAATGTCTACACTGATGAACTTCATACTGTTGGAGCTCAGGTGGAAAACAGGGAAAACCTTCACTGATATCAGAGAGCAACACTTGTGAAAATGAATGGAGACTAAACAGCGATAGTTGAAGAAAGCGAGCTGGCAAGGGGGCTTTCTGCATGTTCCATGTGTTAACACTGTCAATGTGTGGCCCTTAGAGATCTATAGTTCTACCTAATTTAAGAACTATCACCTATATTTGTCATGTGCCTCCTGATATAAACGAGAGTATATAATTAATCTGAGATTCTGAGTGTGTCTGCTTTAAGCAAAGGTTTTCTTTTCCTTTATAAGCGAACATTCTCTTTTCGTTTGTTAGCTTGTTTGTACATAAAGAATATTTTAAAAAATGTCATTGCTCACTTCTATTTGCAAACCATCTGGCAATTCCATTTTCCCATGGCATCTGACAAAAGAAAAGCAGTAAATATAGTAATAGGAACAAAAGTAAAGATAGGTCATCTTATTAAAGATAGCACTTATTTAACAACCAGATTTGAGAAGTGCTAAATATCGTGCCCCAACAACATAATTAATAATAACATTCAGGGAAAGTTTTCATCTTTGGTTTTGATTCTCATTAATTTGAAATTGACTTAATTTAGGATTTAATGGTGAAAAATAGGAGTCGGCAAAAGAGAGCCCAGGTCCACAATGAAGACAATAAGAAGAATCTGACAGATGGCAATATCAAAACCTATGGCAGAGACACACACACAAAGCAAGCACTGATTTTCAAATGAGAAATGATTTTCTTAAAAAGAGCTCGAATTTTCTTATAAATGATAGCAATTTTATATAGATATTCTGATAAATCTTTATGGAATGTGGTATCTCTGTTCAGTAACTTTTCTATCATATGACACTACTATCAATTTTTCCATGTTATTTATCATCTTATTTACAAAGAGTTGACATTTCCCCTTTCCCTTGAGTCCAGTTTGTCATTAGAACCTACTGGTTCTTATCTCCTTATACATCTCATGAATGTCAATAGCTGGGCAATTTCAATGGTCTTCCTGTCATTTCCATATCTTCTTGTCTTTCCATATTATCCTATATATCATGGCCAGAACAACATTCAGAAATCACATTTTCGTCCTACCATTGCTCTCCTCAAATATCTCCCACTGAAAACCACATCCTTGCCCATGTACAGATAAAATTTACCCCAAGTTGAAGCCACCTCTGTCTGCCCAAACAGATCATAAACGAGTTTCCTGAATATACTTTCTACCTCATCAAATAGGTGGTCTATATTCAAAAAACGCAATGAAACCATTTCTCAAAATGCATTCTACAAAATGCTAAATCCTTAAGTTGTAAATATCTCACTTTCAAAGATTTCCAAACATGTTTGGGAAACCTAGGTTAAACAAAATCAAATGATTCCTCATTCGCCTGGCTTTACTTTAGAGAATTCTGGTATGCAGTGTTGCTCAAAATCATCTGATCATGGAATCCTTTCCATGAAGACAACTGTGTGATGTCTATCTGTCCATATGTAAACCCATATACATGTCTATATTTTTACATTTTATTTATTTATTTAAATTAAAAGCTTCAGAAATATTAAACATAGAGTTACCACACGACCCAGAAGTTCCACTCCTAGGTATATACCTAAGAGAAATGAAAATATGTATATACAAAAACTTTCCCATGAATGTTTATAGCAGTATTACTCATAATAGCTAAAAGGTGGAGACAACCCAAGTGTCCAGCAACTGAAAAACAGATAAACAAATTGTGGTTTATCCATTAAATGGAATATTATTCAACCTTAAAAAAGAAGGAAAGTCTGACACATGCAGTAATATAAATGAACCTTGAAACTATCATGCTAAGTGAAAAAAGCCACATGTTATATGATTCCATTCATATAAAACCCAGAATAAAGAAATCTGTAGAGACAAAGAGAATTGTGGTTGATAGGTCTAGAGGAAAATAGGGGCATGGTGATATTAATGGGTATAGCTTTGCTTTTGAGGTGATAAAGATGTTCTAAAGTCAACTGTGGTATGATTGCATATATTTGTGAATATATTAAAAACATTGACTCATACACTTTAAAAAGATGAATTGTATGGTATGTAAATTATATCTTAATAAAACTGCTATAAAAAGGTTGTATAAATGTCTAGAACAGCAGATCATATTATACCATTTTGTAATCCCTCACTATGGCTGTATTTTAATTAGCAAGGGCTTAATAATTATCTGACAGAGGAACTAAAAGAAAAGGCTAATATAAGCCTTTCTATTCACTGTGGTCTCTGGTCAACAGCATCACACCCCCTGGGAGCCTGTTAGAAATGCAGATTCTCAGGTTGACTCCGCACCTGCTGAGACAGAATCTGCATTTTGACGAGATCTTAGGTGATTCGTATGCACATTCAAGCCTGAAAAAACGCTGGACTGTAATATCTTCTAATTGTTGAGAACACTAAGCTTTTACATAGCTATTTTAATTTCTTGTGCCTGAGGGCTTTTAATATAAAGGGATTAAATCAATTCACTTTTAATAAGGACAGCATCTAATGAATTACAATTAACCTAATTTTCTCAGCTGCAGTTTTAATGTTTCCCAGTGCTCAGTCAAGCTTCCAAACTGTGATGACTTTTTTGAAAACATAAGAAATTATATAAAAATAAATAGATAACTTTTTCAGGCCTCTCAGTCCCTTGGATGGTACAGACATACAATCTTTTATAATCATTGATTCAAATTCAAAAGCTTACAGTTAATTTGGTCAAAGATACATAACAAATTATTTTAAACCAACTTATTTTCTCATCAATATAAAGCAGTTTATAACCACTGCTGTTTCCTTTATCATTGTAATCTTTTTTTGGATGAAGTAGCAGCAGTCATTTTGGTCATGCTCAAAGAATATTAAATGTATATGAAGCAGAAAAAAGACCTTTTTTTTTTTTTTTGGCAGAACTCCATCGGATGATTTGTACTACTGCTAGGAATGCTGTAAAATCTAAAGCGCCTTGCTTCTATAAGCTTGTCAGAACAAGAGAACTTTATAACTGAGATGTACTTAATTACAGCATAAAATATATACATATAAAATGCATTCCTTTCGAGAATTATTCTTGTTTCTCCTTCTTCTTACCCCTGGTCTCTTGTGCCCACACAGAGAAACCTGAGGCATCTTGGTTCTGCTCTTCTCCATCCCAACCCTGAAATGGGGGTCAATAGGATCCAGTGGGAAACTCAGGCCAACTTGGGCTAACTCCTTTCCCCATCAAACATGTGCTCTTGGGAAGCTAAGGCCTCTTGCAATGAGCAGGGCAACTCAGTATTGTCAAATGATATATTATTAGAGTGCTAAGGAGGGTTTTAGAAAAATCCAATTGCTTTTCTCAGTCTGCAAGACAGACTATAAACAACAATTTATGATCAATTACCCTGAATATTTTGATAAACAATCACAGAATCCTATACTTTTATATAATTCCAGAGGCCCACCATCTCCTTAACAAAGAGAGAATACTATTTAGAAAAATTCTCCAGATATGATTCTTTAAATATTTCTTTTCTATTTAAAGGAATGGCAAAATAAATGAAAGTTTATGCTGTAATAGCATGAAGCACTCTACATATTTCCAGGATATACTATTCTTAGGGAGATATTATTGCCAATGAGACACTTGTATGGAAAATACGAAGTGAAAATACGAAGAAAAATGCATATTCTATGTGCTTGGTTTTACTGGCAATGCATGTAAAATATACCCATCAAATACATCTGCACTAAATAAAATGAGTAATATCCTTTTATGTTGATATTGATCATATTCAAGGAAGTGCAGACTTGGCCTGTTAGGAAATTAAAAACTAGAATAAATAATAAAAACTGAAACTTGAACTTATGAAGTGAGGTATACAATTATTTAAGAAATGAGTAGCTTAGTTCTTTCTGTGAGATCCTATATTGGTCTTCAAGTCACCAAAAACACAGACACATGAAAAGCAGTAGTGCAATAACATGTCAACCTTAACTAGCTTATTTTCTGATTAAAAATGAACATATATTCAGAGTCCCTCTTAATGGGTACTTATTGAGAGAGAAAACAATGTCTCTATTATGTAGAAAATGATGAAGGAATTTTTTTATAGCAAAAATATTAAGCAGTTATCCATTACAATTTACTGATAGTATTAGAAAATAATATGGGTCCTGCGAGGGCAGGCACCAACCCTCCGCATTTCAGACGTCTAAAGAGGTCACTCTGGAATACAGGACCATACAGATCCTTTGGTGGGTACAATCCATAGTCTAAAAGAATATCTAGAGGAAAGACACAAATCTGGGGTAGCAGGCCAGGTACTACAATTGGGGAATCTTCCTTGGAAAAAAATAAAACATATAACAATATAATCTTTCAAAAAGATCAGCTCATTTTTAAGATGACCGACTAGAGAAAACTCAAAATAACTGTGAATAAAACAAAGAAATTTTATTCTTAAGAATATTAAGCTTGCCCGGCCAGGCGTGGCTCAGCGGTTGAGCGTCGACCTGGGATCCAGGCGATCAGGGCTCGAGATCCCCGGTCAGGGCACATGCCCGGGTTGCGGGCTCCATCAATGACTCTCTCCTCATTGATGTTTCTGTCTCTCTCTCTCCCGCTCCTTTCCTCTCTCTAAAAAGCAATAAAGATATAAAATAAATAAATAAATAAAAATTTATATAAATAAAAAGAATATTAAGCTTATGTTATGCTTCCTGACATCTGGTAAAATTCAAGGCCCATGTTCCAAACTTTGAAAGAAGATCCCTGGCTGCCCACCAGTCCCAGGCAGGCCCACACAGCATTCGTCCTGACTGGCTGCTTCTGTGTCACTGTCTTTGTAAGTGGCCTGCCTGCTGAGGCAGTGGCTTTGCCTGTGGTTCGTTTTTGTCCTGGCTGATTCCCAACAAGAGGCGCCTGTGAAAAATGTCTTGCTTGTCAGCCACAGCCTTCTGGGACCTCTTCTCTCTAGTCTCCTTCTTTTGCCACCACCTACGGAAGCCGTAACGGCCATAAATCTGTATGTCCTTAATGAAATGCGGAAAGTGAGCCAGCTCATCTTGGAGAATTTATATCAGTAATGGTCTCTTCCAGCTGGCCTCACTTCCAAATACACTTTTGACTATAAGTGTTAACAGAAAGCTAAGATGTTGAAATGCTTACTCTGAATTATTGGGGGGAAATGATGGGCTTTATGTAAAAGATTAACTTAAAAAGAGATAAAGTGGATTTCTACTTTGGTAGCAGACTCCGATTTGAATTATATGTGTTTCCCCTCTAGTCTGTAAGGCACAGATACTTAATAACACAAGAGTTTCTACAAAGAATGATAGTGGGCATGACGGTGGCAGCCTTGCTGTTAAAATCTCCGATGGCTTCCAGTGCCAAGCAAGAGAAGTAACAGCAGGGCAAAGTGATATGAGGCAGTGTTCCAAGAGGGAAGTTTTTAAGAAAATTAAGGAAGTAGAGGGAAATTGTTCGGTCCCACGACTGAATGATCAGTGTCTGTCCCTGTTCCTTGAAGCCCATTTTGATTCAACAGTGCATCACTTATTCTCTGGTGAATTCTCACAGCACTCAGCTGGTGCCCGCCTTGTGTTTACTTACTTCTGCTATCTTATACTAAGGCTGTTTGTGTAACCGTCTTATCTCCTTTATTGAGCTGGACGCTCCCTGGAGACAGAAAGATAACCTTACACATATTTTTATCTTCAACCACATATTGTATAGGAGAAAATAAAAAAAAATGAGAAACACTTCCTGAGTATGTATTATACATTAGGCAAATGCAAGGTGTTAGTAGATGAAAGGGTACAATTACAAATTTGTGTTCCCTGTCTGACTTTGGAATTCACCGAGATCTAATCCAAAATAGGCAGATGTAGACAAAATATTGGCTTTATTTTTTGTTAAAGTTAGAATTGGAGGAAGGACTTAGGGCAGCAGCAATAAGGGGCTACCTCAAAATGTATGCAGAATTAGGCAAACCTGGTTACAGGTGTGGCTGGGAAATCTCAGTCTCCCCCATGTGGGGTCCTGCCCTGCTTGAATATACACCACAGCAGAGCAGGCCAGAATGAACACCTTCTGCAGATATTTACAGGTCCTAACGAGGAGAGAGGAAGGTGGGCTGAACTCCACAGGTCTTTCTCCAAACTTGCCAATGAGGTAATTTGCTCCAATTCCCCTGGGAAAAAGGGCGTGAGGGAGGGAGCAGAGAGCTGTCAGGATCTTTATACGAATGAACGTCCCTCCTCCTGCGGTTATAAAGGAGGGAAAAGAGGTTGAGAAAGCCCATAGATATTAAGTAACTCTCCCTAAGCTTGGCAGTTAGTAACTGTCAGAGTCAATATTAAAATCCATAGGGTGTGCTCTTTGTTCAACATGGCCCACAGTGTCTGGGGACTCACAGGTTTGGTGGGTGGGTAGATGGATGATGGGAAGAAAGAAAACTTTGCATACATTTATGTGTCAACTATGGTAAGTCCCAAGAATTTTAAGAAGTTCAAGCTTTTTAAATAAAATTAATTCCATATTATAAATGTCTTGATAAATTTAAAAAGTATAACTTTTTCTTTAGTATATGAAGATAAACGATATGAGAATTTTCTCAAATTGTTTCCCATTTATAGACTGTCAGTTCCTGGATGCCAGGAAACTACTACTACGGCCCTTACATGGTCCCTAAGACTGGCGGAGGTTCAGGAGGCTCTTTATAGTGAACTAAGAGACACAACACACAGGTAGAAAAATCCTTAACAATTATTTCTTCAAATGAATTTTACAAACTCTAACTTGAATATGTGTGTATTTATGTATATAGATAGATGAATAGCTAGCTAGCTAGATAAAATTTTCCTGAAGACTCCACCATTTGGCACAATGTTTTTATTAAGTTGAGGAGGGGCACAGAAGTGTGCTGAACTTGTGGGAAGAATTACTGTAAAGGAGGATTCTGATTAGGTAAGTCTTTCTGAACTGAGAAGAAAATAAAATAAAAAAGGCTTAAACTTCAGCAGGAGCAATATAGATAACACCTAAGGAAGGCTTTTCTGCTAGCAAGGGTTATTAAACAGACTGTGGAAAGGAGCTACAGAATCCTCCCTTGGAGATCTGTAATACCAGGATAAACAACCAGCTGGTTGAGAAACAGTGCTGCTTGGAGGCAAGAAGCTGGCCTGGGTGAGTTCTCAAAGCATAAAATATAATTACTTGTACTTTCATTTAAAATATCACACAATAATTTTATATCTAGGATGCTTGATGATACTGAAACCCGATGACAAAAGAAACCATGTGTACCACTCTGGTATTCTCAAATTACCCAACACTATGCTGAGCACACAGTAGTTATCCAGTAAATGTTTACTGACCAGATTGATTAGTCAATTGGGAAGAATGGCAACTGGGAAAAGAAAAACTGGATTCCATTCCTAGCTCTATAAATAAATTGTCTGGGACTTGGAGAAAATCAGACAATTTCTCCAGGTGTTAAGTTCCCTCCTCTGTGGACCGTGGTCTCTATGAGTTGAGGGTCTCTTGGCCCTTGTAGCTCTGTGACTCTATCGTTCTGATTAAACTCCTTTACATCCAGTTCATGCTGCCCATCAGTTAGCATTTTGAGCTTGTTTCATTTCCCTGGGATTCCATCTATAGGAGCCTTTTCAGCCAAAAATTCTATAATTCCATAATAATGGCGTACTGAGTTACATACTCTCTTTATCCACATTATAATTTCTAATGTGTTTCAGGAAAATATTAGGCTAAAAATATTATCAAAATTACTGTTAAATATTTTAAAGGTCAATTCATCAAGCAACATAACTTTATTTTCATTTATTTCTCCCAAATGGAAGACTTTATCTGAAATGTTCAATCAATGTTCATTATCTTTGTCAGTTCACTTAATAAAACACAGTAATGTTAGCTACTGTTTCATTTAGAAAAATTCCTTGACTCCCTGGGACTACCATTCTGCCAAAGTCACACTGGTTACACTGTTGCACAAATAATTTAGACAAGCCACAAGCAGACACTTCAGAAAGTTTAAGCTAAAACAAAACCCCTCTGATTTGCCCTCTACAAGGAAAAAATGCGTTTTATCTCTTCAAATAAAACCGACTTGCTACCAGAAAATATTTACATAGACCTACTGATAACCAATGGCTTAACTAGTCAGACTTTAAATAATAAATGCAATATTATTAGAATCTGTAGACAAGGAAATGAATGAAAGGTATACTAACTGTATGCTTATATGCATTTATGTTTGAATAGATGGGTATTCATCCATCTGTTCATTCATTCAATAAGCATTAAGGAATTCTGCTAGGTATTAGACACTGGTGAGCTGGGGATGGAAAAGTGATAAGACATAATCCTTTCCCAGGAGCTATTCCCAATCTAATACACAGTACGAATGTGTAAGTATAGTGTCTAATGGTCTAGATATAAGAAACATTAGATTTAGACTCCCCCACAAACACCACGGATTTGTGAATCAGACACAGAATATAGAATAGTCATATGTGAAATAATCAAAGAAACGGGTACAATTATCAAAATGAGCATATAACAGAAAGGAACTACATACAGATTTAAGAAAAATGGGACTTCTAAAGATGTAAAGTTAAATTGTTACTATTTGAAATTCAATAGACTGGTTGTGCATATGCAGTAAAGAAAGAAAATAGACTATATAAAAGCAGCATATGAGGTAGAATGTATAGCAGGGTAACAGAAGAGGATGTTTAGTGTCCTCTACCCATTAGTACCCCTTTCTCTCAGTGGTGAAAACTGATGTCCTCAGACACTGCCAAATGCCCCTGGGGGACAAAATACGCCAGCTGAGAACCACCGCCATAAAAACCATATGAGAAAAGCAAATGACTGGCCTATTTCATGGTTAGACATATAAAAATCCTAAAAAAATAACACCAAATTGAATTTGATAGCAAATAAAATGATAAAATCCAGTTGGATTTTTTCCCTAAAATGCAAAGATGGTTGCATACTTGAAAAGGTATAAATATTATAACCCACATTAATAAATTAAAGAATAACCTTACATACTTCATACAGATATACACACATACCATACATAAATATACACATAAACAGACACTATATATGGTGTGTGTGTGTATATATGTATATATATATACAGTATGTACTCCCCACAGTGTCCAGTGTTAGGCAGTTTTTTCCCCTGTTTATTTTCCCCTTAAACTACGCCCTATAATAATCTATCTGCAATGTGAATTAAAAACCATGATTTAGGTTCAGTGCTATGCCTGAGAGAAGATGACACTGATGTAAACTTAGCTAATCAAGAAGCCTTCTCCACAAGTTTATAGCTCTTTAGAGAAAAGGTTAAAGAATAAGATTAGCTAACGAGACCATTTACAAATGTTTCAATTCCATTGAAGGGTAGACTCTAGATTTATTTTAATTGTACTACAAATATCTACTAAAATGTCTATCTGTGTTTTAAAAAGCAATTCAAGCCAGTTAAATTCAATTTACATTAATGCAAAGAAAAAGCCTGTTCAAATGACTGTTTAAGTCTATGTCTGTAGCATTCAACACAATGGTCTTTGAAACCAACTGACCTTTACCGTGAGCATCCAGCAAATAAATATGAAGGACTCATTAGTGCACTCACATGAACTGAAATGCTCATTTGCAGTGGCGTTAGAATGCACTCAATTTCAAAATGACCTCTATTATTTTTTATTTAATTACCTATATAAGCAAATCTGAGATCACTGTATGTTCAACAATCAAGCACACCAAATCTCTAGCATCATCATGTCTACCAAATAGTCATTTAAAGATATGACAAGGAAAAGAAGCTGAGTATGAAACTGATAGACATGGTTCTTTACTGAGGAGTTGCTCTTGACCACCATCCCCAGTTCTGCAGCTCTGTAACTAGGAAGCCAATGTTAACTCAGTATCAAATTCTTGATTCTCACAAATACTGACCTTATCTGTATTCATTTATATAAATAAACATCAGTTAAATAAAGCCATAGAAATCACTTCTCCAAAAGTTTTACATTTATATGAAGAGTAACTGACTTCAATAAAATACTATATAATTGCACGTGAGTTAGTGGGTATAAAGTTTGTCATGGCTTATCAACCTAACAGCTATTATAAAAATAACAACAACTATCATACTTAATAGTGGCTAATTACCATGCTGGGCTGTTCAAATACATCTGTAATAATGATAATGATGATGGTAATGATACTCAGCCAAAAAGAAATGAAGAGAATGCTGCCTGTCAGGGAAGGGAGGGGTCGTGATGACAAACGATATTCTCATCAGGTAGACCATGCTTCAGTGGTCATTGTCCCAGCTTTCATTTGGACACCATGGGGTCCTTGACTCCTCTAGTTCTCTGATATTCAATCAATACTGGGAACTCCACTGCCAAACAATCTAATCAGAAATAAAGACTATCTTACTTTCAAGGAAAAAAACCTGGGTGAATTTAGGGCTTGCCTTTATAAATTTATACCCTTCCTGTCAAAGGACCTCGCTTGGGGTGAAAGCTGTCTTAGAAAGGCCCAGATGCAGCTGCACTTGAACATCTGGCTGCCTACCTGGAATCCTTCTTGTGGCTGCCTGCCAGAGCCTTGCCAGAAGGACTGAACCACGCTCCTTCCTGAAAATCTGATGAATTCTCCAGCATACTCGCATCTATAGCTTGTCTTGTCTTGACAGTCCCGATCAAACCCACAGCCCCAGCCGCCATCAGCTGAATGTCTTTTGTTTGTTTTGTTTTCTCTGATCAGCTTACTCACATACGCCCCATCAGGAATAGACACTGTCAGGTGAAAAAAATGAGTGTGATTTTGCAAGTTTGATAGGAAACCATAGTTAGAATAAATGAATTTCTAAGTGACCTAATAAAATGCTCAAGTATTTTGATAGTATGGATAGGAAAAGAAGTTAGAAAGGTCCAGGGATCCTTTTTGGGTCTATGTCTCCCCTCTTTGAGAACAAGAGAAGGAAGCAGTCTCTGGTCTCCATTACATTACCAATGTGGACAACAACTAGTTCATAGAGGAGAGTACAATTCATAGTTACCATCTGAATGCCTACCATACGCCACCACTCTGCAAAGTGCTTAAATGCATTATCTTATTTAATTCCCAAAGCAACTTTGGGGTTTTAGGAACTAACATTATCCTAAATTTTACAAATGAGGAAAGAGTTTTAGCAAGATTAAACAGCATGCCCAAGGTTACATAAATCATAAGTGGCAGAGCCAAGACTCAAACCCAGGCCTCCTTGAATCCACTGGCTTTATCCCCATGCCATTTGCCTTAAAACAGCATTCTGTAAGGTTTCGGCTTATGTTTCAATCTTTGTTGCTGCTAATCAGCAAATTCCTTCAGGGCAGAATTTATTTCTCATTAATTTTTATATCCCAGAGCATGGAATAATGCCCGATACAGAGCAGAAAACTCAATGACTGTCAAATGAACAAAATGATGAATTAATAAATAAAGGAAGGAAAGAACTAATTTTAAAAGGAGACAGAAAATTGAAGTTTGTGGGGAAAAAAGCTAAGTCTACACCAAGAATACAATCTCTGTGGTTAGTTTTGTGCCCCTCCATTTCTATTGTAGCAACATATGAGTATTTTATGATAAGCACCATTTTTTTTTACTGCAGAATTAAGCGAAATACTTTAAAAAATATGTACTTTTCAGGGATTTAAATGAACTACTGAAATTCCATAATCAGAACATGACACACCAAACTAGCATATAATCATACTTTTCCTATAATAAGCTACTTGAAGTGTTCTTAGGGCTACAATTTTGTAATCTAGACATGAGAGGAAGATCTGTGCTCTTGACAACATTGAACACAGGCACTTCAGCTGGCTCTGGATAAAGACAGGCCCTCTCTTTTGCATTCCACAGATGTACTGTTTCCTTATCAGTGCGCAGACAGTCCTAACTGTTACCTTCACATCTTCTGCCATCTTCCTCCAGCTTCTGGCCAGCTTGACACTTGCAGTAATAACTGCCAATTGTGTTACAGCATTGGTCCTGACAGCCACCATTGTCAATGGCACATTCATTTATATCTGCAATTAAATATTTAAACAGAATTAGCCTCTTATAAATAGACACAAAAAGGTTTTAGTGGCTCTCCTAAAAATGTACCATTACAGAGTGATATCGTTCTTTGACCTCCGATTAAATGAAATAAAACTATAGTATCTCATTTTAATTAGAGCTAATGCACGCTAATTAAATGATATAACTGACTTTGTCTGAAGCCTGGCTGTACAGCTGCTGGGATTGCTTTTGTTTGTTTTTAGTTAACTTTTCACTGAAGTGTGTCATATATGTACACTGAAAAGTATACAAATATTTATATGATTCAAAGAGTTTTCAGATTTAGACTATACCAATGACACCACAATAAACCCACATTAATAGCACCCAAGGAGCACCCTGATTGGCTGATAACCACTAACTTAATTGTTAATCGCTACAGGTTAATTTTGTCTTTTTCAACAAAAAATGTGTAAAAAGCGACCCCCCAGCCCTAGCCAGTTTTGCTCAGTGGTTAGAGCATCGGCCTGTGGACTGTAGGGTCCCAGGTTCAATTCCAGACAAGGGCACATACCTTGGTTGCAGGTTCAATCCCCAGCCCTTGTCAGGGCGTGTGCGGGAGGCAACCAACTGACCCCTCTCTCTCTCCCTTCCCTCCTCTCTTCCCTTTCACTCTCTGAAAAGCAATGGGAAAAATATCCTCAGGTGAGGATTTAAAATAAATGAATAAATAAATAAACCACCCCCAAACTAAACACTTAAAAAGGCAATTTATTTTCTTTCACATTTCTGAGGATTCAAAGGTTCAGCTGGGTGGTTTTCATTTGGGGTTCCACACATAGTAGCCATCCGGTGGCAACTGGGGTTAGACGTGCATCAGGCTTTTTCACTCCTATGCTGGGATCTGGGCTGAGACAGTTGGAACACCTGGGGGTTGGTTGGCCATCTCCATCTCACCCCCCTTGCCTAACTCTGACTTTTTCATTGTGGGGTGGTCTCAGGATAGATATATTTTGCATGGTGGCTGTCATTCTCCAGAGAGACCATTCTAAAGATCCAAACAGCAGCTGCAAGACTTCTTATGATCTAACCTTGGAAGTCACACAGCAGCACTTCTTATTAATCTACTGGTTAAAGCAGTCACAGGCCAGCTGAGATTCCCAGAAGTGGAGGAATTCCTTCTCTCAGCTGCAGTGTGGAAACTGCAGTGTCCAGAGAAGAAAGAAATTGATGGCAGCCTTCTTGGAAAGAGCGTATCACACTATTATGTTCATTTAAGGCTATGCATTTCCTTCAGAATAAAGTATTAGCTTCATCTCAAAGATTTCACTTTCTTATTTAATTAAAAATATTAACATACATTAACATTTGTTCTTTGGGTTATTTTGAGATATATTTTGGAGGTTTTCCAAACATTTGAGGAACTTTCAATCATCTTACTATGTAATGCTAGATTAATTCCTCTATGAACAGAAAATACACTCTGAGTTAAATTCTTCAAAAATTTTTTAAGGCTTGCTTTATTTTCCAGCACATGGTCAATTCTGCTACATCTGGACATGGGGGAGTTGTAGGCAAGGACTTTACTCCTAAAGTATGTGAATAAGTATATATCCTATGAGATAATATGAGAGAAAACTATCAATAAAGATGCCCAGGTTTCATTCTGAAATATTAAAATAATGGATATTATGTGTAAGAAATTCCTTTCCACATATGCCTATTTATCTTCTTTTTTTTTTTTTTTTTTTAAATATATCTTTGACTTCAGAGAGAGGGAGGGAGAGGGAGAGAGAGAGAGAAGCATCAGTGATGAGAGAGAGTCATTGATCGGCTGCCTCCTGCACGCCCCCGACTGGTATTGTTATACACATTTTGCTTAAAGTTGCAGAACCTGTTTATGACATTGAGGATTTACTGTAATTACGTTATAAGACTTTTGTGAGAATTAAATTACATAATACATTTGAAATACTTAGCACAGTTTCTAGCATAAAGTAAACTCTGTAAATAGTACCTATTATTATTACTATTAGCTAAACATTAGCTACTATATCACATACTTGAGAATTCAAACCTGGTTCATAGTAGACATTAAATTGCTTTCTTATTTTATTGGTTTTTAACATGAATTTAGTTTTTATATGGATGGAATGATAAATTTATAGTAACATATACCACATTTCTTGCTCTACAACACAGAAAGTTCAGAAACAATTTTACTGTTCCTCTGACAGCACTACTTTCATGCAACTGTTCTGTATTTATGTACAATATGAATTTTTTTTTAAATTGGCTGTACAAGCTAACCAAAGGATAGACTTCATTACTAGTGCTTGTCAGTTACATATTGACATTAATATATAAAAATATAAACATGTATTTCCACTTCTGTTGTTTTCCACTTTTCTTTTAAAAGTAGACCTTTCATGCCTTGACGTACTCAGAAAAAATCAAAAGATAAAGTTCTTGTTATCAATTGAAAATCAGTGTTCATAAATAAAAAATTTGAAAGTCATTGGCTTTGAAGATAGTTCTGAAAACCAAGTCAATACCTAGGATTTAAATTGCAGTTTTATAAGATACTCACTGCATGATAGATTTCAGGCTGTTTCATGTGTCCAATGTCATTCAAGGTTGCAAATAAATTTGGCTTTTCGAAAGCAAGATGAATGACAAAAGTTCTCTGACATATAGCAAGTCTTCCAGGTTAGGCATGACAAAAGTTCAATGATATCACCCAGGCTATCAATCCATCTGTAATGACATACTGCAGTCTCTCCAAGAATTAAATATGATATTTGCAAGAGCAGTGTTGCTTATCTGGTTGTCTCACAAATACAACAGAACTGCAAACACATTAAAGTCCTGTTAAATTAACTAACAAATAAGCTATATATTTCTGTCTTTAAACAAAATTTGTAAATTTTAGCTCCTTATATTTGTTTTCCTGAAGTGTGCTTCTATTCTAAAATCATGTGATGCACTTAGTCTGTGTTTATATAGTTTTAGTAACAGCTTACACTGCTTTTAGGAACATAGCAAATACTGAACAGAGGTGGCCACAATGCAGGGTAAAAAGGCAATATTAGAAGTGTTTTAATTTTACATCTTTCTCTAAACCAAATGTATTTGGCCCAATTTAGCATGTGTGTTTTTGTTTTAAAAGGATTGTGCATTTGCCTTATGAAAATTAGCCAAAAAGTGCACACGCCTCTTATGTGTTATAGTCATTTTCAAATCAATAGGCTTCATGAAGTGATGACCTAAGCTTGTTATTGCAATTAACTTTTATAACAAATCAGTCAATTTCTCTTTAGGTACCAGGCTCAATGTAATTCTCTATAGGTTAAGGTGAGGTACAGCATTAATCAACATGCCCAAAATATAATGAGAAAATGTATTAAATAATGTTCTGGGTTTTTACGACCTCATTTTGGAATTATAGAATTACACATGAAGTATACTAATATATATATAAATAATCTGAAGAATTTCGATAATGCCAATGGAATAACTTCTATACATGGTTTTAATTCTAGGATTTTCCTTATACGTTGTTTCATCCCAAGACTGGAGCAACTAGTTCCATTCCTAGTCACCGGGGAACAAACGAAGAACCTCAAAACAAAAATCTTGACCCCCTGAGTCCCAACCAAGTTCCTCCTTGTCCTGTTCATTACCGGCGGCGGAGAAAGAGAAAGCAGCAATGTGGAAATGTGTCAGGGTAGCGGAGGAAGCGTTGGTTACTGCCTTACGAGCCACTGAGCCACTGGCCTCTTCCTCACACGGCCCCTGTGCCAAAAGGACGCAGCGATCGCAGCTGCGAGGCAACCGTGTCGCTCTGCAGGCGCTGAGGACGGAGGCTGGAATCTCAGTTCTGCCACTTCTCCGAGATTCCACAATATTCACTTCACTTTTGAGAGGCTCCCCTTATTCATGTGAAAGAAGATATGATGATACTTCATAGAAATACTGAGAAGTATAACTATTATAATACCTATGAAAATGCCTCGTATGTTTTGAAACCCAACATGAATGCACTCTCAGGGACTAAATATAAATGCTTTATTTTTTCTTTTGTATGTCCACTAAATGACTTTTTCAAAAGATTCAGCAGAAATTCATCTAACAAGGGAATTATGGGAAAAACAAGTTACATTTGATAGGAAAAACTTTACATTAAACAATAATTACTTTAAATAAGAGGGATAAAAAAAAAAAAGAGCTATTTTATTATAGCAGCTTCTTTTAATGCAGCCTACATTTCTAGAGATATATTTATTTTTTAGGAATTTTGCAAAAGGGAACAAGAATGTTAAAAGTAAAGTTATGCTGACTTTAAGCATATGTCATAGCTCACTACATTTGCAAAAAAATCCGTGAAGTTAAATAACAACTCTAAAATTATCTCCATCTTACTATGGTGCTATCTGTTAATAACTGGGATATGTTTAAAACATTCTGGGGTATTTATAAAGTTTTTTTAACTGAAAATTTCAATTTAAACTAATAATCATAATAATTATTAGTTTAAAATGAATATAGTGATATGGTCAAGACTATGGTATTTGGACTCTATGTAAATATTGGATCTTTTTCTTAGTTGGGTAATTCACTTACCCTTTCTATTCTTTAGTTTAGTCATCTTTAAAATGAGGGTAATAACCATAGTACTTTCTCCATCAGTTTGCTGTGAAAATTAAATGAATTATTGCATGTAAAACGAATAGAACCATTTAGTCACATAATAAGGGTAACCTATTATTACTATTATCATTATTTCTCAAACGTTAGTTACAAATAAAATTTGTTCTTTTTTTCTTTTTGTCCAATTCACAGCAAGGTAACCTTCCAAGTGCAATTGCTTCCAATACAAATTCTCTATTCAATTGATACAGTATTCGTACCAAGTAGAGACAAAAAATAGCTCCACTATGTGATACAGTGGAAGGTTTCAAGTTTGTAGAAGACACAGTCTTACTGAATTATCAGTTCTTGTCCAGAAGGCAAACGGTTATAGACAAGTCTACAACACAACTAGCAAAAACTGATTTGTTTTTTTGGTCTATATTTCAGTAAGACAAATTAGTCATGATTAATAACCATAATTAGCAATTATATATTGATTCAAATAATTCACATTTACGTCGTATCCATACATTTAGAGTTACATTTGAACCTTCACAAAACAAGTAGGTAGAGTAGGCCTTATTGTTAATAATGGTAGAATTGAACTTTCTGAATTGAAGTAGACAGAGTTGAGAAAATTCTATCTCAGAAGAGTATTAAGAAATCACAGAAGCATCTGTAGTTTGAAGTAAAATGGCATATCCTAACTCTTTTAGCTAGATTCTCAAATCCTCTTTTATTCATGAATTATTACAGGACATTGGTAAGAACGCACCACATTAGTGCTAAGAGTGTTTCTTTCATACGTAACATTGATCTATTATCCTTCAACGTGCCAAGAAGCTAAATTTTAAAAGTAGCTATTCTTTTTTTCTTTTCTATGAAGTGTAGGTCCTTTCATGACCTAGGAAATTTCATGGTTCTTGGTATAACAAGTGCTGATAATTTCTGAATTGCAAACTCAACTGTTGGTTTACATTTCAAAATAAGGAAGCTGAGACTCTAAGAGTTGCATTTATTCCTTTTTAAAATAACTTTACTGAGATATTTTTGATATAAAAATTGTGCATATTTGTTATACAACTTGATGTGACATATGTATGTACTGTGTAAAGATCACCACAACAGAGGTAAATAAGTTATCCATTACCTCATAGTTTCCACTCTGTGTGTGTTTGTTGGGAGATTTCATATATAAGGAATTCTTACAACTCAACAGCAAAAACACACACACAATAACCATTTAAAAACAGGCAAAGGACCTAAATAAACATTTCTCAAAAGATGACACACAAATGACCAACAGGTACATGAAAAGCTGCTCAACATCACTAATCATTAAGGAAATGCAAATCAAAACCACAACGAGGTATCGCTTCAAACTGTTTAGAATGGTAATTGTCAAAAAGACAAGATAGGAAGTATTGGCAAGACTGTGGAGAAAACTGAACCCTTTGTACACTGTTGGGGGAAATGTAAATTGGTACAGCCAATTCTGGAAAGCAGCATGAGGGTCCTCAAAAAATTAAAAGTAGAACTACCAGAAGATCCAGCAATCCCACTTCTGGGTATATCTCTAAAGGGAATGAAATCTGGATCTCAAAGAGATAACTGCACTCCCGTGTTCATCACAATTTATTCACAATATCCAACGCTCAGAATCAACCTAAATGTTCATTCATGGGCAGATGGATAAAAAAAAAAAAAAGTAGTATATATACACAATGGAATATTATTCAGTCTTAAACAAAAAAGGAAATTTTGCCATTTGCAACAATATGGATGACTATGGAGGGCATGAATCTGCATGAAATAAGCCAGACAGACATGGAAAGACAAATACTGCACAATTTCATTTTTATGTGGGATCTAAAATAATAAAACTCATAGAAGTAGAGTAGAATGGAGTTTGATTGCCAGAACAGAGGATTGTGGGAAATGAGGAGATATGGGTCAAAGGGTACAGAGTTTTGATTAAGATGAATGGATTCTGGAGACCGTTTGTATCACATGGTGATGACAGTTAGCAATACTGGATCGTACTCTCAACCCTTCACTTAGTACATTATTTATTGAATGCCTTCTGTAAAGTGCCCAGAGAATCCAGGAATCAAACCCATTTTTTATCTATTTTTTTTAAAGATAAGCCCTCATTTTCATGGTAAGTAGGCTTACTAGCTAGTGTGGGAAATACAATTCAACAAGTTACTGTAAATGAACTAAAAGCAAAATTGAAATTCAAGCTCACTGGAATCCAAGGTTTCTGGGTTCCAATGTAGTTTCAGTCTTCTGCACTCTAAGCTACATATTCAGAAATCATTGCCTCATTAAAAATTTCACTGTTACCCCCCATCTAAATGGCCATGTCATTTTAAGAGGGTTGGAAGTCATTACTCAGATGATGTAACATATATCTACCCAATCACTGGACAGTCAGCTTTTACAGTTATGACCGTTGATGTGTTTATGATCCCATTAAACATTCCCTTATTCTTCCTTCATTTAATTTGCAACCATAAAAGAACCAGCTCACTATGCAAAAACACTTCCTGCCCCTCAGAATATTAATTTGAAGGAAAGGAGAGATTTTTGCAACACCCTCACGTAACAAGAAGGTTTTACTTAAACCCAAAGGAATGCCCATGAATCTTCTCCGGCTTTGTTTTCTGGTATAGGAGCCAGAGCGGGTTCAAATTCTGGCCCTACTGCTTCTTAGCTGTGTGACTGGGTTACTGTGTAACAAATCATCCCAGAACCTGGTCCGGCAGCTTAAAGACAACAATTACTTTGTTGTCTCCCGTTAGAGTGGATCAGCAAGGTGGGCCGGGCTTGGCTAGGTCCTACTGGCTCCAGACGTCACGGGGTTGCGGTCGGAGAGCATGGCTGGGCTGAAGGGCGGAGCGGGGCCGGAGCTGCTGGGGGCAGGCCAGGTACACCTCTCTCTCCCCCTCTGAGCTTCTCTTTCTCCCTTTCTCTCTCCCCCCTTGGTCTCCTTTTAATCTCAAGCTGCGCCAGGTGGCCTCTCATTCGGAAGGATGGCAGCTGGCCGCTCAGGTTTCCAGCACAAGTGTTCCAGGGATCGGGGTAGATGTGGCAGCTTCTTTTCTGACCTAGCCTTGGAAGTCACTCACTGTCATTTCTGACCCATTCCGTTGGTTTCATGCGCATTCCAACCCCATCCAGATTCCAGCAGGGGAGGTAGACTTCCCTTCTTAATGTGGGGATAGCAAGGTTTGAGAAGGGCTTATGGGAAGGGAGATCCTGCTATGGCCATCTTTGGAATATAAAATCTGCCACAGTGACCTCTGTCAAGTCTGCTAACTTTTCTGTGCCTCAGTTTCCTCACCTATAAAATGGGTATAATACATGGGACTTCATAGAGTTCTTGAGGTTTATAGGACTTAATACAGTCTAAGTGCTTACAACAGTGCCTGGCACAGAGAGCATCATTCCATAATTTTTATTTTTAAATTGAATTGAAATTTTATTAATATATTCAAGTCTCAGCACACAAATCACCTCTTCTGTGGAGCCTTTCCTATTATTCTCACTGATGTTTTATTCTCTCTTCAAGGTTAGCCCGGCTTTGTAGTTCCCTCTTTTCTAATGCACCCTTTCAGACTGTACTGTAATTGTACGTTCATGGGCCCAGATCCTCCATGTACTGTGAACTTCTCAGGAGCAGGAGACAAAAGGGTTGCCCAGGAACACAGGTTTGTTTATCAGCGAATGGCTCAGTCCAAATTATAGGCAGGAACAGCAGCAATGAAAGCATAGATTAAGGAAGATGCTGAAAACAAGGTAGGACAACTTAGGTTTACTCTTCTTTCAAAGCTCTGAAGGTCACAATTGCCTTAATAAAGGGTTGCAGGAGATGGTGGGATTTCCAGATGAGAAAACAGCCGGGAGTTGAAAGCTTTGCCCTCAAATTAACTTCTAGAAAGTAGATTAAATTTGTTGTAATAGGCTAGCTCAAATTTAACTAGCTTTTCTATTACTGTAATTTAACATTCACAGTGTCCATAATTAAAAACAGTTGCTGAAAAAAACCGCATTTGAGAATAAACATAAATTTTGAAACTGTAAATGAGGTAAATCTGCAGCATTCTATTCATTTTGGAAATCAACATTAATGTCAGTCCAATACAACAAAAATACCTTTCTTCAGAAATCTACCCAATCTTTAGAAATAAGAATGACTGCCAGCTCCTTTTACCAACAGGAATGTACCTGTAAATCAGAGGAGAATCCTACAAAAATCATAAGCAGGACTTGGTCTCCTGTACCCAGAAGAGTCATTCAAATTCAATAAAAAAAGAAAATCATGGTACATTAAAATTTCAAAAAGCCATTTGAGAATAAGACGGCCCTAGAATTTTCTTTTTCGTTTTTTTCTTCCAGAGCCCAGAGATGTTTAAAAATGAATTTTGCAGTTGAACTCTAGGAATGTCAGATCTCAGAAACAACAGATGAAGAAACTCTAATTAGCTGTGATGAACGCTGATTATAGAGCACGGATATAACAATGATTACAAAGGGGGAAAAAGAGGTGATGCATCGGTCCCACAGAGCGAGTGTGGTTGTATAATTAGAGAAATTTAATCACAGCAGGCAAATGTGATGTATTTGTGCTTGGACCATTTTGTGGATTTGCAGGCAGGTCTGTCCTCAAAAAATACAAAAGGAATAAAAACATTCCTATTTTAGATGCTTTATCTCCAAACCATTTAATTCATGAAGGTCTTTCTTGTTTTTTTCCCTACCTCCTCCCCACATTCCACAGAAATTTTTTTTTTTTCCCCCAGCAAAATACTCAGTACTATTACCTTAATAGGGTGATTTTTCAGGATAGCTCTAGCTCATTAGGATTAACAGAAGATACACATATGCTCAGAGGGAAAAACAGGCCCCGTTTTATCTGAAATGTTTTAAAGATACTGAGTTTTGGAAGAAAACAGAAGGTAACAGTTGCACCCAGAATGAAGCTAAGAGCAGTGCTCTCGGTTTCTGTGACATCAGATAGAGCTTTGCTGGTTCGTGAATAAATCCCAAAATATAACAAGTCACTTGGTTAGCTGAACTCCCACAGAAGATTCAGTAACCTGTTAAGGGTTTATCCTGAACACGAGTCTGTCTTGCAGCTTGCTGTCTTTTGCTTTTCTGATTAAGTGATGGGTGATGAGAAGAGGTCACCCAGGCAGTACAGGACCACAAAAACAAACCTCACAGAAACCTGGGCCGGCCTGCATTGGTCCCAGCAAGAGACTTCTGCTTTGCACTGATTACTCATAAAGCCTTTCCCCCAAGCAAATTTTTTTTTTTTTTTTTTTTTTTTTGCTAATGTGGTTCTATAATTAGGCATATCTGCTGGAATTAGGAGCAAACATGAAAAAGCTGTTCTTGCAATACATTTGTAAAAGGTATCTGAGTTGAGTTATCATGGGTGAAGTTGAATTAGACTATATAATTTATCATTATGACAGTGTATCTGTGTTTGCCCTGGAAACTCCACTTAAGTATAATAAAATAAAGAAATAGCATGAATCATTAGGTTACACACAGAGACACAAACACATACATCTTATACATTCATACTTGAATAGTTTCTTTAACATTTATATATAATAACTTTTCTAGACTCAGCCTGATACAATGCAAATACCTTCACCCATATGATAATCTTGCTTAAGATATTCAGGAGTCCATCATCCTACAATTTAAACTGTAGGAACGTTTCTCTTTGATGGAGAATAAATTTCTGTGCAAACATATTATGAAAATTGGAAGAAAACATACCCCTTTTCCACCTTTATCTACTAAAGATCTCTCTTTCAAAATGGATTTCCCAATTCCTTTCTGTGAGATATCATCAAAGAAATTAGATATCACCCCTTCTTCCTCCAACACATACATAAGCTACATCTATTTGATTGAGTTTGTGTACCTACCCTGGGAGTTTAAATGCCTGTTGGATAAGGCATTTATGAGTAAAGCTGGCACTGGATGCAAATGACCTGTTTATACTGGATAAGTGATGGGCAGGGCTAGGGCTGTTGACAAGAAGACAGCAGGCCTGAGTGAAAGATCTGCTGCTGCGTTAGGAGAAGCTATACATTTTTTAAATGTTTTTATTGATTTTAGAGAGAAAAGAAGGGAGAGAGACAGAGAGAGAAACATGGATGTGAGAGAGAAACACTGACTGGTTGCCTCCCATTGGCACCCTGACAGTGTACCTAACCCACAACCTGGGCATGTCCCGATAGGGAATCAAACCGGCGACCACTTGGTGCATGGGAAGACACTCAACCAAGAGAGCCACACTTGCCAGCACAAGAAGCTATACATTTCATATGAAATCTCACAGTCTTTAAATGTTGGCACAATGTATGTGAACCAAACACAGCATTCTTTCAGCTGATTTGACCCAACAGCTGCCATTTTGCAAACTCTGTGCTATGGCTGCTAAAAGTACCATGGAGTGGAGGGTGAATCCAGTGACAGGCTGTGGCCAGAGGATGACAGAGCTGAGCCAAACAGATTAGAACCCTACCTGCAATGGCCTCATAGAAAACCTGCCTGGTGTGAGGCACTTCAAAGTAAATTGAGCCAAATGAATGACTTGAAGATCACTGGATGGCCAAAGGTAGAGAGAGATTGTGGTGAAAGGGGAGTTGTGGAGAGGGAGGTAGCAAAGAAAGCTGGTGGTTCTAGAAGACATTGGTCAGCTGAGGGGCCCAAAGAAAACTGGTTTACTAAAGGCAACCAGACAGCAAGCATTATTCACAAGGGAGGGAGAAACAATAACATCCCAGGAATAGCACTAAGAATGAATAAACTCTGACAACGCTTATGCAGGAGTGAAAATCTTTAAGCCATCTACTTTGGCTTCTTAAAATCAAAGGTTCCAGGATGGGCCCCAGAAAAGGGGCCTGATGGAACCTAAGACTTGGTGAAAAATGTAACTGTCATAGCAAATGCCTATTTTGTTAGCTGATAAATAAACACAGGAACAAGGTTTATAATTTAAGAGTTGACATAAATTACTGTGCAGTAACATGGCAACTGAAGTGTGTAGGAGTCTTCTCTACTATTCTGCAACTACCCACTTTACTGGTGGCCCCTGGATACTTAAATATGAGAATGAAATTAAAAACCCTCTGTTCCATCTTAATGTCTTCCATCATTCTCACCCTCAGCTATAAGAATATGGCATACATAAAAGAGAAATGGCATAAAACCTTCTATGCAACTGTTAGAGCCAACCCACTCAATGTGAAGAGCATGCTTTCAATAACTTGAGAGCTTGTCTTGAGGCAGAGTTTCACGGCCTTGACGATCAGAGAGGGCTGAAGAGGACTGCTTGGCGAGAGAGGAATGCTCAAAAGCAGGCTGAGCATGAATGAGGTCACCAGGAGGATGGGTTGGCAGAGTGACTGTATTCAACTCAGAAGACAAGCTGGAGCAAAAATAACCCAGTGGCTATCTCCAAGGTAAGAGAAAATGAGACTGTTTTTTTTTTTGAAAGACTGCTATTTAGAGAGTAAAGAAGTGAGTACTTGGGTAAGAAAGCAAGGTCGAGCTAATAAAAGCAGTAAGTAGAAATTGTCACTCTGCCTAAAAAATAGATTTCAAACCAAATAAAGGGTAAATTCTAGTGCTACCTTGCAAAGCCTGAACTATAAAGGAAGGAAGAAAAATAATCGGATTCCCCATGGCTCATCTCTAGCTACCTTTCATTTTCTTCCACAGCTCCGCATAATGTGGTTTTAAAAATAAGTGGTATTCAAAGCACTGTTTGCACAAGGATTCACACTTTCTTTACCATAATCCTGGCTGGCTGGTATGATCTAGATATTCCAAAAGGGAAACTCAAGCTCAGAGACACAAAGTTTCATCTCATGGTCACCTAGCTGGCAAGTAGAAAAGTCAAAATAGGAGGCATTGTTTGCAAATATCTTCTCCCATTTAGTTGGTTGCCTTTTTGTTTTGTTGATGGTTTCTTTGGCTGTGCAGGAGCTTTTTAGTTGGGGTGGGGAGGAGGTGGTAAAAGGGTAAAGGGGGTCAAATACATGGTGACTGAAGGAGATTGACTTTGGGTGGTAAACACAATGCAATATACAGATAATGAATTATAGAATTGTATGCTTAAAACCTACATAATTTTATTAACCAATGTCACCCCAATAAATTTAATTTTAAAAAATGCAGCATCACTGGCTCTCCCCAAATGCACTCCTCCCACTAAATGAAACCAAATAGGTCTTCAGACACTTACTGTAATGACAGTTTAAACACAGTCACTGTGGACATCACTCATTCATAGGCTTGCCAGAAGTCAGAGCTGATTCCGCAGCACATAACACACACACACACACACACACACATTCTTTCAATGTTATTTCAACTGCTTGTTATGTTGTTGAATTGACTTGGTATGATTTTTTATTGACTTTTAGAGTGAGATGAAGTGAGAGGGAGACAGAGAGAAACATCCATCAGCTGCCTCCTACAAGCCCCCTACTGAGAATTGAGCCCACAACCCAGGCATGTGCCCTGACCAGGAATTGAACCAGCAACCTTTCGGTGCAGGGGACTATGTCCAACCAACTCAGCCACACAAGCCAGGGCTGAGTTTTTGTTGTTTTGTTTTGTTTTTAAAGCTCCATCCATCCCTGTCTGATTCCTCTGATCTTGTTGTATTGAGTAATTGTCCCCCCACTCTGCCTAAGGCACCTAATACAGCATTATTCAATGGTCCTGTTATTGCAGGGCCCAGTTACAATGGACTGTTAGATTTGCTGGCTTGTTGGCCCAAAAGTATAGGGCAGAGGCCAAAACAATAGGAACAACAATGAAAACAAATTCTCAAAATGAGGAAAAGAAAATGTTATACTGCCACAGCAACAGGACTGGAGAAAAGTTGAGGTGGAAGAGATAAGAGTTAGCGCTGAAGACCAGAAAAAATAAAAGCTGAAGTGCTGAAATTTAAAAGAAACCAGTGAATTTCAGAGAAAGGGAGAAAAACTTACCTATAATTAGAGTTACTTTCCATTTACTGTACTCATGTCTCTAGAGGAGCACCAGGGAGAAGAAGCAATTTGACAAATGTATCATTTGTGTTTAAACACCAATTATGATTTGTGATAGATGCTTGTCTTTGAAATATTACATTTTCCATAACTAGAAAAGATCAGAAAAATAAACTCTCTAAGCTGTTTATGAACTAAATTCTATTTTGACTTCTAAAATAGGGACTTTCAATAAGAGTAAAGGCCTTCAATAAAAGGAAAAAATAAACATTTTTTTAAAGACCAGAGTCTCTCATGAACATGATCAACTAGAATTTTGCATATCATAGTTCCAAATATAAATGATCCTTAATAAAAAGGAACAAAACCTAGAATAAACACACATACACACACACACCACTAGTGTAGCCAGCTAAAGACTGAAGAATAGACTTGTGTTTCTGAAGCTTAGGAAGTGAGAAGTCCCTCTCACCTTTCACCTGCAGCCTCATCTCCCAAATGACAGAGCTGCTATTGATCATGATCTGCTGTCTGGAGCCTGAAAGCTAAAATCCAAGGAACTACTGCTGGTCATTGAAAAGTTCTGTTTTCAATGTAAAGGAAGGGAGCTAGATTGAGATCATACTTACAGTTCCTTATAACGGCTGGTGAACCTGTATGTCTTTGAAACTAAGCATCTAAAACATTTAAATTGCAAAGAAAGTCTTGGTGTAAAAATCAGCTACTGGTCTGTAGGCAAATTAGTTCAATTTGCATACAAACTTCAAGTTCCTTTCCCTTCGATTTCCTCCTCCTGTCACCCCAATTCCCAACAGCTGCTCATACTATGAATTCCCTTCCCGTCAAGGAAAGCGATGGCCATAAATCTTAACTCGTGAAAATACGAATAAACTTTCTATTTTCCCTTCATGCTTTTCTTCCAGTTTCTTTATGCAACAAAGAACTGGTTCCCGCCTGCCTTTAGAAAGGAAAACCAAAGGATCTCCCAGTTTACCTCTGTTATGGCCCTTGGGAAACATCTGTCACTTGGGAAAGTGAACTCATTCACAAACTTTATCATCAGGAAATAGAAATATTGGCTGAATCCAAAAATATAAAATATGCCTACACATTTAATAGTGAACTCCCCAGGCTTGGGGGCTACTTGGTTGAGGAGCTGACTTGTTTGGATCTCTACTTTCAGCAATTTGAATTCCTCCCCAAAGCCACCAATTTCCTTGTTGACAAACATGCTCATTGTGTGTTACTCTTTTTACTATAGTGAATTCTCATGCCTTTAAAAAAGTTAGAAATAGCCCTGGCTGTGTGGCTCAGTTGGTTGGGTGTAGCCTCATGCACCCTGAAAGGTCGCTGGTTCTACTCCGGGTCAGGGCACATGCATGGGTGGCAGGCTCACTCCCTAGTAGGGGGTGTGCAGGAGGCAGTCAATGGATGTTCCACTCCCACATCCATGTTTCGCTCTCTCCCTCTCCCTTCCCCTCTCTCTAAAAAATATATATATATATAACATTGCTTCTTCCTCTGTGACTTGTTCATTTTTTTTTCATTTTCTTCCTTAGCTCTCATTCCCTACACCCATTACATCTCTTTATATCCCCAGAAACTTCTTCAAATTCTCTCTAAGCTGGCAGCTGTGTCCATAATTTTCTGAAAACTACATTCTTAAAGGCACCAAGAGTCCCCTTATTGTGAGCCCAATGGCCTTTTCTACACTGTAATTTGCCTTGAGCCATACATACCAGGTAAAAAAGGACGTTTCTGACTTGGTGCCAGGTCCTCCATGGGATACAAACACTGTCTCTTTGTCTCCATCCTTTCAATCTGTCTGCCTGCTTTACTCTCGGTTTCCAGACTAATTGTCCTGAAAAGGCATTTGCATAGTATCATTCTCTCGCTCTGATACTGTCAACAGCTCCCCCTCTAACGCTGCACCAGGCCTAATCTCGCTTGCTGCCTCACATGGGCCTCCATCAGTTTGTGCACAGAAGTTATTTGCTGAGAGCCAAATTTAAGCAAGATCGACCTGGCAGCTTTTGTGCTGCAGCCATTCCCCGTGAAGAATGAGAATAGGTGGAATATAAGAAGGGAAGAAAGATTCCTTATTCGATTTCAGTTGTATTCACATTTAATCTCAAATTTCAGGTTATAACACATTAGAACTTTAGTACTTGTAAAAGAAAATAAATTGCTTGGAGGGGGGGAAAAAAGTCTTATGATAGCTGAGGGATTTGTAATCTCATACTGATAAAATTATTTATTATAGTTTCCCCTAATCGCCTTTATTTTTTAGGAATGCATTGATGGCTATGAATGATCAGATGCAAAGCTCCAAAGTACTCATACCTAAGTCTACGGTTATCACATATAACATAGGGAAATGGTTACTGTTATGAATTCAATTTATTTGTTAATACTTCATTAGTTTCACGTTAATATTTCTTTCTTGAAGCCTAACCCACAGAGAATTTCATTACCACTACCATTCAGGTGTCAAATCTCTTTCTAAAACAAAACAAAGGAAAATCTTTCATAAAAGTGGATCTTAACGTTTTGTAGACAAAAGAAACTGAAACAAAAAAGATTAAATCTTCATCAGTTGAACTCACGCAGCAAATGCATAGGGAAATAGCATTATTCACCGTTTAAACTGCCTAATTAGTCTTGGGAAATGTTTTCGTTTGTCCAAGGCAAAAAGTTTCTATACCCAGTTATAATAATGCTAAGTTTATAAATAGTAGACTTAAGTAAATCTTCCATTGATAGAAATAAATCACTTCTGTGCGGGGGAAGCTCTATTAAGGTACTATCTGAAAGATCTATTGAGCCCTAAAGTGAAATACACACATTTTTAAAAGGATAAACGTAGAAAAAAAATATCTGTCATGCTTTATGGTGAATATATCTATCCAAATGTTCAAGAGCTCTCTGAGTTATTCTCAAGTAACAACCTTGACTCTTTAAATATTGTTTATGATGGTCATGAGAACATACACAGAGCTTCAATACCAGCTATCTGCTAGTAGACTTCCTTCTGAGAGTAAAACATTCTTAAAGCATCATTTACTTTCACAAACAGCATATGCTCACCATGTGGCACCATTCTTGTTAACACCAAAGTAGCAATTTGAGCTTAACAGCTTGGGAGCTCTGTTTATAATAAAAATAGTTATGTGATATCAAGTCCTCAGAGTCTCAGATGTCAAAGGTGATCATGAACATAAATGCAAATTCCACAAATCTGCTCTGCTGGGAAAATGATTCTTGCAGAGGCTAAAGAATCCAGTAGAAATATAAATGCTTGATTTCCAGCTTCTAATAAGCCCAGGAATTGTCTTTCCAATTTCACTGCATCACCTTCATCTGGTTCTAATGTGTATGCATGTCTAGTGAATTAGTTTCCCTTGGGGGAAAATTTTGTTGTCTCAAGAGCTTGAGATTTTCAATGAAGTGCCAATGATCTGATACAAATTGTTGAAAGTTTTACATTACACTGCTCTCTTCCTTTTATAGGTACCGACTGTTTACTTTTTGAGCCCCTTCAAACCTTCTAGCATTGCAGAATAATGTTTAAAACATGGCATTATTAAGAAACTTTAAGATTACAGCTGTAAAAACAGACCTATGTCATTACAATCAGTAAGAAAGTCCCTTAACTGAGATTTTAGAATATAAAAGGAGCCCATGCAGAGAATTGGCAGGGTAAGAATCAAAGAGAGAAAAGAAAGCAAGAAAGAGGGGGGAAATCTATCAAGCAAAGAGAGGGGGTGTTTCCACTCTTGACAGCCCATTTGAAAAATTAAAAGTAGTTCAGTATTTGAGTACAAGACTTCTTTTTTGGGAGAGGGAGGTGTAGTTCTTTACTGCACTGGCTTGTAGAATCACTTTCTCTATCACATCTATTAAAGCACCTATGATTTTCTACTTTAAGTGGTTGTTTACCTATCTGTTTTTCCTACAGACCGAGTTCTTCATGTGGCAGACCTATGTTGTATGTGTCCTACAAACTAGGACCTAGTACACTGCAGATATTCAGTACTTACGGTTAAATAAATAATAGAGACTAGAAATACTGTAGAAAACATCTTTGGGTCAGATTAAGAGTTAGAGGTAGAAAAATATTTGTGGGGGAATAAGTATTCTCTATTAGCATTGTATTAATGGAAAGAAATGTCTGATATACATGAACATGCTACGGTAACATGACCGCAAAGAGTAGGCAAATTATGCAACATTCCTTTGGAGAGAATGCATCCCCCAGGATGGGCTGCAGTCCAACAGTGTGTGTGTTCCCTGCAGGCACCGAGCTCCCTGGACTGCAGGAACAGGGAAGGCAGGCAGACGGTAGTATATTATTCACGTGATCTGGTTTTGTAGAATTGTGTCCCGATAAGTGAGGATAATGCGACATTCAATGTTCCTCCAGAAAGAGTAGTTCAGACAAATCCAAACTGGGTAAGAGAGATGAGATCCCAAAAAGGGGCTCTGTGGGCTGATGGATTAGAGAAAATGGTGCCCTATTTCATCTGGGCGCCAGGCACGCATTGCCTCTCAAGGCAGGCACTGTCTCTCTTCTCTTGCCCCTTAGTATCTATAAGGAATCATCCTCTTTCTGCTCAAGGTCTATCAGCAATGTCTGCAACTCTTACCTTCTTCTATCTCTTCCATCCTAAGAAATGCCTTCCCTTTAGTCCGTTCCCTTCAAAACACTGTTGTTTCCTTTTCTTTTCTTCCCTTTTCATGCAAACTTCTTTATCTCCACTTCCACACCAACCTTTCACTTCTCCCCTCACTGGACTACCTTCCAGCTCCACCGCTCTGCCTACACTGCTCACTGAAGTCGCCAACGGCCTCCTAATTGCCCTGTCTATGGACACGTTCTGCCCTCATCCTACTGAAGGTTTCTGTTGCATTTGACACTGTTGATCCCTCCTTCAAGCACTGTATAAAAGAGCTGACAATCATAGGCTAGTTATGAGGATGCATTTAAGTAAAGTGCTTAGGATAGCTTTTTGCACACAGCATGGACTCTAAAAATGTCTGTAGGTGTCCCTCACCCAGTGCTCCAATCACATACTCTTGCTGGGTAATCTTATCAGTGTTTTTATTTCAACAACTATTGTATAGATCTAACTTCCTGAGGGAGACCCCCATCTCGATTGGCAATGAGCCCTGGTGTGGTAAAATCATCTCCAGCTGAGAACTGATGGTTAACTTATATATGGTTATTTGTGTCTTTCCTGGGGTGATTATAAATTTCCTGAAAGTGAGCACAATGTCCTATTTCTCCCTATGTCCCTCAGACACAGCACAGAGCCCCCCACACACCGAAGCCACAAATCCATCCCTACAATTCTCAATTTAGAAGGACTCACCTTAATGGGATAACATATTTATACCCCCTCCCCACAACAGTCCCTGTACAGACTGTTACATTTAGTCCTGATTTCTGTCACAAGGAAGCATGTGGAATAATTCAATAATGAGAAAAATAACATGTTAAGTGAATGGTGACTGAAATTTTGAGATAAGAACATACTGTTAAATTTAAAAATCAGATGAAACTTTATTTCAGAAAAGGTTTGAATAATAATATACTCTATTAAAAGAATGACTTGCTGGTTATTTTTAAAGTAACCCAAGGAAACAGGAACTTCTAAAAATTTCACAGCAGCCTAAGTTTAAGACTTAAAGAAAACAATAAAGTACTGGGCTGCTGTATCTGAAGCCATCACATCTATGGCTCCATGTCAATTTATAATGGTAAATGTGCCACAGAAACAAATTTGTCACGGGAATTTTCACAGCAATAAATATCACAGTCTGGTGGCAGTAGATGGAGTCATGGATCACACCCTCACAAGTCTTAGGCCTAGTTTCAGGAATGTGACATGTGTAAAGCACATTAGCTGAGACCTTCAAAGCTTTTCATGCTCCACAAACCAGACCAGATTGGCTGAATTTCAGAATATATTTGCTGAAACACAATAAGTCGTCCTCTCAAACCACACCCCAGCTGATTATGGAAGATAGATTTCCAAAAAAAAAATCTTCAAACCAAGGTGATACAGTGGGAATGAGGATCAGTCTTAAAATCATTTTGATCTAAGAATTATAATGTTCTCCATTGTCGGAAGGCATGGAACTATTTAAAAGGAATACAATTTACTAAGAATATCATCAATTAACAGATAAAGTATTAGAACTTCTAGGTTCCCAAAGTGGTATATCACTGGCCTTGAATTTAAAAGCTTTACAATTGTGGCTCTTATCGAACATCTTTCTTGTGCTTCTTTCTCTTGCCTCACCTTTCCTCAGCAACCACCCCCTCCAAAAAGAGCAAAAACTTCATAATCTTGTCTTCTTTTTATAAGTTTTCTTCTTCTTTTGACTTCTTAATTTAACAAATATACATATTCTAGACAACAGGTCATATACCTCAGGGAATCCTAAAAGTGTCAATAATAAGTTTGTCTTTAAGGAATATCTATTGTTGGAAAACACAGTAATCAATGATCATAAAACCAAGTAGAATATGAAAGCACCATAAAAGGGAAAAATGAAGTGCCATGGAGGTTTCAGAGTAAAGTGAAATCACATCTGATAGGAAGACACCAGGATTTTTAAAGAGAGCGGTATCACAGCTGAGGTGAAATTGGGTTGGGATATGTTCGAGAACATAGCAAGTCAACCATTTTTTTAACTTTTGTGAAAACATAAAACAGTGCTTGACTCATGGTAGACATTCAACAAACATCATTCTCTTCCCTCCTATAGAAATATTATGGGCTAAACTGTGTTCCCACAAATTTTTATGTTGAAGTCTTAACCCCCAATACATCAGAATGTGACTATTTGGAGAAAGGGCCTTTACAGAGGTAAAATGAGGTCATATATATGGGTCCTATCCCATAGAAAAGGAGATTAGGACACACAGACAAAGAATCATATGAAGGCACAAGGAGAACGTGGCCATCTATAAGCCAAGGAGAGAGGCCCTCAGAAGAAACAATCCTCTTGGCAGGCTTATCTTGAACTACTAGCCTTCAGAACCATAAGGAATTAAATTTCTGCTGTTTAAGCCATCCAGTCTGTTACTTTGTTATGGCAACCATAACAACCAATAGAAAGGGTCAGTGACTATAGGACTGAGAAGATACTTTGGATCTGTACTATGAAGGAGCTAAAGTTTAGGGACTTGATTTTTTAGTCAGTAAGAAGTCAAATGTTTGTAAACTGAGAATGTCCTGGAGACCTGAGTTGAGATGAAAATGTTTGGCTTTTATGTTTGGATTGTGATGGTGGGGGAGAGAAATGTGGAAGATCAGTTTGGAGAGTTCGGTCATTGGATTGGCCCAAGTATAAAATCATTGAGGCCTGAACTGGCTCATTAGTAGTGGGAATGTGAATTGAAGTAAAGTGTATTTAACTTAGCAGCTGATTCCATAACAGAGAGCCAAGAAATGAGAAAACTCAATGGTACCAAGTGTTTAGCATGATGAAGATATTAATAATAAGGATGTTAGTATAATTTTTAGAAAGTTAAAAAACTGACTCTCCTATAAATAATGAATATGTTAAAGATTTTATTTAATTTATCAGTTAATGAAAAACCATAATATATGCACACACACATACCCTAGACGTGGGCAATCAGAAATGCAATGCTGAAATGAATTTGCTAATAAATGCTGTTAAAAAGTGTTAAAGAGAAAATCACAGGTCCAAAATGGTGTCACTGGTGCAAAAGCCCATAATAATACCAAACCTAGATTTAATACCTGATCTAACTGCAGTTTCAATTTCTTCCAGAAACACAATCTTAATGAACCAGTCTGGAATTTTCTGGTCAAGTGCCAGTAAGGTTATCTGTTACATGGGCCTTCTCTCTCCCCCACAGAAAAAGAGGAAATCTGCATGATAAAAACCTACCCCATTTCCTTTCCTCAATAAAAAGATGCTCCCCCCTCCAAAAAAAATGCCCAAATTGCTTAATAAAGCCAATTAGATCTTCAAATTTACTAGGTTGAATTTTGTTTTTTGACAATGACAAACTGGTTAATATTATAAAGGACAATGTAACTAGTTGGGTTATCTTTTCAATGGAGCACTGATCAAATGAATGTCTATGAGATAAAACACTTTTGTACTGCCTTGGAGAAGAATCACTTGCATGACCATCAGTTTTCTACAACTTAACTTCTAAGCCTTCTGAGTTATAAAAGGATCTGGTCCACAGAAAGACAATCAAAGGTGTACACTTCTACAGAATTATACAATCCCCAGAGCCCCCTAGACAATGCCCAGCACCACTGAAAGGACAGATACCATGTAATCTCTTTTGCCCATTTCCAATTCTTGCACTATTTTTACTGACAATAAAAACAGGAGAAGCTATTTTTCATTTTAGATATGCTAAATATTCAGTGCCAAGGAAATGCTCAGGAGAGAAAGTCCGGCATGCAATCAGAAGCATAAGACTGCACATCAGGAGAGGAACAGGTTTGAATAAATTTGTCAGCTCTGCTTGATCTTTCCCTGTACCTCATCAGTGAACTTATTGAATTGAGATGCAATCATAGGCTGGAATTGGAGGCAACTGCTCAGCACTCCCACCTTCCCTTTCTCCTCTTTTGTTAATAACCTACTTTACTGTGATCCCTGTGTCTAACAGGTGTAAGCATCTTGGTTCTGTGTTCTTTACCTGGCTTCTCTTTTTTGGACTTTTGATCCCTGTTGTTTGTGTTTCTTTCAGGTATCTGGACCTCAGCTTTTCTCTTCGGCTATGCTGGCCCCTCAAACCCAGCTTTTAGCTGATACTTCTGGTAGTAAATGCTTGCTCCAGTATAGACTTAACAAAAACGAACCCAATTCTCATCTTAGTCATTTAACTGGTAATTGGGTGAGCCTTGCCTCAAAAAGAGAGGAGCCAGAAAAGTAGATATGAGTCAGAACTGCACAAGCATAAACTTTTTCATATAAATGTCAGAATTTCCAGTTTCCTCTCTGGCCTTTAACAACTTCTGCAGTTCACTGACAGCATCTCCTTTTCTTTCCTATGTGCTGGGTTTTTGCCATGTGGTTTATAAACAGCTCTTGTAACCTCTAAGTAAAAATGAAGTGTTCATTCATTCGCTCATCCATTCTTTCACTTATTCTTTCCGCAAAAATTACTAAATGCCTCCTATGTGGTAAGCACTATACTAGGTGCTTAAAGATACATAGATACATAAAATATATCCTTGCTCTCTAAAAACTTAGCCACGAAGGGCTATAGAGCAATGCAGTTTTTACCTTTCCAAGCTGATTCCAGGTCTGCACATGCTCCTGCAGAGGCCCTGTGTATAAAGGAGCCATCTGGCAAAACAGACCAGGCTGTAACTGAACGGTGGGAATCAGAGCTAAACCTCAAGGAGTTCTCAACTCAAATCCAACTCAGGACTTCCACACAGCCTTAATGGAACTTCTTTCTAGTCATAAATATTATCCCTCCAGTTTTACCTCGAAGATCTCAATATCCACAATAGCTGATTAATTTTTAAAAATTATTTGATTGCACTTGTGATATAATTAAACGTTATAGTAAAAAACAAATGTTAATAGTTTTAGTTCTCAGAAATTAAAAAAAATACTTTATTTATTGATTTCTGAGAGAAGAAGGGAGAGGGAGAGAGAGAAATAGAAACATTAATGATGAGAGAGTTGTTGATCAGCTGCCTCCTACATGCCCCCCACTGGGGACTGAGCCCGCAACCTGGACTTGTGTCCTGACTGGGAATCAAGCCTCAATCTTCTGGATCACAGTTTGATGCTCAACCACTGAGCCACGCCAGCCTGGCTCTTGTCATCTTTTTATTGGGGAAAGAAAATAGGGTGGGTTTTTATCATGCAGATTCCCTCTTTTATCTATGGGAAAGAGATAAGGCCCATGTGACAGGTAACCTTACTGGAGCTTGACCAGAAAATTCCAGACTGATTCTAAAATGCTCAATTAAATCTCTATTTATCTATTAATTTCTAGGAATCTTTAACAAGAATACATTTGTCCTAATTTTATAGACCTTTATTTGATCAAAGATGTTAAGCAACATCACCAAACTAACCAGGAACTTAGTACAAGACAAGAAAAAGCACTGATGATTCCTCATATTTGATACATTAATTAAAGAAATATAAATTTCTTTTCAATGGAGGTAATTGATGTGTTTCAATATGAAGAACTGAAAGTCAGAATCCGTTAATGGAGAGACAGAATTCTGTGGCCAGTGAAGCTGCTTATAAGTAATTTAAATTTTGAAAAACAATAGATAATAATATAGTTTTCTAAGCCCTCAAAGATACTGGAGATACCCAACAGCTCCTTCTTGGTAGACCTTTATTTCTTCCAGAATTCCTTCCAGTTCAAATATCTTGATCAAATGAAACTCCAGAGAACCACGTAATAACTGCATCTGAGGTTTCTATGCTTCATCTGAGGCTGCTACAGTAAGGGCAGGATAGAGCCTGCTTGTGTGTTCCTCTTCCACCCGACTATCACCCACCCTAAAGAAACCTACAGATAAGGTACAAACAGGAAAATAAATATAGAGATATAGATGAATAGATATTTCCCATGTTTAATGGGGATATATATAGTGTTGCCTTTGGTTGTTACACATTTTGGGATAAGCCAATGAAAGACTTAAAAAAATTCTCTTTCAACTCACCCTGTTAAGAAAACAGTGATGAAATATTGTCACCACTGAAACAAATAAGCAAAAGCCCTGTTCTGTAACCATATGGGTCTGATGAGGAAGGCTTTGGGGTATAGACTCTAAAGATGAAAAAAAACAAAAAAAGCACAAAGGAACAGCCATATTTATTTTGAACAATGCCCTTCTGCCCCTTTTACTATAGGTATCTTTTAACTCCTACACCAACTAATTACTGTTATGGTTGTAACAACATTAAAAAAAACATATTTTCTAAATTTTATTTTTAAATTATCTCCAAGTAATGGTGGTGTATATATGTCATTCTATCCTTTAGTGTGCACAAATAACTAGTAGCTCTTAAAAACATATAATCATATAAAAGGGGGTGCATTTTCAAAATTTACCAAGGTCATTAGTGTACCAAATATAAAGTCCCCAATTTATCAAATGCCCTGAGAAAATCAGGAGATAATTGAAATGATAGATGAAGAGATGAAACTTTA
This sequence comes from Miniopterus schreibersii, assembly GCF_964146895.1. Lineage (NCBI taxonomy): Eukaryota > Metazoa > Chordata > Mammalia > Chiroptera > Miniopteridae > Miniopterus > Miniopterus schreibersii. The sequence goes on along the minus strand of NC_138106.1, from coordinate 25,539,642 downwards.
GGCTAATGGGCTGTATGTCAATGAATCAATGTCACACTTATGAAAAGTTTTGGAAAACGATTCCTATTCTTTGTTTATTTCTAAAGATTTAAACTGTAAGCTGTAGGTAGACTAAAATCTAAGTTAAAAAGAAACCCCACTGATCCATCAAAAACATTTTTTCTATGCTTTTTCTCAGGATAATTTGCATTCCCCTACACTGATTTAGGCAGAATTTATCATCATCTCCACTTTTGTATTTTCATGACCTCTCTTTTTCTTTTTGTGAAATCATCAGTTCATAAATTATCTCACCTAGATATCAATTCTCCTACTTCCAGCTGACAAAGTTATAGAGACTTTATATAAAGGGGATAAAGATTAGCATTCTCACAAAAAGATTTAATAAGAAAAGATTCTTTCAATTTAATAAAAAATAAAAAATTCTTTATTGCCAAAAAAGTCATTATAATGAATTTAGGCTGGGTGACAATTTAAAATATAAAATAAGGTGCAATGAAGGTGCATTTGCTTTTTGGGATATTGCTGGTTAAAGTACATACGGTTACCTAAACTTTTGAAAATAAATGTCAATATGAATAAAATGCTATAAGAAATACATATACCTTTATTTATTAAAAAACTAATAATAACATAAATAGCCAAAATTATTGTGCACATTTGAGTACACCGATGTTAAATGAGGTTTCAAAAACTGTGAAGCCACATAAATGCAAGTATATAGTATAAAATCACATTAAGTAAAAACCAGTACCTGTTCCCATAGTTGGCTAGCCCAGTGTACCTATCATGTAGAATTCATGCAATAAGTATTTGTTGAATGAGTGAAATACAAATCTATTTTAATAATAGGAAAAGAGAATCCAGAAAAAAAATGAGAAAATGCACCAAAATATCAAAGCATTTGTGTTAGTATAGTAGAATTTGTGGATGATTTATGTCCCTAATGTCCTTTTATTACTTTTTATTTTTACTTAAATTGATTTTTTTTTAAATTATGATTCAGTAAACATGTTATCGCAGTTTAGACATTTCCAAGTTCTGCTATTTAACACCATGGTTTGTTCTAATCCTGAGAATGCTCCTTCTAGAAGCCTTGGAAAGGTTGCTTTATGACATATTTTTTCTACTTCAGTAAATGAATCCCATATCTTAGGAAGTGGGGAACAAAATATTTGTGGAAAGAACTTTTGGAAGAGGTAATGTTTGAAAGATGGTTAACATTTCTAAATATCCACAGTATTCTTGTATTAATTTTAGTTACATGCAATTACACTTAAGAACAGCCACATCAAAGCCCAGAGATGCAAACAGATCAGTGTTCTGAAATCAATGACAGATTTGCTAGAGTTTATAGTTTGTGCAGAGTGGTTGGTGGAAATACAGATTGACTTTGACAAGCACAGGGAAAGCCAATGGGAGTGTTTGAGCAGGGGAACTGGAGGAGCTCAAACCTATGCATTTGATAGTGCTCTCACCTCCTCTCCCAGGTTGCCTTCATGTTGCTCCTAAAAAACTCTCTTTTTATTCCCAGTCCTTTCCTCCCAATGCCTTTAAAATATAATTGATTTCTATTTTTATTCCCTTGGTACTATTCTCTTTGTCATTTAACAGCTGGTTAATCTGAACTAACGTGTCAATAAGTCTCCCTTTTCATGTAACAAGCACATTTTAACAAAGGCCTTCTGGGCATAATACCTAATTCAAGAAGAACAAAGGGATTTTTATGTGTCAGCTCCAATAGATTGAATGTGGCTTCCTAAACATTGTGGGGAGACAAGATGTGATACCATTTCTGGTCTCAGTAGTAAAAATGACCATGGATAGTAAGTTTGTCATTGGCATAAGATAGCGTATTAATGGTATACACAGTACTTGCCTTGTCCCTGAAGCTAGACAATTAGCTCGAAAATGGAAGGGCAATAATATGCCACACACAACTCACTCCATGCATGTGACTGATTATGAACTGCAAATATTCTTACAGAAGATGAGAAACACAAGCAAAACTCAGATACTCAAAAATCCTTCACAATGGGTCAGTGGTCCATAAGTGATCATCCCTTGACTGGTGCTGATCTGTGACCAAGTTTCTGTGCTCATTTGTATCAAAATGAAAAGGAAAAAAAGAGATAGAGAGAAAAGTATATATTTTTTTCATAAAGTTTAATTCTTCCTCAATACAAAGACTTTTTTAAATTCTAAGATTGTGTTCTTCCCTTTTTAGTTACTAACACGGTCTTCTATATGAAATGATGGCAATCACAGATGGATTTTTCCCCCCTCTAAAGACCTCACTATGTTAAGTTCTCACTAAAATAAGTAGAGACTCACAATATCTAAAAGTCTTGGGAACTTTTCTAGTTCATAACATATTTCAGATTGTCTATCAGAGTTTTTGTCTTTACATAATGTTACATTTTCAACTATGAACACACAGACGACAAATATTTCTTCTATCTCCTCCTTATGAGAAAAAAATACTCAACATAATTTCCCTTGAGAACCCAAAGGCCATTGTCACACTCATTATTCATTGTACTCTACTATAACAAAAAGAAACTTCTCATGTCTATTCTAAATGAACTCAGGCTACCCCATTACTTGAATACTCCTATAGGGCTTTTCTTCTAATATTTCTTTATCTTTCAGTTTTGGTTCACAAGCTATGAGTGCTCTCTGTCAGAGCTCGCAACAGTTCATCTGTTCTATCTGCCTCCTCATCTGGCAACAATTCTGGTAAGAGCTAGACAACGCAATTGACAGATGAAAGTGAAGTTCCTTACTTTCAGCGTTTGACCTGCACAAATATTTGAAATTTTATGCTAACACCTCCCATTTTATTAGTGAAGGCTTGAGTAGGTGCACCCTTGACCAACTGAAGGAATCCCTCACTCCTCAGAGGCAGGCTGCCTGCACTGGGTAAAAAGGACAGGCCTTGGAAGTAAAATTAATAAATCTCTCTCCTTCAGAAGTCAAAGTTGAACCCAAAAGAGGTTAACTGCCTTAACTTATCTCTTATTTAGCAAAAATCTTTGAAAGTACTATCAGAAATGCAAAATAACCATATTGGTTTTTTATTTTTAATTAATTAAGCTTATTAGCCTGACATCGGTTAATAAGATTTTATAGGTTTCAAGTGTACATTTCCATGATACATGATCTGTACCCACATTGTTTTAAGAATTAGACAATAGAAGAAAATCAGGCATAAAAGCCTTCCAGCCTCAAAAAGCATAAATGCTATTAGCATTTTTTCTATTTTCTTTGAGAAAAATTTCCTTTGCTTCTTTTGTCATTTATAAAATCATTCTGTATATATAATTTTATATCTTGCTTTCTGTTGATGTCTCTTAAGAATCTCCTTGTTGTTGCAGTCTTTATAATCATCATTTTAATGACTATATTATAATTCACGTTTAATATAGTATAATTTTTTTACTTATCTTTGGGCATTTAAGATTTTTACAGTACTAAAATGTTTTGTTTAAAAATACTACACTAAAAAATAAAGTCATATATCATGTTCTCTATTTTAGGTTCTTTCTTTAGAATATATTTTCCAAAGTGAAATGACTGGGTCAAAGGTTATGAACACTATGATGGCTCTTTATATATAACTGTCAAATTACTTTCTAAAATGGTTGTAACGAAGACACTGCATCATAAATATGTGGAAAGTATTTATTAGGGATTGATGCTAACAGAGGGAATATGATATTTTGTACCCAAGCAGGTTGGGACTACCCAAATGTCTATTTTTACAATAGTATTTCTTTTCCATAGAGTATTCCTAGAAATTCTCATCTCCACTGTTGCTTTCTGAAAGGGGTTTTGGTGGAAAAATATTAGGAAAATACCCTGTCACTAACTTGGCTCTTAGAAATTGGCTTTACAAAGTAGTATATTCAAGTTTTATGATACCCTATCAGAAAGACGACTGTTTAACCTTGTTTAACCTCGTACTGAGTGACCCCGCCTTTTCATAGCACCTGCTCATATTTTGACTTATAAACATGATCTAATAAACATGCCTGTAGAAAAGACAAAGCACACATCCTATGCATTTGTTTAGTACACACAACCCCCTCCCCCAAATCTGGAAAATTCCTGCTGCAAAATGATGACAAGACTAGTCTAAGGCAGCTTTACAAACGCCTGGACATTAGCAGATCTGCATCAACCCAAACCTCGTCTGTGTCACTCCAAGATTTCGGATTCATTCAGGCATTTGGGGAGGGCTAGAAAAGGAAGCTGTTGCTCGTCAGCTCACAGAAATAATATTTTTCCACTCTTTCTTCTTTTTCTCTTTGGTTGGTTTAAGGCACTGCCAATTTACCTGATTCTTCTTTTTTTGCAATGAAGCTGCTGCTGTGTGACAGTAAGAACATAACTAGGGAAGAGAGAAGCCCTGGGCAGGGCTAGGGAACGTCCAGCCCCAGGCCATATTCCCCCGTGAAATTGTTTGGTCTGACCCTGCAAAGGCAACTGCGGGTGGGACTCAAATTTCAATACATCTAGGAGCTTTTTCCATAGCTAATTTTTAAGTTGATAATTCTGTAACAGCAACTTTGATAGAATATTCCACATGAACCACTTGGCACATGGTGGAATCCCATCACAGTGAATGGTACCACTTGTTATTAATAGTAGTGTCTACACTTGTTCCAGGTTAATAAAAGGATTAAACAACTTCCCTAAAAGATAAATTGGCAGTTTCTTAGAATTTTCTTTCCATTTGTATTGCCAAGTTAACAAAAGTTAAGTACCATTTTCAGGTAGTAATTTTAAATCACTTGTTAACAACACTGACTGACACAGATTCTTAAGTTTGGCAACTGAGTGAACTACAAGGAACAAAGAGAAACAGATCAAGTCCAAGGCCATTAAAAGCGGAAAACAGAAAATGTCAACAAGAACAGAACTGACGCAACAAAACTGAGCAAAGACAGAAGAATAAAACAGAATGCAAATGGATTGCCTTAAACAAACGACATCATCCATGAAGTCCATGACTTGCTGTGAGGACCTGGGTCCCATATGCGAAACAGCATTTGAACCTAACATGAAGATTTGCTGGACTACCAGAGAGACGTCTTCAACAAATATTTTGCAATGTAGTTTGGAAAGCCTGTTATTTAAATTTTCAACCTTCTCATGTCCCTCTAACAAATAATCTAACTGCTAAAAGAAACACAGTCCAAACAGTTCTAATAGCAGTATCAGTAGTCTGTTTCAAAATGTGCTCTCTGAAGCCAAACAGGCCAGGATTCCACCATTTCTAAACTTTCAGGCTCTGAAGAAGATGCTTATTTTCTCTGGAACTCAGTTTCTTCATATATAGAATATTACTTGCATGGAATGGTTGGGGGATTAAATGAGATTGTGCATATGACATACTTAACACAATGCCTTGCACATAGTAAATACTCAATAAAAAATGAACTATTATTAATTATGTATTTTATTTGGAGACGCAAATGACAAAACACAGGACTAATTTTGGTTGAGTCCCAGACTAAAGTAATAGCTATGGAAAAGAAATACTGAGCTCCCTTGTAGGCTGAGGCCCAGAGAGATGGTATGGCTTTCTGAACTGGTAGAAACCACATATTTTAATTCCTAATCTGGAGTCCCTTGACATGACTCAGCATTCCTCTTCCTCTGAGAGTTGAGACTCTGTTAGACCTGACTTCTAATGACAGGAGCAATTTCATCAATGTCATCTCTGAGCCATACTTAAGACGGCAAGGCCGGATCTCCAATACATAATAAGATCTCTAATGAAATCAGTCCTCCAGGATTAAAGTGTTATTTCCCAATTTTCTCCCACCAGACTTACACTGAGAAGGGACTACCACACATCAAAAAGAAAGTTGGTATAATGAGCTAACACGGGAAGTACCTGAAGAAATGGCAGTGACTGATTGAAAAGACTTCTTCAGGTTTCCTTTGTATTACCGACACTTGGCAGTTAGACTACAAAGGCTAAAACAGATTTCAGTCTGTATTAGATATTTTTCCTCATGGGTATTTCCCCTCTTGTTTAAAAAAATAAAGGAAAGAAGGGTCCAAAGCCATGTGTGTTTTTTAAGTTCTGAATCATTAAACACAGTTTTTCACATAAGATACAGTATTGAGATAAAGAAAGTAATCCAAGGATAAAACAACCTGTTTTAAGTGTAACAGTCCCAGGGAGAGGAACCAGTGAAAAGCTGGCTTTACCTAGAACCAACGCAGTTTTGGGCTGAACACTAAAGAAAGTCTATGTCCTTTTTTCTAGAGATGTCCCAGCTGATGTTACATTTCTGTCATTAATATGATGACTTAGGGCCCAGCCTACAGCTTGTGCCATTTCTCCTACAGATGGAAACAATGAATGAAAAGAGCTGAGCAGTCATACAGGAGGAGCCATTTACGTCATAGTGAACCACACCCATCCACAGTGCTCACGTATGTGAGAGGAAACCAGGAACACAGGAATGGGGAGCCAATGATTGGAACCTATCCAACCTTATTTTTTTGGCCCATAAATCCAATAAATAAATATTGTTTAAAAATACCTGCTATTCAAGCCCATTTATTGCAATTAAAACATATGTGTGGGCTGGGAAAACTTTAATTTTTGGAATTACCCGCATAATTCATTCTGCATCACTTGTTCTTAATGGGAATTCCCAAGATGTCATTAAAAATGAGTTTCACATGTAAGACTCAAAGGTGGAGAACAATAAATCAGATATGTGGTACTTAAACAAGGGATGTGCTTATTGAGCAACAGCAGGGGGAATGGAACATTGACAGAATCCCTAAAGCTAAAAGACAACAGTCAGCAGCCTTGGCCTCGAATTAATGGATCTGTGTATCTATGACAATTTGTCATGAGAGTTTTCCTGTTGCTCTGGAATTAGTGGCTAGCACCGAAACTAAGACCAAGTAGATACTGAGTGTCCTATGTTCTAAAGAAAACTGCCAACAACTGGGGCTCCTTAAGAGGTTGTGACATTAGCTTTGCTAAAAGTTGCCCCCAGTCTTTATAAGCAGAAGGCTGAGGGTGGGTGGAGCAACCTACATTCCCTCCACTTTGCACAGAAATAACGTGACTATGGAAAAATAGCTTCCTGGTTATATGGTCAGTGCCTTCCCAGGACTGTGGCCTGCCTGCTGAGGAGACCCCAGCTATAGTTCACCTATTAACAGGAAGTAGAGGAAGTGTAAGAGAGTGTCAATGATGTCAAATAGGAGCCAGAATCTACATGAAGTAACTATGCTTTGGGAATTGCCATAGCAACTTCCCCCAAGACCACATGCATTTGCCCACGAGAGCGCCAGGTGAGAGCTCCTGCCATAACAGTTCCTGCTTTCCTGCTACCTCCTACCATGTCAGGAGCCCAAGTCTGGCTTTGTCACGGAGATTCTGGACTCTTCCCCCAGAACCCAAGTGTTTGTCTCAATACCAGAAGAGTTAGAACCTAAAGGAAGACTGAGACACCGCCTTCTTCTTTCAAAAAGTGCCTTTTAAAGAGTCAACCCTAAGTAGAAGGAAGAGAGAGGATGTAAGATTAGAAATTTTAAAAATATTGGATTGAAATTTCAATAGCTGAACATGACTGGGAGAATATGGAATTTGACCGAGATAATCCTGCAATCACATTTATTGAGTGTACACTATGAACTAGGCACTTAGATTTAAGTAGAGCAATTCAGTGTACTCTCACAACAGTCCTATGAAGTACAATTATAACACCCATTTTTTAGATGTGGAAACTGATGCTTTAAAAGTTAACTGACTTTCCTCAAGTCACACAAGTAGCACATGGTACAACCAGGCAGTTCAGGTCCTCATTATTAATCGCCACATTCTTCTACCTTTCCTAATTAAGAAGGCCATAAAGGGAGACACAAAAGTGTGCTTGAAGGAGAAGATTGGGAAAGCAAAATCATTTTACATTACTATTCTAACGAGTTCAGCTGCTCAATAAACTGGTTAAATATCCACATGAGTGGCTTAATAAATATTTAATGAAATTGTTTAATTTTGAAAGGACTAGGGACCATCTATCCATCATACCGTTTTCAGATATTCTTGTATTTCTAAACATAAAACATTATCACTAGCCTTATCCTATGCACTGTATTAATGAAAAATAATATAAAGAAAATATAGCACACACACATTTCCCGTGTTTCCTAAAGCTCAGTAATTTGTAGAAAAACTTTTGTTAGTTCACCGAATTTTCTAATGATAAGCCTATGTTTATTACTAAGACATGAATGCTTGATTTTGGAAGAAAGAGTCAAGCTCCTTTCTTAGAGTGAAAAGAATTTGATTAAAGGTACATAAGGTACATATTTGCAGCACCTACTACATTTAAAATCACGTACAATAATTTCATCTCCAGCTATTTGATAATATGGAGTGAGCTCTCCCAAAAGGTTTCCAAAACTCTGAGTTGTGGAATTTTGTCCAAGTCCTAAGAACTCAGTAAAAAACCAACAACAGCCTTCAGAAAGAATATTCTTGTCCATCTCACTGATTACTGAAAGTAATCTATGGCATTTAGCTAAAATGAGTAAACTTACTTGCTTGGTATTTCCTTTAATGGCTCTCAGCCTTTATCTGTGGGGTGATTCGCATTGTAGATGCTTTCTTCCTTGGTTATAATCTAAAAATAAATTGCTATAAAACCTAAGCCTTCTCTGTGTCATGTTATTTGTTTCCCCGCCTTATTAACTGGGGAGCCTGTACTTCCCTTCGCCTCGCCCTTGTTTCAAATGTGTTATGAAAGGCTTGTTCCCTCTCCTTGGTGACCTGCTCTAATTGGAACTCATTTTGTGCCCTGGCCTCTCTGACCGCCCTGCAGGCTTCTGATGTTCCCTGACTCTCGTCCTTGCTGATCTGCCCTTGCTCTATTCAGCAGATAATTGCTTTTTGCATTTCAGATCTTAAAAAACAGACCATGCTTTACCGATGGCAGCCACCTATGGTTTTCTTATCCCTTCTTTTCATCATCATGGTTATCTCTGAGCTTTGCTTTTAACATTATCATAGTTTTGACTTTTAACAAAAATTCCCACCACTTTTCCTCTGAGGGTCAGCGTGCGCAGGAGAGTCCCCTGAAATATGCTAAGCTCGGGTGCGGGGCCTTTTCATCCCTCCACACATTCCGCTCCTCCGCTCCTTCCCCTTGCTCCGTGTTCTGCCATTTCCTCCACAAGTGACTGAAACGGTAGCTCAGAACTATAATTACTCTACTTGCCATGTATTGAATTACTGGTGTGCTTCTGGCTCTGTAATGGCAAATCATTGCTGAACTTTAAGCAAATATTATTCCCATTGTGATGAGTCTAAGAAAATAAAATTAGATTTATATACTCCAGAACATTCCCAATGGCTGCACCTTCTAAAGTCTGGTTATTTCTTCTCTCATAAAAGTCCTTTTAGAAGAAAGAGTCTTTTTTCTGTATTTCAGTTCAGCTAATCATTTCATTTTTATTTACATATTTATAAGGAGCTTTAGGCACTCACAGCACTTTCAAAGCAGTCAAGAGAACCAAAATTAAAACATTGTCTTTGCCCCAAGAGCTTGCAATCTATTTTCACACTTCCAGTATTTTTTAGAACTGCCCTAAATTAGTCTTTTACGAGAAAGCTTCACTATACAATAGTAACTGCAGTATCTGCAGAACCCAGACAACTCAGAAATAAATTTATTTTATCCTATCAGGGTTGTGAATATGAAAATAGGTTCCAGCCTTTCACACCTGAATGGAAGGATTATATCCTGCAGAAACCTGCTTGGTTTGGGAGATTTAATTAAGACAGGAATGCAAAGGTTTTCTTGGGACAAACAGGCTTACAGTATTTCATAGACAATATTGAAAAATTTGTGAACATGTCACAGTCACTAAACTTAACGTTAGTTGGTTGGATTTTCTTGCTATACTTCTCGGTGACTTTTGAATACAGCACTGAGCAAAAATCACGATAGTGATGAAATTCTTTGGCAGAGGAAATGGTAGTGCACAAGTTAGGAATCTTAGAACAAACAGGTAACTGAAGGCCTAGGATTACACTTCAGTGAAGCAACTCAGGGCTAAAACTACTGTATCTTCAAGCTGGCTGCCTGTAAGACATGCACTGAAACTAAGGGAAACAAGAATCGTTAGCTCCCTGAGGGCAGAGAACATTTTCTATTTTAGGGAGGACTGTGCTTCTGTCACTGTCAGGCGCTCACCCTCTCGCCTTCCATGTGGTTCTCATGTAATTTGGACTTACAGCCTGCACCGCTCGCCCGCTCCGTGTGCTTCCAGATCCCCGATTCCCTAGCATGGCACTCACGCGGCCGCTGGCTACGGCAATCCCAGCTCTGTCTTTATCACAAGACTATGGATTCTTTGATGGTGTCTTTGATCCCTGGATCCCCAGGGCTTTGCACAGAGCCTGACACAAACTAGGTTTTTCAATAAATGATGGTTGATTGAATAAATGAATTAAGGGATGGATAGATAGATGGAATTAATTGAACTGAACTAATCATAAATGGTAATTTTATGTTCTAAGTTTAATTACTGTTCACTCTAACTCTCTCAGGAAATCTATTCATGTTCCTCATTTCTTTTCTCCCTAAATATACAAGCATCAATTGAATGACTTTAAAGGGTGCTGCACTGATTAGAAATCCGACTTTTGCTCCCAAAATAGCAATTTCAAAAGTCCTTCTGTCTGTATCACCAAATATTTTATTGCGAAGTGTGAGTCACTGCTATGCCACTCAAGATTAAAAATAAATAAATGGGCAACTTTGGTTCTGCAGTAATTATCCAGATAGCTTTAATATCTTTTAAATATAAAAATGTCTTCTATCAAAAGAGAATCATCTTTCAAAACACTCTGGAATAACTTAAAGTATTTCAGAGATTAAAAAGAGAATCACTGAATTGCATTTTGCATTTAGAGAATATTTCTGTTTGTATTAATGGTAAGTTTATTAACAGCATTTTTCTGTGCCCCCATGCTAGGTTTTGTGCCAGATGAGTGAGATAAAAGGGAACAAATACAAAGGAGGGGTTAGTCTCTAACCTTGTGGATCTCACAAATCCAGGGAACCTGGATGGCTAGATGAGGTTTTTCAGTCCAGGGCACAGCCTGTATCCATCCTTTTCTTCCTGTGCCTCCCTGTGCACTGTCTGCTGCACTGTTCTGACACTCCTAATTGTCTGTGGAAGCCACCACCTCCAATTAACTGCCTTCTGCTGCACATCGAATCTTACACAGAAGGAAAAATTAAGCTCTCATTCAACAAATGACTAAGTAACTGTTAAGGTAAAATGCAGAGTGCTAGAGGCATGAGGTGGTTTTTCAACAGTCTTTTCATGTCTTCCTGTCAAGCGACAGGATGGAAATGGGGCTGGAAAACAGGAAATAGGGGCTTGTCAGGAAGAACACAAAGTCAGAAAACAGAATCAACTATTAAAAATAATTAAGTCAACAATTTTTTTATGTTACAAGGAAAATCATTCATGCTTTCCCTTCCTTTAGAAGAATCATCACAATGAAAACAAACTTATAACAAGACAGAGATAGACAGTTAATGAAAGACATGCTTTCCATTTTTTTCCCTTTGAGGCATACATATGAATTAATTGTACAAAATCAATGGTGTCAAGAAAGGAGCAAGTGAGGTGATTTTTTTTGCAAAATTACAATTTGCAAATGGAATCAATTATAGTAACACAAATGCAATTATCAGCTAATATTCTAGATAACTGAATCATAGTTTAATTTAAAAATGTATATTTCCATTTTGTCACCAGCCATAACTCTCTTCTTAAATATAGGACACACTGTCGTTTTGGTCATTAAAGAAGTAAAATGGACAGATGTGCTCTTAGTATTTTGCAAAAGGCAATTTACCAAAACTCTTAAAGAAATAAAGCAGTAATCTGTAGTAAAGTGTCATATTTTAACACAAGACCCAGCTGCCATAAATGGGTAAATTTATCTAGCTTTAAACCATAGATTATCATGAATTCATTTTCATCAAATGACATCCACAACTCTCCTCAGCCCTCCTGTGGGAAATTCAGCCGAAATGAAATCAGTCACTGACTTCCTTTTACTCAATTTCTAAAACTTCAAGAAAAGGTCAGATTCTGAGGGTCTTCTTTAAAGGTGTATGTGAAGCTATAAAAGAAAGCGTTTCATTTGAAACTTCCAAACTGGGAGATGAGGGACTCACAAAGTTAGTGATGGTATAGCAGCTTCCCTTAAGGTTCCTAATTTGAATTCTGCCTAAGTCAGAAGTTATCAGAATTGCTACCAAGCAGTGAATCCATGCAAACATCTAAGGAAAATAATCCACTCTCACATTGCTACATTATTGGCACACGGGGCAGCATAAATGGCAAATAGAGAATCAACATGCGCCCAAAGAATGAATTAATCTCTCTGAATTTGTTTTCTTCTACAACATTTAGTGTTGGTAGAATAGTAACAGTACAAGGATGCTGTCCATCCAAAATGATTAGATAAATTTAAAATTTCTATTTCTAGACCTGAATTTAACCAGTTAAGTGCAATCAACCTCTTAAGTAGTAGGATTGCCTGCCTGAAGGATAAGTGAACTTAAGAGAAAAAAAAAATGGAAAGAAGAGGAAGGAAAATGAAAAGTTCAGCAACACTAGACTTGAGAAGACCTTTGCTCAGAGGCCTTGAAAAGGGAGCAGAGCCTTGTGAAGGTAGTGGACAAGAGCTATTTATTCCCATAATTACAAGTTTTACTTTTTCTATAGAATATAACGCTGAGGCTCCTAGAACTGAGTAACCTTGTTAAGACTGAAGGGGATCAGAATACACCATCCTAAAATATACCACTTTGGCAGAGGATTACGTTGAGCTGAAGGCAAATGAGAAACAGCGGACTCACAAAGAAGTCTCTGCTTTGCTCTCCCCCTATTTGTCTACACTGGAGATGCCTATAGACTCTTATCAGTCCAGGGATGGCACTAAGGGGTATCTACATAACAAACCTTACTAGACATCCCTCACCTCTTATTAATTTCCCTATATATTTACCTCCCCACAGTTTATCTCCCCTAAAACCCTAAAGATCTTTTCTTGTGTCCTGTTACTTTTCCACAGATTTATTGTTGTTTGTTAAAATGGTATATAAGTCACAGGTTCCATATACTTCTTTGGGTTTTCACTATTTGTCTATGAAGGCCTCCACATGCATATGTCATAAACCACTTATCCGGTTCATCTTTCCTTTTTCAGTTAAATTCACAGTGCCCTGGATACTGAAGCTAAGAAGACACAACAAAGTATTTTTTCCTCCCCTACAAGGTCATACTGCTGGTAAGAACAGTGTACAAGGATAGGGCAAACTGATTTTAAACCCAAGTTCATCTCTACACCGAGTCTTCCATTTGAATGGGCAGGGAAGTATGTGGTGTGTGCTGTGGCTGGAGCGCAGGGTGAAAAGTAGAGTCGGAGTATGACTAAGAAGGGGTCAAAATCAAAGTCAGAATATCTTGGTAAAAATAAAAGCAAGTATTTCCAGGTATAAATGAGGTAACTCATCTTCAACCAACATCCTTGGAAAGGAAGAGAATTAGATCCCAAAAATCAGCAATAGGAAATGGTGTGCAAAGTGGTGACTTGAGTCACATAATGGAGAAACCAAAGGAAGATTCCTGGGATTATAGTGGCAGACAGGCCTTTTGCATTCGTGCTTCAAAGCTGGGCATAAATACCCTCTGCTATGCCATTCTGGGCCCACTATTGCTGGTTCTCCGATGCAGACTCTGCCTCCACAGCTCTGGCACCACTCTGCTGCCTGCAGTGATCCCAAGACGATGTATCCCAGACCTGCTTTTCTGGTAGCAAAACAGGAGGATCGCACCTGCCCAGTGGTGAAGCAGTGAGTACAATAGATGCATTATTGCCTAAATGAAGCTTTTTTTTCTCTCTCTAAAGTAACCAGAAGAAATAGGGGAGCAGATGGAGGTTGAAGGAGGAACTGAAAAAGAGAAAAGTCAAGAAATCCACTACTACAACTGTCTGAAGCACTTTGCAAAAGGCATGCCCACACCTAGAATGTTTTTTTTAAATAATATTTATAGGGAATTGTAAAAGATATCCTAGGAATCAGGAGAGCAGCCTTTGCAGTAAAGCTGCCTTACTTCCATCTCAACAAGTATTGTCCTAGAATAAGGGGAAGAATGAGTATGTTTTAATGTTATTTCTTCTGTCTTTACCTGTTATCTTCAAGCTCACTTCTTGGAATTTACTGACTTAACTTTGCTTATGGCAAAGGTTCAATGTCCCTTTTACTCAAGCTGAAAAATTCAGAGCTTAAAAAGAGACCTAAGAAAAACATTTCATAGACTATTCCTGAGAGAGCTTGGAATTAAATTGTTAAATGTTCTACTATAATGAAATTTTATATAATCAGCAGGGAAGTAGCTGCTGGCCATTTATCAGTTTTTCTAGTTGCATTTTCTTATGCACAGAAAGCATAATTAGAAGCTTCTACAGGTGGAAAGTCTTTGTAATAATAGCACATTTTATTAGAATGGTGCTCTTTAATTTGCAAATTTTTGAGCCTTTTACAGTGATGATTTGTTAACAATAATAACTGTCACATGTTTAAATATTTTAATATAAAACTGTATGAAGAAAAGAGAAAGCACTTACAAAAATTCACTAGACTTATGTAGGGAACCTTGTACCCATGATCTCAATTACTTCTAAATATGTGCAAATAGGTCAACATGTAGATCTTAGATGTTAGAAGGCACCCAAGGATGGGAAAACGAACACGATAAAATGACTAGAATAAGTAAAGCTACTTTACATTTTCAAAGTGCTTTTTAGTCTTACAGAGACATTTACATGTTTTCCATCCCTTAATTCTCTTTATAGCTCTGTCTCTATTTTAGAAATGCAGCAACTCAGACCAAGACAAGAGGGTTTTGCTTGAGTTCTTTGATCTGGTGACTGTCAAATGAGGCAGTGGTTCCAGATAACTATTCACCTTCTCCTAGAGCTGTAAAAACTCTACAAAGTTTAAATTGTACTCTAATCAGGAGGGAAAGGGCCTAAGTTGCAACATAAGCAAAATGGGTGCTTTGTGAGAGAAAAGAATTATGACTTTTCTAAAAAGTCCTATCACTTTACAGAATGCTGAGGTCCCTGGAGACAGAGGGCTGAGGTTCTTCCTTCTCTTCTCCCTCCTTCCCATCCCCCCCCATGAGCATTTTATTTTAAAACAGAGAAAGAAACTCACGTTTGTCTGGCAGTGTTTGGGGGTGTTCTATTTGTACACTGGACTGGTATTATTTAAACTGAGTTGTGACTTACTTATGACATAGGAAAATAATTTAGGGAGATATACCGGCTTTTACAAATAAAACAGAACACAATCGAAAATATGAGAGTGCATCCTATTAAGAAAAATTAACCAAATTTGGAAGAAATGAGTGAAAACAGTTGGGCATCAAGTTTTCCCACATCATATGGGGGTATTATTTAAGAGCCCCAACCAAGAATTATTCAGAAAAATCAACTTCGTTTGACTCTAGTATTGCTAAAGGATCCCAAATTTAGTGAAAGTACATGTTAGCTTACAGATTTTTGTATCATAGATACATAAATAATTTCTGTGCGGTAGAAAAAGATAACCCTAAAAATTATGACTGATTTTACTGGAGCACATTAACCAATTTTGTGTCAAACCCAGCAATCTTAACACCTTTTTATTAAATTTCATATAAATACCCTGCTCCTCAAATGATCTTTTAACCAATCTTAATATCTTATTGCTCCCCTCATTAATAAGTTCAATAAAATTTTTGACATGTTTATTTTTTTATGAAAAATCATATTTTTAGCTTTAAAAAAATTATACCTTCACAATCCTATCTAATAAGGATAAGAACTGTGTTACAAAACTTTGGTTTCAATTATAGCATATATATGACTATAAGTCACATTTAAAATGGTGTTTCTCATTGCGGACATTGTTCAAAAGAGTTTAAAAGTCTCTGAATTAGAAAATTTATCCTGCAACCTACTGAAATCCCCTCTATTTCTCCCATTCAAATGATCCTGCTTTATCACTTCTCATTTTTAAACATATGCTTCAAACAACCAATATTTTTTTCATGTTTCTCCAAGAATTACCTGCAAGCAGTCTAAATCCTAGGAGTAATTTTTAAAATAACCAAAGTGTCAGCTGGCTGATAGCAAATCTCTTCCCAGGTGGACAAGTCCCCCAGGGTGTGAATCGGTGGTTAGGCCGGAGCAGCAGACTGTCAGTTGCTGAAAGGAAGCGCTGCTCCATGGCCAGCTGATTTGCAGGGAGAGACTTGGGAAATGTCAGGGAAAGGGTAAAGCACAGAGATTACGGACCCAAAGTAAACACAGCGGTGGCACGAGGCATTTATTGACTTAGCACAAAATATCATGCGGCATTTTACAATAACAGCAAGAGAACTACATGGGAATTCAGTTCATAAATAACTGAGATCCGGGTAATAAAGACAGTGAAATCAGGGCACCACCAGGCTATATAAAGCGTTCAAGCCACAGCAAAAGGCCTGGCTCGGAACTGTCTCATTTAGACTTGGGTTCCATCTGCCTGTTGGCATCATTTTTAACTCTGGCTTCTGCATAAAGCCTTCCTTGTGGCCTCTCCACTGGGAACACAGTTTCTCTTCTTTGATTCGGAACCAAAACAAGGGGGATGCAAAAGGTTGGTGAAATTTTGATTGGAAACTGGGTGGCTTTTTCAACTATAATTTATTTTGAGAATCTGCAATGGTGGAAATTATACTGTTCTCCTAAGGGAGAGAAAAAAAATTAATGTAGGGAATTTCAATTGGTAATATGGTAGATGCTTTAGAATTTGTTCTGGTCTTAGTCACAGAAGAGCATGTTAGTCATCGAATATTTCAGTGGAAATTTGTTGTTGTTGCTGTTGTTTCAGAAGTCCTCGTTCACATTTTTTCATGCAGTAGCACAGAATGCTGGTACCTGAGAAGGGGCAGATTCCACACCTGAAAATTTGGGAGAGGACTCCTAACAGACATTATTTGCAAAATTCTTTGGTGACATGATTCATTCATGTTATCAGAAAGCAGTAAATAACCAAAATTATTGGAAAAGGAAGCTTGATATACTGCACAAAATACCACTCTGATAACAGAAACTATGTATTACTTCTGATGTATTATAGTGAAGTTATTGAACTATATCTGCGCTCCAGCCTTTGTTTTGCCCCTAACTAGCTATATGACCTTTTCTTGGTCAAGTCAACCTCCTCCCTTCAATCTCCTCAATTCACAAATGCGACAAGCGAGAAGTTGTACAACTTCCAAAATGAGACAAATAATAATGTGAGATAACAATGTATTTTACAGATTACAATATGCTAAAAATATAAAACATTTTAACACTCTGTATCTTAAAAACATATGTGTATATTCAATGTTTGAATTAATTTATGATTTATAACATTAAATTTCAAGATTATAAGTGATATCTATCAAAAAGTTATTAACATGACAACATAAAATTTAAGCAAAGATTCACTAAAAATTGGACTATTTGGGAGTTAAAGGTCTCAAGGGCAGATTTAATAAAATGTACATCTAATCAAGTACCCTATATATGATTCCCCAAAGTCAAACATTCTTAAGAGAAGAAAACTGACAAACTTACTAGCAAAATGAAGTCTCTCCCGAAACTGGGAGATTTTGCCGTTTTCACAGGTTACACAAGGTGGGGCAAAAGTAGGTTTACAGTTGCTTGCATGGAAAATAATACTATAATGAATAAATAACAATACAAGAATAAACTCTGTGGTTTGCATACTCACAACTGTAAACCTGCTTTTGACCCACCCTATATAATGTGGCTAAAGAACATGTGAGTGCATGGAATTTAACATAATACCTTTCATTATAACAAAAACCCTGAGAAATTATAGATTATATCCAATTTATTATCTAATGGCTTGGAGAAATGACATGGACAGTTAGTAGTGTGACAAGACACTCCTTAACTCTGAAAACAACCAATATAATGGGATTAATGCACTCGGGTGGCAAGCAATGGCTTGGAACTTTATAACCTATGGAAACAACCAATTTTCTACCTCTCCGAGGACAGAGCTTTCATTAGGTCAACAGTGCATGACTTCTACAGATGCCCACAACCACTCTGATCAGATGGCGGGTGTCTGCCACAACTGACTTATGTACAGCAGGACGCTTTAATAAAAACAGGAGATTCCAGGGTGCTTAGAAAGTATGGAGTGTGGCAGAGTAGCTCACTCAGCTCCTGATCCCTAGGTTTGCCCTAGATTTATTGCAGTTTCTAGAATAGTGATTAACTTCACTCTACCAAGCTTTGAAATGAGCACCACTGACCTGGGACTGCATTTCAAAAGCCAAGAAATCATATATATTAATATCTCTGTAGATGATAGTTTTATTGAAACTGGGTTGAAGTGCTAAGAAAACAAAGATTTATAACAAAATCTTTAAGAAATTAATCTTGTAAACATTCCTTTGAAAGTTTTTGTGGTGCTTTAACGAATAACTTTGACATCCTTAATTGTGGCCCTTTGAGATAAATCAAGCAGGTCTTATTTGTTTCTTAAAGCAGAATAGAAAGTCCCTCTCTCAGGAAAAAATTGTATATATAGATATAGATAGGCATAGACATATAGATAGATATAGATATAGATATAGATATAGATATAGATATAGATATAGATATAGATATAGATATAGATATAGATATATAGATACATGGTGTCCCAAAATAATCTATACACACTTTACAGCTGATAGTTCAATTGATGTTTTTTTTCTTTCCAGATTTAACCCATTAGAATTAATAATTATTCAAAGTGTGATACATTTTGGGGGAAACCCTGTGTGTGTGTGTGTATATATATATATTACTTTTGCTTGTTCAAGTAGATGCCAAAACCACAATTCTTTAAAGATATCTCATAATAATAATATTTACATGACTGCAGATAAGCATCACAACACACAATTCTATGAACTGGGTACTACAGCCATATCTACCTTATATATGTCAAAAGTAAAAATTCTAAAAGGTGCGACAGAATTCTTTATGATCAATTATATATACTGGAACCAGCATTCTAGTTCAAATTTCATTCAAAAGCAAATGAGCTTTTATTTAAATGGGACTTTTGTGTATATTACTCTGGATGACTGTAGCTGCAATATAGTTAAGTGGGGTAATATTTCAGGGAAAGTAATGTTAAACTTCCTTATTTTCAAATATTTTTCACCCTACCTCAAAGGCATATGCATGTTTCTCTGGCAGAAATATTTGAAAGCAGTACACATAGCCTGACCGTTAATCCCAATGAGGCAAAGAGTTTGTACAATCATATAGGAATGTATCAGTGGCCAGATGTAGCCAAAAGAAAACCTTAATTTAATGAAAATCAGTTTTCGTCCAGCTTCTCCTCTCTGAAGGTATGAGAAAGGTCTTTCTTGTTTCATTGTTCCCCTTCTACAATAACCAGAAAGCATATCAATTATTTTTGCTGGACAGGCTGTCTGTCACTGCCCCTGGTAAGTTAAATACATTTTAGAAGGTTTCATCTAAAAAGAAGTAAAATGTATGTCACTTTCCTAATCAGCTGTCAGGCATCTTTTATTCCAGCATGTTTTCAGAGAGGAAGATAGAGTTGCCATTTTAGAAAAGTGATAAAAACTTTGGGTGTTTTCTGAGAAAATTATTCAAGAAAAGTTGGTCTTCAAACATATGGCAAATGAGACAAAGAATTATTTTCTCTCCCAAAGAATAATAAAAGGAAGGAAAAGACTTAAAGGGGATGTCTAATTTACTCTAAGATAGAAATAGTAAATAGTAATAGAAATAGTAAATGGTGAATCATGAAGCATCTGTGATTTGGTAAAATAAGAGATGACCAAGAAATCTTAATAAAGGGCTCTCATGTAATTAACAGCTGCATAGGCAAACATTATAAATTTATGGTTCTGGTTCTGAGTAACGTTTCATTCAAAAAAGGCAGGCTTGAGCCAGAAGGTCTCATGAGGCTCTTTTATGCTCTGCTAGCCTGAAGACTAAACAGACAGATAAAAACAAGCAGTCCACTTCATGTCTCTGGACCAGTCCCTAAATTTTGTTCTATATTTACATGCTTAAGAATGAAACATAAATGTGTTCCTAAGAGAATTCAGAAACCCAGAGACCACCCAAGGAAACAGAATTCGCACAGAATTGTTCCTCTTGATCAATCTTATTAGCACAGAGCAAAATGAGAGCTGACAAGAAAAATATTGTTAACAAATAGTGTTTTTTGTACCTACCACATTTGGTGGTTCATCATATATTTAACAGAAAACTCAGAATTACTAGGTCATTCTGGTCAATTTAACACACAAAACAAAAAGCAAACATAAAGAAAGCAAGAAGGAAAATGGTAAGTATGAATTTAGAAGCATTTTCGCCATTATGGTTCCCATTCACACTTTGTAAAACAAAACTCAAAGTTTGTTATGATCCTGGTTTCTTCCCAATTTTGCTATAACTCAAACTATTTTAATAGGAGAATGAATTCTTATACTAATCAATGGCGTGATTAAGCTTGTAAAACTGCAGAATGTTTCCTCTCTGATCTGACTCCTTCCATGACTTTAAAGTGATGATAAGCTCTCAGGAAAGTGGGCTAAAGACAAATGCAATTATTTTAGTTTGACATTCATTTCTCAAACCAGAAGTATAATTTTTTTCTTTACACTGTCAGGTTGGTTTTCCTGGATTTACCCAGTTTAATCATTGATTTCGTTCTATTCTGGACAGTCACAGATGTCAAAAATACTCTTAAAACTGTCAATCTTTGGTCAAGATGAAAATCTCAAGATTAATGAAAAAAGCTCAACTATATTTTTAAATGGAAGGAGGAAATCATGACTACTCTGGGGTCATGTTGTCAATATATTTAAAGGACATTATAATCTTAGTGGGATCCAACAAAAGGATAATACCAAGATACCAAACAACTAGGTTAAAACCTTTTTTAGAAAAAAATCTTTTCATGCTCCAAAGAGCTAATACTACACATACACACTCATTAACATAAATCCCCTAATGCATTAACTTAACAGATTAAAAGAAAAACTAGAGTAAAATACTTTGATGAATAAAACTTGGGGTAATAGTAATGAGATTTTTAAAAAATAAAGGCTTTGTCTTTATTGACATTTTTCCCAGTTAGGCTTGTTAACTGACTTTAGAAATCAAATTAGGTTTGGAGAAAAAAGGGCCCGACAATTTTATTGCAGATTTAAAAGCTATATTGCTATTTTTAGGGAGTCAGTGGCAACAGTTAATTGTCTGGCTTAGCATACTGGTCCACCGTGCAGCTGGCAACTGGCACATAAGTAATCAGCGATGTTAGGATTTTATGTTTCCAATTATGTCAGGGCGCTGACAGTTCTGGGGTCTTCGGATTGCATGGTGGAAACATAAGCACAGAGAGAAAGTAAAGCCACAATAGACTCCGCCACTAACCCTGCACATTCAGAGTGAACACACACCTTTTCTTTTTCATCGGCGTGATCAGCGGGAAAGCTAGTTTTGAGTTTCATTCGCATCTGCAAAGCCAACACCAAGCAACTCTACTGGCAAATGGACGATTGTGTGTAGTGAAGGCTGCCTCTGATTGTTGTTTAATCAGTAAGTAACATTTAACGGCGTTTTCTAACCCAGTAAAAGAACTTCGCTTGCTGGAGGAAGCCTTCACCGACAGACTCCCTGGAAGGGCACTTAGCAACAGCGACCCAAAGGCGGCCTGCAATGAGGCTGTGACACCGCCCTCGCCGCGGCCAAGGGGCTTGGGAAAGATCGATTCCCTCTCCTGATCCCAGCTGGAAAATCGTTCCGCAGCCTGCTTCATATCAATAGGCAATTTTGTGCAGTATATCACGTACAAAAAAATTAAGTCTAGAAACAGTGGAGAGCCTCAGAAATCTGACTTCCAAACAATATTTAAAATGGATTTCTGTCGGGTGATAAAGGATGAGCTTAAATAGAACACAACGTCAAATGGAAAGGTTGAGCCTTTTAACATAAAAACAATCAATGAATTTCTTGTTTAGTTTCTGTATGTGAAATAAAGGGGAGGCCTGTTTTTTCAGAAGGGCTGTGACACAGAACTTGGGAAGGCTTTTTAAATATTTTCTTATCAAGGAAAACTTTGCTTCCGCTCTCTGGGCAGGTTTATAATGTGACCGTGTGTATGTATGTGTGGGCATGTGCACACACACACCTATAACAGCAAACAATTAAGTACTGACATCAAGAAACAACTTATGGTTGATATGTTTCTTGCTTTTTAAAAAAAAAAAAAGAAACCAAGTTGAATTTGTTGGAGGTGACTAGACATAGTCGCAGAATATACAAACAAATTATTTTCCACAATGCAGTAAGGAGAAATACATCAGGTGTCCAAGTCTATAATCTTAACGCAATCAGTTAAAAATAGGTATCATATGCATTTATGTGGAGAGGATTCCCTAGTTATTACCGTACAAGCTACAAATAAAATTGAATCACACCATTGCTGTTCCAAGAAGAACTGAGCAATCAGTCATAATTACCACCCAAATAAAGGAATTAGAAAATAGCTGATTTAAAGAGGTCACACATAGTCTGAGTTTTAACTTGAAATTAGTAACAGCATGACTTGTGCTTGGTAACAATTCCTTATTAAAAATGAATGAAGGCAGTGCCTGGAAGTAAATGTTCCCTGCTTCATGGCTTCGTTCTCCTGACCATTGCTAGGGGTTTGAAGAGGCTGGGAGTCATGGTTGTGGCCCGCTGTGGCCCGTCTCCTACTACAGGAGAAGGGAAATTTTACGAGTAGGTAATGGAGTGGTAAGAGGTACTGAAATCCCAAGGTTAGTAAGTTTGGAATGCTTTATTCGGCTCTCTCTTCCTCCCAGGAGAGCTTGTCTACTGATAGGCACATTCTACAGCCCCCATTATCTCAAAGCCTGGATATAAGTAGTTATGGTCTCTTTGGGAATACTTCAGGAGTGTCTACCCTTTGGAAAAAACAAGTTTCCCCTTTAAACCAAGGGGTACCTGAGCCCCCCAGCCCCTGCAAGGTATTGTCTTTGTGTTAAAGTACATCTCCTCATAAAGAACTATCCATGCTTTGAGCTGTTATAATTGGTGTAAAATAATGTGTCACTGCCTTTCCTTTATTATATTTTCTAAAGTAGGAATGAATGTCATAACTAACTCTCCCTTATAAAGCCCACATCTCATTCACCTTCTGATTAGATACTCAAAACAGTAATCGAGGAATTATGTGCCATATATTGTTCTTAGAATGGATGTATCATAGAAACCACTTTCCAATAAATATTTTTCAAACACCTGATTAGTTTTAAAATAATTATCATCTACTCTATTAAATATTAACGAGAATATGTGTTATAGGATTCTCCCCTTCAGTTTGGACAGTTAGTTACTTCTAAATTATGATACCTTTTCTTTAACACTTACTGTGTTGTATTTCTATTCTGTTTGTTTAAGCCTCTGACACTATTTCAATGTCAGGAGCAAATGGAAGACAGAAGTTGTAGCTATCGGTCTTCATTGCATCAGCACCCAGGGTAGAGTTTACACATAGTATCCTACCACTATATACCTGTTGAGTTAATGAATAATTTTACTGTATCATCCAGCTATTCACAGTACAAAAAAGTTTATATATCACCTGTGGTTCCCAGCCACCTGTAGGCCCCCCTTCAGGCATACTTCCTTTGGAAAATTCCAGTAATATTATTTGCTTTTCACCCCAGTTTATATCTATATTCTCTACTCCCCACTTACTCTCCCAATGCTACAACATGGTGTACCTCCTTTCTGTCCAGAAATAACACTGAAATCACTGGAAAGGTATAATAGTGATACTAAATCCTACCACAAAAAAAGAGAAGGGGGAAAGGGGCCATCTCTGAATGAGAGCTCTCATTACAATTCTGGAGGCTCTTCTGAAGAGATGGAGAAAACGTAAAAGAGGAGTGGAAGTCATAACTTAGATGGTCACAGAAGGGAAAAGGCCATAAAGGAGCCAACTGGCCACAAACCTGAAAACATTTGGAACTTGTAGAATCAGATAAGAGTGATGACTGAGGTGCAATATGAGCTAATAAACAGGGATTAACTGAAAGCTTGCCAACAGAACTGTAGACCCCACATACACACGCTTCCATCCCACAAGCAGCACAGCAAAGATAAAAAGCATGCCATACAGGGAGAAGTCGGAAACAGAGTGTAAGATCTTGGAGATCAGCTGGTACCTCTCCCTCACTGTTATCATAGCCTTCTGGAAGTTAGCTCACTCACACCACAAGTTAGCATCAGTGCTGGGACCAGAGTGTCAAACTCCAACCTCAACTCCGCTGTGCTTTCCACTGCACCACGGGGCTTCTAGTTCAAGAGGCCACCCAGTCCTCAAACCCTGACATTTTTCTGAAGAATGATGAAAAGAATGATTTTGACAGTCTCCTTGCTACAGGAACAATTCATGTGAGATGAAAAAGTTATTTTCTACTTTCCTGCAGAGCTTTTTAAATAGTCCTGATTCACAAAGCCATTCTCATAAGGCCCTTCTGTAACTTTAAAGAAGAAAAAATACTGCTACTTATAGGTGTAAGTACTGTTTTTAAATGAATACATCAGTTTTCTAGACATTAGGATGGTATACTGAAAGGTATATGGGCTGGGTTATTTGGGACAATGTAGTAACTCCCCAGAGTTGCAATTCCTCAAATAAACTGAGAAGCATTCCACCTACATGAGAGCATAATTGAGGATTAATAGTGAAAACACACATAAAATATTTAAAAATGTCCTTAATACACAGTGTGCTCTTAAAAATGTTAGCTTTTCTGCTTCCAAATAAATGTGTATTACTTTATAGTGCTCTGAGGTTCCTTATATAGGGAGCTTATTTGATAGAGTAAGACTCACTTTATTAGATTTTTTTTCTTAGAGACCTTGGATCTTTATCTCAATTTTGTTAGCTTGAGATCTTGGACAGAAGCAAAAAAAATTTCTCTTAAAAAAACATTATACATGATCTAGTACAGCTCCCCCCGCAGCCCCCTCCCCCCAAATATACAGAAAAATTCCCCAAGAGGTAAAGTGTCTTATCTAATGTCATACAATCAATATGGGGCAGAAATAGGGCTTGAATCCAATCTAAGTTCAAGGGCAGATCTCAACATTGCCTCAGTTACATTAACTAGGCTTCAGTTTCTTTAACATTAAAACAGACAAACAAACAAACAATAACTTGGGCTACACCCAAGTTTCCTTCCATTATAAAAATTCTAGGATTCAGACAGAAGAAAAGGAACAAACGTTTTCTGAGAACTATCAAGTAGCAGATATTTAGGTCGGTAAATTGGAAGATAATTTTACTCCTGTATGTGAATGTTGATCCTGCTGCTCAGACTTATATAGTGATGTAACCATAAGTTATACCATATTTTCTACGGGAAAACTTTGGCTGTTTTGAAATCCATCTAAATCACATCATTAAAATGGTAATAAGGAAGACAATATGGCAACATAAAAATGCTGATAGCTTTGCCCAGCCGGAGTGGCTCAGCAGTTGAGCATCGACCTACGATCCAGGAGATCGCGGTTCGATTCCTGGTCAGGGCACATGCCCGGATTGTGGTTCAATCCCCAGTAGGGGGCGTACAGGAGGCAGCCGATCAATGACTCTCATCATTGATATTTCTCTCTCTCTCTCCCCCTCTCTCTGGAATCAATAAAAAAAACAAAAACAAACAAACAAACAAACAAACAAAAAACGCTGATAGCTTAATATTAAGTGAAAAACTAGTACATAAAATGACATTTTCTATAATTACAACTTTAGGTGCTGATCTAAGAGTTCCTTTGGTGCAGAAGCAAGTCTTCATCTTCCCCCTCTGTGTGCCTGTGTCTAGTCCAGCGGCATTTGTTGAATTAAATTACACTAAATTAAAAATAATAAAAAAACCATAAGGCTGAGCCTAGTAAAAGCTTGAACTGATACACAAACAGGATAGTTCTGCTGCTGGGTTATCATAGTAGATTATGAATATGTTTTCCCTCTGTTTTTAGTTTTTTACTAAATGAGAGGTGTAAGAGAAGACTGACCTCAGTTCGATCACTGAGCTGTTTAAGAGACTAAGAGGTATGATGCTATCAAATCCATATTTCCATACAGAGAAGTCAATTTTTCTTAACTTACCAACTATAGTAGAAATTTAGTCAGAAGAAGAGTGGAAAACCTATGCTTTCTCTCCTGTCCTGCATGCTGTGCATTAGCCTCAATTTCTTTTCAAGAATCGTAAGTGTCAATCAGGAAAAGATACAGTCAGCTGAGAAAAATATTGTCCTCTAAAAATGGAATGAAACATTCTTTAAAATGGTCACAGTGACAGATTATGTATGTTTTAACATTTTTTCACCATTTCATTTTAGATTTTTAAAAAAACTCAAATGTAAGAAAGCAACCACAAAATGAAAGACTGGGACAAAAAAAGTAAAAACAAAGCAGAGCTCTAGGCTGGCTGGCAGTCTCACAATATCTACTTCCACTAGGCATACTCAGAATATATATATCAAGAATGTATAAAAAACAACCACCTTGTTTTGCATGGTTTAGAAAAATAACCCAAAACTTGGAAATAAGGCAAAAGGATGACTGTGGGTTTTTTAATTATTGTACTGGAGCACTAAAAGGCCCAGCAAATGTTATTTCATTTTCTAGGGCAGGCAGAGTTTCTTCCCTGAAACACCACTGAGACTGGGGCCGCTTGATCCTTTCTTTTTTTATGTCAATCCTCACCTGAGGATTTTTTTTCCCCATTGATTTTTAGAGAGAGTGGAAGGGAGGGAGGGAGAGGGAGACAGACGGGTGGGGGAGAGAGAGAGGGAGAGAGAAACATCCGTGTGAGAGATTGGCTACAGCCCAGGTACGTGCCCTTGAGAGGGAATCAAACCCGTAACCCTTCTGTGCCTACGCTCTAACCACAGAGCCAACGGGCCAGGGCTGGATGATCCCCTCTGGAGGGTGTGAGAGGAGGCAAGGAGGGCTGTTTTGTGCATTGTAGGATGTTTAGTGGCTTCCCCGGACTTTACCCACTAGATTCCAGTAGCACCCTGCAGATGGTCAAGACTAAAAATGTCTACAGAGTTTGCCAAATATCCCCCAGGGGACAAAATACCCTGAATTCCCAAGAAATACTGCTTTTGGGAAATGTATCATTGTTTGATTTACTATTGATAAGTGCCAAGAGTCAGTCAAATTACTAAACTTTAGTTTTTTGTCTGGTAGAGATACAAATGATGCCTCTCTGGTAGAAAAGATACACCCAAAGGTTATTTTAGTGACCTGCTGAACATTAACCAGTATTTTCTCTAACTTAGCAAACTTGTTTCATTACACTTTTCCCAACTAACTATATAATCTCTCTTCCTCAAAGGCTCTTTTTTTTTTTTAAGGAAACCTTTTTTTTTTTTTAAACAGGTTTAAAAAAAAAATTTAATGATTTTAGAGAGGGAGGAAGGGAGAGAAAGAGAGAAACACGGATGTGAGAGATATACTTCAATCAGTTGCCTCCCTTACCCACTCGAAACCTGGGAATTTGCCCCAATGAGGAATCAAACCCACCGCCTTTGGTAGAAGGAACAATGCTCCAACCAACCTAGCCACGCTGGCCAGGGCCTCAAAGGCTCTTTAAATCAGCTCCATCATCTCAAGGGTTCTCTCGTTAATGAATTAAGTAGACGACGATGTACCCTTACTGGATATTCCTGTGAGAGCCATGTTTATAAGAATTTTAAAACTATACTTTGACAGCCCTTTCCATCTTTGAAGAAATATGCATGTCACTTTCCCCCTAATAAACCATTTCCATAAACCACAGAGTTACCTATGGATTCCTGCCTGCTCCATCAATCAACCATAAAAGGTTTTTTTCACTTAATAAATGGTAAGAACTATACTTTTGTGCATGTATATATCATCTATCTAAATTCTGTTTAATTAGCATTAAAAAATAACTTTACTTAATTATACAATTACTTTTCCTGTAAAGAACAACAACAAAGCAACAACAACCTATAGACCAAAAGAGCCCTGCTTCAGATAGGAAAATAAATCAGAAAACTTACACAATTATCATATAATTTGAAAAAGTAACCACCAAGAACCCCACCCCCAACCAACACAGACACACAAATTCACGCAGACACGTGTGTGCTGGGTGTAGAACGAAGGGCCCTTGGCTAATTCCTTCCCGAGGCCGTTGTAAAGCAGCCGCAGAGGGGCCAAGGAAAGCACTCCATTCAGGAGCGAGACCTCATAAACCCCCCTGTTTTAAAACCGGAAGGGAAAGAAAGACTTTCTTTTTGTAATAACATGGGACCACTGCATCTAACGCTTTCCAACACTCAGTAATCTTCTCTATAAGAAAGTGAACATGCCTCTGGCTTAAGCAAAGTGTCTGGCTGGGAATTTAGAGCATAGTGTAGCTTTTGTTTTTCATTTCTCAGTTACCTTCTGCTTATGACAAATGATACTGGTTTTTCATTTTCCTTGTAGTAAATTTAAATTTAAGAGAAGAGAACATACAGGTACATACAGGTGGTAGAAGGATATAGTAAAAATTATGAGTACATTAAGTAAACAACTCAAGTTTGGGTCTGCTAGAGAAAAGTGATATTTTAAATTAACCATTAACTTGGTTTATACTTGCTTGATCTCAAGTTTTCTTTTAATCAATTGTTAAGAAAAATCTCCTTCAGGAGACAGTCTTAAAGACACACTAGTGAAGAAAGACCAATAGATTGATGGCCAGGAGAGCCTTCATTTATGCTGTAGACATGTCACTGGCTGGTTGTGAAACCTTGAATGGGTAAGCCCACTGAACTACAATTTCATAATGCTTAAAATTCAGGGGGGAAAAATATTTCTAAGGATCCTTTAGAACTTTAAGTGTGGAGATTGGCTACTACGGTCATCTTCTACACTCCTATATTGCCTAATAGAGTTTAGTTAGCACTGATTGATTTTTGATTATTTCATGCCTACTAGTTTTTTTTCTTTCCAGCAAGACTATGAGATTGTTGAGGACAGGAATTACAGCAAATATTTGTTATGCAGTATTTTATGCAATGCTGACCCGAGTAGCACTCAATCACTGTGTGGTCATTGCTTAATAATTGGTCAGCTCTTAGCTTGCAGCAGAAAGCTGATGAGTGGGTTTTTTTTTAAATAAAGTGCCATCCACATAAAAAAATTAATATTCGAAAATTTGTTTTGTTCCACTGTTTTGTGTACAGTTTATTATATAAAAACATGGTGAATAATTAAAACAGTCCTAAAATATATAAACTTGCACTGCTGATCAAAACCTACCAAATTCATAAGAGAACCCAGAAATATGCATTTGGTGAATTTTTAACCTAGAATAAATTGTCTAAATGACTAAAGTACTCTAGAACAGTACTATTGAATATAATACAGTGTCCACTAACCACATTATGTGGCGATATAAATTTAAAAATTTGTTCCTCAATTGCACCAGCCATGTTTCAAATGTTCTGTGGCTACTGGTTATCATTTCAGACCTATAATATGAGAGGCCACTTCCATTACTGCAGACAAACCTACTGACAGTACTTCTCTAGACCATCCAAGAGAAGTTCTTTAATTGAGGTAACAGATCAAAGGAAACTGAGTTTCTCCAATCATTTCCCAGCACAGGAAAAGTCTGGGTAAAGAATGTGTTTAAGTATCAGAGCCTAACAGAATGGGGATGTGTCCTTTAATAATTTTGCAAAATTATAAATTAAACTATCTTAAGTGGAACATAAGAATACCATCTATAACTAAAAAATGTATTAAAACAGTGAAAGAACACAGAAGAAATAAAGAATAAGTCTTCATTGGAAACAACTTTTATATGTCTCCAAGTAAGCCTACCAAAACCCATGGCCAGGAGGTACATAATATGTACTTGGCAGAAGTTGCCTTTCTAGCTTAAGTTTTAAAACTTTTTTCCCCAAGGATCCAGTTCTTCACAATTCTGGTTGAGAAAATAAAAGCAATTTTTAAATGGTTCCTCTGGCCTAAGAGATGACAACACATATCATGACCACCATGCCCACCCTACCTTTCCAGCAACATTAAAAAGTATAAAACAAACAAAAATTAATAAATATCAGCTCAACAAATATAATCTATAAATTAATTATCAGCAAGCATAGAGTATATGCAGCTAAGTATTTCATGATATATACCTTATTTACTTCAGTTTCTTTACTTCTCTTCATCCTACCAGATGGGTTATTTGAAATAACTCCAATCTCCTACACAGAAAGTGAGATTCTGGCAGGTTACTAACTAAAGATGTTTGGCCCTATAGGCAAGCAGCTGTGAGTGGAGATGGGTGTGTGAGAAAAAAAATGTTAGTAAGAGCGGGTAGAAGCCAAAGCATAAATGAGGGCCCAGCAAAATCCACACTGCCGTCCTTGCATCTCTATCCATCTGTGTTTACAAGGAAGCTAGCCCAGGACCGTGGGGGTGAGGAGGGGGACAGGTATGCCCTTGAGGAAGGAAAAACATCATTTCTGTACAATGTTTTCACAATCATTCACAGAGGGGTTAAATCATTATCT
This sequence comes from Miniopterus schreibersii, assembly GCF_964146895.1. Taxonomy (NCBI): domain Eukaryota; kingdom Metazoa; phylum Chordata; class Mammalia; order Chiroptera; family Miniopteridae; genus Miniopterus; species Miniopterus schreibersii. Next base: position 25,508,861 of record NC_138106.1, on the reverse strand, counting down.
GTCCACGTGGTTCCTGTCATTTAGTAAGTTCTAAACGATTTCATTGGACCAGAGATGTAAATTGGTCATGAATTTTTATCTCTGTTTCTTATTTGTTTCTGTCTGTAACAAAATAAGGTTTCCTGAAGTTTTCATTCTCCAGAAGGCCTATATGAACATAAATGGCATTCTCACAAAATCGTAGGTATTCTCGCAGCCTCTGAAACCAAGTATGGGTCGCCTTCCTGTTCTGCACCAGGTCTCACCCACGCTTGATTTCATGGGCCAGGAGAGCAAATCCAGCAGATCTTACAGAGGTCTGAGGTCAAGAGCATCAGCAGAAGGTAAGAGACAAAGCAAGAGAATACATAGTAAAACCATTGGATAAATAACATTTTACAAAAAGAGCCGGTAAAAATGGCTCAGAGAAAGGCATTTTCCATTCGGTGCAATTTTCCATTCAGATTATCTGTACTGTCTCCAAGATGATTTGTAGTGACACGTAAATATCCAACAACTCTTGAAATGCATTTTGTACATATTTCTTCACTGCCTATTTTCTGTCATTTGGGAAATTGAACTACACAATCTTATCCAATGTACTTTACACCAATCATTCTAGACCTAAGTGCTTAACTTTCTTCATCATCAAATTGTATTTACAAAGCACCCACTTCTGTAGTCCTTTTAATGTTCGCTTGCACTTGCAAGAGCTACTAAAAGAAAAACACAATCTTAGATATATTGCCAATACATAAACCCACTGAATTCTTCATAATACCTAAAGCTTCACCTGACAATTTTGATTTTAGAAAATGGAGCTTTCAAGAAAAAGCCTACTATATAATTTTAAGAAATTCTAAAGATTTGACCAATTTCTGTTAATTTAGGATGTTATAAATGTGTATCACAATCTTTCAATACTAAAAGGAAAACAGAAACTAAGCAAAAGAGAAAACCCCCACCAGGATGACATTTCTAAATTAGCAAAATGCAATTATGGTTCACATAAGATTATCAAATAAAAATAAAATTTAAGTCTAGTAGCACAGAACTGAAAGATACCTTGGAAATAAGTCCCTAATGCAATCCAAATCATTTAGAGGTGGCAAAGCAGTCATTACTGGCCTTCATTTTAATCTGAGTTTGGAAATGGGACATTAGAGGTGGCTGAAATCAGTGGCCTGTGTCAATCCAGCATGCCCAAGCTCCATGCTCCTGTGAAACCTCCAAAAAGAATGATAAGCTAAGGACATTTCATACCTGATCCTGACAGTGGCCCAGAAACCTCCCTGCTCCATACTCTCCCTGCTCCTATTCAGTTCTATGTCTACGTGGCTCCCCAGCTCAGCTCCATCTCATTGTCATAACCCTTGCGCCACGGTTAATTCTGTTTGCATTTTGTGTCTTAGCTTTCACCCTCAGCGCTCTCTAAAGATTCTATCTTATACTAGCCTCTTTGGCTTTTTCCTTTCTTGCTTTCCAAGACAGAAGGAACCATCTGGTCTGGGTCCACTCCCCGCCCTCTATAACCACCATGACCACCATCTCTCAACACCACATACACATGAGCTCAGCTCCTGGTATAGACACTGTGTCTCTCAAACATGCTGCCTTGAGAGATAGCAGCTTTGTAAACAGTTTCTAGTTCCTAATAAGGTCATTAGACTACTTCTCCAAGTACTATGCTATAATTCCCAAGTCACATTTTACCCACATTAACTTCTTTGCAGAAAATGTCATGTCAAGGTAGCGTTTGCTTACAGGGTACAAGCCACGTAATAGGTATATTCTATGGGACCAGGATCAATACATGATGTGGGATGTGGGGTGGAGGAGTGGAACCAGTGACACAAAGGGATTTACCAGTGGACAATTAAAATAGAAAAGGCCTTCCAAACGCAGGAAGAAGGATGCGTCAAGGCAAGATCTAAGGAAGATTCAGGAGCTCCTAGAAATCTGTCATCAGGGAATCAATAAGGGAATCAATAAGGGGGGGCGGGGGCTTGGGGATCTGATCAAAGATTAGCTTGCAAGGGCCACGCTATGAAAGGCCATAAATTCAATGGCAGAGAATTTGGATATTTTACCACTAAGTGGTGAGATTCTAGAGACTAGAGTTAGAAGGCTGTTGCAATGCGTAAGTGAAAAATGAGGAGGGCCTACATTATGGAAGGAAAGGTTAAAAAAACAGCAACAACAAACAAACAAAACAAAAAAAGCCCACACTGAACATCAACAGAGCTTGAAGGCTGGATATTGTGATGCAGAGAGAATGTACGATGACACTTCCCTGAACATGGGCTGGTGATGCTATTTACTGAGAGCATAAAAGAAAACATTAGGAGATTTAAAGAATGCAGATCATGAGCTAGATTCAAAATATTAAGTTAAAAGAGATTTAAGAATCCTGGCTTTTAAAACCAGAAAAATAATTAAGACAACACAAGGCCAACACAGAAACAGAATGATGACTGGAAGACAGAAAAACAGGTCCCCCACATCTAAGGAGAAAGTAAAGAGGGGGAAAATCAAGAGAAAGAACATAAGCCACAGCAAGTGATATTATCTCACTAGAAATATTTTAACACTGACAAAGTTTTCTATATTGTTTTGTCAAGTCTCGGTTTTTAACTATATTTGATATTGACATAGACGATATATACCTTTTTATTATTTTGAAAGCAAACTTCAGCATAGTTTATACCAACAAAGAGTGCAATCATTTCCACCATTTCATAAGTGAAATGAATACTGCAATATGGTATTATATTGATTTCCATGTAGTATAATTAATTTGAGGACCTCTAGTAATCATTTATTTTACTTTACACTAAGGCTTAGTGTAAAAATTGCTTTTCCCACTCAATAAGATTCCTCCATGAAATCAATTAGGCAAATAAAATAAATTTGTAAAACTCATTCACGCATACACATCACAGAAAAAGAAACGTCTTCCATGTTCTTATTTATTCATCATCTTTATTTCGGGATACAACACTTTGTCCATAATCAGAATTGTGTTTCAGTATAATTCTCCATAAATATAACTGGGTAGATATCTTACCTTGCCTGGGGCTCCATTCTCCTCACTTCATCACTATTTACTGTACTGCATAGTTTACATGCAGATCAATCTCATCAGTTTCTGAATTATGCTTTGAACCCTTAACAGAACCTCCAAGAAAGTTTGATACAACCTTTTTAAAGAACAGGTGGCTGCCATACAGAAAAAGAGCTTTAATATAAACCCCTTCCCCACAAACACACATAAAAGACACCCCAGGGAGCTGTCAGTATGTGAAAAATAATCAGTCTCATAATCTTTATTAAACACAGCACACACCTCACCTCAAAGGACTGGAAATCCTTAAACAAAAAAGGCCTTTGCTGCAGATTACTTTAGATTTAGCTTCAGGATCAAAGAGGCAATTTTATTTTATTTTATTTTAAATCCTTAGTTCTGACACAAGAGTGTTTCCCTTAGATGGAATTTTTCAGCTCAGTGCTGATTTTTTTTTATCTCAGAGGCTTGAGTTGAAGCAAACAATCTCAACAGGGCAAGATGCAGAGATGGTTTCACTGAATTGTTTTTCTGGATCCTCTGAAATAAATCAACTTTTATGATTCTTAACTCCAAAGATTTCATTTGATCTTAAATCTTTGAATGCCTGAATGTATTCTTTACTCCACCATTAATTATATTCCAGAGGGGAAAATAAATATTACCTACTTGATGGTTTCACCCAGTCTGAGACATTAATCTCTTACTTTGGGTACAGTATTAGATCACTCTCCCCACTCACAGCCAAGTCTTGATTTGGGACAAAAGTACTGCACCATCAAGACACTGATTTTAATCAGCCATTTTTGAAAGTCAACAAATGAATAATCCAATTATTCCATTCCTTGGTGAGTAACTCAGGTACAAATACTTATTCCATTCACTATGGAAAATATTAGTGAGGAAGGAGCTTTGCTAGTAGCAAGGAAAACTGCAGTGGCATCGATATACAAGCTGCATTTCTATCCCTCCCAGATTACTCTAGAGTCTTGTAAATTCCCCAGCTACAGTGGGTAACAGTTCTCTCCAACACAAAACAACACAACTGGACAAATGGTTTTCATACCACTTGCAGATGTGTTTTTCTATTTCCTGGTGGTAATATACTTAAAAATATATATATTTTTAAAGTAGCATAGTCCTTTGCTCCTTTGAAAAGCCTCACTGACTTTTAAACAATATACTTTTAACTCTAGCTATATGTGAGTTAAGAATAATCTCACTGGGGAATTATAAATTATATATCAAATTCTAAATCTCTAGCTATGAATTTTGTTCTTTTAAACAGAGAACATAAAAATGCATTGCTTATATGAAAATCCTATTACCATTATTTTATCTCTAGCCATTCCGCTACCACAGTTTTGATTACTTAGCTTAGTTCAAAATAATGTATTGTCACTGATGTTATTTTGCCCTCTACAAATATATTCAAAAATTAGGAGCCCCATCAGAAAATTCAGACACTTGCTCTCCTATCCAATCAAAGAAGAAGGTTAATAATTTTTCTACCTTAAGGCACCGCCAATTTATCAGGTCTGGCTGGAGGCCCTTGCCCAAACCCAGCCTGTCTATACTGTATCCCCAAACCTCATTATTTCAATCCATTTCTCCAAATCTCCAACCCTTAAAGCAGTGAGTGGTCCTCAATCTTGGCTGCACATTAGACCCTCCTGGGAAGCTTTTACAAAATATGGATATCTAGAAATTCTGATGTAATTGGGCTGGGATAGGACTTGAGCACCAACATTTTTATAAACTCCCAGGTGGTCAAAGGTGCAGCCAGGTTGAGAATCATTGCCCTAAAGCAATCAACCAGTAGTCCTATCATCCATTTCCACTCCTTATTTCCCCAAACTATAGATCTAACTACTTTCCCTTCACAAACACATAGAGCCAGAGATCAAAGCTGTGTGGTTTTCAATACATTTCTACCATAATTTGAACAATCTCACTGCATTTTATATATACATACAGACTATTTCTATATTCAAACACATAGGTAAAAGAAAGTGATTAGGGGAAAAACAATAGCAAGAAGAAACAATGCCCATTATATATGCCGTCTTTGTTTTTCCCAACCAAATTCCCATATTCCTTCCCCTCGGGCCTACTATTTCTCACCATTAGTCATCATTAATATGGAGAGGAAAAAAAAAAAAAAGACTTATTTTGTCTGGGTAATGACAAGAAGTGGAGATTGTGAGCTTTAGAGATGTGCGGTAGACGGTTACACAAGTGTTCCCTCATGAGCCCTACCATGCTATCCCCACATCCTGCATGTGACCACACCCCGCCTACTGAGAAGTGGACTCTATTTCTCCACCACTGGAAAATGCCTGGGCATGTGATTTGCTGTTACCAAGAGAATGTGATGGAAGTACCATGGTGAGACTTCTCAGGTGGAGCCTTAAGAAAACGCTGGCTTCTGTTTTTGAGCTCAGCATCATCTGAAGAAACCTAGGTTTGCCTACGAGAAAATGAGAGGGAGCGTAGAGGATCACGAGGGCGACACAGCCAACAGCCAGCATCTGCTGGCAGGCATGTGGGTGAGATCCATGTGGACAGCTTGGCCTCAGCTGAGCTGGCAAAGCTCTACAGCTCCATGAGTGAGCCCAGGCAGGATCCTCTGCTGGACTGGGACAACTACCCACCAGCTAAGCTTGGTCCGAACTGCAGAATCATAAGCAAATAAATGGTTGCAGTTTTATCATGGTGAGTTTGGGGGAGGTTTGGTGCGTACCAAGAGATAACATATACAGACATCTACGTAATTTTGAAAATAAACGGTGAGTACTGTGCTTGACTTCATATATGTGTATCGTGTGCAATTTATAAGTAATACTTTTTTAAAGATTTTTAAAGTTGATTTTTAGAGAGAGAGAAACATCGATGTGAGAGCAAAACATCGATCGGCTGCCTCCTGCAGGCCGCCTACCTGGGATGGGGCCCGCAACCTGGGCGTGTGCCCTGAACAGGAATCAACCCGGCAACCTTTCGGTGTGGGACGTAGCCCAACCAACTGAGCCACACTGGAGGGTATAAGTGACACATTTTTAAAGTTACATCTTCACAAAATATTTTGCAGTTCAACCTCTCCCTATTAAATTTCATAAAAATCATACACTTGCTTCTCATTTTCTTCCTTGATCACTTGTAGGGAAAAAAATTGCCATAGCCATCTCTAAAAAATCAGGAAACAAATTCGCCTGAAGTTCCTCTATAATTACTAAGTTATATAATTCACTTCATTCCCCCCTAGAGAATAAGGTAGAAAAAAGAAAAATTCTAGGAGGGATTAAAACAAAATTGTTCTGTTGAGAAACCTAAGAATATTTCCAAGCTGGCTACCTCTTATAACTTTTACAAACCATTTCACTAAATATTCCACCTAATGTTAAACCGCTGCGGAAACCTTTCTACAAAAATAGTGGTAGCTGGAACATTTTGCAAATATTTCCTTAGAATCTTTCTATCACATGGATCTACGTTTTGGGTGAAGGAAAATGTAGCCATGTGGCTTTCTTTTCCTATTTTTGGTTTTGTATTTTTGTGTAGTGATTTGGGGGATAACTAGCTGTATTAGTTTCCTATTGCTATTATAACAAATTACACTTAACACAAATTCATTCTCTTATAGTTCTGGAAAACAGAAGTCTGAAATCAGTTTTACTGAGCCAAAGTCGAAGTATTTTAAGGGTCACGTTCCCTGTGGAACTTATAAGAGAATTCTTTTCCTCACCCTCCCCAGCTTCAGAGCCACACTCCTTACATTCCTAGGCTAATGGCCCCTTGCTCTGTCTTCAAAATCAGCGCAGCATCTTCAAGCCTCTCTTTGCTTTCATCATCACATAGCCATCTCCTCTTCTGTAGTGTCATCTCCCTCTGATTCCCTTTTGTAAGGACACTTGTGATTACATCATTGGGCTCACCTGGATATTCCAGTATAGCCGTCCCATCTCAAGGTCATTAATTTCATTATATCTGCAAAGTCCTTTTTGCCATATAAAGATAACATATTCACAGAGTCCATGGGTTAGGATGTGGACTTAAGGGACATTCTAGCTAATCATATTGACCTGAGATGCTATACTATTTGCTACTACTCATCCTACACAGAATAAACTAAACTTCCTGTTTAAACCAGTGATGATTAAATAATCAATTAATCTCAAGTAAAGCCAAAATTGGACTGGTTAAGGAGAATAGCAAAATCAGTCATTGAGGCAGAGCTATTCATTTTTCCAGCAATTTATTCTACTTAAGAATATCGTTGTCATTATTTGTTTGCCAAGTTCAATAAAAACTTCACCTGGCATGGTTGCTTCAGGAAATGCTGGGCAAATATTGCTTTTTGTTTCAACTTGAACACAAACACAATTCAGTGGCTTCCTATTTAACTATCATTTTTTAATGTATTCTTACCTAATACAGTTTCATTTTATTAGCACCATAAAAACAAACTCACACCATAATTTTTCCACTGACAATGTTGCCTACTTGAAGGCATCATAAACTTATAGGCACAGATTTATAATTCATACATTATTTAAAAAGAAGACACCCTTAATATATTTTATCTGGAAGAGAAAATAATACATTTCAATGGAAAACTATGTTAGTAGAGAAAACAATTCAAGCATTTATTCAAAAGTATTCTGACCATATAACTGGGTTATAAAATTTACATGTATAAAATCTCATTGACTCAGAAAATAAATAATAAACTACTTCTAATCTCTGCTAAAGGGAATTTTCATAAGGTAAATCAGATTAAAAAAAATAAAGCATGAAATGCAGATACTTGTGAGAATGACAGGGAATCAGATGTGCTTTAAACCCTCTTATTATAGACCAGATAAGATAACCTTAAGAACATAATCTAAATTACAACATTCAAAAGCAATGGTGTGCAAATTAACTGTTTTCATTTTATTACAGCTCGTATTCTTTAGGTTATAAAAATAAATGAAAAAGTGTTCTTTTGGTTTTAAGTGTATGAAATTTGGGAAAGTTAATATTTAAACTCAAAATGCTGTTAACCCAATGTGAGAACTGATAAATTAATACCAGTTACTACACAGTACATTTAGTATGTGCTGTATAAAACAATTATTGAGCAATTTCCTCTACTAGTGAGAGAGAAAAAACTCACAATCTTCATCCTATTCCCTCCCTAAATTTCACTTGAAAATAAAAAAATTCTCAAAATGAAAATAAAAAATTAAATATAAGCACAGAAATGCAGAGAGAACAGAAGATGGGATATCAGCAGACAAGACAGAGAAATCAGACTGACTGGGGAAGAAAAGTAGATTTACCAGCAGGATGGAAAACAAGTTCAGATACATAATCCCGCTAGGTTTAGGAATTAGTTACCAGGGATGTAGGAAGTCCAGGGTGCAGGACAGGACTAAAAGCAGGAAGAGTGCTTTTAAATCTATATAAGGGAATCCCGATGCTCAGATTCCATAGTGCACTCAAGCAGCTAATTTAGGCAGGACAGTAAGAAGCTAGGGAAATTCCTGGACAAGTGGAATGGGGAAACTGAGACAAGAAAATTAAACAAGGCCAAATAACTTGAACATTTTTACAGCCAGCTGGTGAATCTCAAGACCTTATCTCCCCTAACCAAGGACACTTGAGAGCAAATGGTTTATACCTCTCCTCCCTAATCAGAGAATACATATCTTAAATCAACCTGGTCAGGGAAAATGGAGAACAGAGACCCAATTAATGCCATTTGTGCCAGCCAAATCTAAGGAGAAATGAAGTCTGGGGAACAAATAACAAAACCCCATTAGAGCCAGACAGGCTCAAGATAAAGTAAAATAAAGCAGACCAAGTGATGCATCAACATATTAAAAATGCACTTGGAAAGCTGACGAATATTCTGCTAAAACCCTCCCCTAAAATTCTCACCTGCAGAAGATAAAACTCTCAAAACAAAGGATATCAATGTAGGCTCACTCTAGAGTATGCCCATGCCCCTTCCTTGGCATGAACTTTTCATTTCTTCCTAAACTCTAAGGGTTCCCACCAGACCTGCAACCAGGGAGCACTGTGCGGTGGCCGCTCCACCGGGGCTCACTCCCTGATCCTGTCTCCAAGGCCCCCTTCTTCTCCGACTTCCCAGTGAGTTAAAGTGGCCCCCCCTTGGCTCACTTCTCTCCTATAACCTTCATAGAGTCAAAGCAGAGCCCTGCTTAGGCTCTCCCGTTGCCTCGTCTACCCCAAGCCCTTCCTTTGTCTCAGCACCCCCAGCTTTAGTGAATGCACTCAGCGTCTCCTGGACTCCTACTGTGAAACTTTTCCTCCATGAAGTCAAGAGCCCACATACTACAGGCCAGCCTGAGGCAGACTTGCTCCAGGCCCCCCCTGATGTGTAACATAATTAACTGCCCTTTCCCCACCCTCATGGAAGGAAGTTTATTTCCTGAAAAGATTCATGGACCCCAGCTGGGGGTGGGAGTGGAGTACCTCGCTAAAAATGGGGGCTAAATATACTTTTCCACATTGAATGAGAATGGAGGATTCTTTTCTGGGGAAACCAAGTGGCCCAAGCATAAAAAGACTAGAGATTCTGACTCACATTTGGATGTCCCCCATAAAAAACAAAACAAAAAACAGTCCTTGTTCCTGTCTATTTATCCAAAGATGGCTGCACGCACACACACACACACACACACACACACACACACACGCACACGCACACACACCTATTATACTGATTACCATCAACCTTTTCTGTAGTGTTTGGTACTGAAGTAAAGATCAAAAACAACAAAAAACTGAGGAAGCAAACAAGGCAAGAAGAAACTAAATAAGCCTGTGTGTGTTTGTGTGTGTGTGTGTGTATCCTCAGACATGAAAGAAAATATATTTCAGATATTGCACCTAATTTTATCAAGGAACTATAAACAGAAGCATTTAAAAACAGGAAAAACTCCTAGAACTTAAAATGATGATTGTCCAAGGAAACAATCTAAAGGTTGAAGAAACTTCTGACAGAGTATAAAAATAACCCAAATGAATGGAAAACAGGAGACCAAAACCAGGAGATCAACATCTATTTAATGGTGGTTCCAGAAAGAGAAAACAGAGAGTCAGAAATGATCCAAGAAAATAGAGCACAATTTTCCAGTGCTGAAGACATGCATTTCTGGATCAAAAAAGCCGGCCAAATGCAGAACACAGATGAATGAGAAAAGGCTCACATCAAGCCACAATATTGTGAAATTTCAGAACACCAGGTAGAAAAAAACAGACTGGAAAAGCTTTTAAAAATAATCAGTCAGATACAATAGATTGTGAATCTGAAAGCTATCAGACTTTGCAAACTGGAAGCTAAGACAAGAACAGAATGGGGAATTGCCTGCAAAATTCTCAGGGGCAATTGTTCTCAACCTAGAATTCTATAACCAGTCACATGATCAATTACATGTGGGGGGTGTAAGAAGCACTTTTTGAGAGAATGAAGATTTCAAGAAATTTACCTTTCAACCAGTCTTTCTCAAGAAGCTACTGAAAGGTGTTCTCCATTAGAAATAGTTAGACATAAGATTCAGAAAACGGGGTACCCCATACAAGAGAGAAGCAGAGGCAATTCCTGAAGCGATGATGAAGAGGAAACTGTCTTTTCATTTTATGAAAGTTGTGTATGTTCATAGTTTTAAAAGCCAAAGAATTATACAAGGCTTGTTATTTAAAACACACACACACACACCTCTCTACTGATCCACCAGCTCTCCTTGGCTCAAGGAGAGCTGTCTCCAAGTCAAAATAAGGACTGTTATATCACTTCATGGCTGGGACCTTATTGAAAAGAGCCTATAAGTTCTCGAAAAAGTTTGCCCTGAATTACTATTAGTTACAGAGGAAAATAAGCAAAGGTGAAAAACACTGCAGCTATTGGCTCCATGAAAAAAATCAGAAAAGAAAAAAATGTAATCATAGCACGCTAAATGGATTATCTATGATCAATATTTATATAGTGATTTAAATACTGAATTTTGATTTAAAAACTTTTAAAGCCTAAGACAAGTTTCAAAGGATAGAGGAGGAAGAAAAATGTATATAAGAAGGGGTAGAGACAGATAGGAAGTGAGAGGGCTCAGTGCTTGTTTTCTATAGTAGAAAGATAGACCATAACTAGAATAGATACATCAGAAACCAGCAACATGATCATATTATTTAGAAATGTAGAAATACCTATCAGAAGAAACAGCTATGAAAGAGTTGAAATTAGGTCCTGTCTAGGGAACAGAGACTGAGGAACAGAAATGGTGGCTCAGTAGAGATGTAGAGTGTGTGTGTGTGTGTGTGTTTTAAATAAGACGTATAATTCTTTGATTTTTAAAACTATGAACATGCACAACTTTCATAAGATACAAGTGCATTTTTATTGAAAGCAAATACCTAGTAAAAATCCTATAATCCACTAATGACAGCTCTTTACTGTGCTTATATTCAAGGGAGTAATCCAAACATGTTTTGACACTGCACACCAAATGTCACTCCATTCATTTGATTTCTAACATTTCTATGACTGCAATGGCAATTTACTGTGGCTTCGAGATGGCTCTAAGATAATTCCAAAGCTTTCAGTGAAAATTGGTCCTCTTAACTCTGTGCATAAATTTTCTCAGGCTCAAGCTGACCAAGTGGCAATCAAAACGAAACACAAATAGGATGTTAATATTGCCTTATTGCTCAGAGAGCATAGGAGAAAACAAAGAAAATACAACCGCCACTTATAACTTTAGAGGGAACAGTTTCCTACTGGGATGATTACGTGTTGTCAAAATGTATGTATTCATTTGAATGAAAAAAACAAATGCTTATATCTACTATATGCCAGGCACTATGCTAGGTAACAGCAAATATAAAAATGCATAAGACTTATGCATTTGCCTTAAATTCATATGAATGCATATTGAATTAAACTCATTCAAGGAATTTATAATCAAGGACATTAAACACTAGAAGCTCTCTTAACTGACTCCATTTATGCGACTTGTTAGACTAAGCCCCACTAGCCATTTCCTCTTTAACACAATGACTGATATCAGTCCACAGCATGTTGAACACTCAAGCTCGTGACTCTTCTTTCACCATTAGCTTCTTCACCCACCAGCTGAGTTGTATTCCTATGTAGGGGAGTAAAAAAAATTCCTCTACCCTCTTAGGTTCAGTAGTTGAGCCTGTGAAATAAACTGGGGAAAAAAAAGACAGCTTAACAAGAGAAAAACAAAGAATATATTAATGCATACATCATGTGTTCACACAGGAGAACTCAGTGATGGGTACCTCAAAAGGACGGTAAGAACCTGATGCTTACACAGCATCTCAACACGTTCCTTCACTTAATGCGGCCAACTGTGTTCAGCAAAACCAACTGATAATGTGCATTTCCATAGTGGCTGCCGATACTTTGCAAAAACTGGCCCAATTGGGGGATTTCAGAAAAGATCTCACCCTTTTGATGACTATTTTCTAGAGCAATCAGTTAACTATTAACATAGCAAAAAGTAATTTATATTAAAGAAAAAAATTGACGAAGGTCCTCAAGAAAAGGAACATGAAATAGATTAGAATGTTAGAACGCAAGGGAAGGGTCTTAGATGCCATATGACCTATCCAATTAATTAAGAATAGAGATATACTTGAAGTAGAAGAAAAAGGGTAAATGTAGTTCTGAGTGGTCGTGGTAGTAGTAATTAATTTCTGACAGAAATTGAAAATACGTCATCTCAAAGCTTTACCTACTAGGTCACAGGCTTTAATTTTAGCCATCATAAGGCTAAAATTCAAGCAACAGTATGTGCCATGTGACAACTTCGTTTTCTCTGAAATGATTCAAAAAGAAAAAGTAAAAAATATATTATGGCAGACAGCTTATATTTAACTTTGAGTCTTATTTGTGTTTAGTTAAGTTAGGATATAGTGACTCAGATAATGCTTATTAATTACGTTTAAGAAATGTCACAATCTAGTCCTGAGACATATAACAAGGATTCTTTAATTTTATAGACTAGGGTGGGACAAAACTAGGTTTATAGCTGTGAGTATGCGAAACACAGAGTTTATTCTTGTATTATTATTTATTAATTATTGTATTATTTTCCATACAAACAACTGTAAAGCTACTTTTGTATACCTCAGAAAACTGGGTTATAATTCTCATTCTCTATTCATTTTCATTACAAACTCAAAGGCACAGTCCCACTATGGTTCATATAAATATACACACACACACACACACACACACATATATATATATAAATAGATGGGCCTCATGAGAGCAGAAAGCTAACCTAACAATTTACCTCACTTTCGGAATATGGTTTTACCAGCATCTGAAAATCCATCTTCCTTATCAGTCATTCTTTCTTCTAGGAGACTCAATCCTCTCCCAACACCCATCCTATGATTCCAGATTTTGCTTTTTCCTTTTTCCCCCTAGGAGCTGGCTAATAGTACATTAAATAACATAGTCTAAAAATTCTTAAGTTTGAGATGATGAGTTATATAAAATTTTCAATTCTGTAAATTTTAAATTCTGCATATTGGATTAGAGAATAGGAGAAACAACTTTATTCTTTTCAAAAGAGAGAAATTTATATTTATATCCTGTAACTTAGTTTAGCTGATCTGGTGTTTTATAAAATTACACCCTTGTAACAAAAAATATAAAGCACAGAAAAAATAAACAAAATCATAACCAAAGAACTTATATACAATATGCATAACCCATGGACACAGACAGTAGTAGAGTGAAGGCCTGGGGTGAGGAGCAGGGGGGCTGGTGCAGAGCAGAAGGGCTCAGTGGGGGGGGGGGGGGAAGAGGGCATGTAATACTTTCAACTATAAAGATAAATTTTTAAAATCATAAAATATAAGCTTGAAAGGAAATTTAAAAGTCATCTAGTCCTATCACTTCTGCTTGAACCCTCTTTACAGTTTTCTCATCAAGAAGTTGTTCATTGGTTTCAACATTCTCCCAAAACAAGGAATTCTACGTTCTGATGAAGCTCCATTCTATTTTTAGAAAAACAATGACAGGTACTGTGAGAGGAATCTTTCTATTTTTTTTTTTTTTAAATATATCTTTATTGATTTCAGAGAGAGGAAAGAAGAGGAAGAGAGACAGATAGAAACATCAATGATGAGAGAGTCATTGATCGAGCCCACAACCCGGGCATGTGGGATCAGGGAATCGAACTCTGATCGCCTGGATCCTAGGTCGATGCTCAACTGCTGAGCCACGCCCGGCCTCTCCCATTTTTTTGATTGCTATCCTGAGGCCAAGTGTGTCTTAAGCCAAGGCTCAGAAATTCAAAGGCAACCATTTCTTTCCAAGCCCATTCTCTCTGTTCCATTGTCCCAGACATACTTGAAAGAAGCAATGAGACCTCAAGTCATGCTTCCAAAATCTTCAGTTTTCTGCCTACATCTTTAGAAATACCAAAGATGCTTTTTTATAATTTTCAGATATCATTAGTGATATTAGTTAGCCCCACTACATAAATATGCATTTCAGCAAATTCTACTTTGTAAAGTTACCGATTTTCTTGTGCGTGTAATTATCATGAGCCATTTTTGTTCTATGTATAGTTGCATCTATGATTTTCACTCAAAAGAGAATCTCCAATTATAAAAACCTGTTATTAGCTTTGAGAAAAAACAAGATGTCACAAGGACAAGTTTTTGAGTCCTAGAGCATGCTGCTAATGATTTAGCAGTTGGTTTTTTGTTAAGATATATAAAGGCAAACAAATAAGCAAATCTATATTCTTTACCATACAACCAATATAGATGGTTACCAGGGTAAGTGATTGCTAATAAAGTTAGGCCTACTAATGGAAAACATTCTAACAAACTGAAATGGATGACAGTAAAAAGCAACAATTAGTCTGTCCTTAATAGAATTTCTCTTCTTCATCAAGTTTTGCATTAAAAATTATCAAAGTTCCTATGTCAAGAATTAAATCCAAAATGTTATGATCTTACCAAACGTATGCATTTCATATTAGCGGAATCACATTCATTTAAATAAGAAACAGCAAAGTTTTCTTTTCTAGGAAAGATAGAAGTCTTCACTTTTGTGACATTATGATAATATTTTAGGAAATGTTCTCTCTGAACTGTAATATAGATGATGAACTATTCAATTATTACTATTAATGTCTCTCAAAATCAATCTCTCCTTATGTTTGACTTTGTTTTACATCTATGATCAGTTTGCATTTAAATCTTCCATCCTAGTAAAACTCAAAATGAATTTGTTTATTGAAAGTTCAAGATGCAGCAATTTGTTCTCCAGATTTGATACAGGGGTTTGTCATGATTAATTTGCTTCAGGCTTTTAGTTTTGCTGATTTGGATTCATTTTCTAGTTCCTACTCCTTAGAATGCACTCTGTTCTGTCCTTTGTGGATCGATCTACAGAAACGTGCAGCACAGCAACTACTCAGGTTTTCTACCTGTCATTGCACAAGTTGCTGAAGCAAAACATGTACAGGTTGAAAATTTGATGGAAAAAATCTTACATTTTTTTCCTTCTCTCATCCATAAAATAAGAGAAGAGGCATTCAGCTAGAAGAATGCCAAAGTAACTGTATCAAGTAGAGGCACAGAAATATCCCTTTTTATAAGGAGGGTGATGCAATCTTTTTGATGGAGTCAGCCATCGTCTGTGTGCAGATGTGTCAGTGGCCTAGACAGCAACAAGCAGTGTGGACAATCACGGTCATGAAGAGAACCTTAAACTCTGTCTGAATACAAACTCGGGTTACTTTATTCCTTAGAATATATCCCTATATTTTTCTTCCTGAACTTTTCATTCAGTGAAATGGAATATTACACCACAGTGGCATCTCCTAATTGGAGTTGACCATAAAGGCCAAATAAAAGAAACTTCACATTTTTGAGAGTTGCAGAAAGTTGCCACTGCCTAAAAATGTTTCTCTCTCTTTGAATTATTTATGAAAATTATTTCCTTACCTGAGTGGATATGACATTTTCAGCTTTACTGTTAAGAGCACAGGATACAATTCAACAACCCATTTTATGAGGCTTTCAGAAAAATAAATATGCAGATGTGGTTCTGCTCTCATGTAAGATGTAGGGAGGGGAATCTACTTCCCATTATATGTGTAATATGCCTATACTGTAGCATAGAGAGAGAAATAATGCATCAGTCTATTAGCATCTGGACCAAGCTACTAGAAACAAATGACAGATTTGTACTACAGAAGCAGACAGGATGGCTCTGTCCAAAGATGATGGGCTTTGCATTCACGTAAACCTGAATTAGAATCCCATTTCTGCCTCATGCTAGTACGGTAAATTTAGATATGTCGGTTTTCCCATTGTGAACTGGGGACAATGTACACTTCATCAAGTTATCAGGAAGGCACTTATGGTGAGACAATGAAGGATACAAAGAAACCATCCAAGCCAAGAGTCTTCTAGGGTGAGAGACCAGCAGGTGCAAAGGCCCAGTTTCAGGAGGCATTTGACACGATGGAGTAGAAAGAAGGCCACTGTGACTAACAGACTACAGGAAGTGAGGAAGGCGAGTGTGGGGACACAGGCAGGGTGAATCCTACAGGACCTGTTGCTCACTTGCTCATAGTTCACTAGAATCTGTCAGTTTACTGGGACATTAAGTCTAATACCTTTCAGGTACGAAAATTAATGTATTTAAAAAAAAATCAGAGCCATCTATATTATTCAGCGTCCTGATCTTTTCTCTCTCCAGGGCAGAGCTAAGGCTACTTGACCCTTAGCTTCCATTCTACCCAAATCTGTAGGATCAACCTTAAAACCTAACAAGTTTGTTAATAATTTCTAAGAAAAGGCTTCAGGACACAGAAAATCAAGAAGGGTGACACTTTGCAGGGCTATAGATTGCAACTGTGGACGCCAGCATTCCACCTGAAGGTCCAGGTGGACCAGTCTACCACACAGGTGCCAGCACTAGGAGCAGACCAGACTGGCCACGCTGTGGTTCATAAGCTATATCACCACCACGAGAAAAAAAGCTACATGTGCCCAGCTGGAGAGGAGCAGGGTCAGGATGGAGAAAATCCAAAAGATTGAACATTTTCCTTAGAGGTACCACGTCATCCAAAAGAGATCATCGAAACTGCCAGCATCAGTGATGCTCCAAGTTGACTAAAGTCTGTTCCCTAGCCCATGCAGGGGTTCAGAGTATGCCCTGTGAGTATGACTTACTACTCTGGCATAAGGATTATTTTGAGCTGAAGGCAATTTAGATAAAGCAAACACAAGAGGGGGGTCTCTGCCAGCCATCACTACACCCTGCCCCCCTTCCGCGTTGGCCAGAAAGCAGAACATAAATACATAAATCCCTCTTGTGAAGGTACACACGCCCCAGCTTCCCCTATTGGGAAGGGTATAACAACCTTATTACCAGAGACAAAACGGCACCAAGAAAGAGTCTGCACCAAGAAAGAGTCTACACCAACAACCCTTGCAAACTGGCCCTTACCTACAGTTAGTTTCGCCATATAGTTACCTTCCCACAATTTGCCACCCTTAGAAATTGAAAGACCTTTTCTTTTGTCTGGTCACTGCTCTACATATTTACTGTTCTTTTATTATGTTGCTACATAAGCCCAAGTTCTAGCCACCCCTTTGAGCTCTCATCACTGAGTTCTGTGTGTTTGCATGATGCATACACTGATTAACTCTGTTTCTTTTGCTAATCTGTCTTTTGCCACTCAAGTTCTTCCTTCTCTATACCCATCTACCTTATGTTCAGTAAGATGAAAGCTCATTCATTGTTGAAAGTAAAATCACAAACATAATTCTAATTATGTTTGTTAATAATTTCTTTCTAATACAGGCATAAGACTTCAAGTCATTTCCAGTTGTATATATTATATCATATAACAAAATAAAAATATCATGTATGTGTGACTAAGCAGAATTCTAAGTTGGGAATCCAAACACAGAAAAGGCAGAGCATATTAACAAGGCACTACAAGCAGACGATTTGCATTAAGGATTTTCAATCAAATTTTAATTTCAGCTGCTTATTTGTAACCAAAACACCTCAAAAATCACTTAGGTGTAAAAACAGGAAGAACTGATTATTTAATTGTAAATGTTTCAGACATGCAAACTTACATAAAAATGGAGTAAAAGATTTCTTAAAGAATAAAATATTTATTTCAGTTGATTTCTCTAACCAATCCAATACACCCTTTCCCCTCTCATTTTTAACGTTGATATTAAAATTGTTTCATTTTCATTTTCTTTCCTTAACTTCTTTCCTCTGAAGCAATCTTTTTCTGGGAGAGGAAAGATAACCTAATAGATTTTTCTCTTTAATTTCCTGCGTTTTGTGAATTTTTAATGCTAATGCTTTAAAGAATTCCTCTTATTTAAATAAGATATTTGATAAAAAGTATTCCAGATAATCTTTCTACTAAATCTTTAACAGCAAAGCTTAAAAAAAAGTTATTACCATATGCTCTTTAAAGCCTAAAGCAAAGATCTGGTATGGAATTGAGAATCATAATGAGGTCAATCTCAATTCCATCAATGTTATGTTCCATTAAAATCAAATCCCATCACATTCCTCATTTCAACCCAGCATGGCTTGGCTCTGAGGTTTGTTCAGAATGCACTTAAATTAGAAGCGAAACATTAACATTTTATCATATGAATACCACTAATGGCTCAGAAGATTAGCAATAACACATTTCAGGAGACTTCCTCTACTGAAAATGTACTTTTAATAATATTCCCACAGACCTAACTGTAACTGTGGGAGGTGTGGTTTCAACTAACAAAGTTCAGGAGCTCTTGTTAAAAAAAGGAAGAGAGAAAAGTCACCATCAGCGAAAACCCTTTAATGAAAAATCCAGTTCCATTTGCCATTTCACCAGAAAATAATTCTTCATTTAGACCATCCCCAATTAAGTGAAATAAAGGAGGTGAGTAATCAATCATCCTAAATAGAGTATTTGTGACTTATGAATCTGTTAGTTTGGGAGGGTGTTGGGTGGGTGGGAGGAGGGGTTTAGGTTTTCTCTACTGCCTAGTAAGAAATGGTACGAACTCATCATGATTCCCTTATCCTCTCTATCCTTTATCTGAACATCTAGTTAAGACCATCTTTCAGTCTGCAGTCTGAAGAAGGCTGGCCTCACCATAAACAGCTTTAGGGTTGCCCCTATTGTGTGCCCAGCAGCACATCACCAAGAAGGAGGAATAAAAGATGGTCCTTAACTTATGGCAGGAATGGAGTCTTTCAGGGCCTTGTTTCCTCTGAATGAATTCCAGGTCTTCAGCGCCTAAATTACAACCAGCGCTGTTCTAGATGCCTCGGATACAGGAGCCGCGGCCTCGTGGAGACTGTAATATATACCGAAAGACCAGAAATGCATGGAATTAAAGACCTTTAAGCTAGAAGTTCTCTCCAAGGTCGTGAAGAAGGAATCGTTTTACATTTGTAAGAACTAAATCCCAAGGAGTTGAAGTGCCTTTGTGCAAACCACAAAGCTTGTTAATATTCTGCTGGGACTAGAATGGGAAGCCCGACTCTCAGCCGAGGCTCAACCTGAATATGAACAAAGAGAAGAGCAGCAGGGAGAGGCTGCCAGGATACTAAGTTTGCAGGCATCCGCGATACAAAGACTCCAAGTGCGGAAAATCCTTTTCTCTCCAAATTTTCATTACTGCTGAACTCACCTGTGCCTAGAGTATTAATCTGTAACAATCTAATCCAGAGCAGATGTCTGTTAATCCAAAATATGTTGAATATGGGTTTCCACTCATATACATGAACGGAACCAAACTATGTCACCCCAAAACAAGCATGTTTGCTAAATTATTTTAGTGAGCTGAAGGCCATGAAGTAGCGGCAAACTTAGGAAAAGCTCTCTCTAGCCTCCCCCTGTTCTGCCTACAGCAGGACATAAACTCCTCTTTTACTGGAGGCCAACTCTCACCAGCCCAGAGATGACACCAGAGGAATCTGTAAACCAAACTCACCTCGTAGTTCCCTCCCAAATCTTCACCTTCCCACAGTGTGCCCTCCTTGGAGGCCTAACACTGTTTGCCTTTGTCTGATCATTTCTCTACACATCTGTTGGGCTTTGTAGGAGATGGTATATAAACCGGAGCTCCGAGTCACCATTTCGAGTGGCCCTTAAAGGCTTCCCTGTGTGAAGGCTGTGCCATGTGCTAATAAACCCTCTCTCTCTCGTGACCTGTCCTGTGGTTTACAGGTCCTAGCTGAATATCTAAGATGGGAAGAGGTAAAGATTGGCCTCTCCTACACACATAAATGCCTTCCCAGGCTTAAGGGAACTCTCACTATCCTTAAGCTCCCTGGAGCAGTGAGCTAAACAGAGAGGCACTGAACTGGACACTATCGGAACACGAGGCTCCGTCCTGGCTGAGCTGGGGGCTCTCTGTGCATCAGTTCCGAGACCCTTAAGAGTGTCTTCTCAGAGAAGTCAGTGCCATCTGCGGTCCCACCTTGGCCATGAGATTCCATGTCTGCTTTATGATCTGGAAACAAGTGGAGATACGCAAAGAGAAGCAGCAGGAAGAGAGGAAGCCAGAATTAGGGATGCTACAGATGGAAGAAACTTCAGGTGGGGACCCCTAAGTTTTGGCATCAGCAACAAATTTTTAAACGTATTCTTAAACCATTGGTTCCTTGTTATAAAGGTTAATCTGTAATGTTAAAAATATACACCGCATATTACGCCTAACACAATTAGCATTTTTCTGAAACTATCATTTTTAAGAATTCTAGAGAGTAAATTCAGCTTCTTTATTTTTATTAGTACACAAGCAGTATACTAAATCTGTTGCCAACCAGTTCTTTACTATAAATTCAAGTAGTGTATAAGTGAATTTACTTTTAAATATTTGGTCAGTAACTATAAAAAATGGTTCAAATATGCCTAAATGCTCTGTCTTTCCAATTGGGCACCCTCACTAAAAAAAAAAATAAGAAAAGACAGTATAAGAAGTTTAGTTCCCTGACTTCCCCACATACCTGAAATCTTCGAAATATATATTTCCCAAAGAAACAGAGACAGAGACGGAGAGTTGGAGAGAGTGAAGGAGAGTTGGAAGGTGGGAGGGGGGAGGGGGGAGGGAGGGAGGGAAGGAAGGAGGGAGGGAGGGAGGGAGGGAGGGAGGGAGGGAGGGAGGGAGGGAGGGAGGGAGGGAGGGAGGGAGGGAGGAGCTAGATAGTAAATACAGACCCATAATGCCTGGAAAAAAGTCTCAGTAACTGATTCAAAAAGGACCCATTAAATTTTCAGAAGGTGGCTAACACAGCCATAACTGCATAACTGAAACAAAGCACACCATGTTTGAAAGTAATTTCTTAAAACAGTGGATGAAGGTATTAAATATTTGCTGTGTGAAAAGGACTGGTAGATGGGAATTCCTAAATATAGTAAAAAATTTTACTATTTTTAAGGCCTATAAATTGCATTAATATGATGTATATTTAGTGTGCTGCTTTAATTGCTTTATTTTAAAGCTAATAAAATACTTACGTAAGACATTCAGTGGATTATTCCTCAACCCTATCCCCCAATTCTATTTTTTTCTCATTAGATCTCAAATAACTCAAACTCTAATTTGGCTACTTGGAATTTTTTTCAGAAACCTAATCATTATGACAAATATATCTCACATAATTTCTGCTTTGTAATTTATCATTATTTCCTTTGTTGAATTCTTTCTGAAATCTAACCATTCTATTAAATTTTCTTTGATGTATTAAAAAATTATTATTTTCCCACCCTACTTAAGAAACTTCCATGACTCACCCTTTACTTGCCACTATCTGAACAACACTCATTTGTTTTAATCTTACCTTTTATAAGTTGTGTTAATATTTTCACCATTTCATATATGGCCTGTGCCTAAGTTTGAAACACCATCATATTTTTGTCTTATTTAAGGTAGCCTTTGTTAACCTAATCATACTGCGAATGTCCAGGTTAATGCCACACAGCCTGTGGTGTATTTAATAGCACATAATTATGCCAATTAATAGTTTTCTGTCCATTAATGTGACAAAGTTATAAATTCAGTGCTCTGTATTATTTTCCTCCTATTCTGTTTTTAGTTTAATACCATCTATTATAACATCTTACAAAACCCTACAGGACCGAGGAAATCACTTGCTAAACACTTCATGAGTGTCATTGCTTCTGAAGGTTTGTGCCTTTCCATTACCCATGTCCTCTAACCTAGACTTTCACAACCTAAGGAAAGTGGTCATAGGGCCAAATCAAGGAAACATATAACCTTTAATGGTAAATTTTTAACAAATGATACATAAGATGATCATGTAAGATTCATTTAAAAATAGCCCAGCAGGCATGGCTCAGTGGTAGAGCATCGACCCATGAACCGGAAGGTCATGGTTAGATTCCAGGTCAGGGCACATGCCTGGGTTTCAGGCTCAATCCCCAGTAAGGGGTGTGCAGTAGGCAGTCAATCAATGACTCTCTCTCATCATTGATGTTTCTATCTCTCTCTCTCCTTTCCTCTCTCTGAAATCAATAAAAACATATTTAATAAATAAATAAATATGCTCAATTGCCAAAAGATGATGTTTTACTCAAGGACACGTGAGCCACTGATGGGAATTAAAATATAAAGGAAAGAAAAGTAAAAGAAAAGATAAACATGTTTTCTACATCACCAAACACATGTTCCACACTAAAATATAACAGGGAAACACACACACCTATGCACCCACCCAACAGTACACAGTTTTATGACCTTTTCATATTAATTAAATGCCCCCGGAATTAATTTTATGACACAGTATGTTTGGGATGGAAAAAGGAATGGAACCCTTCAATACAATAATCCACTCTTTGCTGAAATTTTAAGTAACACCTAAGTCTTCAGAGCCAGGAAGCTTTGCAAATTTCATTGATTACTTTGACTGATGTAAACTGCAAGTGACTGCATTGTGTCAGGCGACTCTCAGCCAGTTCCAGCTGACTCTGCAATGAGCCGCTACATGGTCAAAAGCACCGTAAGGAACATATCTCATCTTTAACTTCAAGCAATAGAGCTCAGTCTGCCTTGTTTTAAATTAAACACCCCCTAAGTAATTGTACTCAAGATTTGAAAAGTTTTTGCTTCCTTAAGCAGCACGAGCATGCACTAATAGCTTTCCCTTTTATAACTTTGAGAATAATAACCATTTGGCAGACCTGAGAAGAAAGGTAGCCTTCAAGGTGTAGACCTCAAAGCAAGGAATGAAAACATAAAAGCTGTTATGGTCTGCTTTAGACATCTTAGACTAGAGAATAATGGTCTCCGCTCCTGTCCTCATTCCTCCTGTGATCAGAGCTCCATTTGCCGTTAATGGCGATTCCTTCTATAGGAGGCCTTTTAGAGGACGTGTGGATTCTGAACAGAATCACAGAACTGAAAAGTGTCACTGAATGTAGCCTCTGGACTGCTCACCACTTGTAGTTCATAGACAAAGGAGAAAAGAGAAGCGATACAATCAGCAGGTATTCCAAGAAGCAAGCAGGCCTGAAATGGTATCTAAGTAGCACAACGCAACACACAAAGATGCAATCCACATGCCGTAAGGCTCATATCCAAGCAACCTTGCTTACTAGCCACAGGAACTGAAAGAGTTTCAGTCTCTCTGAATCTGACTTTTTTCATATGAGAAAGCATGATAATATAATTCCCACATTGCATATCTACTGTGGTTATTATGTGAGATCAAATCTGTGGGACACCTAGGGCAGTGCCAGGCACCTAGAAAGTGCTCAATAAATGGTAACTTAAAGGTGACAATGGCAGTGAAGATGACAAAGAGGATGCTGATGTGTGATGGCCACTATTATTAAGACTATGGTCCAGTGTGTTACGCTCTTTATTGTCTTGGAGCTTTTATACACTCCATTCACTCCCCTTTTGACTGACTGTCTCCTGTCCTTTTCACCAAAATGTCATCATTCTGAAAAATTAGCCAAAGCATTAATGCCTCCAGGGAGACTGCCCTGAATCCATCTGATTTGGGCGCTCCCCTTCTGCTCTCCACATCAACCAGAGCAAACCGTAGATGGCTCGGTAAAAGCCACTTGGAAAGCTGAGTTCTAAAATGGGATTTAAAGATGCTTAGGTTTCTACACATTCCAGATGCTGTGCTGAGGAGCGAGAGTAGATGAATAAGTGAGATATGATCACAGGCCATAGGGATGTTCCCAGTCTAGACCTAGAGCTACACCAACATTGTGACAAGAGCTGCAACAGAAGCATGTATATAATTCTGTGAGAACACAGGAGGGAGAAATTAATTAAATCAAAGCAAGACAGAAGGAGAAGTTCTACAGAACATTTCAGTTATAAAATAACATCTTAGTTGGACCTTAAAGGGTAAGGTACAAAAAGATTCCTAAAAGGATCTTACCACAACAGCTTGTCCTCGTATTTATACAGACAAACCATCTCTAAGGAGTACTGGGGACACAGACAGCTCCCACTGAAATAGCAATATATTTTTCCATTTATGAGCAAATAAAAGACAAAGAAGTAGGATGGAATAGCTTATATTTAGCCTTTCGTTTGTTCCAAGGGTGATTTTTAATCAAAGCAAGGCGCTACGATGTGAGCTCAAAGGTAATTTGGGCACTAGTATCAGCTCAGGTGGTGGGCAGGTTACATTTGCTCCTCAGTGATGAGACTGCTGGGTGGTTAAATGAATTGATGATTGCATATTGCTTAGAAAATACACAGTGCTGGAGCAATGCCATAAATTACGGTTGTTCAATATACTCAGGAGACAAACTTATCTCCAAACAGAAGGTCTCCAAAAGATGGACTACATTTAAGCACATTTAAGAGCTTTCTTTTCCACAACAAAGATGAAATTTTTAGCTAGATTTATTCTAAAGCCATCATAATATCTAAAGATAATCTTTTAAAAATGACATTATAACTGAATAAATCTGAAATTGCTCATAAATTCCACTTACAGGAAACTGGAAGGAAAAATGCATTAAGCTAAAACATTTTTGCCATCTCACTTAAAAATAAATTAAAAGACATGGAAAGCTTCCCATGGAATTTGTAGCTGTATAGGGGAGAGCAAACAAGAACCAAATTAAAGCTATCTAACGCATATAAACATATAGAGAGGGTTCTTTTAAAAAAGGTGATGGAAGAAAGTGCTAGGAGAAACTTACATCTGACTTGAAAGTCAACCAGTCCTCACCTCAAATGGTTTTCAGCAAAGTTTGTTAGTCTCCATTACTCTATCCAACATTTATAAAAGATTAAATGGAAATGAGATTAATATAATGATGATAACAATATTGATAATACCTTACATTTTTATTATACTTTCTAGTTTACACAGTAAATTTAACTATCTAATGTAGTACTCAAAACACTGTGAGGTGGATAGGACAGGTGTTTTGGTTTTTTTTCTTAATATTTAAACAAGTGAGGCAAAAAGAGGTTATATGGCTAGAAAGGTTGGAATCCCAGAGTTGATAGGTGTCAGAATCTCGGTGACAGCAAGTTCTTCTAATTTCTAGGCTAGTGACCTAATGACGTTATTTTCAAATATTGAGAAGAGTTTGTAAAAACCTTTATCTAAATAGCAAAATTTAAAAGAAATAACAAAGCAGATTTATTTTCATATTAAAACACAATTAATATTTATACTATTTAATTTTTAAATTAACAAAAATTATTTTAAGAAAAATATATCTGCACAATAAACTGGAGAGGTAACAATGAATTAGACAAGCCTTTCCAAAAGATGCTGGTGAGTGAGCTATGGGGAAAAAAGTTTTATGGCAAAACATATTTGGGAAATGCTGCTTATTAGGTCTATTTTTTCTGACTCTATATAAATACACAAAAAAAAACTCTAAAAATATCTCCAGTCAAAAACCCATGGCCTCCAAAATCCACATTTTCCCATATTCTATCTCCGTGTTCTTAAACTGGGATGTGCGCTCACTTGAGTTAAGGGTAGACGACCATATGACAGAAATACCACGGACTACAAAGGAAGTCTCGCACGTACCTCTGGAGTGGGAATTACAATGTGATTTCACTAAAGAACAAAAGATATAGAACATCATTTTTAAATTAAAACAAACAAAAGGCTGTTACTTCAAAGTGCTTTGGCTTGTGGGCGGCTGCTCTCCCGGCCTGAAGAAGCCTGGGAGTGGGAGTCCCCTGCCCTCTGCCACCCCAGTGCCCTCGCTAGAAATGTTTGGGAACAAACGGGATCTGAAACCTGGAGAGAACTGGTATGTTCAATATTCAAAACAAGATATACACCTTCTTAGGTCTGGATCCATCAGTTAAAAAGGAAAAAGAGGAAAACAAGAGAAAAACATGCCTAAAGGAACACTGTTAAAGGACCGCTGCCGGCCCACTGCAAGTTCTGCCGGAACCACGTTTTGGTGTCACTGTGAATGCGAACTGCAGTCCTTGCTGTCCCTGCTCAGACAAGTTCAGGTGGGGACTGGCCATCATTTAACTGTCTCCGTGTCGCTAGCGGAATCATTACAATATTTGCTGAGCCTCTTTCCTGGAGTTTCCTACTGAGGGCTGGCAGCACACAGACGCTTGCACGCACACTCCTCAAATCTAACATCAGAATGCAAAGCCCAAGAAAGAGACAGCCCCTAAGACCTGGATTTTTCCATTCTATGACTCTCAAAGAATTAGGACTCAGAAAGTATTAAGCTGTGTCTCACACACGACAGGCCCTCAAATGAAAAACCAGTAGTCGAACTGCTACGGGAATGAAGAAAGAGGCAGATATTTTTAAAGGAGGCGCCAAATCAAAAAGGTGAAAGAAATGGGAGCTGGCAGGCACGCAAAAAGGACAGTCAAGGGGCAGGGTAAGTAGAGATTAGAAAGAAAATGGAGCGGGGCCTGCTAATTGCTGAGAGGACTCGGAGAGGACACAGAAACTGTGTACAAGCAAGAGAACCCTGAGGACGTCAATCAGTGTCAGGGGATCCTTCAACATTAATAAAGATATAAGTGTAAGGACTAAAAGGGGGGAGGAATTCTTGCTTAAAGAAACTTAAAAGATTCCATCAGAGGAGGAAGGCAGATTTATTTTTCCACAGATAAAGTTTTGTGTACTGTTTGAAATATTACCGCATGTGGGAACTTCTTTTCTTGCTTCTTTCCCCTCCCCTCCCTCCCCTCCCCTCCTGTTCTCTTTCTTATTTAAAATATGTTCTAACAGAACAGTTTTTTAAAAAGAAAATAGATTTTTAAGTGTTACAGTCCCAGTCGACTGGTTTCTTTAAATACATTTATCTTAATAAACTTGAAAAATAATTAACTTGGGGGTAAAGTCTTGCATACATATATCAAAATTGAACCTATCATTAGTTTCTTTTACAAAATAACTTACATGATAGGAACAGATAAGGAAATAAATAACTTAGGATTTCGATATTATATTGATTCAAAGTCCAATGAACAGTACCTAGTTGTGAGAGTTTAGGCCAATTCTTGGGAGTTTAGGCAACTGAAAAGTTAGAGGGCGCAGTCCCCAAGGCTGTCCTCATTTCTGACACTAATTGCAAGTTTGGGGTATTTCAAAACCACCCTCAGGCTCTATAATTCTCTAGAAGGACTCACAGAACTCATTGAAAGCTGTTGTATTTGGTTAGGGTTTATTACAGGGAAAGGATACAGATGAAAATCAGCCAAGCGAGGAAGCACACAGGGCAGGAACAGAAAAGTACCAAACTCAGAGCTCCCATCACCATCTTCCTGTGGCCGTGTTCCTTTCCTGCCACTATGTGACAACCCGCACAGTGCTGCCAGCCCGGGAGGCTCACCAAGCCTCAGTGTTCAAAGATTTTACTGGGGCTCCATTATATAGCATGATTGATTGCTCACATGATTGATTTCCATCATTGTGTTGACTGGTACCATGTGACTCAAAGCCCCCATCCTAAATCACCTGTCATTCTCACATCACAATTATGACCCCCATATTAAGTAATAGATATAAAAGTACTTCAAAATGTCATAATTGCATGACAAATAAAAGTATTAGTTTTTGTCCTGTAGGCTTTCTTTTTAAAAAATCAGACAAGTCCCGCCAAAAAAAGAGACGCATCTATGCTGTAATATAATTCAACAGCGCCTTAAAATGCAGAAATTACTTTAAATTAATTATTTACAGTAAATTGAAAGCTTTGCAATAAGATATTGTTAAATATTAACTCATAAATATTAATAAAATGCATCACATGATGACATAAGTTAATAAAAGCTATTTTTATACCTAGTGCTTGACAGTCCAAAGAAAAACCAACAATGTTATTGTATAGGACATAATGAATTCAGCCTACCACCTCTTCTCTTTAGAAGCTACCTTTGGCTATATATATTCTATTAATTAACAATCTGTGAAAACTTCTAAGTTTTAGGAATAAAGAGACAGATCTCACTTGAGAAGAAGTAATATGGAAAACATGGGAGAATTTTTTCCTTCCTTCCTTCCTTCCTTCCTTCCTTCCTTCCTTCCTTCCTTCCTTCCTTCCTTCCCTCCCTCCCTCCCTCCCTCCCTCCCTCCCTCCTTCCTTCCTTCTTTCCTTCCTTCCTTCCTTCTTTTTTTGGACCACCTTCACCCTTTTTGAGAAATTTCAATTAAATATTTAGTTGGGCCCAGCTGGCATGGCTGAGCGGTTGAGCATCGACCTAGGATCCAGGCGATCGGGGTTCGATTCCCAGTCAGGGCACATGCCCAGGTTGCGGGCTCGATCCCCAGTCGGGGACGTGCAGGAGGCAGCTGATCGATGACTCTCATCATTGATGTTTCTATCTTTCGCTCTCCCTCTCTGTTCCTCTCTCTAAAATCAATAAAATATATATATTTTAAAAATTTAGTCAGGAAGCATTATAGGACAGTATATTAGTTTGAACACATTTAAAGGTGATACAAAAATGTTGTAACTTCCAGTTGTTAAATCACACATAGAAGTAGCTTTTCGTGTGTTAACAGCATTCTTTTAGAGCTGGCAACTCTGTATTGTCATCCATTCCCTTAACCTGCACTGAAAGCCAGTAGATGCCACAGAGATATAAAAGCTTACAATAAAACCGCTAACTAAAGAAAAGCCACGGGACGATCTATAAATAATTGAATGGTAGGATCGAGGACATGCATGTGTGCTTGGGTAAGAAATGTAAAAGAAACAACAGTGGAATGAAACAAAGGACACTCAATGGGCTGGCAGTGCTATTGCTGCTCCTTTAGGCAAGTGGAGTCTGGAGGAGCACGTAGTGAGAAGGAGGTTTTAGAGCCAGGGCTTTCCACTCACGACAGTAACACCGATCCACAGCCCACCCTTCCTTGTTCAAAAGCTGAGCATAAGACCTGAGTTCAGCTCTAGAAACTGAATCTTGAGCCAAACAACACAAAGGCCATAGAGTTTACCCATTAATAACAGTTACATGGAACCCTAGGGCTGCCCTAGGTTCTGATGTTTCTAACACTAGGTTTTCCATTGTTCCTTCAATTTTTCTGGGCAACCCTGAATAACCTTTCAACAGGTCCCAACAACATTCTCACTTACTCCTAAGTAAGTTAGAAGTGGTTTCTGATGCTTGCAATCAATGAGCCCTGACTAAAACAGACCCCGTATCCAAGAATGGGAGACAGTCACAGTACTGACATCTCTTGACAAGAACCTCAGTTCTGGCAGAGATCCAAAAAACATATGAAGATACGATTCCCACCCCACCCCCACCAGTAAGCGATGAATAAAGCCAGGGAGACAGAAATCACATACGGAAAACAATTACGGAACTATGAATAACTGAGTTACTAAACAGAATTCTATTTTTCCTGGGAAATAGTCTGGATTTCCGACTATTCCAAGGATGAAATAGAACTAAATCTCAAAGGCTTTCTGAAAGAAGATCAAGATTCAATAAAAATTAGAATCTAAATAATGGCCCCTGTGATTAGGAGTATAAATAAATGAATGTAGATGGAAAAAATACCTAGTGCATACATTTAAATGAGACTAAATCCATACTGTCAAGAAATGTCTTTGGAGGGGGATATTGCAAGAGTCAGGGTCTCCACTGATAAAATGCACATTAGTAATGCTATGTTCAGGTTTGCTAAAAACAGTGCAAGTAAACGATCCTACCTCTGTTCATCACCAGACATACCCTGTCCACAAGTCTCCACCTAGTCTTCAAAAAAATGGGTGAGCTGGAGGCCAGCATGGAAAAGAAACAGGACAGATCCACAGGGGGGAGTAGATGGAAAAGAAGACCTACAAGAGAAGAGTGAGAGTAATGTCAGGATGAAGGAGTTAAAGGTCAGGAAGAAAAGTTTCCGGAGATCCAACAACAGCTTAGAGAGGTAGTATTTCAGAGATTTCAGAAATGACCGATTTGCCATCAAAGCAAAATATGAAGTAAGAAAGACTGACAAACGAAAACAATTAATGATTAAGAAAACTATTTCATCTTGGTTTTTTAAAGTAAGTCAGACCTTTTAATTTGACAAGATGCTTTCTGCTTATTTGTTTTGTGGGTCCCATCAGACCTAAATTTCTATGACTCGGAGATTTTATGAATAGCTTGATTGGGGGATGGGCCACTCCCCAGGGGGAGTCTGTCTACAAAGGTTAAGAATTGGACAGAAAATCTAGGGAGACTGAGAAAACTTTACTTACCAGATTTTATACTGTATATGATCAGAAGATATACACTGATAATTAGGGTGACTATATAATGTATTATCCAACCTGGGACTCTTTTGAGGGTCATATAGGGGTTACTAATAATTATGTAAAAACAAGGCATGAACCACATAGATATATAGTCCCCTTATTGATAAGCCTCTCAGAGGGAGAAGGGCTCCCAAAAAGCATTTCCCCAAGAGTAATAGCGATTTGGATAGGTATTTTTTAGCTGAGTATTATGCAGGTCTGGGGCCTGAGTGATTGCTCAGACAGCTGCCAAAGAGGAAAGGCCCTTCCCTTGTAGCCCCCAATCTTTGCCTCAGTTTATCCTGTCAAATGTGCTGAACACATATTTCAAGAGTATTGATTTGAAAGGGCACTGAAAATTACTAGTCTGAATTTACAACATCAAAGACAATATTGAATAGTAAGAAGGGATTCTAGAAAGGCAAGACAGTTTCCTCTAAATTTCCCATCTGCATAACTCAGCTTTCCTTCTTCTCACAGATTTCTCCTTAAACTCTTGCCCAAATCTGTCTTCCTTGAGATCTTATCACACTTGCCATGCCCTCATTTTATTATGGCTCCTAAATCCTGAAACAACTGAAGAAAGCCCCTTATATATTCAGAGCTACCCCCAAGCAAGACAGAGCCTCCTGGAGCCTATATTATATTAACCAAAGAAAACATCAGACTGTGTGTCTGGTTCCAATCGTCAGTGAGCTGGGGTAGATGTGGGGAGTAGGGGCTGAATAACCCAGTTGGGTTACAGTCACCCAATGGTGCCAGGGCATTTCCAAACCATGACTGGAGTTGATCTTTCTATATTTAGCCAGAGACAAAGAGATTGTGTGTGGAGACACATAATTTGCCCCATAAACAGAGTCCTGAATGATCAATGTGACAGCAAAGAAATGTCTGAGGGGAAGGTTTAAAACTCTGCTTGGCTCTAAAGCAAGGCAGTGATCACCTTTCATTAAGAGATCAAGATGTGATGAGATTTCCTTTCTCATCTCTCCCCTTTGAACAGAAGGGCCAATGCGTGATAATCGGGGTGGGGAGGCTGATGACGGGGCTGCTATCACCTGAG
This sequence comes from Miniopterus schreibersii, assembly GCF_964146895.1. NCBI lineage: Eukaryota > Metazoa > Chordata > Mammalia > Chiroptera > Miniopteridae > Miniopterus > Miniopterus schreibersii. The sequence goes on along the minus strand of NC_138106.1, from coordinate 25,476,982 downwards.
CATAAGCAGACAGAGGACTTGCTCCTGAGCCAGAACAAAGCACACGGCAAGGAGACCTCACATACTGGGGGCCTTCGATTTCACTAACAGTTCTGTAGAAAACCCAAGTCAGGAATGGCAGAGGTCGGATTGCTGGCTCGCACCCTCCCTCGGTGCCAGCTCCAGGCAATTTTACCATCCAGCTGTTCTGTTTTTCAAAACTAAAGTAATTGGAATTGAACTACAGAGCTTTGCTAAAACCCTACCAATTAACAGTGCGATTTCCCAAATTGCACTGTAATGGGAAAGTGTCCATCAATCAACCCAGTGAAATAACACATTTTCTCACCAGATGTGGGATTTAATATCTTCATAACTCTCTGGATTTACCGCTTACAAACTGTCAGCCCTGCCTCGAGCTCTGAGAATTAATGGACTCCATCCCTGCTATGCAAGGATGGTTTACAGTTGTAAAATATCCCCACCTTCATTTTAGATATATTTACCAGAATGTTCTCTAAGATGTAAGCAGAAAACATGCTACGTGGGAAAATTATATTTCTATTTATAAGGTATATATTATCATTGTCTAGATAAACACAGTTTCAAGAGTCTGAGCACAGTGCACTCTTGTAACAAGAATGACCAGTTTATCTCTGGCAGTGAACAATGAAATACTGAGCAAAGACACAACGGCTTTAAATTTTAGACTTTAGGGTATTCTCTATGGTTTTCTGAATAGAGACCAAAAATATTTTAAGTTTCTCATTCTGTATGTACGTACAGGTCCTGCTGCTCATCCTGGACTAAGAAGAGAATTTAAAGAATCCACATATGCTCAGCTTGTCATCACAGTTATCAGGTACTTTGGTTCTCATTTCAGCTTTCACTCCAATCTCAAACATTTGAGCTGTGGCCAGGATAAAACTGTCTCTTGAAAGCAACTCGGGCAGATTCCTGTGATGCCAGAACCTCAAACTTCCCCGGTGTGGAAACTTATTCTCGCCTCTGCCACACAGGGGGTGATATTGTCACAGTGAAGGTCACTTCACAGGCCTCGCAGGGACTGAATTCATTTAATAAATTCTTCTTCTCCTACTGTGTTGTTCCAGGGCATGTGTGGTGATATGTACAGGGTCTCGGGGCAGAGAGGGGGAGCCAGGAGAGCCTGCAGGAGATTTGAGTGTAGAGTCTTGTGGTGGGAGGTAGGGAAGGTCCCCAGACAAGACAATGTCTGAGATTGTCTTCACAGCACAAAGTAAATATGTTGTCAGACATTGGGGCTGTCTAAATGATTTTAGTTATTTCAGAAAAAACAAAAAACAGTCACAGAACTTCAGCATTTTAAGGAAAGTTAGAGACCACCTATTTCATTCCCTAACTTCAGAGACTCAAAGAATGATTCAATGGAAACTTCACACCCACCATTGCATCAGCTGACACAGCTCACCAGGCATAATGTGTTATCCTAAGTAATGTGTCATTCATTCCCAACTGATAACACTTAATTCTTCCTGAACATATTAGTTGGTTTTAGAAGTTAAAGCACTTTTTTTTCTTCTGGCAAAAGGAAACATTAGAGGACATGAAGAAGTCACCTTGTCTAAATAATAAAGAAATTTTATATATCTCTGTATAATTTATTCTATCAGAGATTAAAATCACAAAGCAATAATTATACATGAAGAAATCATTCAAAACCCATAGAAAAAGACTGAAAAAATACAATTGAGAGTGGTAAAATAAATTCAAATGATTATAAAAATCTCTAACAATAGAGAAATAAATTACTATGTAATAAACAGCATTGAGACAATGTGGTATCAGTATAGAAAAAGTTACGATAGCATTATTCATCATACCACACACTGTCTTAATCCAAGATGAGTCAGAATTAAACTTTTATTGAAAACTAGAGGAAAAACAACATTTCCTCTCCAGCTATGGAGGAGAGATAAGTTCCTGATACTGAAAGAATGGAGTATATTAGGATCTTATCAGAGGCAAGACGGATGAGCACAGATATGCAAAACTAAGGCATCCGAACTATAATGAAGCCATACAATAAATATATCTGATTAAAATACACTATCACACACACGTTTGTGTGTATGAAGAACTGATGTGTTATGCAAATCAGTATCCAGACTGCCATTCACATATAAAGGAGATAAATTTCACATGAATAAAGAGAGAGAAGTGTCATAAGGAAGGAAAGCGCAGAACCTACAGACAATTAAAGATGATACCTAAAGCAACACAGAGGCACCACTGCATACCTACTGGCCTGGCAAATACAATAAAAATATGATAACATTCAATGGGGGGCTTTGGGGAATTAGAATATAAACCTCAGAGGTCACCTACCAGAAGCCTCTCCATGAGCCTGGATCAGGCCAGCAGCATTTTTTTTCCTTACAGTTTTCAAAACACACTTTCAAATATCTTGCCAATGCTTGAAAGTTGTGAGATTTCATGTAAAACTTGGATTTCTAGATTCTCCATAAAAGTGAAAAGTTCTTTATCAACACTGAAACTGTATTTTTCTCAAGGCAACATCCAGGCAAAGCAGAGCAGAGCAGAGCCCACTGTCCCTTCCAGATGCGCCCTTGCTCTCCTCACCACCCCCTGCGGCCACTCACCTGGTCAGCCACACTCACTTATTTTACCAGTCTGGAAAAACAAAGATAAGCTCACATATTCAGAAAATGAGTTTGGGATTTACAATTTATATATTGCTAAAGTTATTAAAAAGTTATTTGTTTTCTTTAAAAATCTATCTGTAAATATTTAATAAGAGTTAAAAATCTATTAATATCTTTTGATATAATAATCCCACTTTGAGAACTTTATTTCAAAGAAACCCACATATATCTTTTGAACCCACCCTGCCCCTCCCTCAAAAAAAAAAAACAGAAAATGCTCACTCAAAATAGCAAAAAGCAGGGTAATAAATCTGAATATCCATTATTATAGGGCGGGGCAAATGTAGGTTTAGAGTTGTGAATAGGTAAAACAGAGTTTATTCTTGTATTACTACTTATTAATTATTGTATTATTTTCCATACAAACAACTATAAACCTACTTTACAGGTTTACCCTGTGTACGAACAGCTGGGTAAGTTAAGGCAGAGCAGCAGGAGACATTTCCATGTAGCTATTACGAATTAAACTAGACTACTACGTGCTTAGTTCTAGGGCAATGTGAGAAAGAGATTAACAAAAGAAGTGATCATATCAAGCAATGCCAACTCCGTGAAGGCCCAGGAGTGAGATGAGAAGTGAATGTGGAATGATGTTGACTGAGCTTATGTATGAAAAATCTTCCACATAAAGGTATTTACAATCATAATAAAAAAATCTCTCAAGGGAGATACCTGTACAATTCCTGATGTTCTCTAGAGGACTGACTTATACAACTGTGACAACATGCTTCTTAGAGACTTCTAACTCAGAGCCCACATAGCCCCTGTTGTGGTTCTTTCCCTGTTCTCACACCCTGAGGACCAAGAACTTCTCCCATGCATCAAATCAAAATCTCTGGAGTTTAAAGAAAATGTATTTTCTCAATGACCTTAAAATTTAAAAGGATGGAATAACTGATCTACACTCATACAAAAATATTGCTTATGTTTGAAGTCATTAGCCCAATTCTAATATTTTATCCCCTATAAGTCAATGAGGCAGGGATGTAGAATGGTGAAAGGCATAGGCTTTGGAACAAGACACAAGCGGCTTTAAATCTTACTTCCAAACCCAAGCCACTTAACCTTTCTGGTCCTCAGCCATCCTTCCTGTTGACAAGGGGGATAACGATTTCGGTCATTAGGAATGTTGCCAGTGTAAATGAGCTAATAAATATGTAGTGCTTAGTTTAGTGTCTAGCCCATAACAAGTTATTATAGCAGTAGGTATTATTTTTATTAAAAACATTCAAGCTTTAGTTTTGTTTTTCTTATGAGCATTCTGATATCAGTCTTAGTTTTCTCTCTATAATAATATTTTTCTCTTCTTAGAACCCTCTCGGGATTTTTACGCCTTTTTCTTTCAAAGTGTGACTTTCGCTATGGGGTGGAAAGGGTTCTGCAATATTAGCTACCAACAGAGTATTGGTATCCTAAAAGGTGAGGCAAAGACTCCATAATAATAGTTGTTATGATCAAGGCATGAAAGGTTTTACTATAACCTTCAGTAATCTGTCCTATAGAAACTATAAACTACTCTAAAGTCTACCAGAGGAAAATCCAGACACTGGAAACTACAGGAAGAGTTTCTCAGTAGAGGAACATTATAACTCCATTTACAAATCAAACAAGTTATAATTTTGCCCACATATACTCCAAACCTTCTAAGGCTTTGAAAGAAAATTCATAACTAGGAAATATAATCTGATACAAGTGCTAAAGATATAAGCATGAAATGGTCAATTAAATTCCCTTTATTTATTTACTGACAACTCAAAGTCCATTTTTAGTGAAACTGATAGCCTAACATTTTTCTCTAATGTTTTAATAATTAACGTATATTTATTTGCATCTGATCTTAAAACTTAATTAGTTTTTTTAAAAAAATTAAATGATTTACAGACTCCAATTGAGGTTAGCTTAAGGTAACAAGAATATAATTGTGACATTTCACATCACCAAAGAGTAAAAAGACCCAAGGCTTGTTTGGAGGTAAATAAGCTTCTGGCTCATGTCCAGATGGAAGTATCACGGAGATGTTTTTCTCCAATGCAAAGGTTTAAGTGCACTTACATTTTAAAATAATAATGATAAAAACAAAAGGGGAAAACATTCTGGTTCTTTTTACTATTCATTTGTGTTTTAAGTAGTTTATATTCCATGGAGACTTTAGTAGAAAAATTTTAGAAGGTTAATGTGAATTTCATTATATTTGGGAGAGGGAGTTCGGGAAAGTATCCTCCTAATACTCAGTGTCTTCAAATCCAAACAGAGCCTTAGACGTAAAATTGCACTCATTACTACTAAGGGTAAGAAACATAATGGAATGTTTTTAAAATACTTGAAACAAACTACATTTGATACATAAACCAAAAATATATTTGTTCTATGACTGTGGAGGGGAAAATGACAAATTTATTTTTGTCAATTGAAAAAAGGAAAAGACAAAGACAGAGACAGAGACAGAGACAGAGACAGAGACAGAGACAGAGACAGAGACAAAGACAAAGACAAAGACAAAGACAAAGACAAAGACAAGACAAAGACAAGACAAGACAAGAAAAGGGAAAAGGTAGAACGCGCTCCATCCTGTGGAGAGACCTACGCCTACCACATCCACTGTATCTGTGCCCTGAGCTTATGAAGACTCCCTTTTGCCTTCATCCACCTTGCTCTATGCTTAGTATAAAGGAAATACTTTATTTTTCCAGTGGAAAGGGTACCGTGGGTTGGAGTATGCTTGGAAATATCAATACAGTAGTCAGGACAATGTGAAGAAAGAAGTCCTGGCTGGAATGCTGGGGCACTCAGAGTGATGTACTTTTGACAACCCTGCATACAACTGCCAAAGGAGCAATATTCATTCAAAAGAGGCACATCCCAAAGGTGTGAAATGATTGTGTGTGCCAATCTGGGTCCCTCTAGAATCTCATCTGTTCTGTCATATTAGAGAAACTGAGTCAACTTACCTGATTTGGCATTTCCAAATTTTATTATCATGGGTTTATCATACCAATGCATTCAAAGCCCCACTCATTTGTTTTATATTGGATATATATAACCTGACGGCTTCATTAGAAAGGAGTTTATTTTCAGTATATATTTTAAGGATCAACTGCTGAATAACAGAACCAGTAATAATCTCTGTGTGCATGATACTGGTAACAATTCTGGTAATAATAGCAACTACGATTTACTGAACATAGCATGACAGATACTTTAGATACGATACAGAACCTTCTTAACAACCGTCCAAGGAAAGTACACATTCTTTTTACAGTTAAGGAAGTTGAGTCTCAGATAAGTTAGGTAAATTGGTCAAGATGACAGAGCTAGGAGTAGCAGAGTTGGGACTGGAATCAAAGCTCACAACTCTCCTCCACAATGTGAAATTTTTGAGACTTCAGAAGTAACTGCAGTCACAAACATAACCATCTTGAAAAACAAAAGCCTTCTAAAATATGGCCTTAAATCACATTTTAATTATTCTGGCTATGTACTATTTTCCCAACATCCCAGGCAGGACTAGACTTACGAAAACCACCGTCTGCTCCACTGAAAAACAGTTTCATCAGCACAGAATGCAATCTAGTGGTTCCTCAGCAGGGGACAAAAATCACCCTCAGTTATAAAAGCTTGTTAACTAGAGATTGCTTTTCAGTTGACTATCTCTATTCAACATTAGATAAATCCTAATTAACTATAAACTATGAAATGATTCAATGTTGACCTGTACCCCGAAGCAGAATTTTCCAGGTTGGAAGTTCTGTATCTGATCATGAAACAATTTATTTTTTTAGAATGGAAACATTTCCTCCTTAAATTTTTTTAAAAAGGTAAAATTTTAATAACATAAATGGAAAATGTATTTTATAATTCTAATTATTTCACCTTTGCTGGAAGCGTATGTAAAAACTTGTTTTTGTTATTGTCTCTGTGTCTTTTTCTGGTTCCAATTATCTAACAATTTTTTTTAATCCTCACCAAAGATATATTTTTATTTATATTTAGAGAGAAAGGAAGGGAGAGAAAAAGAGAGAGAGGAGAGAGAAAGAGGGAAACATCAATCAGTTGCCTTTCTTACACACCCCGACGGGATCAAACCCACCACCTTTTGGTGTAAGGAACGAAGCTCCAACCAACTGAGCCACTGGGCCAGGGCTCTAGCAATGTTTAATAATATTTAATAATAGATCACATATTTTGGTAATTAACACAGGAAATTATTAAAATTACAAATATTATTCATAGCTATAGCATATTTTCTTATCTAGTCCCAAAAAATCTGTAGATTCCAGGAAAATATTCACCTAAAACAAACGTATACATTTCCATCCTTTTGAGCTTTTTCCACTCATCTCAAGGTATGGCTATCAATAAAGGCAACTTAGGTCATATATTTTTCTTTATTCATACTCCCTTCATTTTTATTGTTTAGTTTCTAACTATTTAAAAGATTAATTGAAGGATCCCTTTTGGCTTTATTTTCCTCATCTGACTGAAATAGTAATCTTCAATATTTTTGAGTAATGTTTTCCAACTTATAAGTTATAGGGCACTAGAGATAATAGAATGATTGCAAAGAGTCTGGGAAATCTTATGTGTAAATATTTTTGCAGATTAGATATGTGATAGGTCATATGCTCTCATACATATATGTAGATAAATACACTACTAACTGTGTTTTTGCTTTTGATTAATACAATGGAAATTCATTTTAGAGTTTATTGGCCTCTTCATTATCATGATTCCATATATTCTTAGTTAAACAAGACTAAACATACAACTATTATAGAGCGGGTGACAGGGTTTCTTTTTCCCTGATGGTCATCATCTCAGTGTCACTCAGAACAAACGGATGCCCAGGCTGCCCACGGTGCTTGCTAAAGAGGAGAGGAATGAGCTTGTTTCAACAGACAGCAGTGGCTCTTGCCTGGTTCACTACTTTCCGATTTCTTCTAATGATCTGAAGGTCCACCCAGGTCAAGTACCACAATTCTAGGTCACGCAACGTGGTAGCGATTATGGATTAGGAAGCAAGCCCAAGTGCCGAGTAGCCCAATACAGTTTCTGCTGCTTCCACACGATGCCCCAAACTAACCTCTGGAAACTTTTCCTAAAGAGAAGAAGAACTTCTCTATTACCCTCAGCCTCTTTCTTCCTCACCGTTTTTATAAATCATGGGCTTTGGGGTTATTTCTGCCCATTATTCAGGAAATGATCAGTGAGAAAGGAAAGGAAGGACCAGGGCAGCTGCCGCTTGGTTCTTGGCAGGAAGGCAGAGCTGGGCAGCCGGGCATCTTCGGGGTGGAGGCGCCCACACCACTGAGCCTTCCTGCCCCCATGAGCGGGCTCAAAAAGAATTTCAACGTAAAAGTTCAGTTGGTTGCTCTATAGTGAAATAAATTATTTCAGCTGCTACATTTTTGAAGTTACTCTATGAGAATTTAAAATCCTTTTCCATACATCCCCTAAGGGCGTGTGAGCTGAACCAAGCTCCTTTTTGTTTTATGATTTCCAGGCTGACGGGAGTTCACAGCAAAAAGAACTTCCGAACATCAATCAAGCCCTGTCCGTCTGCTCTTTTATTTGACATGCTTCCTTTTCATTGTGATAACTCTATTTTTACATTTAAAGCATGGCATTCAATATAAATCACTTGTTAAGAACTTCATATGAAATGCACACCTTACCAAATGTAAAAAAAATTAATAGAAAGCATGGAGGAAAAATGAAAGGGTATAATATAGATTCAGCGGAATTATCTTTTATTGTATTTGAAGAGATTACAATACAATTCCATGATGCATTTGAGTGCTTTTGTACTCTTATTTTGAACAAAAGTATGTGGAGTGCCTTTACTCAGTTTGAAAGGAGGAGGGGCATATGGAAAATGCTCAAAAAGTTAAATCTTAAGATTATTCTAGGTGTTTCAAACAGTTCTTTGGTTTTACTTTGGAAGGAAGTCAGAAGTGAAGTGTTTACATTTGAAATGAAGTGTTTATCTACCTGCATGTTGCAACATTTCAGTGGGTTGTGGAACTAATTTAGTAACACTGGTTTATGAAATAGAACAGATCAGAACATTTCAGAGGACACTGCACATGGCAAAGGCAGAGCTTTTGTTGTTGCTGTTGTTGTTGTTAAGAATGTTTGCATGTTAGCTAGCAATATGAATAAGGAAAATAGCCATGTTTCCAGTATATCCTTCCATTTGTGGAATTTATGTTAGATGAGGGCAGCCATTTGTCTGTTCATTGCTGTATCTCGAGCACCTAGAAGCGTTCCTGGCACAGAGTAGAACTCAATAACAGTTTGTTGATCAAATGAATGATTGCATATGTAATATGTCTACTAATTTCCATTTTGCCTTTTCCTAAAATACACATTTTTGTATATAATACAAAAATATCACATATATATTTCTGCTCCCTCTACAGAATAAAACATAAACCGCTTCATTTGATCAATTACCTAAAAGCAATGAAAGAGCACATTTTCAGTACTGAAAGAAGAAATTCAGTACCATGCATAAATCAGTATTGACTGAACACATTACACTTACACTAACAGCCAAGGAGAGTCTGAGATATTTCTAATGATTTCTTGTGATTTATGTCTTAGAGTTGACTGTGGACCTCAAATCAGCAGGCAAGAGATGACAAAATTTAGGAATCTCTGGAATCTCTAAATCTACGCCTCATTCCCTCAAAACACGTGCACTGCTTTTTTAGACAGCTTATTGGAATCACACAAGAGAAGTTTCACCAGGGTCACTGCACTTCTTAAAAAGGCAGAGAGCCCCAAATGCTTAGCTAATGTCTGAATTGATTCTGCCATTCAAACTAGGCACTGACTATTTATGGGCCCTCTCTAAATATTTGAAGAGTTGACCATTACCTTGAATTCCTAGTAGTCTCATTGAGTCATTTGTCTCTTAAGTTCACTCTTCTAGGCTTTTTATTTTTAGCTTCCCAAAACAGCTGGTGCAGCTAGACAAATTAAATGAATGGCCCAGAAGTTAACCTGGCCACCTCATACTTACACACTGTACCGCCCAGTGGTAGCCTGGGGAAATTTGAAAGATATTTGTTACAAACTACCACTTTTAGGTCTTTTCCAGATCTTATAATAAAAATTAGCATTTCCTAAAAGTAATGCTACTCTGTGACCTTCAATCCGGTATCTTATTTTCTTATCTCCCTAATAAAAATAATTCTTTATTTTAGAAGTAATTTTATTTCACTATCTACCCAGAATCAGAAAAGCCCTATTTCTCTCAATCTTCTGCTCCCCAGAAAGCTTAATTATCTTGGTGTCCATTAACGTTTCTGAAAGAAATTTCATCTCAAATTTATTACATGAACTATTCTCTTAATTCATAAATGCTATTTTGAATGAGGACTCTTCTTGCTTTTCTTACAGAATTTGAGGTTTATCTCTATATAAAGTAGTATGTTTTTCAGTATAATCCTCCTTGAAGGAAAAAAAATAAAACCTCATCACCTAAATTATTCTGTTATTTCAAAAGCTGACAGTTCAATTCTCTGCAGAGAGACGTAGGGTCAAGCTGCACAAGCAAAAGTAGCCGATTTCGACCCAGTGTCATTTGGTGAGGACAGAGGGGACAGGAGCAGCAAATCATTCCAGCAGCCTCCACGGGGACAGGCCCGTCTGCCAATGCTGCGAGCTGCGCTTCTTTCAAGGAGACAAATGTCCAGTGGACGAGGGTATCATTTTACATTCAAAGCAAAAATTAATAAGCAGAAATTAGGGAATTTAAGAAATGGGAGCCCCAAATCAGGAAGACTTAATAGTGACACACAGTTAGAAAAGGTATGGGAGCAGGCCGGAGGGAGCTCGTGAAGGCAGTAATGGGAAAATAAGAGAACAGGGCATATTAGGTGGTGGGCTGTCAGAGTGAGACTAAAAATATTTTCATTGTTTTCTCTCTTTGGAACAGAAATATATTTTGAGGGGGCTGTTAAAAAGGCAGTAATTTCAAAAGTACAAAACTTTAAAAACAGATTTTTAACATAATTCCCAAATGTTATTTAAAGCAGATGTCTGGGGGTTTTTTGGGTTTGTTTATTTTTTTACTAAATTACCTGTGTTTAAATTATTGGCATTATATTAATCTAGACAATAAATATTCCCGTTATTTCATTAAAGGGCTTCCTCATTTAGCAACAAGAAAATCAGAGCTAAACCTTGAGATATAAAATGAAAATGTTTACCAACTCAAATTAACTTATTGTATCTATCAACTTTTTTCTCATACATATAATTAAAATTATTTCATGTTTTTAATATTTTTGTGTAATTTATTATCTTCTTTGACCTTCCGTTAGTTAAGGGTGCTGCTTTTTCTTTGACTTAAATGGTTTTCAATATCTGGGAGCCACTAAATGTCGCAGACAGCATCTGATTGTCTATGCCTAATGAGAATGTGGCTGCATTTTTCAGGAAATGGCTTTCTGAGTTTTGCTGAATCCTGCTAAAATTTGCTGAGTTATTTAATTTGTGAACAAATGTTTTCATCTACCTTGAAAGTCCTAATTGACAGAGTTGCAGCATTAGCTCAGTAAAAATAGGACTATTTTTGCAAAATGTCCTTTTGTAGCTTTTTCTGTTTATCACCAGGTGACAAAATTAGGCACTTACGTGGGGAAGTAGTTTAAATATGGTGCCAGCTGTGGCATATGACTGCCTCGGGCAGTTAGAAATGTTTCTACTGATGCCTCAGAGAGAGAAAATCATCACTCAATCTACCCATAAAAGCTACATAGAGACAAAAATCAATCACTCTAAAAGAGCAAAGGAAAATATCATGTATCATAAATATACACTGGCAGCTGCACATTAATAACGGGTACATATTTTATCTTAGATTTATAAAGCATTATGTCTCCAAAGAATATGCATGTATAAGTGCTAACCAATAACAAATAATTACTAAGTGAAAAATATAGAATCTTATATTCTAAACCCTTTTGTAAATGAGAATAACAAACTCGGAGGCAAACAAAGTTGGTGCTTAAATGCATATAATCACAGCACACTGTGTGAGTCTGCATTTTAATAAGATGGCTGAAGACTCGAATGTTTTGCAAATTGGCTCCAGGGCCCAAATCCTAAAATTTTATGGAAATATTCACTTGAATTTATGTACCCAGGTCCTGTTTCAACTTTTTAGGTGTTTGCCTCTGTTTTTCTCCAAAGGACAAAGACTTTAGATTGGCTAAACTTCCACTACATCACCTTATAAATCATAATTCAGCTCTCAAAAGTATTTTAAAACTTAAGTAAAAAGTATTGTTATTCTACATCTGTGCTTCCTAGATATCTGATTTCAATGACAACCATCCCCCATTTTCTTTTTTGCATTGGATAAAGTGATATTTCAAATATTCAAGTTATTTCTGTAATTTAATATGGTCAAAAATGCAAATAAGCAGAACCACTAAATGCTCATAATCGTGAAAAAGGCAATCACACTACATAGCAAAAAGTCAACCTTGGCAAACCAACATCAATGGGGATGGGAAATACATCCATGCATACATACATACAGGCATGCATATATGTAAATACACATATTTGTTCATGTCAGAAATTTTTAGCAGGTAACTTTTTTTCCCTCTATCACAAAACCCAGGCTTGTCATTATTAAATAAACAAGCAACAACAATAAAAACAGAACAGATCATTATTTTCAGCCAAAGCTGACTTTCCTTTTTACTTCCTAGTTATCCAGAAAGGCACCTGAGAACCTCTAACATCAGAATGATCGTTTCTCATGATGATAATTCCTTTGTCAAGCCTGGTAAATACCTGCTCTCAAAAGCACTTCTATGGGCAGGCTGTGTCCCCCTTGAGATTTTTACACAAAGCTGAAGAGGAAAATGAGTTAAGGATGCAGAGGTATTAGGCCATTCTATGTGAGTTTTATTACCCAAAACATAGATACTTCTTAAGCAACTTTCCATGGGCTCTGAAACGGGTGATCATCCCTTATTTGTAAGGAAGAAGGCAGCAAACTAAGAACCCTCCTCCCCAAAGAAGAAATATTTTCTTGGTTCAATAAGGTCACAACAAATCTAATAGTGAAAATAGTCCCACTAAACTTAGACACTACTCTTAAAAGAAAGTCCTACTGAACTTAAGTGGACATGTCCATAATTTTCAACCATTAGAAATAGTTACTTCTGCTGAGGAGCAATGGAAATGCATCAAGTCAGACTGAGGGAACTACACTCCGATGGTCAGCATTTACTCTTTCCTACCAGCGTTAGGCACTCTTACAGGTGGCTATCATTCCATATTGTCTTCTCTATTAAATATGGTTACTTGGTGATAATCTGCTGCTCAGTGCTGCATAGTTCATGGGGGGAAATATGCATGCAATAGAGCAGAAACATTTCACCTTTTCATCACTAAACCCACGAGTCTCTCTGCATCTGTTGCCACATCCTTTGCCTGCCTTCCGTGGAAGAAACACCCTGCCCCTGCTCAAATGGACATCTGTGCCCCAGTTCCTTCCCCAACTCCCCTCTTGGGGACATCACTCCATTAATTGGCCCCTCTCAATCCTGCACCTTCACTTCTCTTTCAGCTGGAATATTTCCACTAGCATACAAACTGCTCTGAGGTCTCTTCTTTAGAACCCATTTCTGGTCTTCTCATCCTTCCTTACTGACCACTGCCCTCTTCTGTTCCATTTTCTCAGTAAAGCCTGTCAAAACACTGGTCTACTGGCATTTGCATTTCACTGCCTCCCGTTCACTCTTCTGCAATCAGGGTTCAGTTTCCTCTGCATCTACTATTAAAGGGCCTACCAGTGACTTTCATTATTACCAGCCCTCACATTCAGTAGGAGCCAATGCCTCTGACCATCTTCTCTTTATTGAAACTCTTTTGTCTTGGTTTCTATGACAATGCACTCTTCTGGTTTTCCACGTAGCTCACTGCCTAATAGAAAGTCATACTTAGACACACCTGTTCCAAGGGGGTATAAAATGCATACGGTCTTTGTTGGACTCTCCTCTTCTGCCAGACCTCTATATGCCAGGCTGCCCCTAGCCTTGGTCCTGGGCCATGTTCTTTCTCCTTTTATTTACTATGATGCCGTCTGGTCCCATATTATTAATATCTATCCATTGAAGACTCCTAGATTTATAACTTAAACTCAAACTTCCCTCCTTTATCTTCAGACAAAGCCCAATAACACCTCTGACATCTCCAGAAGAGAACATTTGGTTTCTTTTTGCAAAACCGTTCTTTCCAGACTTTCACTTCTTATTGCGCTTCCATTTCTTATTCAACAGCATCCCCTCCTGTTGTTCATTAAAAACTGGAGAGTTACCTTTTCCATCACTTCCAGATCCAAGCTATGAGCAACACTCATTTGATTTACCTCCCAAACGTTTTTCACATCATTCTTTCCCTCTCCACTCCTACCACCTTAGTCCAAGTCACAATCGTGTTGTTCCTGTCGACTGCCAGGTCCTCCTAAATAGCTACCTCCTGCTTTACCCATTTCATTTAAAATCCTTTTTCCATACCAGCAGAAATGATCTTTTGGAAACAGAAATTGGACCGTGTCACTCAGCTGCTTATGTTTTTCAGTGACTTTCCAGGGTTCTTTGAATGACAAAGCTCTTTCCATGGCTTCCAAGACACTTTCAATCGACCTCTCTAATTTCATTTCCTGGTGTTCACCCTGTCACTTACTTATGCTTCAGCATAGCTGGTCCTCCTTTTACCTCTTGGATGCTCCAAGCTTGTTCCCACATTGAGCACGGAAGTTTTCTCTTCCACCTGCCCTGAAAAGATCCCAGAGGTCTTCACAGAATGGGTCCTTCATACTGTTCAGTTCTCAACTGGCCTGTCCTCTCCTCAAGGGGACCTTCCACATCTGCCCTATCACACCTCGCACTCCCCAGCACACCTAGCACTCACCACCACATTCCCCTTTTATTTTTCTCAATGAAGCACTATCTGAAATGATCTTAGTTAGTTACTGTCTTGTTTATTGTCTTTTTCCCCTGAAAAGACTATAAGCTTCATGAAAAGCTCAGGGGCCTTTTCTGTGATATTCAGAACTGTATCCTCCAGCATTTTAGGACAATATCTGGAAAATTATAGGTACACAAAAAAAAATACAGCTGAATGAGCGATTGAATGAAAAGGGATATTTTGCATGAAGAATATCCAATGTAATAGGCTCCATGCTAAGACATTCATATGGAGTATCCAGAACCATCTGCAATTTTGTTCTTGTCATCTTATGCAGGTGCTACAGAATACAATGAAGCCTCAGAGAACAAACATTTCTGAATTAATACAAAATCTACATTGTTATGTTGTGTCGTTTCCCTTGTAGTTCCCAATAATGACCCCACTGTTTTTCAGGAAATGTTTTATTGATGGGAAGGAGAGCTGTGGAGTTGTAAACTACTCCAATAGAAGTGTGGTTTATTTGTATTTTGGTTTATATTAATAAAAATACTCCTGCATAATAGCCTTCAGAAGCCTGTTTCTTCCTAGTATTCCCTATCCTGCACCGCATTCACTCAGCTGCTGAAGCCAGACATGTGGAAAGACACTCTCGATCCCTCCCTCCCACTGACTCGACACTGACTCAATCCATCACCAAGTTCTGTTGATTCTACATTCAAATATATTTTGAAAATATATACTTTTCTTCATATTTATTTTTACCATCGTATCTTAGCCACCATCTCATTTTCCTTGAACCATTGCAAAGTTCTGACTTTTCTTTGTACTCCTACCAACCTCCTTCTTCATACAGTGATAACAGTCTCACTGGCACTCTTAGTTATGTCAATAACTCACGCTTTATGCCAATTCAGGGCTTTTGCCGTCAACGTTTTATCTGCCTGGAAAGTCCTTTCCACGCACTTTCACTTGGCTGTGGCTTTCTCACTCCTCAGGTATTAAGCTATAGTTAGAGTGGATGCTCTGGTGCGCTGCCCAGATTCCTCTTTGGAACTGAAGTGCTTGTCCCCACGCTGCTGGGAGTGCTGGTGACTGAGGGATCTCAGCTGGGTTCCTACCCAGGCATTGTCCTCATTTGACGATAGTGACCTTTCCCAAGATCACACTCTCTCTTGAGAGGCAGTTCATACCCATTGCCAAGTAAGGGGTGTGTGTTGGGGGAAATGTCATATCAAGGCCAAGCCAGGGCCCCTTGCTCCAAGGCAAGGACATCTCTGAAGGACCACCTCAATTCCAGAGTTATGGGTAGGACAGACTAAGCCTCTGTTGCAACTGCACTATAGTTCAGCTTCTGCCCAATTCTATTTCCCACATCATGTATCCTCCCAAGTGCTTCCCAATCAACCTCTAGATCTCAAATCTCAAAGTCTGTTTCCTGGAAATTCAATCAATGACAATATCTGTTCAGAAAGTCCTTCCTTAACATTTGTAACCAAATAAAAACACCATCACTCCCACTACCTCTACAAACACCATCATTTTCTCTCATAGCATCTTGTTCTTTTCCTTCCTAAACCCTAATCCCAACTAGCAAATCTGCAAACTTAAGTCCCATAATGGCAAGAAATCTATTATAGGGCTTGGTATATGTGGTTATTAAGTTTAAAAAATACACCCATTTTCTTTTAAAAAAAAAAAAATGGTTTTATTGATTTCAGAGAGAGGGAGAGAGAGAAACATCAATAGAAAGAGAATCATGGATCAGCTGCCTCTTACACGCCTCCTACTGGGGATTGAGCCTGAAACCCCAGGCATGTTTCATGACCATGACCTCCAGGTTCATGGGTCGATGCTGAACCACTGAGCCACATCAGTGAGGCAAAAAATACACCCATTTTCCATGGTAAATATCAAGACATCAATAAAATACACTGTGTTGAACTGGTCTCCGATCTCCAGATTACTCAAAGATGCCAAGGAATCATCGCTATAGAGCAGAGGGTCATCAGAGTTGCAATAATTCGAACCCTAGTAGAATGTTACAAAGTCAGGATTCACTGTTCCAAAGTGATCAGCTTAATAAAGATACTTTCTTCCCATTTTTGTAAATTAAACAAATGTTTAAGATAATTAATGATTTAATGTTACACATAAAATTATCCCCCAAATAAGGAACATACTTAATTTTTTTCATCTAATTTCTTAAAAATGCCAGCTGCCAAAACACAGGTGAATTCTGCCCCTTACACTTCAGAATATAGAATATACAGTCCTAGGGTGAGGGTAAAATAGTTCCATTTCAGTTTCTTAAAAAGATAGAAGGAAATAAAAGCACAAAGCATCTCCCACTCACTAGATGATTCAAGTAAAGATGCTTAGTGTATGTTCTTTAAGATTTCAGGCATAAAGGTAATATTCTTGCTGAGCAAAGTGATTTTATTCCTGACCTTGATCCAAGCCTTAAGTCTAGCCCAAAGCTTCTGGTGAGTCACATTTCAAAAGTTTTCCAAGGTAATTATTATGAAAAGTCCATTTTAGGCATCATCTGAAAGAACAGTATCATACTAGGATAATAACTTGAATTTTCCCGTCTCTAGGGAATTTCACAGAGTAAGGTCACTGGGTCCACTTTTTATAATTATCATATAATCACTGGAACTGTGAATAGCATCTTCTTTCTATTCAAGCATCTCAAATGCCTTATCCTCATTAAGTTTAATTAATCAAAAATTTTAGTCCTTGACCCTGAACTTGAAATATGCTCCCGATGTTTGTGAGTACATGTTTGACTGTGTGTGTGTGTGTGTGCGTGTGTGTGTGTGTGTGTGTGTGTGTGTGTGTGTGTGTGTGTGTGTGTGTGTAAAAGGGTTGAGTAGATTTTCTGTAAATCACACATATCTTGAAAAATAAACTGGAGATTGAGGATTTTAAGCTGTGGTAAATTCTAAATAAGGAGGACAATTTAAGCAGCCAGAACACAAACTCTGAAAAATTCAGAAAACACCAACACTTGAATCCACATAAACTATTCTCAAATCAAAAAAGAATAAAATAAGAGTAAAATTCAAAATATGAGAATAAAATATGAACAACGTAATTTCTTGCTTAACAAAACGCACTAGAAAACAACCCTATTAGTTTCCATTTTTTTCTTTAAAAACAGTACAATTCAAAGATTCCTAGGCAAATTAGTGCCTTCAGTTTAGACACATTCCCCAGATGGTGAGAAAAACAACTATCTAAAATTCAGTGTTCACAAAATCCTGCTAATCATTCGTTCATGAAAAAAATAATTATTAAAGCTTCATAACATTGAAAAAGATAAAAACAGTTAAATGAAACTCTGGAGTAATCATTTCATTTAATATTATATTCATTTTTAATATATTAGTGCTGAAACTAAATATTAATAAAATATTTATAATTTTATATTCATGCAAAACACAAAGAGGAAAAATGGACATCTCCTACCCATATGTAGTTTAAACCAGTGGGTCAAAATGCTTCACGACTGTGGCCTAGAAACACATAGGTTCCTTCAGTGCATTTTAGATCCAGTGGCTCATGCCTTTTACAGATAATAACATATGAATCATATCTACAAAGAAATAAATCTGGAAGAGTATACGCTAAAATGTTAACAGTGATTATTACCATGCACTTGAACTTGCTACTTTATCTCTGAGGGTTTATATTTTTTACATTAAACAAACATTAAGGAAGCAGAAAACTAATAAAGGAAAGTTTTCCTTTTTGAAATGGATAATCGAAACTATTCAGATAATCTCTGGGCAAACAATCTGGGGAAATTTATGTTAGTATTTGTTGTAAAGTAAAAATTCCTCTTCAGCTTTTTTTATAGAGTATGGGTGTGATTTTGCAGTGTCTGCGTTAGGTTTTATTAAAATCTCATCTGAAGAAAAACCTGCCAACCAAAAGGAAAATCCTTAAATCATAAGAGAACACTGCCAAAGCCAAAGAGCATATGTGAAGTATATATTCTGCAGCCAAGCTGAAACGGATCCAGCCTGCGCTCTATGTCATAGTCCCATCACAGCAGACAAACTTGAGATGTAAAGATGTTCCCCCTCTTCCCCCTCTTCCTATTTCTTCTGGAATAAAATCAGAGATGCTGTGCCAAACTTCTCCCTCGTCAGTATAAGTAGCAACAAAACACAATGACAAAATTGGTAAATTTTAAAGGTGACTATTACCATCTTTAAAAGAATCAGCCATATATATATATGTGTGTGTGTGTGTGTGTGTGTGTATATATATATATATATATATATATATATATATATATATATATATATATATATCCACGTACAGACATACACTATAGGGTCCTAATCTCAGAAATGTGAGCATTGTCCTTCAAGGCATAATTTGGTTGACTAAGAACATAATAAGTAACAACTTTTAGGGACATATATTTTGCATGATACAAAGATACTTATATATCACTTATATTAAAAATTTAGAAAATATATTTCTAAACATATTAGAAATATATTTCTAATCAGTTTTCCTTTGATCTTAGCTGTTATAAAGGAAGTTATAATAAAAGCCTCCATCGCCAGCAGTGGATTTGTGGTGTTGGAGAAAATAGAAAACATGTGAAATATTTATATGTTTACTCACTCATTCATATAACAAATATCTATTGAATATCCTCTATATTCTTGGCATTGAAATGGGCAATAAGCAGAAAAAAATTGTCAGGATCTCAGATGTACAGATACAAACTTATAGAAAGGCTGTCTTCAAGAATGAATGACGATTCATCAAGCAGGAAAAGCTGTCATAGTAGCAGTTCAACATGTCCAAAGGCAAGGAATCATGAAACAGCAATCCTTATACAAGGAAAAGCAAGTATTTAGGTTGAACCATGGAAGACTGCTCAAATTTTATGTAGCTCAAACGGGTTAGAATATTTGCAGTTTTAAAAGGCTAATCTTCGCAGGTGGGAATGACTGGGGCATAAGGAGGAGGCAGACACAGGGAAGAACTGCTAGGTTGAGCCGTGTGTGACATGCTTAGGTATTTGGATTTAACCCTCTGTATAAGTGCCTCTCAGACTTTAAGTGCACACCCATTACTGGGGCCTGTTGCTAAAATGCAGACCAGGATTCAGTAGGCGTGGGCTGGGGCCTGAGATTTTGCACGCCTAGCAATCCACCCAGACGTGAGCAGGCTGCTGGTCCTAGGACTGAGCCGTAAGTAGCGAGGGTCTAGGGCAGTGAGTCTGAAAATTTCTTGTGCATAAGAATCACCTGGGAAACTTGTTGCAATGCAGATTTGCGGGCATTTACTAATTCCAGAGATCTGGAGTAGATACAAGAACCTACTTTTTTGTGTATTTCCAGTGGTATTGAAGGAGGTGGTCCTTCATTCAGGGACACACTGAAAAGTTAAAAGTAGGACAGCATTCATTCTTGTATTTTAAAAAGTCAAAAGGATATTAGTATGAAGGAAGGGTGAAAAATACTGATTGCTTTTTTTAAAAAGGGCAAAAAAAAGACCATGTGGTGGTGCACAGGATGGCCCTCAATGAGAAAAAAAATAAATGTTCAAAATGATGAGATTAACATATCAAAGTGTATCAGCAACTCTGTATTTCCAGTAATTTCATGATTCTCTCCTATGGCTGAAACTTATACATGAAATGAATGTACCAACTTATACTTTAAGACTGGCCTATATGATCTATTTCAAGGACTCTACTAGCAATTATAGCTCATAGTTCTTAGAAGAAAAAAATATGACAAATGTAAATTTACCTAGGATAAAACAAATGCACAGATGCTTCTGTAGCCTGCATTTATTACTGTTTAGTGTGCTCTCACCAAAGATGAGTGCTCCTTAGAGTCGCATAAAATATCTATATATTATGTGTACTATACACTCGGTTTAGGTTGCCTAAATGGGTTTAGATTGCACAATAGATATACTAAATATGCTGAATGAGAAAACTTTATGTTACTGTTGTCTAATTTTGGTCAAATGTTCATAACTCAAAACAACACATTGTTTTGCACCTAAATGGCTTTCTCCATAAAATTCCAGAACATTACCATACCCAGGAAACACCTGAAGCCAGGCAGGTGTGGAAAAGCACCTGTTACCATATGAACCCAGTGGCTTGGCTGAATCAAGTTGGACAAAAGATTAACGAGTATCTTAATTCAGGTGGTAGATACCAAGAGGTGGTGCCAAGCTAAGGTTTGATAACATTTAGGCTTTTCAGTATTCTGGGGGTTTTTTAATATACAGATATAAAAGTAAAGAGTTGAATTGAGTGTCCTTCCAAATCCCAGATTTTATACATTGCCTTTACTGAAATAGGTCTGAGAGAGAAAATGTAGCAGCATAAAGGGACTTTGTCATTTAATTTATCATTGATTTCATTTTTTAAAGAATTCAGCAGTGTTCTTTTATCATCACAAACATTTTTTAAATGATAGAGTTTTTACAATCAAAGTTATGAACCACAGGTTGGTAACTCTTAAAAGCCTAGCTTATGAATTAAAAAACAATTGAACAAACCACATGTTGGGATATTGCCTCGATTTTTTTAATGTTGCAGTTCTGCCTAAAATGACTTTAAAGAATCCATAACCTCTGCAGCAGACCATATTTCCGAAGATAACTGCAAAGATACTTTACATCCTACATGCTTTTTTCAAATGTGATCTTGACATTCCACCAACAAGAGGTGGAGTCTAATTCCTCTCCCCTTGCATCTGGATTGGCCTTGGTGACTTGCTTGACAAACAGAATGTGACAGAAGTGATGCTTTGTGGTTTCTGAGGCTAGGTCACAGGAAATCTTGCAGCTTCCACCTGAGCCTCCTAACATTTTCTCTGAAAGACTCCCTCTCGTAACCCAGCTGGCAGGCTCTGAGAAGGCCAAGCCCTCTGGAGAGGCTCTCAGTAGGAGCCCTGGCTGGTGGCCCCAGCCCACAACTAGCACTAGCCCCTTCCTACATTCCCTTTTCACCCTCTGCGCTTTTGAAAAGCAACAGTAACCAAGCTCTCACCTCCCAGTCAATTAATCAGAATTTCTGAGTGAAGGGTACAAGCATCAGTGTTTATAAAATGATTTCCAGGTGACTGCAGTCAGCAGCCAGCATTGAAAACCACTGACTTACAACATGGTACAACCCTCAGATGAAAAAGACCAACTTTCTTATACTCTTTCTGTCCTTTAAATCTGCAAGGTGATATAATACTCAAATAGATATTTTTAAAAAGGGATACATAAATGTCCCATTCCTGAATTAAATAAACTAGAAGATACGGTTTAAGTAATATTCCTTGAATCTTGCATTTTTGTTTCTTTTGCTTGTCCAATTAATAAACTATGTGCAGGACTGTAGCTTTTCATATAATAGAAGGAATTCCAAGAAAGTTACCACCAGGCTGCTCATTAGTGCATGACCCCATGGGGACAAGTGTTTGTGAATAAATATTTGAAACATTAAGCAAAAAAAATACAGTAACTGAAGTAAGTAGCTCACAACAGAAGGAGAGATTATCTTTCAGGGAAGGCTTCAAGGGCATGTATACAGTGCAGTGCAAATGGGTTTTAATGCTCTGTGGTTGCCATCTTGAAATTCTTAATCATTTTATCTTTGAGTTTGTGTTTTGTAGGTGAAGTCCAACAGGCCAATGGAGCATGAACCAGAAGCTTAGAGCCACAAGTCACACGGTGTCCTGCATCCTCTGGACAGGTTCTCACCTCTTCCTCCCACCCCTGGCCCTGCCCACCTCCAAGGGACTACTGGGTTGATCCCTTCCAACTGGAAAAGAGCCTGAGTGTGGGCACAGGCATGTGGCATGTTCCAGTGCTCAGGTGGGTGCCAGCCCAATGGTGCCCTCAGCGTCCACCGGGAAGCAACGTCTTGCTCCCTCTCAATGTGCCTCTTTCCCACAGAGGATCCAGGTCTCTAGTGCCAGAGGTGCAACCCTTTGAGAACCACCTGTTCACCCACCCAGCTGACTGTGGGAAAAGGAGATTCACTTCCTCACCTCAGGTGGAGGGTCCTGCTTTTCAGTTTGTTTCACTTAGCTCCATAAATTACGTAGCTGGCCCTAGTTATCTTTGTTTCAGAAGAAGTAATCCTTAATGAACTCTCTGTAAGAAGAGTTACAGAAGCAGGAACCCAGGTAGGTCGCTCTAACATTTTGTTTCAATTACGTACCTGTGATGTGTTAGATAATAGCATAAAATTGGATTAATCACTCATTCACATTCCCCAATGGAGATGACAAACAGAACTGAAGTGCATTAACTGGATGGTGGACATGTGATGAGAAAGTAGAAGTCAGGCAGTAAGAAAATAAATTAAGAAATAATTTCTCCTGTTTGGAAATTCCTAAACTTTTTCAAGTGGGAATTTGACCTTTAGGTTTTTGCAAGATGGATAAAAAATAATAAACCCCAAGCAAATAATAGGTGGAAAGGATGGGGTAATTGTTTTAAAAGGTCTAAAACAAACTGCAAGTCAAATAATTAAAAAAACAACTTGTGATTTTAAAAGCCATCTTTAGAGTATTGAAATTCGGCATCTCATTTCTGGTTTTAAGAATATCCATCTTGTGACAAATGACCCAGTTACATGACGAGTCTCATGATTAGGATTCCCCTTTATCAAAGGTCAATAAGAAGTCTGATGTAACAACTAAAGTGAGATTGATCTTTGATAAGAAAATGGTGTTAAATATTTGGAATCTTTTATCTGATTTACCCCAAGATGAAAGTTGGTATTCTAGAACTCTGATTAACTCTGGAAACATTTCAACAGTTTTTGTGACTTGAAGACACTCATTACAAGACAGTTTCACTTACCAGGCCAGTGTGAAATTGAGGTGTCAGCATATCAAAATATTTCATTAACATCATATCACAGAAGTCTGGGACTGGATGATTTTTTTTCCAGTTCTCTTGACAAGTTCCCACTTTTTACATGGCTGCCATTTGTGGGATTAATTTGGAAAGGAAAATAGAGCGGAAAAAGAAGTTAAGAAACATAAGTTGCATGTTTCTCAGTATCACAGCCAATAAACTGTCTCTAAAACAGACTGGCAGACATGCAGAAGTGCGACTAAAACAGGAGGCAGGGGAACATGAGAAGCCATACAAAGAATGCTGAAACACTTAGAAGGGGAGAAGCCGTTTATTGCTTTTCTCACTCTCTCACTCTTCAATGTGAACAGCGAGTAAAGAAAGATAAATGCCTTCTGAGACACATTTCCTAATGTGTAACAGAAAACTATCAGTCCCTGAGCAAGGAGATGGCTGCCCTTGTCTTTGATTAATTAGGTTATGAATCCGGAGAGGATAACCTGTATATTCAAGGACTGCTCAGGGCTGCGGAAGAGAGAGTAATAAAGTTCAGAGAATATAAGGCTCTAAAAACAAGAAGACTCGAAGGTCCTCTGTTTATCCTGATATCAAATGTCAAAATCAGAAAGAAAACCAAAAGGAGTGTCCAAGGTGTCACTGAGATAGCTTCCTTGAACCTGCAAAATTGCTCTCCCTAAAAACTGGGGCAAGAATAAAGGTCTTTAAAATGCCTTTATCAATGTCAACTCTTGCAGTGGAAAGAATGTTACAACCTCAAAAAGAACATACCACATCTAATCCGTTAAGAGTGCCTCTATCTCCTTCCCAGTCTTACTTTTTGGAAGTTTAACGACTGAGAACATAGCATGGGATTTCCAATCCGATTTACCACTTATTAACTGGATGGCTTTGGACAAGGCGCCATATTTCGTGAAATTTAAATTACCATTGAATGTAAGATATGTTAGTATTTTATGTATCACTCAGAAAAATAAAACAAAACTGACAGTTGTCTTCATAAAATACATCACTTGTAAGACAGCACAATTTCAGAGATGTTAAAATGTGAAAAATGACTGCTATGGTCTGAATGTTTGTATTCCCCCAAAATTCATATGCTGAACACCTAATGCCCAAGGTGATGGTATTAGGAGGTGGCACCTTTGGGAGGTGATTAGATCATGAGGGCAGAGTCCTCAGGAATGGGACTGGTGCCCTTATAAAAGAGCATTAATTTCCATAGCGGACAAATCTCCAGAGCCCCGCCCCATGTGAGGACACAGTATGCAAAATGGAAGAGGGCCTTGGCCAGAACCTAACCATGCTGGCATGCTGACCTTGGACTTCCAGCCTCCAGAACTGTGAGAAATAAACACCTGCTGTTTATAAGCCACCTAGTCTGCGGTATTTTGTTACAGCAATCTGAATGAACCAAGACGGTGTGCATATCAAAAGTGATGAAATATGATCCTTGATGTTCCTAAGCCACAGCTTCCTCACCTGCAATACGTGGTTAGAAGCTAATTTACGTTACTGAGAATTTAATGAGATGCAGCAGACTGCACAGCAGCTGGCATTTCATAACATTTCAATCAGGTTTAACTATTATTGTTGTTATTTTTAATAAATCTACTTTGACTGAATGTCTAAAGATTCTATCCAATAGAGGAGGCAGGATCTCTATGCACTGACCACAGTAGACTAGTAACAATCTTGTGGAAGTTTCTACTAGAAACCCAGGGAGCATCCATAGCCTCCTTGAGAAAAGCAGAGCTGAGAACTGTCAGAATGCAGTGTCACAAGCAAGCTACCAGAAGTGCTTCTGACCACCACCTGACTCTCCCACAGGCCTCAATGTAAAAAATGCAGGCAGCTGGGCCTCTCAGATAGCAGATCTGAGATGATCACAGCCAAAGGTAGTATGACTTCAGGTCGTGATTAATATCGATCCTTTCTTTTTTGTGTGATACAATTGTTCTCTGAAACTCCTCTTTTCACTTGGGTACAGGGTGAAAAGGGAATGTGGGGATGGATTGAAAATGCAAGTACTTTTATAAAAGTTCTTAAAATTTTTGAGTAGCAGTCAAATTAAATCAGCTACATGAATCTATACTACAGGTACAAAGGAATGATTCAGTGTTATTTTCCTGTGAGTGAAACACTAGAGGCTTAGTGCCTTTGAAATGCACTTGCAAGAAGCAAGATTGGCATCAGCTGTGAGGACAGAGTGACCAATACAGAAATCATGAGAATGGGGGCCTGCAGGCAGAAACACCATGAAGACTATGATGAGTATGTGCATGACTGAAGATCAATATGTTCACGAGACGATGGAATGGCTTCCAATGAGGGGAAACAAATTGATTCAGATAGCTTGAGTGTGTTCAGGAAGACCAAGGACTGAGAACCTAACACCTGCCAACACTGGCATGCGTGACATGATGGGAGAGAAGAGAAGGGCCTCTCTCTTACTCACTGGCTGCTTTTCAGTGCCCGGGGAGGCAGGGTGTAGGTATGAATGAATGAATGTGTTCTTATTTTTAGAACCAAAGAGTCTGCATCTTCAAACTCTTTTTAAACACATATATCAGTTCTAAAGGGATGGCTAATTTGTCTCAGGTCTGTATCATGAATCTAAAACAATCAAGTCTTGAGAATAATCATTAAGCTTACCACCTCTTTTATATCTTAAAAATCCAAAATAATCTGTGCTAGACCTGAACCACGTTCCTAGTAACATCACTATAACACTTCCTTCTTATGATCAAAGGTCTCTGGACTTAGTCTGAAGATCTCCTTGCATCAGAGGGGTGGGCATCACTTGTCACAGTAATGGGCTTGAAGACCTACTTGGAAAGGCTTCTTGATCCAAAGTTTGCAAGAACTAGAAACTACTAGTATAGACTAGTCAAGTACCCAACTCATTCTATGAGACGGCTATATTTCCTCCTTTGATTTTATTATCACATTTACACTAACTGCACATTATAATCCTTAACAAAATTTCTGCTAAAACAAGTCAAAAATAATCAGAAACCTTCTGTCTCTTCACTCGCTTCCCATATTTGTATTTAGAAGATTCTAGACCCCTAGAAGTATCACATAACATTTTCAGATTGTTTTTGGAAGTAATTGTTATTAATAGTTAAAGAAAGCAACACCTTTCCAAAATAAATCTAAGTAAGTTATTTTAAATACTTCATATTTGTAATGACAAGTTAAATAACACACAATCTTAAGTTCTCATGATGTTGCAGGGATCAATTCTAAATTTCTACTCAAACATTTCTGGGAAGAGCTGTTCTAATTGTGTGAGACTTCACTTACATGGCAAAATGGACAAGTGTGAGTCTCCACTGGGACTGTAGGAACTGTTCTTTCAACAAATACACATGGTCCCTGACTCTATAGAGCTTCAAGTCTAGAGGCCGTTACAGACAACTACGCCCACAACTTAAATACAGTATAATAAATGCTGTGATAAGGGACATTCTTATTGCAGGAAACACTGAAGGGGCAACTTACAGTAGTTGTTCAAGGAAGGCTTCTAATTAGAAGTATACCTGAAACAGAGGCTAGAACTAATCATAGCGTAAATATGAGGTTAACAAAGTACATCTACTGTTTCTCTAGTTTCCCAGACTTTTCACTATACCAATTCTCTCCACTTCCCTGTTACTGGAGGAAGAGGTAATAGTGTTCTAGATTAAACTTTCCCTAGTGTCTTATTCATGGCTCTTATGGTTAAAAGCAACAGAATCACTTCAACCTAGTTTAAGCAAAAAAACAGAAAATAATGGGATAATCACAAAAATCAAGGGGAAGAGGGAAAATGTCACCAAGAGCTCCAAGGAGGATCAGGAAAGCCGGTAGGAAGGGAGGCAGTGCCTTCCTCTGGCCCACCCCTCCTTGCTCGCTGCCAGCTCTCTCTTGCTTTCTCTGTCTCTCCTCTAGACTGATTCTCGCTGCTGCAATGTACATGCACACAATTAAAACGCATAGTCAGATTCTGAGTTTACATGTCCTCATTTCATGTCACCCACAGAAATAAATGATGCATTTCTCTGGCTCAATGGCAAATTTCTAGAAAAGAGATTCTGACTGGTCCAGCTAGAATCATGTGCCCATGTCCTTTCTCTGAAATATAGGTTGCGGCCAATAGAGTGCAGTCATAGAGTAGACAAGGGTCTCCTGGGCTCACCCTGACGGTAGAACAAGCACAGCTCACAGAAGCTGATTGTGAAGACATTTCAAAGGTGTACTGCACCTGCCTCCTCAGGAACATTGCTCCCCACACTTACACTGGCCTTTTTCTATTTTGTAACTACTTCAAGACTAACAAACCTGGGAATTCATCTTCTCACCCTTAACAAGCATTTTCTTTCTGTCTCAAATTCCATTGCAAACTCAAATGAACAAATTTTCTTTATCTTGCTCTCCCAACTTCCATATCAAACAATTCTCACACTGAAAAAAAACCTGTATTTGCTATCCTGGAATCCCCTCTTTTCCTACCCTAAGACTTCTTTCTTCCATAGGTGTTTAGACACTGTGTTATGACAATTCAGCTCTTCTTCTATTCCCTCACCTTCTCCCAGCTACTCTAATGTAGGCATCTCTTAAAGCTTGGTCTTTGGCACCACACTCTTTTCCCTTGGACAAAAAAAAATATGCATCTAAATCAATGATTTTAACTACCCAAATCTACATACTAAAGCCAATGATTCCATTGTGCTCCTAGTCCCAATTCTTGATATCTCACCATTACTTTTATGTCATAGCCCTGCTGAAACTTTCAGATTTTTTCTTGCAATGTCTTTCAGATTTTTTTCAACCTACATTGTGCACCCTAGTATAGGTTTCTCATTATTACATACGTGGATAACTAAAACAGTCATCTCTTTATGGTCTTCATGCTCTCATTTCTGTTATGATAACTCTCAAAATAACTTGAGAGTTTATCTGGCCCAAGAACCCAAACAACAACTACCGCATCTCAAAATAAAGCCAAACTCTAAAGAAAGTCCTGAGTCTGAGTATTAACTGGGCCACTGTATCATATAATCTATGCCCAGTCTGGTCCCTCCTGCTCCAGCAAGGCCAGCTTCCTGGTGTGTCCATGCACACCCTGTTCTTCCCATGCCTGCTGCTGGCAGCATTGTTCTACCTAATCAGCATATCTTCAAAAGTCCCTTTTTCCAATCCAGATCCATCATATGTTTTTCAAAACCTATCTTGCTTCACCCTACAATGGTCATTCCTTATGCCCCTACATAGTGTTCCTTTTAATGCTTTACAGATTTTCTTAAATGTTTGCTTCATCAATTAGATTGAGACACCTTGAGTAAAACATACATGATGCTTTGCATACCAACAGACATGCAAAAGACCAGTCAGTGGTTGTAAATGGGCAGCCTGCAGGCCAAATAGACTTACTGAAATGCTATGTATCTCATAAAGCTAATAAAAAAATTATATTACTTTTAAACACTTAAATATACAGATATTTCACCTAAAACCCAGATAACCAGCTTATTTTAAAAATGAAAATACATTCTGTAATAAGCAGACTAATTGCCCCACCAAAAAAATGCATGCCCTAATCCCCAGAACCTGTTAATATTATTTGGCAAGCAAGAATTAAGGTTGTAGGTGGCGTTAAGATTGCTAATAAACTGATGTGGAAATAGCTTATCCTGGATTATTGAGACGGAGGGGCAACATAATCACAAGGTGCTCACACTTCCCAGTTCACCCCTATCACCTCTTCTTACTACTGATATCATGAGCGTTTGACTTCATTACACCTAAAGCAGCCATTCCATAACTAGATGACCATAAGGAATATTAACATTATTAGACCTAACATTAAAGGCTAAAGGTCATTGTGTGTGTGTGTTTTTAAATAAAAGGTAATGGAAAATGTGTTCATAATTGAATAAGAATTGTAGAATATTATGTCTTCATAACATGGTCCATAAAATGGTAGTTTAGGGTATGGTTCTGGCTCTCTGTGATAATTTTATTGCTGAGTAGAAACATTTTGATGGACTACAGCAGGATTTCAGTAGAGCTAGATAATTTTATTAAAGCACAATGTGCAAGCATTATACACTATAGCAAATTTCAGAGAGAATTTCCAAGGCATAATAAACTTGAGACTGAAAGAAAAGTTGAGCATCACCACAGTTATCCACAGACAATTGAGCTAATTAAGCATGTGTTCATCCTGTTATTTAAGAACATCTGACAGCAAGTGTTCTGCAAAATGAACAACTCCATATGTCCAATACTATCCACTTCTATGTGCTTTACAAGTCTGAAAAGATATTACACAGTGCTCTTTTCCCAGACCAAATTCAGATCTTTAAAGCTTTTTATGGTCACAGAATTGCTTTGTTTTGTAGGGTAGCCTGAAAACCTTGGAGAACATATTCATTGCACTTGGTGAAATTATTATTTCAAAATTATTGTGACTTGAAAACAGATAAAAGAAAATCTAGGGCTGCAATGATTTTAAAGCAAAATGAACTCAAAAAAGTAAGATTAAATATCAATAAGGTTCATCCTGGCTAGTGTGGCTCCAGTTGGTTGAGTGTAGTCGCATGCACAAAAAGGTCACCGGTTCGATTCCCAGTCAGAGCACATGCTCTGGTTGTGGCTTGATCCCGGGTTGGGGTGCAGGCGGGAGGCAGTAGATCAATGTTTCTCTTTCTCCCTCTCCCTTCCTCTCTCTCTAAAATTCAATAAAAACATAAATATTTTTAAAAGTCAATAAAGTTCTGCTTTTATAAACTGAATTAAACCCTTGGGTCACTGTGACACCAGAGGCCCTCACTTCCCTGTCTTAGTTGAGTAGATACACCCCCAGAGACATGGCTAAGTCCCCATGCTGCCCTATCACTGAACTCTTTGGATAAAGACACAGATAACAATCACCATTCAGAGTCTACTGAATTGTTTATATAATTTCATAAAACCGTTTTAGCATTTCCTTTCCCCTACAACAATTATTCTTTTGAAAAGAGAGCTAGAGTTTTTTTCCTGAGGTAAAATTATGGAAGTTAAAATAGATGTCATGATGATAAAATTCTAACCTAATTTCCTTATTCATTAGTTCAGTCTTTAATTGCCACAGACTTGTTAATCTACTTCTGAATCTCTCCCTTAGAATGGCTGTGCATCCAGTTAACCTACTGAATATGAATTTCCTAGGATGAAAACCCAACTTGCTCCCCATCTGAAAGAACCTCTGCACTCGTGAACTTATCAAAGTCAAATGTGAATCCAAACAAATGAGAGAAATTTGAAAACTCACTCTCCACGACTGTTTGGTACTAAATTGAATAAATGAGCCCAAGACCTGGTCACAGAATTCTGAGAAAGAAGAACTGCTTGAGATTTCCTCCCTGCTGTGAATTCACTCTCTGAAATGGCTACTTTAGAAGCCATTAGCCTTTTCAATAATTAAATTTGAGTCACCAAGGGAGACTACAAATTCAAACACAGAGCTAATATTCATAGAATCACTGCTATCTGGCAAGCATTTTCCTAGTCACTTTAAATGTGCTTTTTACTTAACAACTTTAAAAGGTATTATTAGTTTCTCCAATTTTCAGATCAGAAAACCAAGGTCCAAAGAGGTCACACAGCCCCATGAGGGGAACAGAAAGCAATTCTGACTCCCTGTTCTTTCCAAGACCACCAGCCCAACCCTCTCCCCACTACCTGCTTCAATATACACAGTGCTATGAAGAACCTCAGCCTGTTTCCCCACAGACTAAAGATGGCTTTGTTTGCACGATTTTCTGTTATTTCATGAAATATTTTATATTATAAATATTTTGTATTACAAATATTTTAAAACATAGTTTTTACACACAGCAATCCAGTCTCATTTATTACTTCTCAATAATTACTGTCTGATTTCATTTTCAGGATAAGCAGCTATGTGGATTCAATCAAACATTTTTCATGCCTATACACAGTGATGAGATGTTTCTTTTTTTTTTTCACAGCTCCATGTTCTTGGTCATTATATGTATTCCCCTTAATAAGGTCTTATTTGCAGAGAGACTTCCGGAAGGCTCAATTCTTGGAAATCATGTACTACAGTTGGATAATTAATTAGAAATGAACTGGAATGAGCTTTTCCTTCCTGCTTTCTAATTCATTTTTGTTTATAAGTATGTCTACGTTTACACAAACACACTCTTTTTAAAGTTATTTATGTATCATTTTCCTATAATCTTATTATGATTACTTATAATTCATATGTATTAAAAGTAATGAGAACAAATACGAAGAAAATTTTACATCCCATCATGAAATATTTATTAATATTTTATGCATATTCTAGTAGTCTCTTTCAATTCACATAGGGAAAGATTTCTAGGAATATTCAGTAGTATTGATACTTAACAATACTGCTGAATATTCCTAGGAATAGATGGTTCACAAGTGGCAAGATGGCACCCAGCACATCTCCTGACTCAAAAATCAAGTATCAAATGTGTATTATACAACAGAACACATTTTTCTAGTTTCAAAAGACTTAAACCCATCTTGAATTACTTATTTATAATCTTTTCACTTTCTGTATCCCTTATTACCAGCCAACCAAAACTTTATTCTAACATTACCTCAAGAGAGAAGAAGAATCTTACATTGGTGATATTTTAGATACTATGGAGAAGATACCATAAGTCCATCAGCAACATATATGCAACTTCACCTTGTAAGTGGCAATATGTCTGGAGATGTACATTTCATACATTTTTAATTAATTCTTATTAACTTTATTACAGGTCACAATTTTTAACCCAGTCTATAAATTCTATGGCCATATCTACAGTGCTCAAATATACTGAAATTTCCAAGAAAGCTGACTGCAAAATTTCTCCTCTTCAATCTTGTTCCTTAACTCCTTCATATTGGAAAACACAATGTTTTTTTAAAAAACAAAGCAAAACCCTTCTCTAGGACTTGTTGTTTCCTTTCTGATCATAAAGTTGCAAAAATCAAAAAATGACAGTATGGGTAACAAAAACCCAACGCCTACACTAGACCAAAGTACGTCTATGGCACTCAGTCAAAAGCAGGTGGACTACAACTGCAGAGCAAGAGTGTAAATTAATCAGTAGATACAACTTAATATTTTAAAGTTTGTCACAAATTTCACAAAAGCCAAAATTAGTTTCTCAGCTAGTTCTATTTTATTCAATTTGATAATTCAGTGCATGCCAGTCAATACAAAGAAATCTCAAGCAATTGTATTTAGGACATTTTACCTGCATACATTAGATATTTTGGATTCTGGTGAACAGAACATATTAGAAGCTCTTTATCTTTTCAAATGAAATACTTCCCCTCAGAAGAACATCTTTAATAAAGATGTTTTTTGTTATAATTATTATTACTAAGAACATCTCTCAGTGGTCTGGGGAAACATCTCCCCTACAAATCAGTAAGAAAGGACTCGTCTTTT
The DNA here is from genome assembly GCF_964146895.1 of Miniopterus schreibersii. Classification (NCBI taxonomy): domain Eukaryota; kingdom Metazoa; phylum Chordata; class Mammalia; order Chiroptera; family Miniopteridae; genus Miniopterus; species Miniopterus schreibersii. Next base: position 25,444,021 of record NC_138106.1, on the reverse strand, counting down.
ATATCTTAACATCTGAGTCCCTGAGCTTGGCAAAAGGAACATAGGAAACTTTCAAAACTTGTTACCAAAAAAAAGTATGGTTAGAGTTTTCTATAATAAATTTTGATATTAAAATGCAAGACAAAAACTCTGTGAAGTAAGCAAAATATGCTTATGTTCTAAAGAATTCAATGGTTACAAAAGCATCTTAAAAACTACTTTATCTCTTAAATTTTACTAAACTCTTTCAGGATGCATTCAAGGTTTCCTCCTTTGTAAAGTAGATATAAACCTTATAGTCTCAAATTTCAAACAATTTCTCCTCTTTGACATTCATCATGTTTACTAGCAAACTCAGCAACTGGTTTTCAAACATGACCTAGGTTTGGGCACAGCAGCATTCTTTAAATTGGGCTTCCCACCTTCCACTTCTGACTTAAAAAAGAGAAATGCTCCTTCATGATTTTTTTCCTACATCTTCAGAGCATAGTATCTTGGGTCTAGAAATTCTCCACTTACGTCCTTCAATTTTGCATTAAAAGTTTGTGCATACTTTTGAGGCACACTGCGACCCCCTCCACTAGCTTGCCTTAATGGAGAGGGGAGTCTCTCCTCAGTTACCACAGTGAGACATAAGGAAAACCATATACAGGTGATAAGAAAAGATCTCCCTTCATGTATAGCTTAGTCAAATATTTGATATCATTAAGTATTACCCTCTCTATTCCTCCCAAGTCAAAACTTCTGCACTTTAAAATTTCCTTGGAGCACCCATCATGTCAGATCTTGCTGCTCTCAATAGGATAAGACAGTCGCAGGTGGCAGGAAGCATATGCAATTCATCTTGGAATAATAGTTTTTAAGTTACTCTAAAACTGATACCATTGTACTAACCTGGTTATTAGTTAACAGGAAAGGAGTAAAGGGAAGACTAGATAACATAGGCCTGCCGTTCATACAGCTCTGCCAGGAAGCTAAAGATAACACTCTCCAAGTCTGTTCCCTACAGGCCACTGGGGGAAGGGACTGAGAAAGGCAGTTTAGACACATGTCCAGTAAGGTCTGAGTGACATGGGAAGGCGCTTACCTGTCTGTCAATCACACCTGGGAACAGGTAATTGCCCAGAATAGGCATGACCACTGCAAGGATGCGAAACGTGAAGATTGAAACTCCTAGACAAGGGGAGTTTCTCTCTGGACTCCTGGGCCTCTCCTTGGCTGCTTGCGCCTGCCCCCTGCTGCAGGGCCCTGATGCCCTGCGTTTGCCCACTTAGCCCACAGCCACGTGGGCTCCACACAACGGACTAATGGGCTTTAACCAGCCGGCTGCTCTTCCGGACCCAGTTCCACCATGGAGCAGACCCTGGGACTCTGGCACTCCTTTTGGCTCTACTGGAACCCCGGCTGCACCATTTTCAGGACTTGCTTAAGGGGCATGCGACTTTATAACCCAAGAAATGTGATCCCATGCCAATGAAAACCATTCATCCTCCCGTGCGAGTTGCAGAAAATTCATTTTCTCAAGATATCACAAGAGCCACCCCACGCCCACTAGTGTCAGACAAACTGGACCCCTTAATTTGTCCAGCAACAAAATTGTTGCTTTGAAACTAATTGAATTATTTTTCCCAGATATTTTCTCATAAAAATTAATAGAAAAAATTCAGGGCTTTTACCTAATGAGCAAACTTGTGGGAAGGTGACACATGAACAGCTTTATTACTATCAGGAAAAATTGGGAAAGACTTGAAAAGGGTAAAAAGACTGCTGATGTCCTTTCTAGTGCATCCTTTATGGTTACCTCTGACTTTCATTATCTTTGAGCTGTTTTCTAAACCTGTAAATTGTAGAAAACTGAAAACAATGTGAATCATTCTTATCTATAGAAATGCAAATGAAATACAATTTCCTGTGAAGCACAATTCATTATTTCCTTTTTGACAGAGCAGTTTTTTGTCTACTTGTATATTCATTTCAGCCTTCTTTATTACTCATATATATGTTTATTTGAATTTTCCCTTGAGCTAGTTGGAACATCTTACTGGTTTCCTCATTAATTAATGAGTCAACTAAAATCTGACATGTTAATTTCATATTTGTATGAGAGCTTCGATTTTATCTTTTTATAAAAAATTATCTTTTAACAATACACTTCTAATTTTTTTCCTACCCAGATCTTTGAAGTAAAGTGCTGCCACAAACCCAATATGTCATCTTAGGAACTTGATTCACTTTTTCAGGGAATAGTGAATATATTTCCTGGCCTGAGCTTTTTAAATGATACCAGAGTATAATAGTTTTATATATATATTAAGAAATCAAATTTATAAAATAATAAAGTATTCTTTAAAATTTATCCCTGAAGCTACAAATGAGAGTCTAGGAAGCAGTGTTTTTAAATCTTAACACCAAACACCAGAGGAAAATATTCTACTTCCATTCATGATAGTTGGAAGGACATTTTTCAGATTCATCTCTCCTAATCTAGCTAAACACTAACCAGAACTGGACATTGTTTACTTCTTATTTGCCTCTTCTAAATTAAGAAAAGGTTTCTAAATTTTGTTTTAGAAATTGGTTTTAGTGAAAAAAACAGAATTCTTCAGTGTCCACCATTAATGATTTAGCTGTGAAAATCTGCATATTGAGAAAAAGCCTGCATGATAAGGGAAAAATCTATTTTTTTAAAGATCTCCTGTATGGCAAAATGTTATTCATCAGACCCCCAAACCATTCTCCATACAATTATGTTGACCATGATACCCTGGAAAATTTACAAAAGAGGAAATTAATACCCTGCTCACCACTGCTTGAAGGATACTCTCTTTGGAGCAGTTAACAGGGTCTATTGGGGTGGTAGAGCTGGTGTGTGTGTAAGATACTCATGCAGCTGTTCCCTCAGGTCCAGTTTTGCCATGCTGGAAATAAACTCATCATTGGGAATTGTTTAAAATTGGAATACACTTTGCAACTTAATAAAGCACCTAGAGCACAGAAAAGCTGCTGCTCAAAACTTTTTCCAACCTGTTTCATTAAGCCAAGAAGCCATAATGGTTCTTTAGGATATATCAAACTTTTTTGGATATAGTAATAAAACTGAAGACAACAGGCGTTTAAAAGTGTGCATAAAGCACTGGCATCTATTCACTCTGAAAATACCTATAAAAGTTCAAATTATGTAAAGATTCTAGCACAGGCACATAAATATTGAACCATAGAACTGGCTGTTTCTATATTTTTATTGCTAATTTCATCCAAAGGAATTTTTGAAGGTCTCTTTATCTAATCCCTAGACAATGAAATTACCACAATTAATCTCTGCACTAATAAACTATTTCAAAGCATATCTGTGGATGGCCTAGGGAACCATAATTTAAAAAATAAATTTGATGAATTATTAATGCATTTCAGAAGCCAGTCGTTAAGTCAATGGTAGTGTTACCTGCTTCATTGTCTAACAAGATGTATTAGACGAAAACCATGAAAAACAATAACCTTGCAGGAGAAATGGTGAGTCATAGATGTATAATTTCCACATAACATTCTAAGAAAAAAAGAAGAAAAAAAAGATGATGTTTTCTTTCATCGAGAGGTGGGAAAGGCTTCTCATTGCCTCATGTGATCTGTTTTAGATGGACAGTCTCTCTGAATAGCTAAGAGTCGTGAGGCACTTCAAAGAGGCAGATGACCTCATTCTCCAAAATTTAGAGGAGGTACTAATGACTCAAGAGATGAATGTTCTGGGCTTCATTTGCTGGAATTATCGACTTTAATTAACAGAAATTATCCAGCAGAATAGGTAGCTACCTAATGCATAAGAAGGTATCTAGGGGGGAAAAATCTAAGACAATGAATTCACTTCTTTTGCTAACTATCTATGCATAGATAATTGTAAAATGAAGACAGGGATTATAGTTTTGGGCCAAATATATTTCTTCTGTAAGAAATGGGCTTGTCCTCTGCTAACTAATATAGGCAAATTCAATACTGTATTACAAAAATTATGTGCATTTTAATGGATACAATTTCAATTTGACCTGTTTTCCAATTTCTTGAAAGCAAAAAAATAAACATATGTAGTTTAACTGTTCAAGATTAAAAGGAAAACTCTATTCTTATTTTCAAAGATGGTCTTTGCCTGAGTTCAGAAGCTGTGTTTGCTGCCCTGTTCCCCCATTTGAGGTAGGCTTTCTTTCTGGTCAATAAGGAGTGACATCAAAGAGCACAGAAGATTTAGAGACAGAAGAAGAGATAAATTTAACTATTCCTTCCTTGATGTACTAGTTTCCTGATAATTATCAAATAAGAGAGCACTGTTGCTTTGTTCTTATAACAAAAAGAGACATTTACGAAGGTCAGTAAAAGGATGGGTAAGTTCCATACTGAAAAAGAAAGTAAGAACATGAAATTAAGAATTATTTAAAAGTAGGAAGGAAGGTAGTGAGAGTCCAAGGGAAACAGTGCTATGTGAGTTGTTTTAAAACACCTCAAATGAATCAGCAGATCTGTGACTCTACCCACTGTTTCTAGGGCATTGATGAAACAGCTGTTTCATTGTAGACAGAGGAAACACATTTTGATTGAAGCTCAATATTCAAAACTACATGGTTTATATATATTTCATAACATGAACCAACAAAACATTACATTAGTAAAACTAAAAGATAATGAAAATAAAAATAAAGTGTCTCTGAAGGGTTTTATTTTGGTCAAGAAAAGGGGATGATAACAGCTTCCCAATCAAATCTATATTACAAAAAGGTGTTTTCAAAAATGTATAGTGGTTTCTGGACAATCTCATGAAATTATCTACTCCAGACTAACTGGAAAGAATACTAACTAAATCAGCAATATTTTCAGTCCTAAAGTGAATATTTGTCACATTACCTGGAGATATATTTTAATTCACAGAAATCCTATAAAACTAGTTAACTAACCTCCTGGCATTTCAAAGCAGAGGATTCCATTCATATGCTCAATTTGTTTAATTATTTTGCACTTAAAATTGAATTAAAGTTTCTTGCTTATTTGGACCACAGTCAAGGGAACTGAATTTGAAACTAACTAGAATTGTATTTGCATATATGATCAATTGGCTCAAAAGTTAGAGCTGAGATGATAAACCCAAGATATAAATAATTATCATTAATAATAACATGATATAATAATGTCATTAATGCCAAAAATGTTGCTGACCTCAGAGCCCATGCCATAAAATTGTCCATGGGTTGTCCATGTTTTTATTGTGGCTTTTTTTCATTGATTTCAGAGAAAAAGGGAGAAGGAAGGGAGAGGGGGAGAGAGAGAGAAAAAAACATGGATGACAGAGAAACATCAATCAGCTGCCTCCTGCACGCCCCACCATCAACCCATGTGCCTTGACCGGGAATCTAACTGGTGACCTCTCAGTGCATGGGACAACACTCAACCAACTGAGCCACACTGGCCGGGGCCATGGGTTGTACTTTAAAGGGGTTCATTTGGTAGTTCAGGAATTAAACCCATTTGGATAGAGCTCTCCCAACCACCAAAACAGAAATACACACACACACAGAAAATAAAATTAACCTCTTCTCAAGTTCCAAACAGCAGTTAATGATGTTCTGATTTAATTTGGGAGGAAATGGGATTTTATCTTGTTTGTTACTTTTTAGGAGTTTGATCTCTTTTCTTAACTGCTATAAATTATGACTGAAATTCTTATGAACATAATCATCTCTCCACTAATAGAAGCATCTGGTTTTCTTCAGAATGAGAAAATTTCATTTCAATTAAAACTCTACCAAGTCAATGGTGTTTAAGCCATTAATAACCTAGCTAGGAAAACAAATATTACTTACTGATAGTAAATGAAGGTGAACTCCAATATAGACTTCTTAAAATTATTTCATTTTTAACATGTTCAGCCCAGAAAATTTGGAAAATATAGATAATTGTGAAAAAGTACAATCTTATTACGCAGAGATAATAATTGTTCAAAAATGACCACTGACAACTGTAACTTACATTATTTCATTTCCAATAATCATTTTGGTGATTGTAAGTAGTTTCTGAATTTTAGGGTAGAAAAATAAATTTTCCCTCAAGGAAATTTCTCTTCTGTATGGGGCCACTTTTGCACTTTCAGTTAATAAAGCATTTGGTTGGTAACTTTCCACTGTTACTGGGAAACTTGCTTCAGACTGAGGCATTGAGAGTTCTTTTCAGTATTATAAATTAGTTCTTTTGGCAGTATTGTACCTTTGCAGAATTAGAAAATATTTTGTCTTCTAAATCCTCATTTGAATTATATGATAAAATTTATCTTTAGTCCATGGTGTCTGTGCTCCCATATAAGCATTTAATCACAAAGAAATGGGGAGAGTCAATCATGGCAGGAAAAATATGTCTTCCTGATCAACCCATCATTTCATACTTTAGGGGCTTATGACCTGGATGGGGCTGTTGTCCTATATAAATGTTATTTAAAAGGCTGAATGACCTAGATTTGGAGAAATGTATTGTGGACATTGTAATTATCCATAGAGGTCATGGGACCCATGCATCTTCCTAATGGGAAATAGTTCCTCTACAGGAAATGAATGTTTTCATCATCACCCATTCTAAATCAGGACATTCAAGGGGGACTGGTTTTGAGGCAGAAAAGTCTCTCTCCTTTCTCTATGGCTGCAGTGCATTAGGACCCAGACTCTATATATGAACCTGACTGGAAATTCCTGTTTCTGGAAGTCAAGCTAGTACATGGAGACCTTCTGATGAGACTAGATATGCAGTTACATTTTGGTTATAAGTGCTATGAGCCACCACCGACTAGAAAAAAATCTGTGCTCCATTTCTATTACTTGTGTGCCGTTAGTAAAGTCTGAAAAAATTGTGCTGCGGGGTATCAGGGAAAGAAGAGTCCCCACTTGAAGACTGGAGCAGCAGCAGTGTTGGCCACAAGAATCAATCATGGTAGCCAGTGTCTGTGAAATGGAGATCTCACAAGGTCCACCAGCAACAAGGTCAAGACATAAAGGCCAGAACAAAGGCCAGAGAAGCGCCTGTTACAAAGCAGGGATAGGCCTGCTTGTGAGAACCTCTCAGCGATGACTAGGAAAACTTGAGGGCCCTGCTTTCTGGCAGGTTGGCTGTTAGATAGGAATAACATATCACATCTTAGAGATCCAGACTGGTGAGGCTGATGGCATATGGGAATACATATGTAAATGCGTATCGTATCTACTTCCAGTTTTGTACTCTACTTTTGCTTTTAGCTTAATCCTATAACTTGAGCATCTGTATATGTAACTGGACTGTCACTGAATATATATTTTTATTGGTTGCATAATATTCCTCTGTATGAATATAATTTAAACATTTTTTATTGAGGACTTGGGGGTTTCTTTCCTGTTCAACAATTTGGTTATGCATTTTTTTGTACATAAATACTTTCCCACATCAGTAACAATTTTTACCTGAATCAGAAATTATGACTCTAAGAAAGTAGTCCAAGTCTACACCTAAGGAATTCTGATATCCAAGGAGAAGACACAAAAATCAAACTATTAGTTATCCTCCCAAATATATTCCAATTGAATCACTGTCATCCTCTCTGCTCTGACCATCCTACCCCAAGGCACTGTTATTTATCACCCGAGCTACTGGCATGACCTCCTAACCGGCTTCCCTTTCTTTCCAACTTCCTTTCCCTACAATCGAACAGAGCAGCCAAGGTGTTCCTTCTAAGATGTGTGCCACATCAAGACCCACTCCTGCTTATCATCATCAAAAATCAAATCACTAAAGTCAGAATCATCCACAAGGGAGCTAAGGAAAGAAATCTAAAACCTACTGAACGGCAAAGCTATGAGTTGTGAAGCACCAGCACTATTCTGTGTAGGAAACTTGCCTCGAGAGAAGAGATCCCTCGGTCAAAGGAGGAAAGAGGGGAATGGAGAGAATTCCAGTATCACTTCAGTGCCCTCATCTCTGATGTTCCTGATGCCAGAGGTGCCTCTTCCTTACATCATTTGATTTCCTAGGCTAATATGATCTGGAGTTTCTCTCACTTGCACAGAATCTCAACTGCTCCAATCAATGTGTACTGTTCTGGGCTGAATTCTAAAATCAGACAAGCAGAGCTACCTCCTTTCCTCTTCTTGAGTAAAATCTAACAAGTATTAGTTTTTCATTAAGATATAATAAAACCTATTTTGGATAATACATATAAGCAAAACATCTAGATAGTGTCTTTATTTCTAGTTCTGGTTCTTTACCCAGGATCAGCCCCAGCACTGTTCATGCTCCCGGCACCTACTGACGGGGTAGCGTAAGTGTAGCAGCAGCAATAAAAATAGCCAAGGAATGAGAGCACTGGCCACAGGTTCTCTAGGGCTAGCAGCAGGTCCTCTAACAGCGTGACCACAATAATGACAGACGTTGGGGGCAATACTTAGAGCTGAGCGTACGAAGAACAAAACTGGGCTGGAATTGAGGCAGACACGAAGAAATAAAGCACAAACCAGAGAGCTCAGGAACTGATCAGAGAAAACAGGTATAGACTGAAGGCTCAATTTCAACCACAGTAAACAGAAAGGGTGACAATATGTACATCATTAAGAAATATTCTCAATACGGTTTTAGAGAAGTTAACAGTTCTAGAGAAGCACATCCCGATTTTATCTATTTAAATATTAACTAGAGTATTAAATACTAAAATTTAATCTTTATTAATAAGAGTCCTAGTTCTGGACTTTTAGAATTAGGATGGCCTGACTGATGCAAAACAGCCTGGACGGTAATTAACGGGGCCTTTGATGTTGCATTCATAGATTAATTCTGTAAGGCTGTTCATCTGATCCTTGGGCTTAAATGACAACAAAAAGAATTTAGGCTAATGATGAAAGAATCTTTTTTGACAGTTCAACTTATTAAACACCGAAATAATATATAAGAGCGATTACGGAATCCTTTTCTCTCAAAGTCTGAAAGGATTCACAGATTCCCGTCTTACTGGGATGACTTAATAATAGAGGCTTTTATTGGGGCAGACGGAGGACTGAATAACTGCCAAGTCCTTCAAATTTGATGATTAAAATTGTGTGAGCAAGTTCTTCATAGGCACTGGGAGTCTACGTCTGAACGCCACCCAGAGGACTGGCGCTCATCAACCCTGTGTTTTCATTTCTAACTCAGAACTGCATTTGTGGTGGGAAAAAACAAGGAAGGAGGAAGCAACAAAGGAAGAAGAAATAAAATAAAATTTAGTATATTTTCTTTATTTACCTCCTTGAAACTATATACCAGAATTAGAAGTAGTATTTTATGAGCACAAATTAGAAATATAATATAGGCTCCCGTAATTCTGCCAATGGGAGGCTATCATTCACTATATTCTTCCACATAAAGCACTATCATTGGGGCACAATTTTATTTTAAATTAAATAATAAGCAATAATTTTGTCATGTGGGGAAACACAGAAGGAACTCTAAGTAAATGTGAAAAAATTAAAATATCTTAATCTTACACTACAACATAGATACTTAATGGTTTCAGGTCCAATGCCAAAAACCTGGTAAGTAAAACCACCTAAGACTATACAAAAAAATTTTTTAAGGTATCATTTTAATAAAAGGCTGCTGTAAATGTTTACCTAAAACATTTATAAGAAGTTTATGCGTTCTTCTAAAATGGAAATTGAGAGAATTATTTTATGAGTTTGTGGAGAATATTAGATTCTCCTAGCAGCAATTATTTTTTTCTCAGACCTGGCTTTTTTCAAAGATAAACTAAGTGCTTAGAAAATTTATTCTTAAAGAAATCTCACCTCTATAACTGAGCTTTTGATCTTATCACTTTAGTGATTGGATGGGGGGGAGATAAAATCTTAGTTTAATAATACCAATGATGAGAATGCTTGAAACCTAGGAATTGCTTTGAGACTTACATATTAAGTTGGGCCATGGAGACAATATAAATGCAAAGGCAAAAACTGGAAGAAAAAGGATTTCTAAGAAAAATGATTTCAGGTTCTCAGTGAAGTTATACAATGAATTACAAAAGATATATTGCTTTTTGGAAGGAAAAAAGAAGGGAAGGGGGAAAGAAAGAAGAGTGGAAGGAAAAAAAGAAGGTGCTGATGCATCTTAAATCACAGAAGTTTTAGGCAAATAAATATAATGTGTTTAGCATCGTTAATATAAGTGCCGTCACAGATGACTTCTTGGAAGCAAACAAATGACATAAATCTTAAGTACACCAAGCTGCCTGCAAACATGCAATTGTAGTGAAAATACATAAAGCACGGCAGAGTAAATGGTGCATCACTCAGATTCAGTGCTTGCTGTCATTTTCACAAAGATACATACACAACCAAAGGCAACGTATGAGTGATTCTGGAAGGATATTGAAGAGACGCTGAGCATATATACACAGCTATATAAATCCACTCTCCTCCGTAGATAATTTAGAGGCAGAAATAAACCATGTTATTATAACACAATGTAGCTACTCTTGGTACCATAAAGACAATAAACATCAAAAAGACACTTTGAATGGTTCTATAAAGTCATAATGAAAATGACTTTCATATGGAAAAGGCTCAAGCACTGTTTTCAAAGATTAATTCACTTGAAATTGATTTGTTTAAAACCATTTCCAACTCCTGCATCCTGACATGCTTGGTTCTTGGTCATTAAGCAATGAGTCCTTTTGATGTTAGACCACATAATCACATTAGTGTAACTGAAATGTACAGCAAAGAATTTTATTTAAAAAGCATAACTGTCAAAAGAAGAAGAAAATTAAAAGCATTTCTACCCAATCACTGAAAATTGTATTCTCAGTAATTTCCTGGTTTAAAGTGCCCGCAACTATAATATGTCTGTACCAGTATTTAAAATGAAGCAAACACCATTCTATTACCACTAGCTGCTAGTACACATAGAAGTTAATTAAGTAAGAGAACTTTATTATAAAGAAAGTTGATTCAGCGCTGTGGAATATTATCTTAAAACTGTAGCGGTGGCCAAGAGCAGAACTCCAGGTCAGGCCAGTGTAGGTGCCTTTGTTCTGCCACTTCTTCCCGGTGTGACTTTTTGGGAGAGTTACATAAAGCTTCGTAGCCTCGATTTCTTCATCATAAAAATGGGAGATAAAATATGCTAAGGGTACAAACTTGGAACTAGTACATAAGTAAGTCCTGGAAATCTAATGTACAGAATAGTGATTATAGACAACAATAACGGATTGCAAACTTCAAGGTTGGTAAGAAACTAGATCTTAGTTGCGCCCACCACTAAGAGGAAATGATCATTATGGGACCTGGCAGAGGTTAGCCAGCACTGTGGCGGTAAGCACATGGAGTATCTGTCACATCAACAGGTTGCGCATCTTAAACTTACACAGTTACATGTCAATTACAGTTCAATGAAAATAAAGTAAGAGAAAAAACATGGGAGGAGATAATCATGCCTCCATTATAGATTTGGGAATTAAAGATGATACTGTGTATGAAGTGCGGATGGCAGAAAGCCCCCAATAAAAATTTTAAATATTACTATTATTATTATGAACCAAATTTTTCTATCACATAGGAAAAGTAATAGGGTTTCACTGGTCTTCTCATATATTAAATAAGAACTAAAATGCAAAATTCCATAGAGTACTTTATAGTTTCTTTCTTCAACATTACTTCAATAACCTAGGGGCCAAACTACCTTACAGAAAGTGGGGAGAGCTGAGGAGGGAGAAAAGAAAAGACCTAGGTGAGGAAAGAAATATTTATCAAGAATCTGTGCAGCCCCCCGTGTCTAGCACTTATACATTACCTCATCTGATCCTCGGACCAGTCTGGTGAGACATTCATTTCATCCATAAGGAGTCTCCAAGAAGAAGGTCCAAGATATTTAACCCATATCCCTTTGTCTTTTTTTCTTTTTTAAATATACCTTTATTGATTCCAGAGAGAGGAAAGGAGAGGGAGAGAGAGAGAAACATCAATGATGAGAGTCATGGATCAGCTGCCTCCTGCACGCCCCCGGCTGGGGATCGAGCCCGCAACCCGGGCATGTGCCCTGACCGGGAATTGAACCCCGATCACCTGGATCCTAGGTTGACGCTCAACCTCTGAGCCACGCCTGGCTGGGCCCCATATCCCTTTTTCTACCCCATAATGCTTTCAGGAAGGAACCTATAAATATGTAATACTAATAGAAACAATAAAGACTATATATCAAAGAAATTTCTGAAGTTCACAAGTTTTACATTTAATATCAGGAATCAATCCATCCCCTAAAATAGTCATAATTCTAATCAACATTAAAGGCCTCCTCTAAATAATTAACTTTCGGATAAGATTGTAAAAAGAAATTCAATTTGTGAAAGTAGTGCATTCTAGAAAGAGAGGAAGTTTAATAACAACAACAAAACAAAAAGGTAGAAGGAATATACTAGAAGAGTGTTATTTATACAAAGTATGGTCCACAGATCACATGCTAGACTCCTGGGGTACCTGCCAGGGTAGATTTGCCAAAAAATTAGTCAAGTTTAAGCTTCTGGGATACCTACTATGACATCATACCTAACTTTATACTTTGTAAGTCTGTGTTATTTTCGTTCAGAAGAACCCTCCCAAAATTGTATTACATCATATAAAACTTGAATTTTCCCCCCTCTGCCCGTCCAACTGCAGATTCCTGGGTCCCATGCGTGATTTATTAAATCTCTGGGAGTAGAGCATAAAATGTTTTAATTTTTAATACGATACCCGAGCTGATTTTATGTAAGCATTACATTTGGAGAATCAATGTCCCAGAGACATAATATAAATTATAAAATACTAAACATTATGTTTATTCATCTCAATACAAACTCTCTATTATTCATATTACAGCAATGTAACTAAGCCCTCAGACCTACTTTCATTTATAGGTCACTATTTGTGTTGGTACATACATTTGAACACGAATTTGTCTGTTGTAGTGCATTTAACTGTTGCCTCCCCAGACGTGTCCACCCGAACCTGTGATTGTGACCTTATTTGGAAAAAGGGTGTTTACAGATGTAATTAAAGATTATGAAATGAACTCACCCTAGAGTAAAAAGGTGGATCCTAAATCTAATGACAAGAGTCCTTATAAGAGACAGAAGAGAAGACATGAATTGCAAAGAGGGAAAATCCATGTGAAGATGGCACAGAGACTGGAATGAGGCAGCCACAGAGAATGCTGAGAGCCATCAGAAACTGGAAGATTCTCCCCAAAGACTCCAGAGGGAATGTGGACCTAACACCTTGATACTGTACTTCAGACCCCCAGAACTGTGATAAATTTTCTAGGGGCAAAACTACCTTAGAGAAGCTGGGGAAAGGTGAGGAGGGGGAAAGAGAAAACCTAGGTGAGGAAAAGAAATGTTGACCAAGAATCTGTGCAGCCCCTGTGTCAAGCACTCATATATTACTTCATTTAATCCTAGGAATAAGCTGCTCAGTTATTCATTTCATGGATAAGGAGTCTGAAACTTTTAACCCATATCCCTTTTTCTGTCCCATGAGAGGATATATTTCTGTTTTTTCAGGCCACAAAATTTATGGTAACTTGTTATGACAGGCTCAGTAACTGACGCATCTGTGCATTCAATATTTTGCAAACACAGTCACATTATGAAAACCTTAACTTTCCCTCTTGAATTACTTTCTCCTTAGTTTGGTTGACACTCTTTCCGCCTAATGATGTCTGCCTCCTGCAGACAGGTCTTCCCCATTAGTGAGGGCAGTCTGGAAACACTCTGCTCTTTGATGTACCTCCAGAAAGAAAATAATTCCTGAGCCATACACATAGCATCAAATCCTTGACTCCTCCTCCAGTGTTACCCTCCCAGATTGTTGCTCCTTCTAACTGGCTCTTCTTTTAGGACCTCGGTACTTCTTAACTCAGTCATACTCTTGAGGGTTGATGGGGATGGATACAAACATAGCCATTGGAGATTACTGCCGTAGGTCACATGAGAAATAAAGAGATCCTGAACATAGGTAGTAGGAGATGGAGAAAAATGTTGTGGAATAAAAAGGGCTTGGTTACTAATTGTTGTTAAAGAAATGAAGAAAACAAGAATGACCCTGGGCAGGCCACTTAATCAATTTGTGCCTCAATTTCTCATACATAAAATGGCAATAATAATAGTACTTATCTCATAGTGTTATGGGAGGATTAACTTAATAACAACTACCATTTATTGAGTGGCCAACGTGTGCTAGAGTAGACCTGGTATACAAATTATCTTGTTGGTATTAATACCCAAGATAAGAACTATCAGAGTAATAAATGTGCAGGGTGAAAAAAGAAGATAAGTTTACTTTTAGACACATTGAATCTGGGGAGACTGGGAACCCCACATGTGAATAATTCATGGACCAGGAACTCAGCAGAGATATGTGGCTGAAGATACAGATCTATGAGACTAAGATACATAGAACATGCAGAATGAGCAGAAAAGGTGCCCAAGGCCAAACCCTGTGGACAGCTGTCACTTTGGTATGGGCATAAGAGGCTTACAAGAAATGGTAAGAAAATTAGGAGGACTACCTGGAAAGAAGCATGTCCAGAAACTGAAAGAGTAGAGAGTTTCAAATAGAAGAATGTGGCCACAGTGTAAATCCCAGAGACAGGTCAAGTCCAATAAGATCTGGTGATTAGGAGTGAAGGCATACTTTGAATGCTGAAGAGCAAACAGCAGCTGAAGAAGTAAAGGCAGAAGTTGTCAATGAGTCTTATGAAAAGGATGTCTGGGAGGGAAAGAGTGGGATAGGTCATATCTAAAGTAAGTCATAGGGTTGAAGAGTTTTGTAAGACTGAAAAGATTTGAGCTTGTTATAGACAGTAAGGAATGAGCTAGCAGTGTAATGTAGTCCTTTCCACTTGCTTGTTTTGAATCCTTAAATAGGTTATATGAGGATCATTTTCTCCAACTATAAAATGGAGATAACAATATCTATCTTACAAGGTGGTTGTGTCAGTTACTGTCAATATAAGGAGCGTCCAGACTAATACATGCTGGTAACTCAATAAATGTTGCTAAATATTAATCAGTACAACAACCTTATGAGCTATGTATACATGGGGAACTGGGGCACCAAGAGTTGAAATGAACTTCCCAGGGTCATTCAGCTGGTAAGAAGGAGCCAGATATCATATCCAGCAGGCCAGTGCCTGGGTATTTGATCATGACAAGAACTTCCTTAAGCAAACTTTTCTCAGGCTCCTCGGAGCCCTCTTTTCAAGTAGGCCTCAATCTGACCCCTGTCCTGTTGAGTCCAACTGTTTGTTTGTTTGTTTGTTTGTTGATTTTTAGAAGAGAAGAAAGGAGAGGGGAAGACAGAAACATCAATGTGAAAGGGAAACATTGACTGTCTGCCTCCCAGACACCCCCTACTGGTGAGAGAGCCCTCAACCTGGGGAATGTGCCCTGGCCGGGAATTGAACTGGCAACCCGTCAGTGCACGGGAAAATGCCCAACCAACTGAGCCACACAGGCCAGGGTGGTTGAGTCCAGTTTTAACAAATAATTCTGTTAAGCCAGTTTATTAAGAATCCCCTCACCTTTGACATCTAAGTGCCTGGCCTGCCTTTTGCAAGAATCCTGTTAAGCCAGTTTAACAAGAATTCCCTTGATATCTAATCAAATTCCTCTTAGCAATTTTTCATCCATTGACTCCCTGACTTTGCTCATTGGCCATAAAACCCCAGCTGTCTCTGCTATATTCCGAGTTGAGTTCAATCTCTCCACCCTATTGCAATCGTCTTGAATAAAATCTTCCTTGCTATTTTTAGCAAGTGTCTGGAACAATTCTCTTCTTTTACAATCACTGTGCTGTATTACCTATGAGACATGATGAAACAGCAATTTAGTTGTAATGCCATTAAACTCAGTAGAAATGCAGCATAACACAATAGTTAAGGACACCAGCTTCTCTCTAGGCTTGGATGAGGCTCTGCTACCTCCTGCATTTGCGACCTTAGGAAAGTTGCCTACATTCTCTGCTTTGCCAGCCTCATCTATAAAAAAAAGAGATGATGACAATAGTATTTACTTTAAAGATATTTTCTGTGGAAATTCCATGTAAGCAGAATATAGTAAGGTCTTTAAAGTTGCTATCTATTTTAAAGCTATCGTTGAGTAAGAAATTTATTGTTATATATTAAGTGGAACAAACCCTATTTATTCTGCAAACCATCCTCTACTCCCAACACCCCAAGTTCCCATTATTCTGCCATATATATATACATATATATATGTATGTATATATATATATATACACACACACACTTTTTCTAGCACTTATCATCTAGTATACTACATGATTTACTCATGTATTGTTTATTGGGTTGGGTTGGGGCTTTTTTTGCCTCCTCTCCTAGGATGTAAATTTCTCAAGAGAAAGAATTTACTGTCCCAGGCCCAAAGGAGGAAATCAAAAACAATATTTGTTGATTAGATTAATAAAATATTAGCTCTCAAGGAAAAACTGGTAAGGAAAAAGAGGATGTTAGTGGAGATTCAGAAAAGCACTTGGGGGGGGGTCAGGGCTGAAGCAATGGTTCCTTCATATGCCTAATTTTCGTTCAAATTAATGATGTTCTTCTCCCTGGACAGAGAAGAGTCAGGTATAGGGTTATTTTCTTACCGGGAAGTAGAATGAAGAGTGGGTCAAATATAGAAGAGAAAGGAGGAGGGAAGGAGGTTCATCTGAGAAAGAGCAAGAGAACTGCTAAACCAGACTCTGCATTATAACAAGATCCCTAGGTGATTAGAATACATCTTAAAGCTTGAGAAGCCTGGATAAAAACAGCATTTCTCCAAGGCTGGATCTCCTACAACAGAATCACCCTAGTGGGACACTTAATAACTTTCAGACACAAGGACCTACTTTGACCTCACCGAATGAGAACCTCTGAATTTGGAGCCAGGACTCACAATTCATCAACAGCCCACGTGAAGCTCATTCACAGTAACATTTGAGAACCACCATTCACTACAATTCAGAATCTGAACGTTAGATCTTAGTGAGTTAGATGGAGCAAAAGAGACAAAAAAGACTATGAGTTTTAGTTTTTGTTTTTTGTTTCTTTTAATCCTCACCTGAGGATATGCCCATTGACTTCACTGATGTTAGAGAGACGGGAAGGTAGGAAGAGAGAGAGAGAGAGAGAGAGAGAGAGAGGAGGAGGAGGGGAGAGAACATCTGCTGGCTGCCTCCCACACCCGCCCTGGCCGGGCATCAAACCCAAAACTTAGATATGTGCCCTGACCAGGAACTGAACCTGCAACTTTTCGGTATATGGGACGATAGTCCAATCAGCTGAGCCACACTGGCCAGGGCAGGCTGTAAGCATTAAAACAAAATACTGACTATTGGAACGTTTGCTCTCAATGTTCTGGAGAGCTGGGGCAGATCAGAGCTAATTATCAAAAACAAGCAATTAAGCAGAGGTTAGCTTCAGGGAAAGATGATTCGCTGGATCACTTAGAATCAGTTTTCCCCAGAAGTTGACAAAAAGGACTCCCAGGGGAGCTATACACGACAGTTTTTTAACAGACGACCTGGGAGATAGGGCCACTGAAGGAAAACTTCCAGTGACCAGGGTTATATTTATCTTCCTGCCTAAGGCACTCACCAATTACGTGCACTATAAATGTGAGTTGGCCTCCCTGCTAGAAAAGAAGGCACAAGGGTAGAGCAATGCCTCTCTGTCTTAGTTTATTAGAAAGGAACAGATCTCAGAAAAACTTGTGAGCAACAAACCACAAACAATGTAGGGAGGGAAAAAGACTCTAAGCAGGTGGTATGAATTTAAACTGGCATTAAAGTTCTAAAGAGCGCAAGAATATAACAATGATGGGGGGAAAATAAAAATTCTGCCCTGGTTGGCATGGCTCACTTGGTTGGGCAATGTCCCATGCACTGAAAGACTGCCCTTTTGATTCCTGGTCAGGGCACATGCCTGGGCTGCAGGCTCGATCCCCCTGGTAGGGGGCATGCAGGAGACATCAATGTTTCGCTCTCACATCAATGTTTCTCTTTCTTCCTCTCCTTTCCTCTCTCTCTAAAAAAATCAATAAAAATATTTTAAACAAAATAAAAGAAAGAAAGAAAAATAAAGAGAAATTCTACATGCTTATTGCTCACAGTGTGGTCCATGAACTAGCAGCATCAGCTTCCTCTGGGAGCTTGTTAGGAATGCACACTCTTAGGCTCCCATTTAAATACCCCTTAGAAGGAATCTGCATCTTAACAGAATCCTCAGGTGATCTGTGGTCACACTTATGTTCCAGAAGCACTGAGCCACATCAGTGGTTTTCAAAGTTGGCGTGTACGTTACAATCATGTGGGAAGCTTTTTAAACTGGGATGTCCAAAATTTTATCTCCAGACCCTCTGAGAATAGACCCCAGGCATCCCCGTTTTTTAAAGCTCTCTATGTATAGCCAAGGTTGAAGACCATTGCTGTATATCCTTGTAGTTCTGAAGTTATAGTTCAGGTATAAGACTCTGGCCTTTTTCAAAGGTGGCCACAGACTTTTTCGATTAAGCCGCAGCATTCTATATACCACAAAACTTAAGATGCTAGCAGATGGACAGAAGTCTGGGTGATGATTTAGTGAATTGCTGCTAAATATAGGGAAAGCACCATGTATTGATACATATTTGATGGCTAATAGAGAGGTTTGCTCTCCTTCTGCCCAGTGCATGAAACCCATCATATGCTCATCAATTCAGGTAATCCTCTGAGAATAAGTAGAAAAGCCTAAAGAAATCTAAAATGCTATTCCAATGGCTTAAGTATTTGTGAGAACAAGTGGTATTTACATCTCTTCTTCCAGTTAAAGGTCATGACATTATAAGAGAACTGAGGATTTGAGATATGAATGTGTTTTAATAATCAGATAATCTGGGTCTAAGGTGAAAGGTCTGTCTTTGTTCAAATCTACAACACATGTTTTAACTACTTGTGCAATAAACATACACTGACACTTTTACATGCTGGAAAGCACGTTTTAAATATGTGACTCCTTCATATACTTTACCACCAAAATGTGCACCCGAAGCCAATAGAAAATAATATTGAAGATGGACTGTAATTGGAAAACAAAATAGAAAAGAGATAAATATTTGAATTCTTAAGGTAATTCTAGTGTGTTCTTACAGTTAAAGCAATTTAAAATTCAAAGGCATGTACTCATAAAGGAGACATTCAGTAGGATCTTGTAAACTGAAATGTGGAAGACTGATACAATGCTCAAAGAAAACTATACAATTGGATGTTACGAAAGTCAGCACACACCGCCTAAAAAGAGCAAGCAACTTGGAAGAGAAACTCCTCCATTCTCAGTCATAAATAACTGGAAGGATGGTCAGATACAATCCTTAAAACTAAAAGCAAGAGAATGAAAATTTATAGAATAATCAATGGAATTACGTTAAAACTTAATGCTATTAGTAAACAAATTCTCATTGGTTTCCCCAACACTTTAGAGAGAACTCATGACTCAATACAGTAATAAGAAAAGGCACCTTTTACAAAATGCTATGACATACAGAAGACAGTCACTGAAATCTGCAAACCTGAGGATAGGGCATGGAGGAAGCACACGGGTAAGAATAAGCAGAGAAAAAGAAGAGATCTAGTACATAAAAAGGTGGGATCGAATCCATCATTTACTGCATTTTTCAACAAAAATTTATTGAACAGCTATTTCTCAGGCAGTGTACATACAAGGCTACAGACAGTTGAAAAATGGTTAACCAGGAGTTAGTGTCAATGTTGCTTTCCTAACAGAGAAGAGAAAATGAACTCAGGCACAATGCCAAGTAGAAAAAGCCTTTAACTAGCTAGATATTTTCATCCAGCTAAGAGTAGAAAATCTAATTAAGTGCCTTCCTTACCTAGCTGACAAATAAATCTCTCAGGAAGTTGAAAAACCAATGAGACATACCTCTCACAACATCATTATGACTCAATGGTTGATTAAGGAAATGATTGAGACCTTGAAAGAAAATGATAATAAGGCAGGATAGTAAGAAGCTAGGAAAATTCCTTGGCAAGTGGAATGGGGAAACTGAGACAGATAACAGAAGGCAAAGCAATTTACAGCCAGATAATAAATGACAAGGCCTTATGGTCCCTAACAAAGGACACTTAGGAGCAAATGGTTTACACATTCCAGACCATGCAGGGGCAAATCTGCCTGGGTCCCAGTCCCTTTTCAGTGACATTCTTCGAAGGTGCAACTAACCAGAAAATGACCCTGATTTCTCTATATGCTCATTTTGATAAATCACACCTGGAAAGCTGATGCATACACTTGGAAGGACACATCTGGAAAGCTAATGGATATTCCACTGAGACCCTCTCCTGACACTTCCCCTAAAATTCCCACCTTCAGAAAACAAGTAAACACCCTTACGACAAAGGACTCAGTGTACTCTCTCTTGAGTAGGCCAAGCCTTCCCCTCCTTCTTTCCTCAGATCTGTATATTTGCTCTCTTTCTCAAGCTCTAAAGGTTCCCAGGAGACTTGCAAGTGGAGGAGCAGGGGGCAGCAGCAGCTTGTCCAAGGTCAGCCCCCCCAAGCTGTCTCCAAGGGCCCTCCATTTGCCTCTGTAACTTGTTTCCTGAGTCCACACAGCCCAGCCGGCTCACTTCTTCTGCCTCTGTGACTTTCTTTCTAAAGAGCCATGGCAGCTCCGCTAGGCTCACTCCTGTTGCTGTGACCTTAAGCCCTTCCTCTGTTTCACTGTCCCCAGCCTTAATAAACATACACTCAAAATCACCTGGACTCATATCATGAAATCTTTCCTGCACCATGTCAGGAACCCACACGTTCCAGACCATGCTGGGGCAGAACCACCTCAGTCCAGTCCCTTTTCGGTGACAATCACACCATTGTACAAGATAATAAGTAGTTGTATATAACACTATGGTACTTGTAAGTCCCAAAATTAAGGAAAGTAAAATTCAAAGAACTCAGAGGAGAAGGGGAAAACTATAAAGGGAAAGAGACTCAAGATTTTCCACATCAGACCTTAGATAATAATGGAGGTTTTCATATCGAGAGATTACGTGCACTTCACAAAACTAGTAAAAAATAATATGACAAGAAATTCAAAAAAGAGATTAAAATTCTGAAATTAGAAAACAAATTAGGTGAAGAAAAAGACAAGTACCTAGGAAAAAAGAACACATAGAATATAATGGACAATAATGAACAAGCAGGATTAACAACAGGAAACAAGAGGTTGCTTAGGGTTCTATATATTGTCATCAAACTATCTTTAATATGCAAAGATGGTACTTGTGATATTGTGAATAATAAAATATATATATATTTGTTCTTCACCCCTAGCTTCTGGCATAGAGCTCCTAAATGCCTTGTAATTTCCTGGATGAGAGGGGTGAGAAGAGCATCTTTGGTTATTCACAATCAGACCCTTTCAATGGTATCTGAGTTTATGCTAATGAGGTGGCTCTTGGAGGATGGGGGCTGGTTGCCAGAGGAACCAACCATTGATTTGAGGGTTGGAACTATTCTCCCCATCACCCAACCTCAGGGAAGGGGAGAGGAACTGGAGATTAATAGCTAATGATTTAATCAATCATGCCTACATAATAAAACTATTTTTTTAAAAATGAAACAAAGGGGTTCAGAGCTTCCAGGCTGGTAAACACACGGAGGTACTGGGAGGGTGGCACACTCCATCCAAATGGGCATGAAAGCTCTGCGCCACTTCCCATATATCTTGCCCTATGAATCTCTTCCTTTGGGCTGTTCCTGAATTATATCCTTTATAACAAACTTGTAATAGTTAGTAAAGCACTTTCCCGAATTCTTTGAGCTGTTCTAGTAAATCACCAAACTCAGGATGGAGTCACGGGAAAACCCCTTTTATAGCTGGTCGATCAGAAGTAAAGGTAACAACCTGGGACTTGAGAACTGTGTTTAAAGTGAGGGGCAGCCTTGTGAAATTAAGTCCTTAAACTGGAGACTCTGCATTATCTCTGGATAGTGTCAGAATTAAATTGTGGGACACCCAATTGGTGTTCAAAGAGTTAGTTAATTGGCTGGTGTAGGGAAAACCCCCATGTATTTGGTGTTAGCAGAGTTGTGAGTACAGAAAGAGTTTTGGGTTTTCTTAGTAATGTACATGATAAAAATTTCTAAAGACTCACTATCCCAAAAACCTTTCTCCTCCAGAAACTATAGACACTTATATTTCCCTGAATTTGCAGTGATTTCAACTCTACTCTCTTAGAAAAAGATAATTCAGAGCCTATTACACTGAACTATAAGATGTACCTTCATCCAAAATGTTAATACTCTTGTTTTAAGGGGATTCTTTTTCATTATCTGTATTTTGATGAACCCAACAAGACCCAATCTACTGATTTTTTTTTTTTTTTTAGTTTTTTTTTCTCCCAAGAGACTTTATTTGCACTTTAGAAAGTATTTTGGGAAGTGGTTAGACTGAAGAGTTACCATAAAAGATGGATAAAACCTGGCATTTTAAATTTAGGTACAACTGAAATACAAAAATAGATTGAACTTATATTAACTTCTAAAGGTAGACTAGGCAGACTGGGTTTCTACAGCTTTCATTTGAGAGGAATAATGCTTTGAGTTGTCATTCTTCAAATTTATTCACTCAGCTGTCCATGGCCATTCAAATGACTTGTCAATACATATTGAGCCATCTCAATTTTAATATACTTTAAAATGTGATATTTCATAATCAGAGTAAAATACCAATTGAACAGTAAAAGGAAAACAATGTTCTCTGATACACATAAAGGTCTTCTCACAGGAGTGCTATGTAAAATATCTATTTTTAGACTCTTTGAACCAATTCCTGAAATGCAGATCATTTAGAATTGATCACCTTCTAATATGAAATGATAAATAGTATTCTGTTATGGTTTGACTTCAGTAGTGTCTAGTGCCTTTTGGAAAATCTTTTAATCTTATTTTGAATCATCCATTCAAAAATCCCCAAATTGATTCATCTAAACTTCAAAAACATTAGGTTGACCAAATTTTTTGAATAAAATCCACATTGAATTTATTTGCATTAATAACTGTTTTATCTGGTAAGTAAATATAATTAATTTCAACTATTTCCATATTTCTGTCAAAATGAAAATGTATAGAAATGTAAATAATTCTTTCTAGAGAAAATAAGATCCTCAAAAATATCTAAAATAGCAGGAGTGGGGGAAAAGCATGACATAGTACATGTAAAGTTTATTTTAGAATCCACATGGGTCACTGTTCTTTTCAAATCTGAACCTGCTGGAACCTCATGTTTGTAACAGATCATGAATATTAAAAAATAATTTTTCAAAACCAACCCCCAATTTAAACTTTAAAATATGTTTTAAGAAAACAAATTAATGAATCCACATGTACCCCATCCTTAGATTTATTTAGACTGATGGTAGATAATTCAACTGTTTCAAGGGGCAAATCAAATACACTTTAACAACAAACTTGTTTTCCCGATCAGATAGCATTAAGCAACTAGAAACACATTTTTTAGTTTCCTAAAAAGCAAAATACTATTCCTTTCTTTATACTTTCCTTTTAAACCCTTTATGAGAGAAAAAGAAGAGTGCAAGAACAGTAAGTATGGTATGGGCACCTAATCAAGGAGATTAGAAGGGCTTGGTAAATGGGAGATTTGCCACGACATATCAAGAGGACACCTGCCATTCAGCTCTAACCGTTTCCTAGCAGCGCTTGGGGAGCAATGTTGTCAAATCCTCTGATTTAAAAGAAAATCCCTATCTTTATGTGGATTCTTCTAAAATGTTAATGTTTGCAACAGCATGAGTCCTGGGCTCCCAGCCTTCAGGACACATAGCAAGTACGGCACTCCCTGGTCCTCCTGTGGCTGGATGGGGCCATGTGACAAGTTCTGCTCAATGACTTGCAAGCCAGATTTTCATCGTGCAGGTAAGACCTTCCAAAGCTCTCTCCTCTCTGCTATGGAAACTATTAGTATTCCAGGTAGTTGCTGTTTTATCACTGCAGGTCCAGAGCAAAGATACTTCAGTGCAGTTGTCCTCCGTGATGTATGTGCTACATGAGTGAGAGGTAAAATGTTGTTATTGTAAACCCATGAGGGTGTGTGTGTGTGTGTGTGCGTGCGCATGGGTGCGCTATAAAAATCTCTTCCTGGCTGGTATAATCACTAACACAAATCCACACACCAATGTGGGCCAGAATCTACCCACGGGCCATCACTTTACTGTCTAAATCACATAGCTTGCTTAATATGAGAATGCATGTGCTTTGGGTTCAATAAATAAAATAATCTTACATGGCTACACAGAATGTATGATTGTGGCATTAATTAGTGAAGAATGGGAGGAAAGGAGATGAGAAGGGGGGGAGGGGGGAACGGCAAAAGAACAGAATAAAACCAAGTGGTCAAAATTTTTAAAATTATTAGGGTAGCCAGACCTAGTTAATATTCTAAAACAGTCAAGTCTGTCATAAGCTCTTCTTGACACCCATCTTACTTTCCACAATTCCCTTTCCCAAATGTACTTAGAGCTTTCCTGAAGCTTCTCACTCCGCCTAACAACCTGGGTTTAAACCTTTCTGCCCCTCCTTCCCTTTACTGTCTGGGTCTCTGGTAGCATCTGGGAAAGGCTATCAGCTCTTCACAAGACCTTCACATTGGAGTTTAGGAGTCATGTGTGTGTGACTAGTAATATATTGTTGCTCCTTAGTACATTGTTTTTGCCTTCAAAATACGGCCTGTATGCATAAACTCTTAGCTTGAAGAAGTAGAAGTATTAGCTTAGTAGCAGAAAGTTCAAATTCTGAAGCCAGACTACCTGAGTGCATATACTTATAGTGTGTGGCCCTGGGAAAGTAATATTTTGTGACTTTGCTTCCATTTTCTCATCTGTAAATTAAAGATGATAAGAGTACCTATCCCATCAGGTTCTCTTAAGTACTTAGTGCCTGGCATTTGGTAAGTGCCACATAAATGTTTGTTAAATAAATGTGCCAACACTTAAGTAAATATATACACATTAGAAATATTAGGCTTCAGATTGCTGTGAAATATTGGCCAGGAAAAGAGGAACTAGAATAACTTCTAACATCCTTCAAGTTCCATGGTATACTACTTCATGCCTGGTATTCAACTTATTTATTATTTTCAACAATAGAAGTCAGAGTTGTTGTTTCAGTTATTGAATACTCCTACAAAGCTGACACTTCTGGTGGTAAGAACCGACTGACTGACAGCCATTTCCCTTTACAACAGACAGGAAAGAGTATTTAACAATAACACATAAAAAGAGAGAAAACCTACTCAGAAGCTAAACAAAACATCTGTCCCGTGCTATTGTCAATATACTTAAAAAGCTTTAACCCAACTCTCTGAAAGCCCTGTCTTGTTGCTTAAACTCCAAAGGAGAAAAAAAAAAAAATGTGTCAACTCAGTAAGTCTTTGCTCTTAACTTAGAAAGTGACTTGGTCTTTTAGTTTATCTCTTTTTATATAGTCAAGCATAAAGTTTAAGGGATGCCTTCCATCAAAGATGCTTTCTCATAAAACACCGTTCCCAGTGTGTTCTGTACTCACGTGCCATGCCATAAAAGTGCACGTTGCCTCTTTCTATGCCCTGAGTTGTATTTACAGACTTCCACTGAAAATCATCAACAAAAGTAACAGAAGCTTCTCTGCCCCACGCCCATCCTCAGCCCCCTTGGATTTCCGGTGTGCTTGCTGTTGTTCTTTTAAGACTGTGATAACCGATAAAGGGTGGTTCACAAGCCTATGCAATAAATCTGTGCTTTTGAATCCTAATGTCTCCCGGTTCCATCTTTTTCCAGCAGAAGACAGAGAGGTATACAGACAAAACCTGCAGGACTGTTCGATATTCCCAACAGATTTAGAAAACAGATTCTGTTTGACTCTTCTAAGCTTAAGACTACCTGGGTGGTCAATTCAAGAAACATATTTACAAGTAATGAAGGAAGCAATTCTGAGACAACCTGTAGAAATGTTCAGAATTGAGAATTAGTTCAGACATTCAAAAAGGAAAGCCCTGGAGCAAATTACAAACTAGTACTCAGCATATTACATTTAATGCAGATGTCTTCTGTGTCAGTCTGTGGGTCTCATCTCCTGCAATCAACAGTCTCATTATGAAAGTTACTACTTTAAATTTTTTGCTTTCATTTCCTCCAGACTTGACCTTATTGGCAATGTCTGAGAGAATTGGTAGGCTTGAAAACCTAGTCATCTTTCTTCAAATTACTGTATTTAAAGCTGAAATCAATTCTGCAGGGTAACAACTTCCAATCCTTACGATACCACAGTTCTCTCTTTGCTTTATGAAACAGATTTCCATTTGTTGTCTGAAATCTTTACAAATGTGTTTAATCCATAAACTTTCCAGCAATAAAAGGCATGGGAATTACAGCTTTTTGTTGATAAAAACTAAATTACATAATCACCAATGTAGTTGTTTATTATGTCCATTCAAAACACTGTATGAAATATCTAAAAAGCTAAAAATTTTAAGTTATTTTCTATACTCATGCTAATCAATATCCAAATACAAGGAACTTTAAAGCTACCAACTGAAACTGAAATGACCAAAAAAAGCAGTGTTATATTTTTGGTAGATTGATTAACAGACCAGTGATACACTGGAAGTAGACGCCTCTCACCTACATATGTTAGACAATATTTCACATTTTATGTGTGTACAAACCTCTTCTGCCTTAAATACATTCACTCTTTCATTCCACATTTGATAGGACTGCCCTGCTAATTCTTCCTCCTGACTGAAAATTTTAATGAAAGGAATTGGAAGCCCCATGGGAGATACTGAAATAAAAAATATTTTCCTTACAAGGGAAGCAGATGTTTAAAGAAGTGATTCTAGAGGTACACAGTGGTTGAATTCCTATATCACTATACTCCCCTTACTTTTTAAAAGTCTAACTAGTAAATTTGACTGTTTATAAGGAGAGTCAGAAGAAACTAACAGAAAGCTTATAAAACTGTTTGGACTTGTCTTTGGCCATTAAGGAACAGCCATTAAAGAGGCAAATGTTTCCTTTCCCATTATATCTATTTGCAGAGAAAAGCACCTGCAGGGCTGCATGGAATAATAAGGCTGCAGCATGACTATGGGGCACACTCAGAGCCCTCACAAGTCATAGAGTGAGTTCAAGTCTCCTGGCCTTTGGAGATCCGTCTAAGCAGCCATCCTTGCCAACTCAGGGGCAAAACAGCAAGAATAACCATGAGAACTGGAGAGAAAATCAACTAGCAACTGTCAGGAAAGCAAATGTAAGGAAAAAGGACCACCAGCATTGCGTATCAAGTACTTCATACCATCACTAGCTGTAAGCATGGGAGAGCTGGGTCAGAGGAAACACAGGCAGAGAATCTGAAACACAGACGATCTGAGGGTTCTTGGAATATGTGCAGTAAAATAGAATTCATGCATTTGTTGGACATATTATTCAGTACCTGCTATTGTACAGAGTGCTGAGATGACAAAACAGATGTGGTCTTAAACCTTAAAGAACTAACAGGGAACTGAGAAAGTCGGGCTAGTAAAGTGACACTTAAAATATAGCCCAATAATACCTACGATAAAAGAAAGTACAATGCTTTAGGAACCAAACCAATTCAAACTGAGATTATAGAAAACTCTTTTCAAGGGCTCAAGATGACACAAAGAAGAAAAAGATGTTAGTTTTATAATACATGTTTATTTGTTTGCTGCACAAGGAATTGTAGTAGAATTTAGTCAGACTGATACCATTGTGATTAGGAAGCTACTAATAATAGGAAGAAAGCAAAGAGAAGGTTAGACATTATAAGCATGGTCATCTGGCAGCTTCACTAGGAAGCTGCAACTTTACAGTCCCCAGGGAACCACCAGTCCATTCCTTGCAGACCACTGGGGGAAGGGACTGGGCAAAGGGGAAGAGGGATGCATGCCCAGTGAAGTTGGGGTGATATAGGTAAGGTGCCTGTCAGTCAAACCTAGGAACAGAAATCATTGGCCAGAAGGGGCAAGGTGACTACCACCAACCTGTGAAAGTTTGGGGATACATAATCCCCTAGACAAAGGAGCTCACTCTCTTGGCTCTTGGCTCTCTTGTTTTGGCCATGTTCCCTCCATAGCCATGTGGCCCTGTGAACCCCACATGCAATGGACTGACAGACTGCAGCGGGGAACACAAACTAAACCACTCTGATGCTGGAATGGACCTGCGCTCTAACATGGAGCTAAAATTCTGGACATTGGCTATGATCTTAACCCTGTTGAAAATGAAATGGGACTTTTTTCTTGGAGAGATGAAAGAAATGGGACCTTCGAAATCAGGGGTGTGATTCCACAGAAATAAAGCTTTCTATAATATCTCATCCTGCCGTGGGGGCCTCTGGAAATTCTTACTCCAGTGGCACCCCAACAACCCCACTCCCACCAGCAATCGGTGGGGACCAGAAGCTCTCGCACCTACAACAAGACCGCAAGGGGCTGAGAGTCAGGAGAGTCTAGGTAAAGGAATCTGACGTGAAGATGTGACGGTGAAAATACCCACAGCTCATCTGGGACCTCTGCACTAGGCCCGGTAGTTTGCATTTTATTCTGCAGACTATGGGGAAACATTGAGGGAGTTTAGGCGGTGGAATGATATGATTAGGTTTGTGTTTAAAAGCAACTCTTCTGGCAGCCTCAGGAAGAACAGATGGAGGAAGGAGGGATGACGTACAGAGTGATAAGTTAACAGGCTACTGCATGGAGAGGACTTGACAGCTCAGACCAAAGCGCTGACAGCGAGAGTAGACTGAGGGGACAGGTTCATGATGTTCAGAAGGCTGCATCAATAGAGTTTAGTGATGGATGGTATAGGGCAAAGAATGAGCCTGGTATGGCCATTGGATTTCTTATTAGGAGGTGTCATTCACCCACTCAGAATGCGCAGGAGGAGGAGCATGTGGGAAGGAGGAGAATGAATGACTGATTTAGGAGTCCCTGTGGGGATTCAAAAGACCCCGTACTGAACATTTAGATTCAGAAATTTAGAGCCCAGAGCAGCAGTGTGGGTTGTACATTTGGATGGGTCTCTAAGCCCTGGATTTGTATGAAGACAGAAAAAAGAGCATGAATACAAGGAGAGCAGAGGGCCTTCAACGGAGCTTAGCAAAACAAGAGCATTTGCAGGCAGATGTTGGTGCTGGCCTTGCCTGGATATTGGTATATTGTGAAGCCAGCTGCTCCAGGCTCAAAATGGCATGAAGGGGTTAAATGTAGAATTACCATATGAGCCAGCAATTCCACTCCCAAATATATACTCAAAAAATTTTAAAAATTTGCTCTTGCAAAAAAATGCACATGAATATTCATAGTAGCAATATTCCCAATAGACAAAAAAGTTGAAATAATCCAAATGTCCATGAACTGACCAAAGCTGAGTAAAATGTAGTGTTTCATACAATAAAATACAACATGGATAAATTTTAAAACATTATGCTAAAGTGAAAAAAAGCCAGCTACTTATTATGTGAATCCACTGATAGGAAATGTCCAGAATAGGCAAATCTATGGAAATAAAGTAGTTTATCAATTTTCTAAGGCTGGGGGTGGCAGAGAGTGGGGGATGATAGATAAAGGGCTTAAGGTTTCTTTCTGGGGTGATAAAATGTTCTAAAATCAACTGGGTTAGTGGCTGCACGATTCTATGACTGTACTAAAAGCCACTGAATTGTACACTTTAAATGAGTGAACTGGATGGTATGTGAATTGTATTTCAATAAAGCTGTTAAAAGTGATATGAAAGCACACTTGAAAGCATAGATAAGATAAATGCAAGCACAAAGGCTTAAAAGTTATTACAATCTCTCTGAAAAGTTTATCTAAAGGAAAGTAATCTTCAATCCATTGCAAGGGACATTAGAAGATGGGTGATAGGTAAATATTGGGAAAGAGGAACAAAGGAGTCTGTTCAGTACAATAGAGTCCCCATCTGTTTGGTGAAAGCAAAATTCAAAGTGTTGGCGGGAGGCTACTTGGAAATGCATATAAGTAGTCAAGCAACATTTTCAAACAATTTAGGTAATTTCACATGTAAAGAGAAAGTATTTCAGAGGAAGGCCTTTGCATTTTTGTACATGCTAATTTATGTGGCAAAATTCCACATGAGGCTACTATTCATTGTTTAAGCTCCCCACTTCCTTCCCTACTGTAAAGGTTGCTGTAAGGAATAGAGGAAACAGGCATTGATTTCCAAATGGGCCTAATTTACAAATTTACTTGTTAGGATTTCCGTAAGAAATATAATAAAATACTTATCAGAGTAGCCACTCAAAAAAAGTGGTGGGTTATTTTTTCCTTTTATTCCAGTGAGGCAGTATCATGGACGCTGTCTGGTTGTTTTTCCCAAAAGGGCCTTATTGGTGACCTGTCAACTTTGCTTGCGATCAGCACCGCTCCACCTGCCCTCTCCCTCACCGCATTCCATACTCCTTAAGGAGCCAATGACATCAATCCCATGTCGGTTTGGGGCCAACAACAATATCTCCTCTGCCAAATGCCTACTGCAAGTCCAGGTGGACCCTCACGACTGGGTGCTCTCTAACTTGTGTGTGTGTTTTATTTTTGTAGCGAGGGCCTACGTGGCTCCACAGCAGACAAGATCCTTCTGTCTGTTCTCTATGATGTCGAGCATACTGCTATAGAAGTAACAGATTCTTATTAAACATCTAACCATGGCACAGGACACAATAACTCCAAAATAATTATTAATGTCCCCAAATTATTTCCTAAGTAAGTGAAAAATATTTACATATGCTTCAAAATGCATTCTTGCTCTTGTCTTAATTAAAAAGTTGCTGAGTACTTGCTGTGTGCAGAGATTTTGCTAAGTTCTGTGAATACATTATCTAATTTTAGCCTCTTAATAGTCCTACAAGGTAGTTATTCTTACTATCTTCACTTTGCAGATAAAAAAAAATAGAGAGGTGTGGGGTGTTTAAGTAATTTGCCCAAGTTCACAAGTACTTCCCCTCATTAAATGCAATACATTTGCTAGAACATTTGTTCTTTTACCTTCTAATATTGGCCCAAAGACTCTTAATGAAATACTGGAAGATACAATGGCTGAGAGTCTGGAAAACCTGTGTTTAAATCCTAAACTCTCAGAATCACAATGTACTCAATCATACAATAAGGCTAATAATACCTGATTCACAGAGGCACAAGAAATTAATACAATCAAAAGCTCCCAAGCAGAGCAAGAAAATAATACTATTTCATTCTCAGTCTATGTGAATTATTCATGTTTCCAGAAGCTCACCATTATTTTTAGAAGGAAATATATCAGCAATTCCAGAGGGGTAAGGCATTTTTCAGGATCTTAGTGCAAATATGTATTTGCTACAATCTTAAGATGTTAAGCTTTTCTTCAAAGAGATGATAAGAGCATTCCAATTATGCTATCTTATTCTTATTAAAGGCCAAGTTGAAGATTCTACCAGTCATTACATATCACTCCTGATTTTTTCCAACAAATGAAGAATGCTTCTCAGTATCTTCAGCAGTAACTCCAAAATGGGAACTTAAAAGCAACAAGGTAAGGTACAGTATGTAAAATGTTTTGTGAGCATTGGCCTGGCCAGGTAGCTCCACTGTTTAGAGCATGGTCCTGATACACCAAGGTTGCGAGTGCAATCTCCAGTGAGGGCACATTCAAGAATCAATAGAGGAATCTATGATGAGTAGAGCTACAGATCAATGTTCCTCTCTCTCTCTCTCAAATCAATTGATTAAAAAGTTTAATGTGTTGTGAGCGTGTATGTGCCTCTTTGTGCAGGTACATGCTCAATAGTGATGAAGGAGGCTCAGCATGCTGAAGGCTCTCTATTAATGTAAATAAGCTACTTGAAAAGTCATCATCCACAAATGCATTAATATATAGTACTTGAAAGGAGTAGTTTAGCAACTGACCAGGACAAGTTTATTGTGAGGGTGTTGAGAGTGCATGTGTGTCATGGTCTGAGAGGATTGTGTCAGGAACAGTTTAAAAATACCAAGAAGCTGGAGAGAGGGGACAAAAAAGAACCTTCAGAAACATCTGCAGTAGGAAATCCAATTTCTGATCCATTAATAATTTTACTCCAGATGGCTCTACATTAAATTATACAACCCTGTATGGGAGAAGTAAAAGCAAAGCTCCTGAGCTTTAGGTTCTGTGACCGAATATCTGGGTTCATATTACCTGATAGGCAAGATAGGTTCAGGGTGTGGCTGGCTTCTTCCAGAAGTCTTCAGGATTTCTAGTACACCATCAATAGGTTTGATTGGCTATCTGAGCAGAGACCATAGTTTACCATCAAGTCCTTGGCCCTGCTAAGGGTCTTAGACACTCAAGACAGTTCAGTCTGGAGACCAAATACTCCCACCATATGTCATTCCCAACCTTTTCCTTCCTATTGTAACACCATCTATCCTCTCCTAAATGCTCACCATGTATTGGCTGCCAATACGTATCAGGGGTAGGGGATTCTTTATAATACAGATTCCTAAGCCACCTTATTTCTTCTATTTTGGAATCAGTAAAACTGGGGTGGAACTAAGTATCTTAATCAGCTCAGGCTGCTATAACAAAATACCCTATAGATTGGATGCTTAAACAACCAAAATTTATTTTCTTACTGTTCTAGAGACTGGGAAATCTATGATGAAGGTGCGGACTGACTTGGTTCCAGGTGAATACTTTCTTTCTGGTTTCCAGAAGGTCCCTTTCTCACTGTGTCCTCATATGGGCTTTACTCCATTCATGTGGAAAGAGAGATCTCTCTCTTCCTCTTCAGGTAAGGCCACCTATTACTATCAGATTAAGGACCCCAGTCATGACCTCACTTAACATTAATCACCTCCTAAAATCTCAATCTTCCAATAAAGTCACATTTCGTTCATAGTACCAAGGAAATCTGCATTTTCAGCCTGAATCCTAGGTGAGTCCACGAACCTCACTTTGAAAGGCCCTACTTTATAACGTATTCCCGTGCATCCACCCTAAACAGAACCCAAAGCAAATTATGGCTGATTGTAATTCTAAAATATAAAATCAAACACCATACATGTAACTGCAGTGTGTATCAGTGCTGGTAAGAGTACTGCACATCACCTAGTGCAGGCCTCAGACAGATGAGAAAACTGAAGCCTAGGACGTTGGGTAATTGAAAAATGTTTTCCCTTTAGTAGCACATTTAGATAACCTTTGAGAGGCACTGAGGTGTGGCAACATCATTAAAGTTACTTTCAAAAGAAAAACATACTTCCAAACATTTACTTAAAAAAAAAAAAATTACAGTAGCAGAAACCGTTGCTAATTAAATGCAAATAGTTAATGTGCACTGCAATTATCTCTTACTCAAAGAATTACATATGGAATACTGCATGCATCATTTCCTTCTTGAAGGAAAACAAATTCTGTAAAATCCACCATCAAATTATCCAACACAAATGGTTCAAGCCTTTTGCCAATGGGCAAAAAGCCAGCCACCCAGCCCACACAACCAGCTACCTTAGCTATTCCGCACACTGTGCTTCAGCATTACCGCAAATGTCTGTGTCACCCAATTAACAATGTCATCATATGCTTTCTTCTTTGCTCAGTATGTATTATCAAGCAAACAATTTAACACATCAATGTATCTTCTGTTATTTTTATCAGAAAAGACTGGATGGTGTCTTGGTAGCCTTCAAAACTATAAAGCACTGCAGGTTGGAATGTTGTTTGCAATTAAGCAGCCCAGCAGTGACTGGGCGCAATGAGTAATAAAAAGTATTTCTAGGCTTAATCCAGAATGTGAAATCTAACAATTTTTAGGAAGAAGTATCTTTCTATGTAAAGAAAATGTGTGTCAATATATATTTTTTTAAATGTTCATCTAGGCCCTGCTCAGGTAGCTCAGTTGGTTAGAATGTCATCCCAATATCCCAAGGTTGTGGGTTCAATGCCCAGTCAGGGCACCTACAAGAATGAACCAATGAACGCATAAATAAGTAGAACAGAAAATCTCTCTGTGTCTCTGTCTCTCTCTGTCTTTCTCTCTTTCCCTCTGTGTGTGTCTGTGTGTCTGTCTCTCTCTGTCTCT
This sequence comes from Miniopterus schreibersii, assembly GCF_964146895.1. Taxonomy (NCBI): domain Eukaryota; kingdom Metazoa; phylum Chordata; class Mammalia; order Chiroptera; family Miniopteridae; genus Miniopterus; species Miniopterus schreibersii. Next base: position 25,409,858 of record NC_138106.1, on the reverse strand, counting down.
CTCTCTCTTCCTGTCTCCAAAAATCAATAAAATTTAGGTAGCCATCTAGTTTAAACTGATGGCCACCTGTCACTGAGGAGACTTCCTATAGGAGGAAAAATCTGTCTGATTCGGAGAATTCTTGGATAAAAGAGGAAACATTTAACCGAAGAGTGCTAGGGATGGAAAGAGGACCCTCTAAATAAAACCACCACCATGAGAGCATTCTTCTCTAAATGTAACACTTTTACCATCTTTATTAGAAATAAGTAGGAATTCTTTTGGAAAATAAAGATTCCAGGCCCACACCCCTTTACTGAACTCCAACATCTCTGGGATCAGAGTCAGACACAAATGCCTGGATTGAGCATTTTACCAGCCCTACAACTGGTTCTTATGCAGAGAAGAGCTTTACTCAACAGAGGAGGAAAGTGAAAGAAATGCACATTATCATCTCTCCCCACCATGTCACCCGTGATTCTGTAGCCCAGGAGAACCTGAGACAAGACAATGGATCCAACAAAAGTAAAAATAATAACTATTTTAACTTAGATCCTTCATCTGCCACCTCATTTAGATCCTAAGTCTTTTCTTCTCACTAGCCCCAGATGGCTCTAAGGCACCATGGTGATCTTTTAAACCACCAAATAATTCTCTAAGTCAGATCTTTGACTACTATGAGGCTCTCCAAATAGCTTGAAAGTCAACCCAGGAAGCTTGTCTCAAAGGAGAAGACAGTCTCTCTGTCTTTCTATTTCTCTGGTCTCTTTTTCTCTCCCTTCTCTTACTCACAGAGAGAATGGAGCACCGTTCTATCAATTTTCATTTTTCTATGTGACCTAGTTGCCTTTCAACATTCAACACCCAGTGACATCATAAAGCTCCTACTTATTGCACTATACACACACATCTGATTTCCTCTATTCTAAGATGTGCATTTTTTTCACATTTCAATATGTCTGAAATCAGAGTGCATCTTACAAACATTTGGCCTTTTCCTGCAACTGTAAATTGCTCTGTCACTGCTTCCCCATTCCTTCCCCTGGGAGATCTGAGCTGTTCCTTCTTTACATCCTTCCCTTTCCAAGCCAATCCTGAGAGCCCCTACACTGTCAACTTGGGAGTTTTATGCCAAGCAAACATGCTGCAGAACAGGGAAGTTTCTCTGTGCCTCTGCCTGGCTCTGATATCTGCCAGCTGAGTTAGTACAACCATTATGGACTCTTCTTTTGAAGATGGTAAGACAGAGTCAGGAAACTCACCTGGCACTCAGCCCTTTAAAGAGCTCTTTTAATGCATGTAAAATAAAGTGATAACAAAGCCTTGGTTTACTTGGTATATTTTTCTTTCTTGGTGATACCTAAAATGATGGCATGCCCCGCATTTAGTGGCATGTTAGTTCTGATAAAACATAGAAGATAGTGGCAGACATTTTTTTAAATTTTTCAATTACAATTTACATTCAATATTATTCTGTATCAGTTTCAGATGTACAGCACAGAGGTCAGACAATCATGTACTTTACAGAGTGGCCCCCTCGATATTTCAAGTACCCACCTGGCCCCATACATACTTATTCCGATGTTACTATCTTTTTACTATGCTGTAATTTACATCTCCCCAACTATTCTGAAACTACCAATTTGTACTTCTTAATCCCTTGGAAAACTGCACTAATGGAAATTGGATCAGTGGGATGGGAGAAGAAAAAGGGTCTTTCAGCCCTCTTAAGTGGGCTATGGCACACACAAAATTTAAGATCATTCAATTTAAATTTTTCCTCTTATCTCTGTTGGTATCATACCTGAGGGCTCCCACAGAAGCTACTGCCTTCAGACTGGGTGGGCCTGATCTCATTTCTGGAGTATTGTCTCCATAGCCATTAATCCAATCATGCCACTTCCATTTTCATCCTGGCAGCGCTCCCTGAAAAGAGAACCTTCTGTTTCTCCCTGTGGAGCAGCTCTTCCCTTAGGGTCCCAGAGGCCGCCACTGCTGATGTTGCCTTTCTTTCAGTTATCTCTCCTGATAAAACTGGACACACTGCTTCAGAGTTAGGTTTGGAGGGCATTTTGAGGGGCATTATCAGGAATCACATCAAAATATCTGTCAACTCTGAAAACTGACATGCTTTTAATTTTTTTAATTGAAATAACACAGGTTTATAACATTCTATAACTGTCAGGTGTCCAACATTATAATTAGACATCTGAATATACTACATCGCACTCACTACCAAGAGTCCAGTTTCTATCTATCACCATACAATAGATCCCTTTACTTGTTTCACCCTCCCTGCACCCTCCTTCCTCCTGGTAACCACCAACCTGTTGCCTGCCTCTATGAGTTTGTGTTTTGATTATTTTTGTTGTTGTTGTTTGTTCATTTGTTTTGATTTTTTGTTTTATTTTTATATTTTACATGAATGAAATCATACTGTTTTATCTTTTTCTGTCTGACATGTTTTTGAAGATAAAGGTCAGGCATCTATTTTATCCCAGGAGGAGTTCTTGCCTATTTTGAAAACTCCCATAAAAAAGGATCCCACAGCCAGAGAGTCAGACCCTAAATCTTTTTCATTTGTCTTTCTAGAAGACCTCTGAGGTCCTCAGCCTGAGATACCTTCTTAAACAAGTATCCCAGATGTAGGCAAGCAGATGGGTCTTACCCAGCATGTGCCACACGATATTACAGTCCGTTATTTACTTGTCTTCTCTTCTAGGCTGTAAGCTCTTAAAAACAGAGTTTGTTGCTACTCATTTATAATCTTAATTGGTACCAGTATAGTAGGCAGTAATAGCAAAGTCCTAATATTCAGGTGACTAGGAATTTTGTCAACAATATAGTAATGAATGATTACAGTTAATGATCATCAAAGCATAGAATGTTAGAACTGAAAGTGATATTAAAAATTATTTAGAACAAAAATTTTATGGCGTAGAACAGGCAAATATATTCCAGAAGTTAGACAACTCTCATGTTCACATAGCTAAGAACCATGAAGAGTCAGGCTAGGTCTACCGATGACAGTTGCCCAGCTCTTTCCACTATAAAACACTAAGATCTGCTACATTGTCACTCACAATTTCAATACAATATACCTATAAATGAGGGTATTAAATCAATACATGTATTAACCACCCTGCAGTAATGATGGACAAGGAGCTAAAAGACCCCAATTTTTTCTCCCTCAAACCATCAGATGCAAATAATGAGGTTAAATCTTTACAGATCTTTTATTTTTATATCTTTATTATAAACAAAGCAGATATATAATTTAAAATAAAGTTTTAATACAAGCAGGAAACAAGACACACAAAACTGCAGTGAGATTAAAATGTATCTCCTCTTTCTCATGTCTCTGAATCAGAGGGTGATAGTGACTCATGCCAACATTTCTAGCAAGAGCAAAACTGACAAAGAACGACATAACACCACCCATCATCGTTGGTACCATCATCGTTGTCGGTTTCTCAGTGGGGTGTGGTGGCAGCAATTCCAGAACGCTGACGCTGAGCACCAGCTTTTACAATAACTGTTTATAGGTCTTCAGCACCAACTTCTAAATATCATTGCCATCACCTTATTATCATTGCAAACAGTAAAAACGCAAGTAGTGATAGCCACAATTTTCCATCATCGCACAATTTAGAAAAAGAAAGAACTTCCACTACATGCAAGAACATTTTCTCCCTGAGGTTCCGCACGGCAAAGAATTAAAATAAAAGTGCTGACGGTTACCTGTTCTATAACTGGCTGCTGTTCACATGGTGGGAAGCCTTCAAAATGTAGCTCTGCCGTCTCTGCCCTATATTCACCTGATTCGTCCTCAAGGCACTTATCTGACAGTGGGTCTTGATTTGGGGAGGGAAGGTTGTAAAGCAGAACATTAAGGAGTTATTACTAAGTCCGAGCCTCTCAAACTGTGAGAAAGACACCGATTTCCTCGCAAAATGAAATGCGCAAAGGCGTGACAGGAGCATTCACTCCAGCTTCATTCCTGGTAATTGATCACCCTGCCCAGAGGAAATCAGCCCATTTCCTTTTCACCAGCCAGGCTGGACAGAGGTCACTGTTCACATCTCTCCTTTATAATGAAATAATTATCAAAACAACAGGCACTTAGTGAAAAGCACGGTCAAGGAAACATGTTTGTCTTCATTCATTTGAACTTTCCAACTGTACGGAGATACGAAGGCCCTGATAATTTTCTCTGCTAATCCTTGTTAAACAAAACTAGGTTTTCACCTTCATCCTAAATGTTCCTCCAAAAATTGATGCTAAAACTGTTGATCTCACTTTCCACAATATAACAGATGCCCACACCAAACATTAAAAGTGTCCACCCCTTCAAAACTGTTCTAAGAGAACCTCCCTGTAATTGGTCTGCAAGGCTTGCAAAGAAAACACCAGCACACGTACAAACAGACTGACAGGTTGTCTGATTCCACTGTGACTCTTGCAAGTCCCTGTGTTGGGTGAGCTTCCTGCACATCCTCCGGCGATGCTCATTAGGAAAACACAGCTGATACCTCAGCAAGGGTAACTGGCTGGGGGTAGGGTGAGACGGAAAGGGTATGTCTTTTTTCTCCTTGGATCCAAAAGTCCAAGGACTGTAAAATGCTATATATATCTCAACAGTAAAATACCCAGAATCACTTTTTTTTAAAAAAAAAGGAATAGCAGAAATTTCACTCTACTAAGAGAAGTTTGGTAAGGCAGTTCCTACCCCTACAGCTAATGTTTCAGATCTCATGTCCTGCTTGATCCATGTGAGAGATAAGGGCCAACACACATGGCACTCTCCCAGGCACTGACTACTCATATTAACCCATCGTCAGTGATGACCTCTTCCGACAGATTTTAATATACTGACTTCTTACAGACTTCATATGCTATCGATTACCCTATCCTCAAGGGGTTGTGAGATTCATTTAGTTACAACCAATTCAGCATGAATCCAGTATATTCTGCATGTTCCGAGTGGCTTATGGCACGCGGGAGTGTATGATTATTTTCTCCCAGCCACTCGGTTTTGCTGACGGATCATAATTGTGTAGACCTACACCCTACATGACCCCAGGGGATCTTTCAAAGCAACACATTTTGAAAAAAATATTTAATGAGAAGTTTTGTGAAAATGACAGTAGTCACAGCCAAGAGCAGAACACTTAAGCTACCATTTGAGTTTTGTAGAAGGGATGTGGGGATGGAGTAGAAAGAAAGAAGAGACATATTTTCATATCCTATACAGCTTATGAGAGTAAAAGGATAATGCTGCCTATTGTGATTCTCTGAATTTTCATGTTAATTTCTAAAAAATTTATTTCCTTTTGTAGGAATGCTTTAAATATCAAAAAATGTCATACAGAAAGAGAGAGATGTTATGTATTAGACTGTTATTTACCTTGCTCACTTCTTCCCCCTTCTCCCTCCCACACTGTGACTTCCAAGGTTATAAACAAGTCCACAGAAATGTCAAGAAATAGGCTGGAAACCTGTACAAGTCCCTGGAGAGCAGCGGTGGACTCATCACTCACAGCTGTGACTGCTCACTCCGACTCTCCTTCTAGAAGGATTTGCTAAACACTTAACTCTTGTGTGTCCCAGTTTCATATTTTGGAAATAAGTTTCTGCCATGTCACTTTGTCAAAAATCATTTATCAATTAAAATAATCTAAGCTGTGGCATAAAAATCACTAAAATGAGCCATCTATGCGCACTGGCCGCAGAGGGAGTTCCTGAGCCCTGTAGAAGACGTGGTTGTGGAGGAAAAGAGAATAAAGGAATAGGTTTCTTCTACAAATGAAAAAGCAATCATAAGAGACCAATAAAGAGGAATAAAATATGGCACCAAAAAATGAATTTGGCCTATAAATTCCCAGCACAATAGAACAGTGTGGACAAGATTCAAAGCCCTCTGCTCCAGTCATATACATCTTTATACACATTGGTGCCACAGCAATCTCCACTAGGTCTGTGTCCTGCAAAGTACTTCTTAGTACCCCTTTCTTCCTTCCATGATACTCCTTCTAATGACCAAGCAGGTTGGGCCAAATCAGAAAGACTTCAAGGGGAAACCATCTTCTGAGTCCACTTATCAGAAGTCCAGCTGGGAAGACAGTAATGCCATTGGGTGAGAAGGGAACCTGGTGGAATATTTTATGTGTCCCATAAAAGGCAATTTAGAATTATCCTATCACTGGCCCAGATGAAATGAGCTTATTTCATTGTAGCTGATTTCCTGTATTTTCCCTGGACTCTACAGGGTCTCTATAACTATTTCCACTTTTTATTACATCACTCTTGTTCTGTTATTATTTTTATATTTCTGTGCTTAGGTATCTGTTGGAATGAGGCAGAGCATAAAATAAAATGGAGTAAATTAAGTCATCAGCTTGAGTTAAGGAATCTCAAAAACAGAAAATAAATAGGTTAGTATCAAATAAACTTACCCTAGGTATACTCACAGCAAAATGAATACAACATACAGCTTATGCCTCTCAGTGGACCATGCAAAACGTAAACTATGACAGACTAGTCACCATTCACTATGTAATTAATCATCTATGAGTACCATTTCATCAGGGAAGACAAACTTTACCCAGCATATTTTCAGATAAATTTATCATGTGGATCTTTATTTAAGAATGCGCAGGGAGAGAGAAAATGGGCAAGGTCTTCTCATAGGCTACTAATAAAAGCTGCAGGAACCTTCTTCAGATAAACAATTCAGTGAGGTCAAAAGCATTATATTAAAACCATTTCTATGGGGACCTGGGGGCCTGACTCTACCCAGGACTGAGAATCCAGAAGAACTGTATTTGGCACCTCTATATTTACATCTAGGAATAAGCGAGATGTAGCATAGACTGCCTACAAGGAAGTCTGTAAGGGGAAAATTTTTTTCAAAGAAAAATTTATATAAGGGAAAGCCACCAGGCCTCCAAGTAAGGATAATGTTGCCAGTGCATCTCCCCATGGAAATCTGCCAGGCGAAGAAATCCAAGTTCAGGAGGCTAGAAGGACAGACAGAACTGTCAGGTCAAGAAATAACCAACCGGGAGGGGTCCCCGGGTAAGCAAGGGTTGAAAAGCAAACAAATGCATCAGAGTAAAAATGAGAAAAAAGATTCCGAGAGAGTACACAAATGATGGTCAATCCCTAAGGACATTCATTTTATTTAGGCTCCATAGCCTCTCTCTGGACTCAATTAAACATAGCAAAATGACATCCAGAATTTTGTTGTTGTAAAAATCTGGGGAGCAGGTAATTTGAGACTAAAGTCACAAGGAGTACTGAATGCTTGAAACAGTAAGCTACTCTGTATTGAAGTAACACAACTTCTTCTAGAGACCAGATATACAAGCGGTGAAGGTGATGTTTTCCTTTGAAAATTAAAGAGTATGTTTCGCATTCTTACCCAGAATGTGGTCTGGGCCTGTTTCAGGACCACATGTGTCTTGAAGAAGGAACACCTTTTTCTAATTATTACAAATGCTCTAAGGGCCAGCAGAGCTTTGGGGGCCACAAACGGGGAACTGAACCAGACTCCAAGCCAAGGGAGGGGTTTGGCAGGAAGAGAACAAGTGATCCATTAGAGCAGATAAGCTGTAGGAGATAAATTCCCAGAAGAGCCAGCAGTAGCTGCAGAGCTACAAAACTCATGGTTTGGGAAAGAAGTTGTATCCGTAATTTGCCATGTTCTTATATGAAAGCTAAAACTATATGCAAGGGGGAGCTATACAGCAAGACACCGGAGACTAAACTGTTAGAATGAATGCTGTATTCAGAATACTGAAATTTCAATACCAATTGTTAATATTGCATGAGATATATAATAATCATGATTAGTAGCAAATTATACAAGCTGCTTAACAATACCTGTTTTACTTGTAGCCTACAATAGCAATTGTTAACAGCAATTTTATTAACAATATGCTAAGAATTGAGAACACTGAAATCTGGAAGAGACAAAGAAATGAAAAAATAGAGAGTCTGGAAGCCTGAATAGGCACAGGTGTGCTAACTGCAAGTCAACTCTATGTGAAGTAAAAATGGTTGATAACTGCTGGGGATGTCAAGAATATTTTAGAAACGTATACACCATTTCTCAAAAGCACTACTCGTAAACACACTCCATCATTACTCAGAACCCACTGGATGCCAGGCTGATTAAAGTGACAATCAGGCAAGAAATTCTTTAGAATGAGATATTGACAGAGATCTGAAGAAGCCCACTAGCTTTCAAAGACTGAATGTAGAAACATTTAGAAGAAGGGCAGACATGGAAGCATGGATCAGAGTGACGAATGTCAGAGGGATGGAGGAGGGCGGGTGGGTAGAGGGGGGAGAGATTAACCAAAGAACTTATATGCATATATGCACAACCCAAGGACACAGACAGTGCTGGGGAGAGGGACTGGGGAGGGGGATGGGATGGGGTAGAATGGGTCATTGGGAAGAAAAAGGGACATCTGCAATATTTTCAACAAAAAAATAAAAAGAAAAAAAGAAAAAGAAGAAGGGCATTGGAGCAATCAGATCTTAATGCAAATCCTGCCTCTACCCTCTAGTAGCATGTTGCTCTGGGCAAGTCATTTTATAATGAAAATAATAAGTTAAAAGAAGCTATGGAAATACTGTTTACTCCTTTACACATTTAAAGATTATTAAATAACTGAAAGAGTTTCTGACCATGTGGGTTATATTTATCAGTATTCACCATATTAGAAAGTTAAACTGAGAATTTAAAGGATATTTAGTACTTATTTAAATATAACAATAATGAACCCATTGCATGTTATAACACACTTTTAATAAAAATTAACTATATTGTCCAAAAATAGTGACAATGCTGCCATGTTTTATATTTTTGTAAATATCTTGAATGTTCTGGCTTAGAAGACAGTAGGATTCTTTTACCTGCTTCTGCATTCAATAGGTTGTTTTGATTGAAGTTTACAATAAAAATCCAGCAACCTATAGATATGCTGTTAATAAAGGGAGAAATATTATAACAGTCTTTTAATATAATTTGGGGTGCTGTTCTCTAATACTGTATCAAAAGTTGACAAGTGGTAGTTTCTTAAAGGTTAGCTGCAATATGCAATCTGAAAGTTTATCACTGAACTTTGTATAGTCTGTAGTCTGTATAGTCTGTTACACTGAAGTCCTGACAGTGAAGTCCTCTGGTCTACCTTGCACTTGAAATGGATCTTTTACCAATGCAGCAGAAGTGCTTTTTGCAAACATCCCTTTTTATCACACAGAATATTAAGAAGTCATCTATTCAAAAGTCATGATTAAAACAATTAGTAAGTTTACAGTCTTATCAAAGACGCTATTAAATGAAACTGGCAATTTTTGTTTAACCATGAATGTGTGGTGAAGAATACAATGACTATGAGTACCAGTCGATGCTACTGCCTACATTTGTGTTAAGGCCCCATTTTACCCGTTGCTTTGCACACTCAGTGCAATTGTTATCACAGTGAAAAAGGCCAATATTAAGGTTTAGCCTTAGTATCACTATAAAAATAGTTTGCACTCAGATTGCCAGAAAATGTGCTGGGACACCCAGCGGTCCACAGACCAGAGAACTGCTGCTTGTTACTTCAGAAAAACCAAAGGTTGGAACAGATATGGGGACAAAAACCAAAAAAATCTGGGAACCAAATATATGCTAAATACCATTCAAAAAAGAGTAATACTAATCCTGCATTCAACAAACTTACAGTCAAGTTGTACTGGGGAAGAAAAAAAGATAATTTTGAAATGATTGTGATAAGTGCTCTTACACTACACAGAGATACTGAGAGAAGTAAAGAATAATGGTAAGATTTTGTTTTTAAGGACCAAGCATAGAAGAATAAAATTTATCTTTAGAATCTTTTTAAAATTCATCACTATAAAATGATACAGGTTCATCACACAAACTAAAAAATATTTTTTTAACTACAAAGGAGAAAATATAATCAGTAAGACCCCACTCAGATTTAGCTACAGCTAGTTGTTTGCCATATTTGATTGTCTCTTTCTATAAATACACACAACCCTTTATTTATATATTTATCATATATATATACACACACACGTAGCTTTATATGCATTTTTATCCCAACATTATGTTTTAAAGATTTTCCATATAAAAAAACCTCAGAGACATGACTTTTAACGATATCATGATATGCTGTTGGATGGAAAAATCATCCTCTTAGTTGGATTATTTTATCTTACATGGAATTTTTTAATTTGATATAAACATACTGCATATCAGCTTATACTTCTCAGAATTTGTTCCCTTAATTAGAATCACTGGGGAAAGGGTAAGAAGAGTTTTTAGGTTCTTGCCACATAAAGACAAATTTATTTCAAGGAACATTATGATTGTCCAGTTTAAGATGCAGAGCAAACACATACCACCTTCCTCCCCTCTAGCACAGGTTCCTTTGAAAAGACAGACAAGATAGTTTTGAAAGAAAAAAAATCTGTAACATTTTTGAAAAATGGAAGAAATGGTGTCAACATACTCCATATATGTGAGGAATTCCTGAAACATAAAAATCGGATGTAATCTGATTAAAGAATAATACAGAGCAGAGAAAACCACAGTGTCAAACACCAGTGCTTAGCAGGGTTCTCCCCAGGGGAGCTCTGCAGAAGCTACAAGCTCAATGTCAGTGAGTACAATAACAGAAAGGGGCCAGGATACATCATACGAGTAGATTAATTAGAGCACTATATTTAGGACAGCTAAACCGTATCTTCCTTTGCAGATAGAGGCTCGGTGACTGTTCCCTCAGGATTAAGCCCAGAGAACTTTCCTCCTAAGAAAATGGGTCATCTCCCAGAAGAGAGTTCCATATATGGGTGTTGAAGCCTGAGAAAAAGAAGAACATGGCTTAAGGTAATGTCAAAACTCTATAATACATGGCAAGAAAGAATACACTGTCTGACTCAGAAATGAAACCCACTGAGTTTCCCACCCTCCTTCCTTGGCAATGGCGAGCCGCAGGGGAGAGTATGCTCTGCCCAGCAGGGCCACTTTGAGCACCTCCTATCAACAAATGGCGCCCTTTGGAGCTGAAATTAGAAACTCACATTCAAGGGATGTTGGGAAAACAGACTAAGAAAACTGCAAGATAATCCCAAGTCAGCTAGCTATACTCATTAAACAAGTCCTTTATTCATAAATCTAAGTAGTCAAACAAGGATCGCCAGATATTGGAGGAATATTAAAAGCATAGAAACAAGAAGTCAAAATTTACAAGGTGTACAGAATATTTAACTCCACTAATGGTTATCTTTAAACATGTAAGCTATAGATGCCAAATAAGCAATAACCAAAAGACACTGTGTATGTAGCCTGACACGCCACCATACAAGACAAGGAATTTTGGACACTTTTACTTCTCTTTCTCCTCTATACTTTAAGGTCTTAGTTAACATGACTTGTGGGTATAATCTATTCTGAATTAAATTTGTTTACATTGACCACAGTGCTTTAAAATTTTTTAACTTTTCCATTAGGGTTTATTGGCAAATTTAAAACAATCGCTATTACTTAGATTTAAGTCCTTGTTTAACTAATTATATATTAAATTTATCCCCTTTATTGAAATAAAGATTTCCTCATTTTTACCATCTCAATTTTAGGTCATCTCAACTGGCAAGAGTACTCCTTAAAGTGATTAAATTTTTCAAAACAGTTATTTTTTATTTATCTTTTCAATTAAAAAATTTGACTAGTGAATAGCTGGATATAATGTCTTCTCAACAATTTTCAGAATTGCTGTGAGTCCTTTCAAGTTAATCTGCTTATTTTTTCACCTCACCAGTTATCACAAATGTCCCTCTATTCTGGCAATGGATTGATTTCAGATCTTGGCTTTCAAAGTTATGAGTTGTGTGTGTGTGTGTGTTTTTCTCCTCTGTGTCCTAGTGGAAATTTTAATGGGAATTCAGGGACTCCTCACAAGATGTCATTTTACCCCCAAACTTGAATATTTGCTTCTTATTTGACAACTGATCCTGTTGCTGAACATTTACTTTTTTCTTTTGAAAACAAGTTCAGGCAGAAGTAGAAGAAGTAGAGAAAGCAAGTAAATACCAAGCAAAGGAAATCCAAACTTAAAATCCAGATGAGAGTACAACTAAATACAAATAATAAGAGCATGAGCAGAGAAAGTGAATGTGGTGAGCCCGGGTGAGAAGGACGTGGTAAAATTATCAGCTTGTCGGCTTGGAAAATATTTAATTTGCACAAGAATTAACATTTCCAAACAAAATAGCTTACTTCCAAATCTCATCCATTCAGTTTAAAATCCAACCCCCAGAACTTTCTTCAAAGTTCTGTTTACTGAGTCTGATCATAAAAAACATGTACAATTCTCTCTAACCTCATTTTGAAAGTTAACTCAAACACTTGGTCAGTAGTAGAAGCTCGATGCCCTTCTCTTGTCTTCTGATAGAGCTTGAGCTTGCTGGTTGCCAGAGACTCTTTAATATATTTTCCTAAGCTGTGTGGATAATGCGATAAGATATTCGGGGGAATTAAAATGTTAATTATGTGTACAGCTTAGTAAATAGGCTCAGTGATTTGAATTGATTCATTATACGAGCTAAAATTATTATTGCTACAGTGAATGTCAACCATTCATGATACATACCTTCATCACAAAATATTGACAACCAAATTCAACCATGTACTTTCCAAAAATAAACAACTAGAACATTATTATCGATGCTCTTAAATAATGTCATAAGAGTTCTTCCAACACTGTAAGCATTCCCCAAAATACTTGCACCCAGTTTTTCTTCTATCTAAACAAATCAAGGAAAACTTCAAATAATATAACATTTGAACTTAGTGACTATTTGCTCAAGGTCACACAGCTAATAAGTGGCAAAACTAAAACTTCCAAATGAATGTACCTGTTTTCTTTCCGTTATGATTTTGACTATATCCTATATAACAATAAATAACTATAGTTACCAAGAATTGAGTATTCACTGTACTTTATCCATTCAATCCTCGTTACTTCTCACAACCCTTCTAGATACATTTATTTTTCCTATTTTGCAGAGAGGAAATTGAGACTCAGAAAATTCTAAATGTATTGTATTAGCAACTATGAAAGAAAAGAAAAAATGTGTAGCACTTCAAATCTCTACTTGCTTAGACAGTAAGCATGAAATCTGTCTTGAAATATCTTAAAGAACAGCGCTATTGTTTGGAGAATTTGGGATATGAAAAACCAAGTCAGAATTCTTATTTCAGAAGGCAACAAAACAAAAAGGAAAAGAGAGCTCTTCGGGTCACAGGGACCAGGCCAGGGTGGAACGAACACAAGCGGGTGGTTCTGTGGGTTATTCCGGCGTGGCTCTGTCCTTGGCCGTCGGGGAGGCAGCAGGGCGTCAGCACTTCCCACTTATAAATCCTGTGAATCTCTCCTCTCTGTGTGGCTGTCTTCTCAGCTGCCCTCAGCATTTCGGGAAGTGGGGGGTCCCAAAGGGCCAGTTACAGCTTTGCTCAGGGCCAAGGACACATTCTTTATAGCCCTATCTACTTGTCCACTGCCTGTGATAGGTGCCAACTTTGCTCATGTGAAACACAAATAACTCCCAGGATTCAATTAAAGAGCAGCCCCTAAAACAGAAGACAATTAAACTCACACCATTCTGAGAAAATGGTACAGTGAGAAACTGCTACACCTTTTACTGGGTATTAGGGATAATAATGGTAACCCTAAAAGATATGTTTCAAGGTATAACTTTGTAGTTTAATTTGAAATGCACATGTGGAAAAACAATTGTTTTAATCTGTATACATATCAATTTTTGAATCATATATTTTCTGTTTCTGGTTAATTATATATGAGATACGCCTTGCCCACACATCTAACTGTTTGTTCACTTCCTTGATCACCAAATTTTATTTCAGCTGACCTAACTGGAATGAACAGAATGCCCATCTATTTTCACTGGTTGCACAAGGATAGTATTATTCTGTCAAAGATTCTACTCTACACATTTATTAATTTTATGTTATATTCAGTCTCAGTCTTTAATTGGTAACTATCTCCACCAACACCAAGACCTCACTGAAACACCACCACATAATCCATGGCATTGCCATCTACTCTAAGCAGAGACAGAGTTGTACATATTGCAACGAGCACCACCTCTATCTTAAACCCTTCTAATGATGAGGGCACTTTCAGGGAACAAGCAATTAATTAAATATCGAACATCTGGATTAACTGTCATCTAAACTTCCTGATTTTGTGGCATTGGATCAACATCTTGACCTCTCAATTCCTTGATAGCAATGGGGGGAAAAATTATAAATCAGTCCTTGCCTGCCCCACAGAGTTGTTTTGCCAATCAAGAGACCATATAAGGCACGCTTAAAGATGAGAGCAGAACATTATTTATAGTGCTTAAAAATTGAAACCAACAAAAAATAATTTGTATAAGGTTAATGGTTTTCTAAATATTAATACATTCGTATGATGGAATATGTTTATTGGGACTTTCATTAAATTGAGTGTTAAATAATATTATTTTTAAAGAATACAATATTATTTAAGTAAAAAATATATTTTTTACAGCTGCACAGTATTCCATAACCCATGGACACAGACAATAGTGTAGTGAAGGCCTGGGGAAGGGGGAAAGTGGGGATGTGGGAGTCAATAGGGGGAGAGGGGATATCTGTAAAATTTTCAACAATAAAGATCAATTGAAAAAGAAAATAAATTATATATTTTTAATTTCTAAAAGAAAATAAAGCATAATATTAATAGTAGCTGTCAGTGAATAGTAAGATAATAGTTGGGTTAAAAATAAATTTTTGAATAAAGCTAGAAAAATAAAAAATAAAGTCACACGCAACAGAAATCACAAAAATTTTCTTTATTTTACTTTTTTAAAATAAATGCATATTTTATAATTATAGAAGTACCTAAAATACATGCAAATACATGCAAACACCATAATATGCTACCTAAACATATGCTAGTTAATATAATTACTTGAATAAAGATAAATAAGAAAGTCTATTTTCTGTAGTTTTTTTCATTTCCAAATATAAGTTCAAGTTTCTTAACAATCTAGGGTAAATCAAAGTGCTGTTCTTCTAATCTTGCAATTTGAGATATCAAAGCATTAATATATATCAAGCATAAGGTAAGTATAATACAGGTCTAGTTCATTTAATTATCTTAGATGTTAGCATGCAATTCTGCTGATAAAATCAGAGTTCAAAATAAAAGCTACTTAAACATGAATTTGTTTATACAAGTGTAGTGATAAAAATTACTTAGCATTATTAGAGTTTTATTTTCTTTATGAAAATATTACACACTACAGGGAAACTTCATTAGCTATTAATTCATATTAAAAATTCTTAAGTAAGACTACAAAACTAGTAGAAAATCGGGATTATGTGATTATTTTAAAATACTGAGTATCAAAACATTGTATCTGTAGAAGATGTCTATTAAATATTTTGGTTCCACAAATGAATAATTTAAAAACTAATTAAAGTTAAGAGAACACTCTAACAATTTATTTCCAAAATGTTTTCAATGAGCTATTGCTTAGGAGTCAGAAGAGTCAAAATTGTGAGAGGTAATAATTGACCTCATTTAAAAAATTTGACCATAGTATTCATATCATTATAGTCTAATTTTTCTCAAATAAATATTTAAAATGTCAGAGCTACATTCTGAAACTATTAATTTATCTTCAATTAAGGCACCAAATATGTATGCATGCACATATTTATTTTTTATTATAAATAAAAAGAAATATGTTTCAATATCCTATATCATTAGTCAATTTGGGATAAAAAAGCATTTTGAAAAACCCTGAGTATATTTCTCATTCCTCTTCACCACTAGGGGATGTGAGCCTTGTCCAAGTTCATCAACCCCTTAAATGCCAGTCTGTCTGCAGTCAAAGCCAACTCACTTCCTACTACTTCACACAACTGTTGAAAATACTGCAAAAAATATAATCATTTTCAGCATGTCCCCGAAAAAGGACATTCCTTATAGGGGGAAAAAGAAATGAATTAGTAATGAAAAACTACCATATCATTAATTCTAAGATAACAATTTCTTCACATTTTATATTCTAAAAGTAAGACATATATTAAAATTGAAGTATTTAACAACCAAAGACGTCTTATAACAGTACTTCTCAAATTAGCTGTGGTGAAGAACGAATGTTTGTTTGTTTACCCCCAATTCTTTTATAGCTCTACCCTATTCATTGAGAGTCCACTATTCATGCATGTGGATGTCTGAGAAAAGCAAACTACTATTGCAGAGGTAAGGTTTCATTATTTTTTATGGTTTAGTAGTATTCCATTGTGTATATGTACCACAGCTTTTTTTCCACTCGTCTTTTGATGGGCACTTGGGTTGCTTCCATATCTTTACTATTGTAAATAATGCTGCAATGAACATGAGGGTGCATATGTTCTATAAAATTAGTGTTGCGCATGGATTGACCCAGAAGGTACTATGCTAAGTGAAACAGAAGGTACTATGTTAAGAGAAACCAGTTAGACAAAGACAAAAAACATATGATTTCACTTATATGTGGAATCTAAAGAACAAAATAAACAAATGAACAAAATAGAAAGACTCATAAATACAGAGAACACCTGATGTTTGACAGAGGGGTGAAGGTTTTTTGGGGGGTCTGAGTGTAGAAGGTAAAGGGATTAAGAAGTACAGATTGGTAGTTATAGAATAGTCAAAGAGATATAAATAACAGCACAAGAAACACAGTAAATAATATAATTACTATGTATGGGGCTAGGTGGGTACTTGAAATACTGGGGGGACCACTCTGTGTAGTACATGATTGTCTAACCAATATGCTGCACATCTGAAACTAATATAGAATAATATTGAACATAAACTATAATTGAAAAATTAAAAAGCAAATTGCTATTAACACTTCTAATATCTTCTCTCAAACTCTTTTAATGCAGGTTAGAACAGTCTGTGAACCACATTTTCAGTAACACTGTGCTAGATTTGATGAAATATTGTAGTAACCTAAGTTAATTGCATGTAATTTTGAATCCCTCATAATCGATATTTTATTACATATAATTTTGAATCACGATTAATCAATATATTTTCTTAAATTGGGACAAGTAGTAAAATTGACTATTTCACTATCTTTGCCAGAAATAAATTAAATGGCTGAGGGCAGGGATCAAGAAGAAAGAGAAAGAATATTGGATAATCCACAAATTTGAAATAATCAGAAATAGCTGTGTCAGTCAAATTAAATATTTCTTGCTTCTAAGTACAGTCATTTATCTCCTTTTATTCTGGGTTCCTTTCTTTCTTGAGTTATTTTGCCACTGGTGGAATACTTGCTTTTCTTCTGGAGTAAAATGTGTATGAAAAATGATTTGGTCACTCACTGAAAATAAACTGTAATTGATGTTTGCTTCCTAATGGTAAAGCTGAATAACTCATGGCATAGAAACAAAAGATGCCCCATCTCACTCTGTGCTCAACCTATAAAAAGTAAAATATAACAAATCAGGCAGAAGATGTATTTAGAAATGAGGGGAGAAGTGGATTGATGCTAAGGGCATAGGTAAAAGCCAAACTTAGCTTATTAGTCATAAGATCTTTCAGCTTAAATTATTATTCCTCTCTCATGCATTTTTACTATGACAACTTTCGCAAACAATGTGTTTTTAAAATTCTTTTGCATGAGGTGACTCAAAATACTGTACAGGTCTCTTTATTGAAATAGTTCAGGATTCAGAAACTGATATAAGTAGAGATTTACTGCTTTCTCAAAGTGACAGCCTTGTTCATTGCTGCATACCTCCCCACCCCCTCTGGTAGCCTATAGATGCTCCATCCATTTTCTCATTGACTTCCCAATGAATGACAACGAGAAATGCCTTTGAGGAAGGAAAAGAACACACTAAATACCCTGACTGCTTCATTTCCATACAAATCTGGCTTGCGCCAATCACAAGGAAAGGAAAGAATACACCCCTTCCAATCCAAGAGGGCACTAAGGAAAGAGCAAATGAAAACTCAGTCCTGGCAACCTGGTCAAAACAAAGGTGCGTTTCCCTATAACATGTCTCTCTCCACATCAGGCAACAAGACTGAAGAATAAACTCTCCTACCTTTTAGAAGAGACATACATTTGATTGGCCTGACTGGCTAATGGGAATCCCAATTATATCTACAACACAGTATAACTCACAGCTAGGAATGTGCTCTGGAGGCTCATTATTTAATTAACAGCAGGAATTACAAGAGCACTAAATGCAATGAAGCAGCACAATTTGCAAGGGCTCCAAATTTATGGTTTTCATTAATTAACATAAAGTAGTGTAGGCAAGTGAAATCAAGTGATCTGCTCAGCTATTAGAATTTTGAGAGTTAATTAATATAATAGTACAGATCATTGAGCTCAAAAATTATGAGTAACATATAGAATTTTAAAGAGTATCATGATGATGTATAATTGCAAGATAACTCTGCTCCTCCAAATTGTCTTCTTTTGACTTGGTTCCTTAACTCAATTCAAGATCAGCTATGGCTAAATCCATATGAAGGGCAAACAGTTAGAAAATGTGTGAATTCAATTCTGCAAACTCTTCGAATACATGATTTGCTTATTTACTTAATCAGCTGAGATGATTACAGACCATTAGTGGCCGTTTAATAAATAAAACTATTTGCATTTCACAAATGTATCTGAATTTCAGACTTCTCAAATTTCTCACTAGGGAAAGAAACAAAACAACCATTCCTATGACCACATATTAAAATGCAGTGAAGCAAATTCTCATTTCTCCTCTGGAACTGAGCTAAACAAGAGGGAAACAGCAGGCTGTGCAAATTGCCACCATTGTCACTATACATTCTGCACACCTTGTGTTTGCTCCTCATTGGGCTTCTTAATTTAAGGGCTCTAGAGCATTGAGAGCTATTGTTCCTCTTCATCTGAGTGAAGGGCTGTATAACAGTCAAGTCTTGCCATTTCCATAGAATTTAACTTGTGAAAAACAGACTTGCATTGTAACCTTATCGCATTTTCCATGATGTCTTCATATCTTAGAAAATTTTAAATTACAGAGGGAAAATCTTGCACTTATAGTCAGGACAACAATGATCTAAAAATCATTTTCTCTATATAAGCACCAATTTATGTATTTATTTCTGTTACAATAATTACCATCTACTGAGTACCCGAAATGTGCCAGATGCTTTACTATTGCTTTATGTAGAATATCTCATCATTGGGGAAATGAAGACTGAAAGGCAAGTTTTCATTTTCTAAAAAAGGAAACTGTTATGGGCTATACTTCATATGTTGAAGGCCTAACCCCCAGTACCTTAGAATGTGACTGTACTTGGAGATAGGACCTTTAAAGGGATAAGAAAGGTGCAATGAGGCTATATGGCTAAGCCCTAATCCAATAAATCCAGTGTCCTTACAAAAAGAGGGAGTTAGGGAACAGACCAGGGGGGGACTCTATGACAGGGGTGGGGAAAGTTTGGCTCACAGGCCATATACAATCTGGGAAATCATTTGGTCTGGCCCTGCCAAGGCAACTGCAGGCGTGACACAAAATTCAATAAATCTAGGTGTTTTTTCATAGCTAACTTTTAAGTTGATAATTTTGTATGGTCCATGAATGATGTTATTAATATCCAAATGGCCCTTGGCAGAAAAATGGTTCCCCATCACTGCTCTGTGAGGACACAGTGACAGGGTGTCCATCTGCCAGCCAAGGAAAGACGGCTGAGAAGAAACCACACCTGCTGCCACCTTGATCTTGGGCTTCCAGCTTCTGGAATTGTGACACAATAATTTCATGTTTTTTAGGCAACAAAGTCTGTGGTGTTTTGTGATGGCTGCCTTAGCAAACTGATACATAAATGATTATTTTTAATTTGGTAACTTTCAATTCTAATAGCTGAGCATTTTACTTAACCTGGCTTACCAAAAAGACTACTATGTAAAACATCTAGGATATAGGTGAGAAAGATGGAGATCCATTCCTCTCTGCTCAAAGAACAAGCTCTTTTCATCACTAACATGATTTTTAAAAAAAGGTGTCAAGCCCTGCTGGCATGGCTCAGTGGTTGAGCATTGACCTATGATCCAGGAGACTGAGGTTCGATTCCTGGTCAGGGCACATGCCTGGGTTTCCAGCTCCATCCCCAGTAAGGGGTGTGCAGGAGGCAGCCGATTAATGACTCCCATCATTGATGTTTCTCTATCTCTTCCTCTCCCTTCCTCTCTCTGAAATCAATAAAGACATATTTTTTTTAAAAAAAGAGTGTCACGAGAAAATTTGCACGAAAGCAGGATATTAAAACATATATAATTCTATTTTGAATGAAGCATGGATAAAGTTTGGGAAACCATCACCCAGCAGGCTGGTCATGCCCTGGACACTGCACACTGACCCTCTCTCCTTGGTGGCAGTTAAGGAGGGACCCATTTGGAGAATTACTGCAGGACACTGTGCTGCCTCTCTTAAGAAGGCTCATCTTGTTCCCTAATTTGGGTTTTCAAATATTAAAGATTTTCTGTAACAATCTGATTTTCTTCCCAATCAGTAACAATGTATAAGTAGAGAATTATCAGTATACTAAGAACTTCCTAAGAGCTTGAACTGTCCAAACTTATAATATACTCCTGTTAAGGGGTGAGTTTCCTGTTGGAGCATAGCTGAAATAGGGCACCTGGCAAGGTTATTGCTGAGGTTGTTAAGGTCTCATCTGTGCCAGGGAATGAAAACTGGATTTGCAGATTTTTCATTGTTACAGAGCCACTTCCAAAGACGAAGAGGGTTCCACAGAGAGTGTGGCTGCTTGGTACTAAGCAACATTGATTACACATCTTTATGTATTTTACTCTTAGTTAAAATTGTCTATTTGGGAAGATGCTCCCTAAAAGTTGGCAAAGGCCCTCACGACTAGCATTTTTTACAGTGTTATTGGGGTATGCACAAAAGTATTTAAGTGTGCAATTGTGCATGCTCCTGAAACCCTCATCAAAATCAACATAAATGAATATGTTCATTACCCCCAAAAGTTTCCTAGTTCCTTTCTGTAATTTCTCTCTCAAACCCTGCTCCACCATTACCACACCCCCGCCCCTGCCAGCTCCGCCATTCAAAAACTGATCTACTTTCTGTGACTGAATATCAATCTCCATCCTGATTCTGTATATAATAGAATCATGCAGTTTGTTCTCTTTTTTGTCTGGTTTCTTTCATTCAGCATAATTATTTTGCTATTCAGCCACGTTATGTGTGTCAATAGTTCACTCCTTTATATTGCATTGTATGAACATATTGCAGTTTATCAAGTCATCTGTTGATGAACTTTCAGGTTTTTCCAGTTACAGCTATTATAAATAGGCTACCATGAATTAATATAAAAATCTTTGTATGGGCATATGCTTTCATTTCTCTTGGGTAAATGTCCAGGAGCATAGCTGGGCAACATGATGTGTTTTTAAAATTCTTAAGAAACTGCCAAACTGTTTATAAAGTGATTGTATAATTTTACATTTCCATTAACAGCATATGAAAGTTCCAGGTCCTCCACATTCTTGCCAATACTGTGTTTTTAATTGTAGACACTTTTGCTTAGTGTGTAGTGATATTTCCTTTTAGTTTTAATTAGCATTTCTTGAATAACTTATAATGTTGATCTTTTCATGTGCTTGTCTGCCATCTGTATGTCTTTTTTCATGATGTGTTTGTTTAAATCTTTTGCCAATTTTCAGAATTAGGTTTTCTTATTGTTGATTTTTGAGAGCCCTTTATGTATCCAGGATACATATTCTTTATCAGATGTGTTTTGTAAAGATATCCTCTCATTCTGTGATTTATCTTTTCACTCCCTTAATACTGTCTTTCTGACAGCAAAAGAGCTTTTAATTTTGGTAAAGTATAATTTATCAAAATTTTTAAAGGATTGTGCGCTTGGTTGGTGTCATCTCTAAGAAATCTTTGCCTAACTGAAGATCACAAAAAGTTTCTCCTGTGATTTTTTTTTTAAAGAAACTGTATAGTTTTCATTTTACATTTAGGTTTATAATCCATTTGAATTAATATTTTTCTGTCCTTTTTGGTTGCATATGGATAGCCAATAGTTCCAGCACTATTTGCTGAAAAACACACACGCACAAAACCCACAACTATCCCTTATCCACTTAATTGGCTTTGCAGCTTTCTAGAAAATCATCTGTTTATTTGTAGGCATATTTCTGGGCTCTCTCTTCTGTTCCACTAATATATTAATGTTTCTTTATGGCAGTACAATACTGTCTTGATTATTGCAGATTTACAATAAATCTTGATATCAGGTAAAGTTGGTTCTCCAATTTATCTTCCATTGCAAATCTGACTGGCTCTTCTAGGTCCTTTTCATTTCCACGACTTTAGAATAAATTAGTCAATTTCTATCAAAACAACATCCTACTCAGATTTTTACTGGGGTTGCATTGAAAATAGATCAGTTTGAGGAGAACTGTCTTCTTAACAGTACTGTGTCTTCTGACCCAGGAACAAGACCCATCTCCCATTTGTTTAGGTCTTTTTAATTTCTGTCAGCAATGTTTTACAGTTTTCAGTGTCAATTCTTTTTAGAACTTTGGTCAGATTTATACCAAACTATTTCTTTTTTTTTTTTTTTTTAATTCTTGTAAATGGTACTGCTTTGTTAGTTTGAATATCATATGGTTTGTTGTAGTATAAAGAAACATTTCACTTTTGAATATCTTATACCCTGTGACCTTCTAAACTCACTTTTCAGTTCTAGTATATTTTTCATAGATTTTATCAAATTTTATAAATCTGCAATAAGACCAGCTGCAAGAGCAGTTTTACTTCTTTTCCAATTAGAACACTTTTATTTCTTTTTCTTACCTGATTTTACTGGCTAGAACCTCCATAAAATGTTGAACAGAAGTGGTGAGAGTAGACATTCTCTGGTGCCCTCATCTTACCAGGAAGACAGTCAGGTTTTTTATTTCACTATTAATTATGATGGTAGATACAGGTTCTTTGGTAGATGCCCTTTATCAAGCTAAGGAGCTTCTCTTATATTCCTACTTTGCTCAGAGTTTTATGATAAGGAATATTGAATTTTCAAAGGTTTTTTTGCACCTATTGAGATAATCATATGTTTTCTTCTTTAGTTTGTCAATATATGGTGAACACCTTACATTATAGTCCTGGGATGAACTCCATTTGGTGATTATGTATTATCTTTTCTATATATTGTTGGATTACATTTTCCTGAAAATTTTATTTAGAATTTTTGTATCAATGTTCATAAAGGTCATTATTGCTTCATGCTTGTTTGATTCTTGGAATGTCTTTGTCGGTGTTGGTATCAGGGCAATGAGTAGAAAGAATGAGTAGAAAAGTATTTCTTCAAATTCTGTTTGAAGAGCTTGTCCAGAATTGGCATTATTTCCTCCTTAGATGTTTGGCAGCATTCACCAGTAAAGACCTAGAATTTTCTTTATTGGAGGTTTTGAACTACAAATGCAATTTCTTTATATATAAAGGGCCTCTTCAGGTTATTGCTTTCTCATGAGTGAGCTTTGGTAATTTATGTCTTTGAATGAATATGCCTATTATATCTAAGTTGTTGAATTTACCGGCATAAAGTTATTCATAATATTCCCTTACTGTCCTTTCAATGGGTGTAGAATCTGCAGTGGTTTTACCTCTCTGGTTTCTGACATTAGCAATTACATCTTCACTCTTTCCCTTATCAGTCTGGCTAGGAGCTTATCAATTTCATTGATTTTCTTCAAGGACCAGTTTTTGGTTTCAGTGATTTTCTCTATTGTTTTTCTGTTTCCTGCTTCACTAATGTCCTCTCTGATTTTGTTATTTCCTTTTTCCCGCTTACTTTGGGTTTACTGATTTGTACTTCTTTTCTAGTTTCTTACTTTGGAAGCTAAGGTCATTGATTGGAGACTTTTTTCATTTCCAATACAGGCACTTAG
Organism: Miniopterus schreibersii; assembly: GCF_964146895.1. NCBI lineage: Eukaryota > Metazoa > Chordata > Mammalia > Chiroptera > Miniopteridae > Miniopterus > Miniopterus schreibersii. The sequence goes on along the minus strand of NC_138106.1, from coordinate 25,385,828 downwards.
TGCTAAAACTTTCTCCCCAAGTACCTCTTTTACAGCATCCCATAAATTCTGATTATGTCATGTATTCAGTTGCAGTCAATTCAAACTACTTTTGAGTTCCCCTTATGACTTCTCCTTTTGCCTATATATTATTTAGAAGCACATTATAATTGATTTCCAAATATTTGGTGGATTTTCCAAATATCTTTCTGTTACTGATTTCACAATCCATTCCATTGTTGTCAGAGAACATATCTGTATGACTTGAATCCTCTTAAATTTACTGAGATTTGTTTAATAGCCCACATATGGTCTATCTTAGTCATTGTTCTGAGTCACTTGAAACAATCAGTTACTTGGTGAGAGTTTGATTCTTTCAGGTCTTAAATGGATTCAGAGCACTGTTTCGTCTAGAGTTAATTATCTCCCACTGTTATTTTACCCAATGATCTATTAATTATCTTTTTTTTTTTTTTTCCAGTCTGGTTGGTAGAAAGAGACCTTTTACTCTGCAAGCGTCAGGCACTGTTTCTTTCTATCATTTCGGATTATTCTTTTCCCAATGACCCTGGCGGTCAGTACTCCAGCTTGAGTGGGGATGTCATCCTCCGAGTATCTCCAGCACTCACACTGCGCAATTGTCTCCCCTTTCTAGTACCGTCCTGGGAACCAGACTGCTGAGTCTCCCTGTCGCTCAGGACTCTCACCTCTGTCTTCTCAATCCAGAGCGTCCGATGGGCTCCAACTGGGTTCCTTCTCCCTGTGCAATGGCCTGGAAACTGGTTCGGGGCTGTAAACTGAGACAGTCAGAGACAACACCTCATTTGTGCTGACTCTCAGATTACTGACTGGATGCCCTGTGCCTTAAAAACCATGGTTTCGTATAGTTCATCTATCTTTGTGGGTGTTTCAGACAGGATCCTAAATCCCCTTTCAGCTATTCTATCTTGACCAAAAGTGGAAGTCACTCACATTAACATTTTTAAATGATTCAAAATACATTTATCCTTGGGGGGAGTTATTTACAATATAGCATGGACAGCAATTACAGCTTTTTTTATTTTGAATAGAAAGTATGAACTAAGATGGTTTTGGGTGTGAGGCACTGCAACGTTAAAGAAAGCACTAAACTGAGATGGAACTGGTGCCAGCTTTTACTATTAAGAAGTAAGACCTTAAGTAATTAACAACTTAAAGTCAGTTTGTCAATGGAAGGCTTAAGGTTAGATATGATCTTTAAGGTTTCTTATTAAATTTTTGTAAGAAAACATTATGTATCTGGGAAGATCAAGAATGGGAGAATGGGGTAAACAGCGTTGGACATGAGACAAAATAAAAGATATTGGTATCTGGAAGGCAAGAGGAGGTGCAAAGTGGGGAAGAGAAGTGAAGGGCGCTCAGGGCACACGATGGTACCTGCTGCCTCTGCGCATTATGAAAAACCATCTCCGCCCTGGCCGGGGGCCTCAGTGGTTAGAGCATCAGCCTGGGCACCAGAGGGTCCCAACTTCAATTCCAGTCAAGGGCACATGCCTGGGTTGCAGGTTTGGTCCCCAGCCCTAGGTCAGGGCACATGTGGGAGGCAACCAATCGATGTGTCTCTCTCCCCCTTCTCCCTCCCATCTACTCTCTCTAACAACAACAACAAAAATACCAAAAAAAAAAATCAATGGAAAAAGCATCGTCACTGTGTTCCATGTACTCACAACTGTAAACCTACTTCTGCCCACCCTTGTATTTTTACAAAGTGTGTAACTATTTGTACACCTACTGAAAAATCATTGTTTAGGATACAATTCCATGTATTTTTCAATATCCTTTCTATCTAGAAAAACAAAATCATTTTATAATTTGGAACAAGAAAAAAAAATCAGTCTTTCTTATAAATGTATTTCTTGTTTTAAAAAGACAATGAACGTAACCCACTGTGTTGAATGCTTCCCTCAGACGCTGGAAGCTGAGCGCGAGTGTAATACTGGAGGACCGTGCGAGGCACCCGCCCGCTCCCCTTCCAGACGCCGTTAATCAGGCACCACAGGCGCTCCCAGGCGAGCGCACCTGCACTCGCAGCTTTCCCAGCGCTATGTTCTAGGTGCCCACGACCAACTGGGCAGAATTTACCTATGATATGAAACGGCTTCCACCGGCCTAGATGATATCAATTATTTGCTATCCCTCCTGCATATGATTTCTTAACGTATTCCTCTGTCTAGTCGACAGATTTCCTGGCGCATGTGTTTTATCATAAATATAATCAAATTAGTTTTGGAAATTAAGGGCTCCCTAAGCCCTCAGGACTGATAAAGGTTTAACTACACTTGTGAATGTACATGGAGAGGTCCCTGAAGATAATTAGTACTTTTTTTAAAAATTCATCTTTATTGTTGAAAATATTACAATGTCCCCTTTTTTCCTCATTAACCACTTCCACCCCGCACCCACTCCCCACCCCAGGCCTTCACCACACTATTGCTTGTGTCCATGGACTATGCATACATGCATATAAATTCTTTGGTTAATCTCTCCCCACCCACCCTACCACTCCCACATTCCCTCTGAGACTCGTCAGTCTGATCCACGCTTCTATATCACTGAATCCATTCTGTTCATCAGTTTATTAAGTTCTTTAGATTCCACATGTAAGTGAGATAATGTGATGTTTGTCTTTCTCTGCCTGGCTTATTTCGCTTAGCATAATATTCTCTAGGTCCTTCCATACTGTCCCAAAGGGTACGAGATCTTTCTTCTTTACAGCTGCATAGTATTCCATGGTGTAAATGTCCCAGAGGTTTTTTATCCACTCATCTACTGATGGGCACTTGGGCTGTTTCCAGATCTTAGCTATTGTAAACTGTGCTGCTATGAACATAGGGGTGCATAAGTTCTCTGTGCTTAGTGTTTCAGGTTCCTTAGGATACATTCCCAGAAGTGGGATCCCTGGGTCAAAAGGCAGCTCCATTTTTAATTTTCTGAGGAACTTCCATGCTGTTTTCCATAGTGGCTGCACCAGTCTGCATTCCCACCAGCAGTGTACCAGGGTTCCCCTTTCCCCACACCCTCGCCAGCACATGTCATTTGTTGATCTGTTGATGGTGCCATTCTGACAGGTGTGAAGTGATACTCATTGTGGTTTTAATTTGCATCTCTCTGATGATTAGTGACGTTGAGCATTTTTTCATATACCTCTTGGCCATCTGTAGGTCCTCTTTGGAGAAGTGTCTATTCAGGTCCTTTGCCCATTTTTTAATTGGTTTGTCTTCCTCTTGAGTTGCATGAGTTCTTTGTACACTTTGGAAATTAGCCCCTTATCAGATGTATCCTTGGCAAATATGTTCTCTCATACTGTGGGGTTCCTTTGTATTTTGAGTATGTTTTCTATTGCTGTGCAGAAGCTTTTTAGTTTGATGTAGTCCCATTTGTTTACTTTTTTCCTTTTTTTCTCTTGCCCTAGGAGATGTATCAGTGAAAATTCCACTACGTGAGAAGTCTGTGACTTTACTGTCTATGTTTCCTTCCAAGATTTTGGGGCTTGGTATCGTGACTTACATTTAAGCCTTTTATCCATTTTTAATTTATTCTTGTGTGTGGAGTAAATTGGTGGTCTAATTTCATTTTTTTGCATGTACCTGTCCAATTTTCCCAACACCATTTATTAAAGAGGCTGTCTTCACTCCATTGTATGTTCTTGCCTCCTTTGTCAAATATTAATTGACCATAATGGCTTAGGCGGATTTCTGGGGCCTCTGTTCTGTTCCATTGATCTATATGTGTGTTGTTGTACCAATACCAGGCTCTTTTGATTACAGTGGCTTTGTAGTGTAGTTTGATATCTGATAAAGTGATCCCTCTAACTCTGTTCTTTCTCAAGATGGCTGTGGCTATTTGGCGTCTTTTTTGGTTCCATATAAATTTTTGGAATATTTACTCTAGCTCTGTGAAATATGTTGTTGGTATTTTAATAAGAATTGCATTGAATCTATAGATTGCTTTGGGTAGTATGGACATTTTAATGATATTAATTCTTCTAAGCCTTGAACATGGTATATTCTTCCACTTTTTAAAATCTTCCTCTACTTCTTTTTTCAGTGTCCTGTAGTTTTCTGAGTACAGGTTTTTTACATCCTTGGTTAAGTTTATTCCTAGGTATCTTATTTTTTTAGTTGCAATGGTAAATGGTATTTTTTTTAGTTTTTCTTTCTGAGAATGCATTGTTGGTATATAAAAATGCCTCCGATTTTCAGATGTTAATTTTGTATCCAGCTACCTTGCCGAATTCATTTATCAAATCTAGTGGTACTTTGATGGAGTCTTTAGGGATTTCTATGTACAATATCATGTCATTTGTGAATAATTTCAGTTTTACTTCCTCCTTTCCAATTTATGTGTCCTTCCTATCTGATGGCTGTGGCAAAAACTTCTAGAACTATGTTGAGAAATAGTGATGAAAGTGGACAACCCTGTCTTGTTCCTGTTTTTAAGAGAAATGGTTTTTGACCATTGAGTATGATGTTGGCTGTAGGTCTGTCATACATGGCCTTTACTATATTGAGGTATGATCCCTCTATTCCCACTTTGCTAAGAGTTTTTATCAGAAACGGGTGCTCGATTTTATCAAATGCTCTTTCTGCATCTATTGATATGATCATATGATTTTTGACCTTCATTTTGTTTATATGATGTATCACATTTATTGATTTGCAGATGTTATACCAGCTTTGCATTCCCGGGATAAATCCCACTTGGCCATGGTGTATGATCTTTTTAACATCTTGCTGGATCCGGTTTGCTAATATTTTGTTGAGGATTTTAGCATCTATGTTCATCAGGGATATTGGTCTGTAATTTTCTGTCTTTGTTTTCGAATTAGGATAATGCTGGCCTCATAAAAAGAGCTTGGGAGTCTTCCCTCCTCTTGAATTTTCTGGAATAGTTTGAGGAGAACAGGTGTTACTTCTTCTTTGAATGTTTGGTAAAACTCACCTGTAAGTCCATCTGGTCCCGGACTTTTGTTTGCTGGGAGTTTTTTGATTACCAGCAAATTCAAATTAAATGAGGTACAAAAATGTCATACTTCTTTACACTAAAAATTATAAAAATAAGTTTACAACTATACACATATACATATATATGCACATATACAGTTGTAACTGCAGCTGTGCACTAGTTTTAAAAGCAAACAATGACTAGATCAAGCATGTCAGGGGTAAGAGGATAATGTTGTTTTTCCCAATAAAATTGATTGTTAAAACTATACTTCTTAATTCAGGGCAACAGAAATTGAGAACTGGTCTGGTGCCAGTCCACAGACAATTTTTCCTGGCCTACAACAGCATATGTAAAGAAGTGAGAGTAGGTATTTAGAAACTTTTACAGCAATTTCCATGATATTTTTATTGCATTTCACAAAAGTATTACTCTATTGTTTGAGAGGAAAAAAGAAAACATCTAGTCCTTTACCACAGAAATTTTTTAGAAACACTGGTATTCCATTTGATGTTTAAAGCAAGATCGTATCATAACAAAGGTCATATTTGCAAAAATATTTAAGGAACTCCCTGACTTTGGGAAACTATCAAACCTTTCCATGCCTAAGATATCTTATCTATAATACAGGGATTATAATGGCACCCACTTCATAGGATTATTATGGGGATGAAATAAAACAACCTCCAAAAAGTACTTCAGGAAGATTAATCATTGTTAAAAACAAATTAGAACAGCTTCTCATGTCTCTGACACTCCCACTTCTGGTCACCTCTCATATTCAAAACAAAGGCACAGAGCTTAAGGCCCACAAAGAATGCCTCAGCTCTGAGCTTGGTTAGAAAACAGTCGTTTTCCTCTTTAAGACAGTGTTCTTCAAGTGATCTCTATAGAAACCTGAGATAGTGAGAGGTGATACCAAAGAAATTCTCCCCATCTCAAGCACTAGTTTAAACAAGCACTAGTTTAAACTAGTTTGAACTTCTTAGAGTCTTTAACATATATAGCAAGGGAGTAGGAATTTGCCAAAGCAGGTACATAGTAGGCAGCATTTCCCAAGCTACTTTTGACCATAAATATCACAACCACCACCACCGTCATCACCACCCACCATTTTTCTCTAGAGCATCTACACTTCAGGAAATTGCGGACTCTTAGACCTGAGCCCACAGACGCAGAATTGTGTGTAAAAATCAAGAACTGATTTAACAAACTTAGGTTATTTTTTTCCTCCTAGAAACCTTTGGTTCTTCTTAGAGTATGATGGCTGTTTAGATGTAGAGAGGAAGAAAATAGGAAAGATATATAGAAATATAACAACTGAGGAAAAGAAGACAGAATGGCAACAAGGACATCAAAGTTGCCTCATTTACTTTTTCTGAGGGGCAAGGTAATCTCAGGAAACTTCAATGGCCCCTTGGAACATTGTGGCATTAAAACTAAGCTCAAATTATTTATATCATAAAGGTTGCCTTGAGGTCACAATACAGTATATAAAAAGGCATATTAGTTTCCTATAATTTTTATGACAAAAGTGCCAAAAATTGGGTGGCATTAAACAACAGAAATTTGTTCTACTACAGTACTAGAGCCAGAAGTCCAAAATCAAGGTATCAGCAGGGTTGGTTCCTTCTAGAGGCTCCAACGGAGAACTGACTCCATACCTCTATCCTGGCTTCTAGCGACTGCTGGCAATTCTTGGCATTCCGTGCCTTGTAGATTTTCCACTCCAACCACTGTTTCTGTCTTCACATGACATTCTCCTTTCTCTGGGTCCGTGTCTGAATTTCCCTCTTCTTTAAAGGACATCAATATTGGCTCACTATAGTGGCCCATGATACTCTAGTAGGACCTCATCTTAGTTACATCTGCAAAGATCCTATTTCCAAATAAAGTCGCTTTCACAGGTTCTAGGTGGACATAAATTTTGAAAGGCCGCTATTGGATGCAGCACAGAAGGTAAAATATATGTCATGCATTTTAGAACTATTTCCACCAAAATGATTATCTTTTGTTAAGTAAAATATTTTGGTTTAAGGAGGAATGACTTCAAAGCAAGTAAATGCACTGAGGAAGCTTATTTTTAAGTATTTTTAATAAAGGAAAGGTTTCTATAATTATGTGGAAAATTATCCCTGAAATTGTTTCAAATGTTTTGATTCCCTATAATAATATTCTCAAAGGAGACGTGTGATAGCAAACACTTAACAAAAGAAGAATGAAAGAAAACCTCATCTTGAAAGTAACACATTGTTCCATCACTACGGGTACCCCTTTGGAAAACACTGCATTTTATATTCCATGCAGTCTCGGAGATCTGTCACGTAAAGGCTCAGCAGCGCGCAGTGAAAGTCTGACATTCTCCTCACTCAGAATCACACAGAAAATGAATGCGGCATAAACCTCTTCACCTAGCTGCCACTGACATTTTATTAAATGATTCTACTCTGGAACTCCACACATCTCTTTATTTTTTCCCTTAAGTAATTATAATTAATACTGAATGAAGGGTAAAAAGAAAAACAAAATATGGGAAGACTGAAAAGCTGTGTTAATCCACACTCCTCTGTTTTAACAAAGGAGAAAGCTGAGTGGTAAGTGCATTTAAGGATTCTGATTAGGCTGCTCTGATGGCCCTGAGGATTCAATAAATTGCCCCCACCCCACACCAAAAACACCCTTTTATTTCTCAGAAAATATTTTTTAAATTCAAATGAAAGAAACTAAATCAAAATGAAATATCTGTAATTTGTAATAAGAGAAGGATCACCATATGATGAGTCAGAGGTTTAATCTCATTTAAATTAAAGACTTTGCCTTCTTATCAGGACGGACTTGTGACTTCAGGTATAAATATTCTCTGCTTCAAACCGATAGTAATGAGAGAGACACACACACATATATTTATAATTTTTGTTACATAACATATAAATTATTTTAAAAGACAAAACTGGACTCAGAAAACTATAAACACCTTGGAGCAGAAACACAAACAGTAACAGTAACTTACTAGGCTCCCAGGTAGAAACAAGAAATTTCAAAGTGGAGCGAGAAAATAACAGGAGCCCAAAGTGCTCCATTTGTCAGGGGACCGGGGCCACAGGGGCAATGGAACCAGGTTGGGTTTAGTTTCCCTGATTTATGAAAGGAGCCTCGACAAAACAGTAACCATTGCTCAGGCTGAGACTCTTATCAGCTGCAGTCAGGGCAGTGAGTGGGAGCCAAACTCGTTTTCACTCTGACCCTGGGTCCAGCCATTCTCTGATTCAGCAAAAACGTTTGTAACACACCCATACCTCTGCAGGACTGGAGACCCACCATGCCAATATGTAACCTGGTACTGAAGAGAGAGCTCCAGGGAGCTAGATACAGGTCATGGCAAAAACTGGAAGGCAAGGCATACATGCTCAGAGAAAAGGAATATTAAAAAAAAGAACAGCAACAACAAAACTCCTACTCAAAATGAGTCAGTAAACAAAAATTTCCTATCACATGAGGAAACTGCCACAAATGACAGCTGACATTCCAAACAACTGAGATAATTCATTTTGGAGGAATGCAAAACATAAAACTACTACCTGAAAATTATTTACAAATAAGTATTTTCAAAATACTCACAGAAGTAACAAAAATAATATATAACTCAAGTACAAGAGGTTATAAATAATTGTTATCAACCAAGAACAGATGGCTATGCTGAAGAAAGAGTTGTAAATGCTGAAAAGAAAAGCACAGTCACTAAAATAAAAACTAAAAAGGGACGGGTCCTGAGCTGCACATAGTTAAAGAAATAATTATTCAACGGAATGGCTGTATCAGAGGAAGAAATAAATGAAAACTATGAAGAGAATTTTAGGAGACATGCAGAACAGATTGAGAGGCTCGCTATTTTATTAGAATAGGCTAGACTACATTGCAGTAACAAACTCCCCAAAATCGCAGTGCTTAATAAAACTTTACTTTTCACTCATTCAAGGTCCTCTTCCATAATTGCTGAAGCAGAAGAGAGGCAGGAGAGCTGCACAGGGGCAATGCCCTGACTCAGCCTGGAAAGACCACTCACCACTTCTGCTTAATATATCCTGCGTTACTCTGCTTGGCCATAAGTTACATGGTTCTGCCTAAATGCAAGAAGGTAAAGGTATAGTCACCCACAGGCCCCTGGAGGAATAAATATTCAGATACTGGGGAGCACTAGTAACCACACTCTGTTCCCACATATTGCTGGTAGGAGTTCCAGAAGTCATAAGTAGCAAGTCGAGAGAATGCTTAAGAAGCAACATTAAAAAAAAAAAAGTCAGAATAGTGCCTGAGAATTTTCAAGAATTGAAGAAAACTGGGAGAAAGCAGGATAAATTAAAAATAAATTCATATTTAAATTCATCATAATAAAACTAGAACATATTAAAGATAAAGAGAAAACTTTGAAAGCCTATTAAGACAACAGATGAATTATCTATGAAAAATTAAAATTAGACTGACTGTATATCTCAACAGTTACAATAGCAGGAACCAGAATTCAAAATACTGAAAGTAAGTAACTATCAAGCTAAAAATTACACACCCAGCAAAACTAACAAAGAATCTTCCAGACATGTAAAGACTAGGAGATTTTACTACCAACAGATGCTCCCTGCAAGAATTACTGAAGGGCATACCTCAGGAAAAAGAAAGGCATAGAAAGAAGGAATGGTATGTATAAAACATTGACAAAGTAACTACAAAACATAATGGTATTCTAATTAAATACTGGGTACAAAAATTGATTTGGACAGGTTTAAAAATATTAGTGGAACTAAAATTTCAGGAATCAAAAAGATAGTAGGAAGAGACAGCTGGGACTAGATCAGGGACAGAGTTCCTTCTCTCATTCTAGAGGAAGATAGAAATCCAAAATTAATTTAGATTTTGCTAGAAAAAAAATATGAACTTAAGTATGTATACTGAATTAAAAGCTTTTATTTATTAATACCCCCTCCAAATCTTATTTCTGCGTTTTTATAACCACCACAACAAAAAGACAAAAACAGAAGTTTCCTTTGTGTTTAAGCAATCAGATGCATCTAAAGACTTGTTTGACTGAGTGAAAAACGTGTACAATTCTAAGTGCTGAAAAAATAAAAAGTGAGTTAGACTCTGCTGTCAATAACAATATTTGTAAAGTTAACGTTACAAGTTGGTCCACAGAGTAATAATATAGCACACTGTGTTCAAAGGAATGAAACACAGCATTCAGTCATCGCCATCAAATAGCATAGATGGGCTCCGACCGAGACTGGCAGGGCAGTGGGGAGGCAGGGGGAGGGCAAAGGGGGTCAGTTCAGAGGGAGAAGGGCACCAGCCAGAGCAGCGGCCTTCAGGGCCGAGTGGGAAGCAGCCCTCTGGACACACGCAATTAGGTAGCAGACGGCCTGTAGATACTCAAAACAGACTAACCATCGGTCAAGGTTTTATCATCACCATGCAACTACAATTTAAAAACAGTGACAAAATATACTCTTGGTCTAATTTCTAAATAATTGCAGTTGTTATTGAGTTTTAATAATATACGTAGATTTCAAAATCATATACTTTTATTATTTATCCTTTCATTAACATTGGATTCTACACACAGGTTCAGAGATCTTACAGTGTACAACTAATTTTCACTTATACAACTAATCCCTAATAGGTAAGGACTAAACTATACACACTCCTTTAAATTGTAATTTTATAACAGTTCAGAATGGTTGGAAATTCCTTCAAGGTACAATTTATGTCTCCAACATATAAGGTACCATGTGGTTCCACATTTAAGCAGTAGATTCCAAATAAGCAATACAAGAGCAGTCTTTACAGACAAGAAAAAGAACTTGAATTATTTTAATTTTGTCATACTATGTAACTACTTGGAATTTTATTCGTGTTTAAAGTTTAAAGCGGTAAAAACAGTACAGACTATAAGGTGTAATATTTCCATCTGCTAACTGAAAATTTTATTCCATTTGTGGACTGTTTTAAAGTATTTACATTAAAATTTAAACTTAGAAAGTATTTCAATTTAATTGTTTTAAAACTAAAGAGCAAATCAAGAAAATAATTACATGACTGATTATCCCATGATTATTACTAAAAACAATCTTGTTGTCAAGAGGAGAGGGTGTTAAAGTACCAATCTGCTGTGCGGAGTATGCGCATAGGTATGCGAGCCGTGAAGGCGGGAAGGCCCCGTGGTGTGTGGAACAGCCAGTCATATTTACTTCAAATAGCTTTAAAGCCAAGGCTTTGTAATTCAAAATTCTGTTTCATGGTTTATCTGTGTAAAATAAAAACAAAACACCTATAATATAAATAAATGGAAAGTGACACGTTTACTCCTGTTGGAGTCCTAATAAATGTCTGAAGAACCACAGTTCCTCAAAGCACTGAGCAAACAGAGTTGCGGTGAAAATTCTTTAACGAGATCCCTCAGGATGTCTCTGTCACGGTCCCCAAACCAGCGGCTATGTCAAGCCGGCAGCCCCTGGGCCTCACTGGCAAGCGGGCACAGCCCGCACCCCCTCCAGTCTGCCCCACATCCAGCCTGGGCGCCCCCCTGCAGGACCCTCCTGCGCAGGCTCGGCCTCCCTGTCCTCCCCGCCCCCCCCCCCCCCCCGATCCAGAATGTGTCCTCATTGCTTTTCAGAGAGAGCCGAAGGGGGGGAGAGAGAGAAACACTGACGTGAGAGACACATCGACAGGTCGCCTCCGGCACTTGCCCCAGCCGGGCCAGGACGAGCCTGCAACCGAGGGACAGCATGCGCCCTGGGCCGGAATCGAACCTGGAACCCTTCAGTCTGCGGGCCCCGCTCTACCCACTGAGTCAAACCAGCCAGGGACAGAACACGTGTTTTCTCACACACAATTGTTCTGTAACACCCAGAAAAGTCACTCCTTCCTTCACCCTACAGAGCCAGGACCTCACGATGTGATCACAAGAGAATTTTATCAGCAGCGCAGACTACAAGGGCCCTGGGGCCCATTCTCCACCGCAGTGGATGGCTGCCCACAGGCCCTAAGAGCCATGCTTTCTCCCGGGGAAATGACACGATGGCACCTACCTCACACAAAGGTGAGGGGAAAAGGGGATGTGACAGTGCTTTTAAAACTGCACCACCTTCATGTTCCACTTCTACCTCTCTCTGGTGGCACCTTGATCTTACACTTCCCAGCCTCCAGAGCTGTGAGGAATAAGTGTTTGTTGTTGAAGTCACCCAGTCAATGATATATTCTGATAGCAGTCCAAAACCATCAGAATCATTTTAATTCTGACTTGCAGAAAAGTTAATGCCTGTCTCCTGCAAGGCACAGGTCTACCTCCCTTTATCTTTTTCTCCCCTGGCCCTTTTCCCAATCCCAGTACTATCTGTGGCCCTGGGGAAGAAATCAACTTTCTAATGAGAAATAAAATGTGATTCCTTAGACTACCAGGTTTCTCACAATCTAATTACCCAATATTTCCTTGATATATTTAAAACTTCTATTCTTATATTCAAAGCTTTTTATCTTAACATCTCTCCCTTTTTCTCTCAACTATAAGCTTGAGAAGCACAAAGGCCAAAACTAGCTTCCTAAATAATAAAAAGTAATATGGGGCTGCCAATCAAAATATTCCCAATTTACCTGTTTGACTCCTCTGTGGAATACTACTAACTCTTTGGCTTTTCTAAACTTTAGGGTTAAACCAATATTGCTGCTTTATATTTTACTCCATCTGAGTCCTGTAAATACTGAGTACAGATTGAGAGCAAAGTATGTTAATAATAACAACCACTCGTTATGATGGGAACAGAAAGTTAAATCCAGAAAGAGAACTGCCTGTCCCCAAAATGAAAATTAAGTCCAGAGTCTGAAATTAACAATTTGTCTCCCTGTGCAACTGGGATGGTAAGTGGAAGCAGGAGGCAGGAGCTCCTCCTCTAAACAGACAGGCACTCAGATTCACCCATCACCAACGCTATGCCACCTTGAGCAAGCTGCTTAATGTCTTCAAGCCCCAATTCCTTCTTAGCAAACTGGGGATAATAAGCACCTCGAAAACTGGTATAATCATTAATTAAGTAATGTAATTCTAACCCTTGAAGCTATGTCTAACATGGGAGATGTGCTCAATAAATGATTATCATTACCATTGATAATAATTCTGGACAACGTTGAAAAATAATTATCTTGCTTTATGGTTTTATAAACTTTTATTTTTTTAAATATATTTTTTAAAATAAATCTTTATTGATTTCAGAGAAAGGAAGGGAGAGAGAGAGTTAGAAACATCAATGATGAAAGTCACTGATCGGCTGCCTCCTGCACGCCCCCTGCTGGATCGAGCCCGCAACCAGGGCATGTGCCCTGACCAGGAATCGAACCCCAATCGCCTGGATCCTAGGTCAATGCTCAACTGCTGAGCCACAACCGGCTGGGCTTGTAAACTTTTAAAAAGAATAACTGATTTTACCTTAAAAGATAATTCTTTTTTTTTTTTTACTTTTTCAGTTGAAGAATGGTATTCAAACAGAAAAGTACACAAAATAATATCAATATACAGCTTGATAAATTTTAGCTAATAATGTAACCATTACTCAGATGAAGAAAAAAGAACATTACTAGCATCTCAGAATCCCCTACTTTGCCCCATTTCCAGGTACTACCCCAAGGGTAACCACTAACTTAATTCCTTAGACCATATGCTAGTTCTCTCTGTATTAGAATTTTATGTAAATGAAATCAAACTGTGCCTACTTTACGTGTATGGTTCTTTGATTCAACATTGTTCCTGACAGTCATCTGAATTGTTATGTATACGTGGACAAGTGTTAATGAGACATTCTCAATTATATACTCATGAAGCGTAAATGTTTCAAACCATAGTCCTCTGGGAATATCATTATAGCTCTCTATTACTTACCATTAGCTACTTGGTTAATAAGCAACAAAAATAGTCCGATCAAATGTTAGATATGTACTAACATTCTTTGGCTTTCACATAAAGTAATTTTTTAAAAATCATCTGTGATACCATCTCTTGTTGATTTTAATATTTACGCTGTACACTGGGACCCATCTAAGGGAACATGGAAACTCATGAAACAGGAGAACACCACAAGGAAATCCACACGAGCAGTAACTGCTGTTCAAGTACATGGAACAACCAGGAACAATAAGACCTTTGGGTTTTGTCTTGCCAAGCATAACAAGTACCTCCAATGTCACCAGTTCCATATTTGACTCTGACATGGGACAGAGGAGACTGGTGACAGATGGGCAAAATTTAGCATTCCGCTTCGACGGTCTTTGAATAGAAGTCTTGTTATCTCGAACTTGCTGCCAAGTCCTGCATGTTGCTTTGTAACCGACACCACTGGGAAACTCTTTAGCCTCAGCCAAAAACACAGACGTGAAAGAACCAGATTCCTCACTGTTGGTATTTGTAACATCTCACCCACACCAGGCTCTGCTGCGATGATGAAACAGTCACGAGTATGAATCTGGATAGGAAACAGCATTTTGACACACCAGACTGATTTTTTTTTTTAACTTAAAACAGTGGCTTTTTAGACCTGAAATGTGACATTCCTAAACCAATTCTTCTATAGTCTACTGAAGTATTTCAAATTCATTAGTTTTTAGGCCAAATCTTGCCCCAAATATCTTATCAGAACCAGCTTTAAAGAACAGTGTAGACTCAAAGTTAACATAGTCCTCCCTGCCTATCTGCAGGGGATTGGTTCCAGGACCCCATGGATACCAAAATCCCCTCAGATCCCTCATTTGCAAATGACCTACACACATCCTCCTATATACTTTAAATCATCTCTAGATTACTTGTAACACCAATACAGAGTGCATGCTATGTAAATAGATGTCATACTATATTGTTTAGGCAATAATGACATGAAAAAAGCAATCTGTACATGGTCAGCACAGACACAACCATTGTAGCCTAAGGACAGAGTACATGTCAGCAACAACATGATGTTTTTTCAAATATTTTGATCCTTTGTTGGCTGAATCTGTGGCTGAGGAACCCACAGATATAAAGGGCAGCTTGTACCTAAAATATGTTCTCTCTTTCTCATTTGCTGGTCCATGTATCTCTGTCCATTACAGTAACCACGATACTTTGCCTTTGGCAGTCGAGTGTCGCCCCTTGGCCCCTGCCACCTCAGGACCAATTACTCCCACTGCATTTAGGTCTACCCTACAGCGAAGAGGGGATCACTGAGTTCTTCAAGGATCTGGGTGTCTTCTCACAAATTTATTTCTCAAAGTTTTGGTGAAAAGCATGTCTTCTGAACCCTTCCAGTCTGGATGAGTAGATCTTAAATAACAAACCCACTCTAACATTCCAGTATCCCTAAGACTCTGAATCCCTTCCTCCACATTAAACCAAGGGAGGCTGGACATTTCCAACTTGTTCAGAGTGGGCCATCTTTTCTGGTCCATGTGTTAGCCAATCAATCAACCAAAGAAACTCTTAGAGCCCCTTATAATGCCCCTGAGCTCAACATTAAATGCAGAATCTCTGCTTAGTAAGTCCATGTCAATAAATTCAGCCCAATTCAACTTTATGCTCCCTTCCACCATTATCTCATATCCTTAGTAACCATTCTCACACATGTTCCCTGGATTTCAGCATGCATATATTAGAAAACTCAAGTAGATATTTTGGAGTGTAGCACACCTCCTCACAGGTCATACTTTGTACCTCACTTTTTGGGGCCTGCTGGCCTGTGAGTCTAGTTAAAAGTCAAGAAGCAAAGAGGGGTAGGGTAGTAGGGGTTGGTGCTGAAAAGAATTAGCATTAGCAACTGCCTCAGGGGAGACCATTACAGTTTCCTCATACAAGGCAGGGTTAATACCTTCACTCAGATGTAGAGACGTCTCTACCACTGGAAGTGGGGAAGCAACTACCACTGTGTCTGTGGCAGCCACTTCTACTGGCAGAGAAGGCCCATTAGAATTTAGAGGCTCAATGTTCCCAGCTTAATCAGGGTCTTCCCACACTTCCTCAACCAACCTTACAGGATCCCATTCTTTACAATTAATGTCCTAACTTTAACAGTAGACACCCCAACTACAGGATGTGGTTCTAACGCTGATTTTTAGCAAATTCAGCCCTGTAGTTACAGGAGATAAGGTTCTCCTCCCTCAGGGCACAAATAGAAGCTCTTCTATCACTTATGCAACCAGTATTTGAGCTGAGAATTTGAATCCCTGAGCTTATTCTTTCTTTCGCCACTTTTCCCAGGGACATTAAGAGCAACCAATCAATGTCATAATATCTCTTAGTTTTCCAAAAATGTTCAAAAGTACCATATACAAAATCACTTAGCTCTTTGCTTCTTATAAGGGGCTGGTTAGGAATATCCAATGCAACTATTTTACATATCTCTATAAACAGTTCACACTATTGACTGTCCATGCTCTCTTTACTACCTGAATCATTAGTGTCTTTAACTATAATCATATTAGAGAGCCAATTCCAGAAACAAGAGAACCAATTCAGAAAACTCAGCCTTAAATTTCTACTTCCCTATAACCATTCTCAGTACCTGAATCTGTTTTAGTCAGGGTTCTCCAGAGAAACAAAACCAGTTGGGGGGGGGGGGATTATAGAAACTGACTCATGCAATTGTGGAGGCCCAGAAATCCCACTATCTGCCATCTACAAGCTGGAGAATCAGGAGCCAGTGGTATAATTCAGTCCAAGTCCAAAGGCCCAACAGACAGAAGAAATGATGATGTAAGTTCCATTCCAAGTTCCAAAGCCCAAGAATGGGGACTGAGCAAGGGGAGAGGTACCGATGGTGATGTCCCAGTGCAAGTTTAAAGGCCCAAGAGCCAGGAGTGCCAATGTCTTCTGAGAGTAAGAGATGGATGTCCCGACTTAATCAAAAAGAGAAAATGCATCCTTACTCTGCCTTTTTTTAAATTCAGGCCCTCAATGCATCACATAACGCCCACCTGCACTGGTGAAGGTGATCTTTTTATTCAGCCTAATGATTTAAGTGCTAATCTCTTCTGGAAACACTCTCACAGACACACCCAGAAGCAATGTTTTCACAACTATCTGGGCATCCCTGAGACCAGTAAAACTGACACACAGAATTCACCATCACACATAATATCAGCCATGTTCCAACACTAATATTTTACATATAGTTCACTATGTCAGACCAGTCTTTATGAATATTTTATGAATACTATATACCAGCATTGTATAAATAGCTCTCTACGTGTCCTATCAGATTTTATAAACAGTTCACATTTCAGGAGACCCTACAATTACCTCCACTATCCCAGGTTCTCTCTGAATCCCTAGAGTCAACTCAGACAGAGAATGCATCTTTAAAATGTTTCTTAAGCCTGCTGTATTCCTACTCCACACCCTGAGGGCAGTTCAAAAGGTCAATGAAGTTAACTCAGGGTTCAGTGGCAACCAGCCAGTGAAAAACATCATGTGATGCTGGTAGCTCCCAGCATCCTCCAGAGATGGCTGCATTGACGTGAATCCATTACCTGCTAGAATAATCTAATTATGCCTAAAGGTTTCCACTCAAAAAGGCTCTACTCCAGGTCCCTGTCACTTTCCCTGTGGGTGAAGTCAGCTATCCAGTGACTTTCACTCTCTGCAGGTGGCTTTGTAACACATGAAGAAGTTCCCTGAAGTGTCAATCCTAAGGGACAAGTGTTCATGTCACCAAAGCAATATATCATAACCTCTGCACTTTCTGGATCTTTCAGACAAAAGCTGAAAGTTATGAAGGCCACAGTGAAATTATTCTTGCTACCCAAGAGCTGATATTTCCAAAGAGAAATATATGTATGTTAGGAGAGTTACGGGGACGAATTTGCACTACAGTAGCTTTTGCAAAGCCTGTCCTATGAATAAAAAGCCTTCAGTTTCTAAAGCCTGAAAATCTGGTAACATTCAGAGCATATGGATATTCATTTAAATAGGGAAAAAAATGTTAAAATGTGACATTTCTTTTAACCCACAATTTTACAGCTGGAAGAAATCTTTTCCACTCTTAGATGGCGTAATGTGACAATCCAAGTAACCAAGCTTAAGGTCTGTAAATTCGCCACTTTTCTTCTACTACCAAGTTTCAAGATTTATTAAACATCTTCTCTCACACTACTCTAGGCTTTATGAGCAAACCAGATTTGACCTTTAAAATGGTAGAAGCATCTGGATTATTTCAAATGATTTTCCTACTGGCAGGTTCTTTAGTTCCTCATTTTATTTTTACTTTCTATCTAACTCCACACACAAATTTCAGGGGCAGGGGGGAGGGAGTTCTGAATGATGCATGCATTTCTAATCTTTAATATTTGAAGATATGTTTAATTAAAAACATCTGGCCTATAAATATTGGTGTATTGCCTTCACAATATATTGCCATAGATTTCAAAATGCTCCTTTACACACAGCTGCTGAATTTATCTCACTAGTCCTGACTTCATTTCATACTTCTCAATCTCTGTCTCTCTCAAAAAAATGCTCTTTCATACCCTAGCAGCTGTTCTAAGACATAACTCCATTTGGGCCCAGACTCAGATCATTAAGATAAAAGATATATAAAAGAAAGCATGACTTTGGCCCAGTGTTATAACTCTTAATGATACATATTCAGGGGCTTTTATCTCAGGCTCTCAAAGGGAATCTTCTTAATGGGGTTCCATAATTACCACAGGTCCAGTGGAATATAAAAGAGAGGCAGGGCACTGTTGGAAGGTCCAGCTCAGAGTTATAAGGCCATCATTGACTCTGAATAAATGGGATAACATTGTTACTTTGGGGGAGAAGCACCTCTCTCTGAAACAAAGTCACTTCTACTGGACACTAAAAATTGGTCTGTAATCCCAGGTCATCTATTTTCTCTTCACATTTTCTGAAACTATAATAGGAAAACTAAAGCTCATGCCCCACTTGGTACTTGAGATTCTTGCTATGGATAAGTCAAAAATGTGACTGTATCAGGTTTTGTGAAGTCGCTATAATGCAACATGTCCATGAACTTGTGTCACTGTAAAAAAACAGATTATAGAATTACGGAAAATGCCGATGTAGGTGAATCTGTATACTGGCCCCTACTCAATGATTTACTAGTGTTGCCTTGAGTAAGACATTTTGTTCCTAGTGTATAAAGGACCCATGATCTTGAGGAAATGTTTTTCACTCAGTCATCCTGGCACTCTCGTGCTCATCCATTCAGCAAACATGTGGCGGGACTGTTGTGTTTACTATGGTGCGGATCGATGAGGGTGCTGATATAAGATGGCTTTTCTGTGCTATATTCCTCTGCCACCAAAGAATCCTGAAGGGCCGCTCTTGACAAATGCATGACCAGAACAGACAGAAAATACATTTATTTTCTCCTAATCACCAAGTTCCCTGGCTTCTTTTGTAAGATGAGGACAAGCATTTCCTCTAAGTTGGGAATATCTAGGAATACTTTTCCAGGTAAGTAAATTACCTAGTTTTATGCTGCCTGAAGAGTAATGACTAATACTTATCTTGAGCTTATTACATTCAGAACATATGTGTTTAAGCACCTTACATTGGTTATCTCGTTTAATCTTTATAACAGTTTTCAGAATAAGTAGTATTTGTATCCCCATTTTATGTATTACTCCACAGAGATCAATTCAGAGATTTGGTAGCTCACCCAAGGGGTAAAGGGTTGCACCTAGGCCTTTCTAACTCTGAGGCCTAGTTTCTTTAATTTGGACACAAAATAATGTCAAACTTTCTGCATTTCTCAGAAAAGCCTCCTTTAGAATCTGCACATATCCATGTTAGTATTCAAAGCATAGATTTAGAAGGCACAGAACTGCAGAAATGGAAGAGATTTTAGAAACCATCCAGTCCAACCTATTTGTTTACAGGTACATTGCGGGTCTTGAAGTGAGGCGTAAAAACACATACTGAGTGAAAAACTCCAAGAAGGAGCAGCTGAACGGGAGAAAGGGAATGAGGAGTCTTCAATTACCCATCTCTGTATTCCTAGCACTTACCACGGTCCTTGGTGACTAGTGAAAACTCAATATATACTTGGTCAAATGGATTACATGTTATAGGTTTCTTAAATTAGAGCCTCCCAAAATTCAAAAGAGGCATAGGATATTTTTATTTGTTTAAGGTTTACACTACAGTAAAAATAAAAAAACATAGTGAACATTTTAAATGTTCAATCCTATCAGTTGATCTTTATAATTATTCCTCTAACTTCATCTGGATGTAAGGCCTAAAGCATGGGCCTGATGTAAGCCTTACAACAACCCCATTGTCTCGATATAGCATTACTCCAATTACAAAGCACAGAGAATTTAGATAACTCTTACCATGTTCGCACATTTGAAAGTGACGTAACAATTTTATATTCTATCCCATTAGACTTTTTAAAAGCACAAAAGGTTGTTATTTAAGATTTTTTTAAGTTAGCAAACACTAAAACACACTAATTTCAGAGACATTAAATTGTCATTATAGTAAACCAATGAAACTGAAGTAAAAGTTAAAATTTTTTCCCCTGTAGAGTTCTGAGTTCACTGATTCTAGTAAACATGTTTAAAGAACTGTAAGGCTCATTCTTTTAAAATACACTTAATAGAAATAGTACTAAGCTATGTGGATGCTTAGAGAGTCCTCGTGTGTTGATTACCCAGATGCATGTTAGATTTTGCAGGAATTAGATGTGATATTATCTCCTTATTATGCAAAACCATGAAAAACATTTAATTAAAACTTAATTAAAATCTTCATGATGCTTCAACCCCAAAGAGTCCATGTTTCAACAGCAAGCAGCAAAGAAAACCTTCAGGACATTTGAAAAATGGTGTATAGGAACTCACTTTTCTCAGTACCCATAACTTTCTAACAGATCTTTCAGCTTCACAGTTTTTTTCCATTTGCATCAGCCAATAGAGTGACAGATTTATACTGAAATTGATGATCATCAATTATAAATAAATACACTGGTTTAGATCAGTTACTGATGCTTCAATTCTTCTAGAGCTTTGCATATGAGTTCAAAACATAAGAGAAAATTCATATAGTAGCATGTCTGCCACACAGTGACCTCCAATTAAGCACTTATTTAACGGAATTAATCAATATTAGATATGTGTCGATTAAAAACTCTAAGACCCTGATACAATTTTTTTCTAAAATATTTGTGGCAAAATATGTGAGGTCACTGTGATTGAATAATTTTGTTTATATAGAAAGCGTTTCTGTAAACTACTATAGTAAGAACCATTCTACACAGAGGAGAAAATATTGGAATGTGTCCTTATTCTATAACCTCTAAGACAGTCCATCTTTCTCATATAGTTTTAACTTATGTCATAAATACAAGAGCTAGGAACAAAAGCATTCATACTCAGCAATAAAAAAATGAGGTGACAATACAGGCAACATCATAGATGAACCTCAGGAAACACGATGCTGAGGGAACAAAGCCAGGCACAGAGAGAGTGTACTTTATGATGCCATTTATATGACATTCTGGAACAGGCATAACTAAGCTATGGTGAAAGAAATTGGGACAACTGTCGCCTGGGTAGTGGTGGGGACTCAATTCAGGGATGATCGAAAGGAGCGGGGAAAACCCTATGGTGACTGGGACTATTCTATATTTTGGAAAGGAGATGGGTTATACAGGTGTGTGCAATTTTTAAACTCATTGAACTGTACATTTATAATCTGTGCATCTTACTGTGTGCAAATTATACTTCAAGTTTTAAAAAGTAAATTAGCATATGTACTAGACATAATTGATTTAATGAAGATTAGTCCTTCAAATAGGATGTTGCTGTGGCTCAGAATTTTTGAACTCCTCTTTTAGAATTGCATCCAGAGACTACACGCATTTCTTTGTTGTCAATGGCAGCAGATCTCCTAAGGGTGAAATTAACTTTCAGAAATAAACAGCATCACTCAGGGTCAAGTCTGTTCATTACAAGTGATTAAACCAGAAAATAACATTTTTGCGTGTCAGGCTGGAGTAGCTACTAATTTAATGAACCTGATTTTTCTCACAAACAATTACACATAAACACAAACATAAACAGTTACTCACAACTGATTGGTATGGTAAATTCAATATAAGAATTCTAAATACTGTTTGGTTAAATGTGGAGTCCCTGAAATAAGTGCCAAAGCCGCCCTAAGTCAATACTTTAAAGGGAGCAACTTTAATCACATTCATTAGGGAAGGCAGAGTGTAATTGCTCTGATAAGTTAATTGTACCTATTTTGTGATGCACTACATTAGAAAAAAATACCTCATATTTTCATTCATCATATAATGTCTGAAAGACATAAATATTCTCTGATGAAATTTTAATTTACAGTTATGCTTAAATTTAATCCCTACTAACAGGGAAAAGGTCTTCTCTCTTAATTAAATTTATTTACTATCTAACAGGTAGAACACAGTAATCACATTTGCCCTGTTACTCCTCCTCAGTAAGAAGGTACAAAGATAGAATGCATCTTTAACTCACCATAGGAGATAGTAGTACCCTCTATCAGGCTCTTATTTTATTCCATTATTGGGATGGATAGCACAGACGTTCAGAATACACAATACATATTAAGGAAATAAAAGAAGCAACTACCATAATGACAATAGCGCAGCCCTGGAAAAGAACTGGGTATTTAAACTTAAGCAGGCTATCCATAATGATAAATTCTTTGGCTAAGAAGATCTATGAAACCTGAGTTTACTGTCATATTATCACTTCCTTTTCAGCCAAAAAAGCATCCCAAATTGAAAAAGCTAGTTCTGTAGACTAAGCAATATATTTGAAATTCTAGTTCTTTATCAGGTGTAGTGAAACTATCATTAAATATGAAAGATTTGAACTATGACATCCTCCAAAGTCCCTGCCATTGCTGTAATAACCTTTTTCTATGAATCTGTTTGATATAAATGAGATAATAACTGGAAACCAATTACAGTTGCTAGAGTTAAGGTCTTAAGTTAGTGACACACCACATGACCAAATAAGCAAATGAAATTTAGATATATAATCTTGATTCCTTCATCAGAAAATCAGTTTTCTGCACAGGTAACTTAATAGAATGGGTCCATGTATTCTGGGGATTTCAAAAGAACTTAAGGATAATCTGTTATGTGAAGTATTCTATCTGTTATTTCAAATTTATGTAGCATTTCACAATCATTAAATACATTACTAATAATTTTATTAGATGTTAATCAACCATGTTCCTTGGAATACTGGGCACTTCAGAGATCAGTAAAATGGTTTTCCAAAGTCCTTGCCTATAGAACCAAAGTGCTGAGTACTGATACCAAGATCAAAATTCTGAATCTTTGGCCTGTGTCTGTCCATTCCTGTTGCAGTGTTGTTTTTAAAGAGAGTCCTACATTCCAAGTTGTCCACCTCCCAGGAACTACAGATTATCCTGTTCATATTTCTACAGAAATCCATCTCAGAAAGATGAAAATTTATACTATTTTTACAACCTTTCAGGGAGAGTCTGCAAACTGCCTTAATAATTCATTCTAAAATGTAACCACTGTCACTGTCAGGAAATCATCTTTTATGTCAAACATAAATTATGTCACCCAGCAGCCTCCTGGAGTTAAACAATCCCAGACCGCTTTTCCTCTGGGTCCTCTTCTCTAACACCTCCGGTATTGGCATTCTATTTTAATCTTTGTGATTACTCTTCAAGATTTTTAAGCCCCACTTAAGGCCAGATTCCATATTCTAATGAGTACCTAGCCCAGAGGTTGGCAAACTGCAACCCACAGAACCAAGTCTGCCTGTCTTTAAAAAGTTTAATAGAAACACAGCCGTGATCATTCATTCATGTACTTATGCGTTATTTAAGGTGGCTTGTGTGTTTGCAACAGAAACTGTGTGGCCTGCAAAACAAAAAATATTTATTTACTCTGTGGCCCTTTACATAAAAATTTGCAGACCTCTGACCTAGTCAATAAAGTTACTTAAAATGCACTGTCAGCTTTCATCTTACTTTTAAACCAACATCGCCTAAGAAGTTTTATATCTTTTCCAACTTTTTCAGACCCCCTCTCTACTCTAACTTGGGATTTATCAAGCCTGATACAGCATAACATCCTAAAATACTGGTGGATGCCAAATGCTTAAGCGTGTCATATGAGATGTACAAGTTGGTGATCAGTTTCCAGCATTTACTCTAGCAGGAGAACACTTTTCAGTAAATTGTTTAATATTCCTCCATAATCAGGGCACACACAGGAACCCAGGGAGCTTCAGCATTCTCTCAGTAAAAGCACACTGAGGTCATGCATTCCTAACATTGTGTCACCTCCCTATATGTTCCTTTCCCCAGCAGAAGAGTATATGGTTAGTATGCAAGGTCAACATATTAAATGCTTCCAGGGACAGGAAAACCATAAAAATGAGTGGAGCAGGCTGGGATGAGACTATAGAGCTCGGTAGGGACTACGGGGAATCTGAAGGCACTCATCTGTCTAAATGTGTTAGTTCCAAATGATCTGCTCCAAATGACTGCTGGCTATAATGTGGGCCCACAGCACATAGGTCTTCGGATTTCTCAAGGAAAACTAAAAATCAAGTCTCAAATTTCTAAATACACTGTGAGGGCCCACACTGTAATGGCCAAAACCCCTCATCTGAGGTTGTGAAAATCTTTAAGATCTACAGTATGTGTCAATTAAGACACATCTACGGAGGAAACTTGATTTTAGTTAAAACTCTTATTTTAGAAAAGGGAAAAGAAGGAGGGTTAGGAACTTCAATCTATTGGTCTAAGAGTTCATTGAGTATAACTAGTCTAGGGCGCTAATTCTAGGCTAGTGCTTCTTTCAACAGACCACTCCACAAACCCTTCTTGATTAAGAGGGATTCAAGGGACGCCTTGAGAATCTGATAAAAGCTAGGGGCCCTATGAGAGTAAATACACATAAGCATAAACTCACAAAAATTGGTTTATATACTCATGAACTTTATCATTGCTCATCCCCTCCTCAGGGAGCCATGGACACCAGGTTTATAATATTTTTTTATTTTTCAATACAAAGAATCCATAATCCTCCAATTATTTTATATAAAAACAATCAAAAGCCCTTATAACATTCTACATATGTTTCATTTACTATTTCCAACCATTTGTCTATCACATCAACTCATTATACAAGAGTAAATTTTACAGACAGAACAAGTTCAAAAGCTCCTAACAGTGGTTATATAGTACTCCTTGCTGTGATTTAAAAAGGATCAGAACTTTTGTTCAAATAAATTATGGTCTCTTTTAGAATAAAAATTATCATTTGGTATCAACCATTCTAAAGGACATTGAAAAAAATCTCTCCCTTCTTGGGCACACTAAATTGCACTTGTTTTCAAAAGCACCCCCATAACCAGCTCCCTCTGGGTGAAGTGAGGACCTCTCTTTTCCTCTCAGAACAGCTTCAACACTGCCCTTATTGCCTTGTTTGGGGATTTCTCTGCTTATGTATCTCTCTAACTACACTGTGAGCCTTTTGAAGATGGACAGTAACTTAGTAAGCTCTGGGCACAATGCCTGCCACATAATAAGCACCCTATTAATGATGGATGGGTTAACATTGTCCTCCCATGAGATTTTACCAGGTTTGAATTAAGTTGTGGTTTCATTGAAAATATTACATCAATATATAGTAAAGAAAAGAACAGTATTTTGGCACGTGCTATTTTGTCTCTTGACTTTCTATTTTTTTTATGTTGATTTTTGTAATTGATTTCAGAGACAGAGGAAGGGAGAGGGAGAGAGAGACAGAAACTCCAATGATGAGAGAGAATCATTGATCGGCTGCCTTCTGCACACCCCCTACTGAGGATAGAGCCCAAAACCTGAGCATGTGCCCTGACCAGGAATGGAAACCGTGGCCTCCTGGCTCATAGGTCAACATTCAACCTCTGAGCTACACTGGCCAGGCCTGACTTCCTATTTTTTATAAAGTAAGAGGTAATTGATGGAAACATTCTCTATGGAAGGAGAGTAGGGAATTAGTGTAAAAGGGAGAAGGGAAGAAGGTTGTATAAACCATTAGGGGTGTCAGTCAGGACAAAAATTAATCCTGGCAGTAAATGTGTACTGTCATTCTTCTGGCCCAAAGTTTCCCAACACCCCTTAGAATGCAAATAAACAGGAAACACACAAATCATTTTGTCTGAATGTTATTTCAGAAAAGGGACCCACTCATGTACTTACTACAAATTTTGCAAATTATCTTACACTAAGTAAAATAAATAATATATATGTATAATTATTCAAAAGGAGAAAATCAGATAAAGTTAGGAAAATACAAATCCATTGTTCAATCCATGGTATCCTCAGTATGAGAATAAAACACAACTTTGTATATTTTTCTGAACTGATTTCTTAGGAAAGTTTATTTTATGGGCAATTTTACAAAAGGTTAAAGCTGAGGATTTTAGAGGAAATTATGCATTTAAATTGGCTAATTCAATATAGATATTAAGCACCTGTTCTACGAAGTTCCGTGCTGTGGGGAATACAAAATAGTATCTTTCTACCTAGGAGAGGCAAAGTATAGAGACCCAGGGGAGCCACTTAAAAAGGTCAACATTGTACAAATCTGGGATAATTTGAGCATCAAAGTAAATAAATGAGGGTAAAGAATTATAACACAGTCAATAAGCATCCAATGGTCCACCTTATACAAATAAATGAACAAGCGAAGAAACCAACAAAGTTCTTCCATACAACAGAAATCCAAATAATAAATATAGAAGAAATTATCCAATTGGAAAAACCAGTATTTGGCAAGAATTATCAATAGATGTTAAAATCAGTGGTGAAACCTACCAGACAACACCATAAGCAGTGATCAAAGTTAACATCACCAGCAATAAGAAATGACTTCATGTGCCTCCTGAGATGATGCATGGAGAATATATCATTTTTGTTATCCTGCCAAAAGCATTTAACATAAATCTATCCTTAAGGAAATCTATCAGCCAAACCCCAAATGTGGGGCATTCTACAAAGTAACAGCCTATATTATTAAAAAATATCAGTATCTTAAAATATAAAGAAACACTTTCTTTCCATATTAATGAGGCAATATTTCATGTTACAAAGACCAGAGACATAACAACAGAATACAACACAGGATCTGGAATTTTCTTTTGCTATAAAGAACAATTGGCCAAATGGTGAAATTTGAATGAGGTGTAAAGATTATTATAGTATCGCATCCATGCTAATTTCCTGATTTTTATAATTATCCTGTGGTTTTGTAAAGAATTTATTCTTTTTCCTTAATTTTTTTAAATCTTCACCTAAGGATATTTTTCCATTGATTTTTTAGAGAGAGTGAAAGGGAGGGAGGGAGGGGGAGAGAACAGAGAGAGAGAAAAACATCAATGTGAGAGAGACACATCAACCAGCTGCCTCCTGCACTCGCCCCAGCCAGGGCCGGGGAACGAACGGACCCCAGGTACATGCCCTTGACTGGGAATCATACCCACGATCCTTTAGTCTGCGGGTCGGTGCTCTAACCATTTAGGGAAACTGGCCAGGGCAAGGATTTGTTTGTTCTTAAGAAACATCCACTGAGTGGGTCAGGGACATCAGGCCTGTGACTGACTATACATACATATACGTGTACATGCCTACATCTGCCTATGTTTTAATCAATGGTTCCCTTTCATCCTAACCTGATCTGAAGTAAGGAAAGCATACACCGCCTTTTTTTGTCTACTCTGCCTCCTTTTTGTTAGTAATTTAGGAACAGTGGTCAAGGAAAAAGCAGAGCATTTCAAGTAAAATTCAAAACAACAATTTTGGTTCTACAGTACTACAGAAAAATCGCAAGTTACTATAGGCAGAAAGTAAATTTTTTCTGTATCAGGTCTTCTTTAATTTTCATTCTATCCCACAACCTCTTTTCCACAAGAAAAAAAAATCACCATATGGATGGATATTTGAAACCAATTTATGAAGGGTTCAAGAATCCTTAGCCCCTCATTGTACCAGTCAGTTCAAAGAAAGCAAAGCAACAAACAATAAAATACCCAAAGTAGCATATATTAGTCATTTGGCTCTCATCCAACCTTGCTTTCCTTCCCCATTTCCTATGAACACTGAGGTCTCTCTTTGGGGGAAATTCTCCATTTGGCACAGTCCTGGCAGTAGGACCTACGTTATACTGTGGCCTCCCACTAAGAAATAGGAGAGGACAGTTTTTCATGACTCACTACCTGGTAGCCTACCAGCCACTTGCTCTGGAAGCCTGAGTCATAAGAAGACTTCTGGAGGCCGGCTACCTTGCCCTGCACAAACCAGGCTTCTGCTACTGACAGCACTGTGCCCCTCTTCTCCCGCACTAGCCTTCCAGGGAAATCCTTTGGGGCTTAAAATAACCAGCCAGTGTGTGTTGATTGGAACCAAGAATCCTAACTGACAAAAAGTTATTAGAATTTCTAAAATTTCAACTTAAAAAAAGTTACTCTGAGCTCTCCTAATAGGAACCCAATAGGGGTCCTGTTTACATGTGAGCAAATCTCTTAGGGGCACTTGCAAGTGTGGCGAGGAGATTGGCTTCCCGTTTGGGCATGGCCTCTCTGGCTACTTAGAGATAGGCTTCCGCAGAGATTAATTCCTATAAGAGGCAATTAAAACTAAATTTTTTGATGGGCTGGAAATAGAGATAAAGATGAAACCCTACCTGATTCTCACTAAATTTGCTAAAATAGTTTAATTGAACATGTGGCCATTTCCAGAGAGGCTCCCCTTACCTGGAAAAGTACAATCACTGTTGGCAACCCAAATACTCTCTCTGAAATACCATCCTCCAACACTTCTGCCGAAAATAAAATTTCTTCCTCCAGGGCCTATTTCCTGCCACTAAGAAAAGTCTTTGTTTTCACAAAGCAAGTGGGTTTCACACTTAAAACTTTTAGTCAGTTTTTTCTGTATAAATGTAGAATGAAAAGTAATTGAAATGCTGTTAACTAAAAGGAAAGTTATTATTTGCCCTTTTGCTGCAAATAATATCAAAGCAAGTTCAACAGCAAGGTGCAGTAATAACTAGCCTGTTACAATGTTAGGGCAAGAACATCACATCCGTGGGACAATATTCCTAACACTGTACTAGGGTCCAAAGGCATTTATTTTACTTAGATCACAGAAGCTCTTGTTCATGCTCAGATGTGCAAATGTAGCTGTATCTGTAACTTTGATCCAAATTTATTCATGTTGTAATCCTTTCTGAGTAGTTTCCTGATAATTATGTTGTGAGAAAAATCATTCTCCATACCCTCTATATATATTTGCGGAGCTCACAATTTTTAAAAGAATTTGCATGGCAGTGCTCTTCTTTTCTGAAATGCTAATCTGAGTATGTCAACCCCTGTGTAATCTTTTAATGATTGACCACTGGGCACAGAATACATTTGAGCATCTAGGTATGATATTCAAGTATCTTGATAACCTGTTTGCTGTTAACCTTCGAATGTCCTCCCACCATATCCTTTCCTACATTCCTATAGCCCTTCAAACCCCAAGTCTTCGCACATTGCTCTCCCACTTCTCAATGTTTTTGCAAACTCTCTTACTGCTCCCTGAATGCCTCGTTTCTCTCTGTCAAAGTCTACTTTTTTTTTTTTTAATATATTTTTACTGATTTCAGAGAGAGGGAGAGAGATAGAAACATCAATGATGAGAGAAAGTCACTGATGGGCTGCCTCCTGCCCGCCCCCTGCTGGGGATCGAGCCCACAACCCAGGCATGTGCCCTGACCAGGAATCGAACCCCGATCTCCTGGATCCAAGGTCGACGCTCAACCACTGAGCCACGCCTGGCTGGGCTCAAAGTCTACTTCTGAGTGAAGACCTAACTCTTATGTCAAATGGTCTCAGGATGGAAGTAAGACTTTATTCCAGTGGGCAGAAAATAAATGAGTGGTTGTTGTTTAACACGCGCTATGTGCCAACCACTATTCTAGGATAGGAATATGACTTTCAACAAAACCAACAAAAATCCCTGACTTCACAGAGCTTGCATCTTAGTAAGTGATGACAGGAAATATAAAATAAGTAAATGGGATAGTCTGATAGTCAACGGTAAATGCCAGAGAGGGGAAAAAACCTGAAGCAGAGTAAGGAGAATGGTGTGTGCCAGGGAAACAACTGTAATTTTAAAGTTAGTCAAGACATCCTCATAGGAAGGAGTCATTAGATGGGGGAGCCCATAGTGTAGAAATTTAGAGAAAGAGTAGAGAAATGACAGAGTCCAAGCAACAGCCAGTGCTCAGCCTGAGGCAGGAATATACCTGGCATATGTGAGAACAGTGAGGAGGCCAGTGTGGTTGGAAAGGGGAGAGGGAAGAAGAAAACTCAGAAGAGCTGGCTTCAGAGAAATAAGAGGGTGGCAGGGGCAGATGCCATAGATTCTTATCCGCAGTGCAGCAGCGGGGACCCACTGCAGCCTTTATCAAAGGAGTGGCATGCTCTGGCCATGCTGTCACCAGGATCACTCTGGTTATTTTGTAAGAAGAGAAAGGACAGCAAATGTGGAAGCAGCAGGCCAGTTAGGAGGCCACTAAAATAATCCAAGCAAAACAAGGTGGTGGTTTGGATGAAGGTAGCAGTGGAGGTGGTGAAAAGTGATAGGTCTGGATAAAATTTGCACACAAACCAAAAGGATCTTTTTGAAAGATTGGGCATGGACCGTAAAAAAAAGAGAAATGTCAACAAGGATGGCATCCAGATGTTTGGCCTGAGCAACTGGAAGTTGTACCATCAAGGAGAAGGGAAAGCCCTTGGAACATAAATAGCTTAGTTTGGGTCATGTCCAGTCCTCTTTAAAAATCAGGGGTAGGGGAAATAGTCATTGAAGACTATTTTAGTTTCTAAATTTCAGGGGCTTAAGAAAATGATAAAACTGTATATTAACTATCTTCAAAGAGCTTATTACATGAGTGCAATCATTCCCACACAATTAGCAGGAGACAAGCTTTAATTAGAATGATTCTAGAATAAAATGAAGGGCCAGTATTAAATAAATAAATAAACCACAAAGCTGGATACCAAAAAATGTAACAAAACCATTTTTAGGGATGTCTGGGAAGTAAAGATACCACTAACTTATCTTATGATACAAACCTTTTAAATTAACTCTTCCACTTAAATACATGAAAAGGAGAATTTCGGACTTTAAAAGATCATCAAGATTGCAATAGAAAATATGATTCAAATCTACTCACAAAAACCTTTTTGGACAATACTAATACAGTATCATACAGTGAGAGGATGCCTATGGGACAAAGGAGGGAGCCCAGAGACCCTTTTCTAGGATATGCCGTAGTGTAGGTGAGGGATAAATGTTAGAATTCATGTGTAAATACCTGTCCGACAAGTCCTATACTTATTTTCTGCCCCCCAGGTGATTTACACCTGGATTCAAGATGGTCTCCTTGGGAAACCTCAGTCTACTTGGCTGTCGATCAGCAAGTAGCTCTCGCCTACAGAGCAGATCTTATGTTTACTTATTCGAAAAGCCCTCCATCATGTCTCAAAATGGCAATTC
This sequence comes from Miniopterus schreibersii, assembly GCF_964146895.1. Lineage (NCBI taxonomy): Eukaryota > Metazoa > Chordata > Mammalia > Chiroptera > Miniopteridae > Miniopterus > Miniopterus schreibersii. The sequence goes on along the minus strand of NC_138106.1, from coordinate 25,354,270 downwards.
ATTACAAATATGATGTTTTCTGCTTTTTTTCAAATCTCTAAGCTTGCAGAGGTTTTTTTCAAAATTCTGAGTATATTTTATTTTAAACATTTAAATTTAAAGATAGTTACACATAAAGGTTTTAGGGAGTATGCCTTAAGACTGCATGCCCTCACACGCACAGGGCCCTACCTTTTCAATGCTATCAGTGCGGACAATCACACAAAGGGTGGAAACTAGATGACTATATCAGGAAGCATCATTTTTTACTGAAGTTTAACCTTATCAAGCCTTAAATTTCAATGGATTTTACTATATAGATCAAATCATAGGTACACTATTATTTTCAATCTCCTAACCCACTGACCACCAAATTTCAGAGATTGAGGTCTTTCAGGAGAAAAAAAAAAAACATGGCTAAGTGCATAAAAATATTTTGATTTGTATCTACTTTAAAAAAGGACACAAATGTGCTTTCTCAATTGAAATCAACTGTTTCCACCTCCTTCTCTCACATCAACCAACACACACACACACACACAAGCATGTATACCTCTCGGCAGGTTGAATGGATGAGGAAGCATATGGGAAGGGCTTCCTACGCATCTGCTAAAACTCTACCACAACCAATAAAAAATTAAAATATGTATCCCCCAGGACTGAAAAGCAGAATTAAGGCTGGAAAAACACCATTATTAATGCAAGGAGTAAAGCACAAAGCCAGTATAAGTTGGGTTCTTTTTTTAATATAATGTGACATTTCCAATAACCTCTGGACCATGAGTCTGTATGTCTGATACAGATCATTTCTTCAGCAATTGAGAACACCACATTTTTGTGGAATTGCAGTAAATTGGGGTCAAAAATGAGGGTTCCTGTTTGTCTCTGAATCAGTTCTGCAATGTTCCGATGATATTTCCATGCATTGCCCCTTAGTCGGGTATTAATAGGATTTTCTGACAATTATATATGAAGGATGCAAAGCAGCAGCCACAGTCTGACTGATGAATATTGTCTTTTCAAACTCTGTCAGCTTCCTAAGCTTGAAAACAGCACAAGATTACTGTCAAGGCAAACAGATTCAGGTCAGCAACCCTGAATATAAAAGCTCCACTTTTTATATTTGAAATAGTGAGAAAAGCAATTGTCCATGAATTCTTGGTGAACCAAAAGCAATTAGATTTACAAAAAAAGGAAACCATTAGATATAAGTTTTCCATAAAAAAAAAACCAAAAAACTCAGTACGGACACTATTCCCATTACTGAAGTACATCAGAACTCAGAGTGTTTGTATCAGAATCGTCCAAACTTGTTAAAAAGAAACGACATCATTTTTATTCAAGGTGACTAAAATATCAAGTTGGCGCTTCCAACTTTGCTGATACTGTGGCTGTGGCTTGTAGGAATGCATGTAGGAGGTGAATTCAAAGTCTGTCGGACAAGGTAGGGCTTAAATCTCTCAACAAAATGAAATCTAATACTGTTCCTTTAATGCAAGCTGGGAAAGAGAGTGTGAATAACTGTTTAATCAACCCCCAACAGCTAATGGATAGATGAGAGCAGACAGGAGAAGCGGAGTTGCCTGGCACAGAGAAGAAAAAACCTGAGTAATATCTTGTGTTAGAGTGCTTTTCTTCAAGGCTTGCAAAACACTTCAAATGACTCCTCTAATTAATCCCCGGCACATTCCATGGAGGGTTAGCTGGGGCAAGGTGAGAGGGGTTATTTCCTATTATATATAAGAAAACAGGAAGAGTAAATCCCAGCCTGCTCAAGGTCATACAGACGAGAAAGCCAAGGACAGAACTCAGATTTCTGGGTTCTATCTCCTGCATTCAAACTGTACCAGATCTGTGAGTTCCCATGCTCTTTAGGTGGGAGCTGCAAGATGAGAATTAAAATATATAAGCAAAAACAAATTCATCCACATGGGCTTAAGAGGGCTTCTTTCCTTTTGAATACTTTTCAAAACAAGCAAGTCTTTAATTATTCTTTCGCTGTATTAGTCAACACAATGCAGGACAAATTCTCTCAAGATTTTTAAACCTCAATCTAGTAACTAAGCTACACGCAAAGGGAGCTAATGTTGTTACACTTAAAAAAATGTATTTATTGAATTACACAAAGAAATTAAGAAAATGATTACCAATTATCTTGGCAAGGATCCTTTAATTAATTGCCAGCACTAATACCATGTTATATTCCCCATTATTAAAACAATGTGACTTCTATTAAAAACTATTCATTAAAGATTCATTCGTTCCTTATTGCATCCTGCTGTTTCGTATCTTATGTAGCTAAAGGGCTGCCTCCTGGAGTAGGAGGCACTGCTGTGCAGACAGGCAGCACCAACTACGGGATCTAAGCTGAGCGACATTATGCTTCTGAATGCTTTGTCTAGATTCTAGAGTATCATAAGAATATTACTTATGAAAGTAAACAGAGCTAATGTAGAGTGGCCGGGGGGAGGGGGTGTGGGTGTGGGTGTGTGTGTAGGCACTCAAACTCTAAGATGTTAGTGTTTCCTACAAGTACCCCATTCTCTTGGGAAATACTAAGCACAAAAACTACCCTCTTATGGACGAGTAAGCTGACCACACCAAGAGCTTGCTAGAATGAAAAAATTGTTCGGCCATCCAAGAGTAACTTGCCTATATTCCTCTCATAGATTTATAGCAGTGGTTCTCAATGAGGGGCGGTTTTGCTTCCTATGGCACTTTTGACAATATTTGAAGACATTGTTTGGTCTTCACCACGAGGGAGGGCATGACTAGCATTCAGTACACAGGGGCAAGAGATGCTGTTAAATATCCTACAATGCACAGGACAGCCCCCACAACAAAGAATTATCTGATCAAAAGCTGTCAATAGGGCTGCTGTTGAGAAACCCTGACTTGGAGGGAAAATATTGGATTTCTGCTCCCAGTAGCCACTATTGCTCTTAGCCAGCTCAGTCATAGCCAAGACAGAATTTAGGCTGGTACTTAGATAATGCCACTAAGACAATTAGAACCTACAAAATGTTTTCTACATATCTCCCCATAAATGAGCCAAATAAGGGATAGAGTAATTGGCCAACTAAGGATTTCTATGATTGCCACTTAAAGCCCCCACCCTCATCCTCTCCCCCAACATACTTCTAATACTAATGGCTTACATTTTATGAAGTTAGAAAAAATAAAATCCTGTGTCTCTGACATATTTGAATTGAAGCCAAGGAGACAAAACCAAACCTTAGTCTGCAACCTCCCTTGGGAAATCTTTGTTCATTTTAATACTTGTTCAGTCAGCTGTCTGCCTGAATGACAAGGTTTTTATCTCTAATGTGACTGGCTTTGAAGGCTACTTGCATTATCCATTCCTCAGCAATTGCTGCTGAAACCACAAAGTTGCAAATAGATAATTAAATTTAGCTGCCTCTACTACAAATTCAATCATATCAACATTAGCAGCAATCTTAGTGGTTGTTGGTGGGTTTCTTTTTCCATTTCTAGACAACATAATTAACTCACTAGCCTTCTTAGATCAAACAAAACTCAGAGCTGAAGAATGCTATGAATTAAACTGTTATAAGCACTATTCATGTAAAGGAATGCAGTCAGATCATTACAGCAGTGTACTGCTTACTTATCTACCCATTTGACCTAGTACACATTAATATTATGTTCAACCTATAGGTATAGTTTTGCATTTCACTTACAAAAGCTCATGTTAACTGACAAGTTAGCTCATGAAAAATTAACTCCAGAACATATAAACCAGGCATAGTTACAATGCAAAAAAAACACGACTTGTCAAACACTAAAATGTTAGACAATATCAAAATACTTTCATATCATTTGAACTAACAGTACAAAAGAAATATGTTCTCATTAACTTTAAAATAATCTGTCTCAGTTCAAATATTTCAAAACCATCTGATTTTTAAATTGTGATGGCACCATTGGAGTACTTAGCCCAAAATGCACATTACTGTCAGCCATTTAATTAGTATTTGGCATTATTGGCAGGAAAGAAAATGCTCTGTACTAACATGCTTACTTCCACAGGTGCAACAATTCTTTTATTTTTAGACTAATAGTTTTAAAATAAATAAAAAGACAAATATCACTACAACCTGTTATAACTATAGTTTATTCAACAGTGACAGCATTAATTTGTTATCACTGCTGAAACAAATTACTACAAAATTAGTGGCTTAATACAACTCAAATTTATCTCATAGTTCTGTAGGTCACAGGTCCTGCACAGGTCCCACCGGTCTAAAGTGAAGTTGTGGGCAAGGCAGGGTTCCTTCCAGAGGCTGCAGAGAAGAATTAGTTCCTTTGCTTTTCTCCAACTTCTAGAGGCAGCCTGCTTACCTTGGCTAGTGGCCTCTTCCTCCATTTTCAAAGCCAGCAGAACAGCATCTTCAAATTGTTTTATCCAACCACACCTGGGAAAAGTTCTCCACTTTTAAAGATTGATGTGTTTAGATCACACACACACAGATAATCCAGGATAATCTCCCCATTTGAAAATCCTTAACCTTAATCACAGCTGCACAGTCCCTTTTGCCACATAAATTCACAGGTTGTGGGGATTAGGACATAAATATCTTTGGGGAGCCATTATTCTGCTTATCACAGTGACTGTTTACTGAATTTTTATTTATTTATTTTTTTAATATATCTTTATTGATTTCAGAGAGAGGAAAGGAGAGGGAGAGAGAGATAGAAACATCAATGATGAGAGAGTCATTGACCAAGCCTGCAACCGGGCATGTGCCCTGACCGGGAATCGAACCCAGATCACCTGGATCCCAGGTCGATGCTCAACTGCTGAGCCACACCCGGCCAGTGTTTACTGAATTTTTAGATCAAACCAATTACCAATTCAAAGATGCATGTCCCTCAATATAAGAATATTTACCTTTAAGAATTCAATATAATTTTTCTTTTAGTCACATATTAGGAAAGAAAAATGTATATTTCCTAGTTAACATTGGCAATGATGTCTAAAGTATTAATAGCATAACTGAAAATAATTAACTGTCACAGAGCAAAGTGACAGAGAGAAATTGTCATGGACAGCCCTTTGATCTGGATCCCACAAGGCTGTTTCTCCTTCTCCTGCCATCACAGGTCTCGTGAGTCCTAAGATTGAGAGGCATAAACAGAATGTTGCCAGTCTCAGAATGCTTGATGACAAAGTTGACATCCAATAATCATCCTCTAAACTATTTGGAGTGTCCTATGATTTATAAGCTAATTTTCATACTTCTTCACCCCATGAAATGTATATGGTTTGTTACTCTTTATACATTGTCAAGGCACGTTAAAATGATGTTTTCTCCAGATGACATTCAGTGGAAGGGGCCTTTGTCTGGTCTACCTACTCGGGACACAGGATCCTTTGCTATGAGCATCAGGCTTTGATACACCATTTCTTCTTCTCGATACTAAAAAGAACTTTACAAGGTCAAAAATAGACTTAAATTGACAAAATAAACACTAGGCGATGAACTGTCACAGTTTGCTTAAGTGGAATATACACTCACAATAACTAAGAATTATGCAAATATAAACTGTAAGGGTCTCATTCATTCAACAAATATTCTGAGTGATTCCTATGTGCAAGATACTATTCTAGGCACTAGGATATCAACAGTGGGCAAAAGAGACAAAAATTTTATCCTTAAAGAAGTTTCCATTTTGGTGGGCTACACAGTGAAAAAAGATATAGAGTACATTAGACAGTGTTAAATGCTAAGGAGAAAATGAAGTTGAGTAGGGGACAGGAATTACAAGCAGTATCAGGAATGGGAGGTGAAGCTTTAGACAGGAAGGGCTGGCAAGCCTCACAGAGAAGATAACAGGGTTCAGTGTGGACTGATATCCTCACCTATTAAGCAAGACTAGCTCAGGGGAAACACTTCTGTTTGGATGTCTTCTGATTCCTATTCTTCTACTGACATTTTGGTCAGGTGTCACCTGCTGGTGGTCTTCTGAATCCTACAGTGGAATAAGTCCCATTTCATCCTGGCCCGTTCACATCTGGGTGATTTGATTCACCAATTGCTAAGACTTCTCCCTCACTATCAGTAGTTTTAAAAAGCTTAGGTTTTAAAGTCCACTCTGTCTCAATAACGTTGGCCATTTCTATACCTATTTACCAGAACTTAGATGCACACAAGTGTAGGCATTTTAAGGAGGCACAACCCTCTCCCACTGCATGCACTTCAAAAGACCTGCAGTCTTTTTCATTTCCTTTCTTAGCAATGGGAGAGTTGTGTTTTAACAACATGGTGTGTGGCATGTTCACTCTAAATCATAAGAATAGCTACCATTTCTGAGAGGCAGCACATGATAATAGTTGGTGCTCTGTAAATACTTGTTGAATATGTGATCTCTCATATATCAGGTATTTAGCATACAGCATAATGTTCATTTTAACTGTACATGGTGGGACTCATAGTCTCCATTCTATATTCAACAAAACAGGCCGAGAAAAGTTAAGTCATTTTTCTAAGGTTACACAGATGATAAGCATAAAGACAGGAGCTCTGCCAAACTCTGGGCCCCCCTGCCCGGTAGGATACATCTGGGGTTGATGGCTGCATTCATCTCCCATCCCCCAACCCCGATTTACAACAACCATCAAAGGATTATCACAGTACTTACTTGGCCACAGAATAGCTATAAGATAAATCATGCCCTTCTGTCTTCCTGGGTATTTATTTTTTTTGTGATTTAACTGTTAATCTATACTACATTTGGATGTTAAAATAGTAGTACAAGTTAGTTGGAATTTTTTGAGAATGAACTATTTTAAGTAAAAAAAAAGATTTCTAAATAGCTAAGTTGTAAACTTTCATACTCTGAATGTAATTTTTAAATAGAAATACTTCTAAAATATACCACAACTTTTCCCTCTTATATATAAGGCACTGAGTGGACATTAAGTAGTATCACCTTCATTGGATCGTCACTGGGTCATTAATTATTTGTTATGGTCAGTATGTCCTTGTAGATATAGATGCACATACAGTTTTGTCCTATGAAGAATGTGCCTGGCTGCCAGACACTGCAGCATAGCTGCCTGTCTGCCCAAATCAGTGATGATGACCATGATAATGATGGTGATGACTACGATGATGATGATGATGATGACGATGACAACAATGTTTATTGGATGCTTGCTACATGTCAGGAATAGTATCAAGTAATTTAAACAGATTTTTCTCATTTAACCAAATCAATGATCTTATCAGGTAAGACCTGTCTCTTTTTCCATGTTACAGAGGAAGAAACTAAGGTATAGAGAGAGTAAGTAACTCCTCCCAAGTCACCAACTGGAAATCTGAAGAACTCACTCATGGTTGTTTCCAGGATACTTCTTTAACCACACTGCACTCTATACTGCCTCAAACTCAAGGATGAAGTAGTCTATATGGGATGCTCCCTTTCCAGAAAGTGTACCTTCTGTTCACCACCATTCAGAGCAGCAAAGAACATTAGCTAGTGCTGATTAGCTAATAAAGCTAAGCCCTCAGGGACTTGTACTCACCTGAAAGACAGAGTACAGTGCTGAAGTGCTTGGACTATGGAGCCAGGCTGCCTCTGAATCCACGCCTTTCTACTTACTAGCTGTGTGATCTTGGGAAAAGAACACAACTACTCTGTGCTTCAGCTTTATGAAGTGATACCGAGTATTTACTTCATAGACACAGTGCAGGGAATAAATATGCAGTTTACATGCAACGTGCTTTAAACAGTGCCTGCAAATATTAAGAGCGCAACAAATGAGTTATTAGTGTCTCATCTGTACTAATGAGGAAGAAAAGACTCTGTCATTTAAAAAGCTCATGCAGTAATATTCTGGGGATAGGTTTTCCATCAAATTCAGCAACTGGAAAATTCCAGCAGAAGGAAATCAGAACACACCTTTCCTGGGATTTCAGGAAGCTAAGACTTGAAGTTAAGCAACCTGAGATCCCATCTCAGCTCTGTCAATAACCCCAATCATAATGGGTACTCACATGTGCCAGAAGGTACTGAGATTTTTCCGTGGATTTGCCCTTTGTTCTGGGGCACATGTGCCTATCTGGACACTAGTAAATGACTTACAGCACTCCACAAATCACCATGTTTCTCTGTTGATTAGTCTGTTCTAATAATATGCTCAGTGTTCAAAATAGTCAATGAAATATACATTATAGATCATTTCACTTTGGTGCTAAAACTTTGACTTGAACTACTTATAAAAACTTTACCAAAATTGGTCACATAATTTTCTGAATTAAACAAAATACAAAGATACAGTCACGAATAAACCATGAACTTTTCGTGTCGAGTATATACTGTGATGAAAGCAAAGAAATGTAAGACATGACCTCAGGCTGAAAGAGTTTACGTCTAGCTGGAAGGACAAGACACAGACCACAAATAAACTACTGACCACAAAAGGGGCGGAAGTGCCAAGTAACTGACAGACATTAAAATGCTATAGGATTTGAGAGAACAGAAAAATAATTGTGACTTAGTGAAGACAGAAAAACTGGCACTGAAGCCTGAAAAGCTCACCACTTATGAACTTGAACTCATTCTCTAATTCCAAACTGCAATTTCAATGTGCTGATTCCTGTTGACTCGTGGAATTCTGTGTTCAGAAGGATCCTGAAGCCAAATGTGGGCTCAATGGGAAAGAATTCTACAATTGATATTTACATCTGCTGCAGGGAGAGGAAGCAGGAATGAAAGAGGTCAATTCTAATCCTCTAATCCTTTTTGACCAACTCTGCTTCCATCCTACACTTTCGATCCCCACTCCTTTTCCTCCCTTTGAGCCACTTTGTTTCCTCTCTTTGTCCTTCTCAACTTCTCTTAGTCTTCTCAGTTTCTACAGCAGATCAACAAAGCTATCATGACCATGTTTCATTCCTTTTTTTATTTTTGGTTAGTGAACCAGCTAAACACTATGTCCCATTCCACCCTGAAGCTTCAGATATTCTTGGCTGTGTTTTTTCTTTAATCCTCACCTGAGATAGGTTTATTGATTTTAGAGAGAAAGGAAGGGAGAGAGAGAAACACTGACGTGAGAGAGAAACATCAATTGGTTGCCTCCGGTTCAAACCTGCAGCCTAGGTACGTGCCCTGACCAAGAATCAACCCCGCAGGCTCCTGGTGTATGGGAGACGCTCCAGCCAGCTGAGGGCCCTGGACAGGGCTTCTGGCTGTCTAACGACCAGTTCCCCCTCACCCCTGGTTTTGTACTTTGAGAACCCAAATGTTTATCATTCTGATCACCAGCAGGTCAACTACTTAGGTTTACTTAGGATGGGTTCTCAGCAAGATGAGAGGAGCATGAAAGCTGCTGCTTCTGGCACAGCGAACGACCTGCACTAATGCCTGCCTCTCTCGGATCCACAGAGCCCACAGAATATGAGATCAGGAAGCGACTTCAGAAATCAAGTTTAATTTCTTCCTTGTCAGAGGGATGATAATGCCCAGGAAATCAAGTCAGCTTCCCAAGGAAAATACAAATGTTTTATAACAAATAGGGCTTGAGCTTAGAACTTCTAAACCCATGCCCTTTTGAATACACTGCTCTAATTGACTGCCCATCCACCCATCAAAAAAAAGTATCTGCAAAAGATATTTCTCTTTGCTGGTCTCTGCAAAAGATATTTCTCTTTGCTGGTCTCTGCAAAAGATATTTCTCTATGCTGGTCTATGCAGTCTGCATTTCTTTTGCCCCCTCTTTCACTCACTCTGCTAAACAACTTCTGGTAGCTCTTGAAATAAATTTGTTTATCCATTGGAGTTCATTTCCAAATGCTTCCTAAATTTCTAACACATTTTTATCCAAGCATTGCATGTTCTATGTGCCTACTTCTTGGCTCTTCAACACCTGGCACGAACCAGATTATACTATTGGTGAAAGAAGCCTTCACTGAAACCTGAACTATCTGCTACCGCGCAGTGGGGCATGTCAAATTTCTGAGGTCCACAAAACCATGTCAATGGTGGTGTTTTCATTCATTCATACCAATGCTTCAAAGTCATGGTTGTTAATGCAGGTATTTGTTGGAGACTCCTGAAAATAACAACAACGGGCACCACTTATCGGGTACTCACTACCTGCCAGGCCTGGGTGCTACCCATACATTCTCTCATTTTACCCTTTCAACAACCCTAAAACTAGGCGTCACTGCCTCAACATCACATACAGCAAAAAGGCAGAAGCAATGCAAGAAGTGTGCAGCCCCTTGGAGTAAATCTGTGAGTGAAGTAACAGATTTCCTAACTCATTCAAATGAAATCACATGACAAAGATGCCCTGAATTGTTTATTTCATGTGCGTTCTACCATGCTCAGGTTCCCACGTTAAAAACAGCAGCTCTCTCCCTTCCAAAATGTGTATTTTATTAACTTCGACCTGTTGAGATACAAAGGATGCACCTGCCATACAGTTCAGGTGGATTTCCTGGGAAAGGGATTTTAATTTTATGTACTCCATCCTCTTGAGAACAAAGAAGCCAAGCCGGTGACGCACAGCCTCAGAGATGCTCGCTGGGCCATGCTAGAGGCTCCTCTTTGGATGAAATGTACTGGCCCAGACCATGTTTGAACCTGTGACCTACTGTTTCATTAGTCCTGGCTTCTAACTGTCCCTGAAAAATTTACATAATTACATGGCTGCTGAATAGATACTTGAAAAGCCTTCAAAGAAAACAGTTTACTCTCTATAAACATCAGTGTTTACACCTCAAAACCATTTCCTAGACCCTTTAATCCAAATAAAAATTGCTTGAAAATGTATACAGGACACTTAAGTGGTTCTTGTTGAGGCTCACAATGGGATGTTTATGTCTATTTACAAATTTCTGCCATCAGAAATCTTGGTGCTACTGTGCTACTCACACAGACTTTCCCTTCAATTTTGATTAGGAGGAAAATGCAGACTACTCTCTTCTCTGTTCCACTTTTACAAGGTTAGCTTGCACTTTGAGTCAGTCGCACTTGAAAGCTAGCAGCTAGGAAGTAATTTACTTCGAGTTTTACTCTTCAGAGCCAATACAATCTGAGCACATTTTTGCACCAAAGACATTAAGGGAGAATTCCTGTTCAAGTGGTTACTCTTGAATTCATTTACTTTTGACGCACACAATGAAATCCCAATTCTCCTGTAGGCTGCAGTGCCTTTGTTTGCTATTTCGGGCAGTATCTCCCTGAATCTTCGAATGAACAGCGGCAGAAGCTCCAGAAACTTGTGAATGCTTCTTCAAGATGGACTATTACCGCTGGAACTTTGCCAGCTGACAATCTTTCAATCACCATTTTGCTGTTTCCTTTTTGGAAATGGTGAAAAGTAATAGAAGATCCTTACTTTTAAACAGGCTCCATCAAGCATTGGAATCTGGGGCAAGTACACTTTCAAGTAATAAAACAGCTTCTGATAAATGGCACGAACTACAATTTATAATGTGATAAAAGCCTAAAACATCTCTTTAGATCTACAGAAGACATTCCTGTTGGCTAGAAGTCACTTTAACCTCCAAAGGCAAGAGAAAAACGAAATGTTTCCTTCCATGAGGACTGGGTAAAGAAGCTGTGGTACACATATACCATGGAACACTACTCAGCCATAAGAAAAGACGAAATACTGCCATCTGCGACAACATGGGTGGACCTTGAGAATGTTATGCTCAGTGAAATAACTCAGAAAAGGCTAAGAACCATATGATTTCACTCATTTGCGAGATATAAAAATGAAACTCATAGACGTAAACAACAGTATGGCGGTTACCAGAGGAAAGGGGGTGGGGGGACAGTAAAGGGTAACAAGGACCAAGTATATGGTGACGGAAGATAAAGAGTTGACTTTGGGTGGTGGGCACACAATGCAATATATAGATCATATATCATTTAAATCTGCACTTGAAACCTATATAATCTTAGTAACCAATGTCACCCCAACAAATCAATTAATTAAATAAAATGCTTCTTTCATAGAACCGCTATGGAGGTACATGCATTAATGTGTCACCGGTCTGGCTTTTCCATTTTCATTAAAAGAAAAATGCAAGCTAATTTCTTCTAAAATGCTTATACTATTGCACAGCACATAGTAGATGCCAAATATATTTTAACATTAATACGGGTACGAAACTGGAGGGCACCTAGAGGTTTACATTAAAATGAACGAGCGCCGTAGCCTGGCCCTAGTGCATAGGTCCTGTGTGCATGCCCAGTAGCCACCCATTTCAATACAGAAAATATAAAGCCACTCCGCGCGATTAATCAGTCCTCTTGCAACTGCTACCAGCCTGGAGAAATACCTTTGAAGAACAACAAACAAAACTGGCAGGCTTTTTCCCCCTCACATCTTAGCCTTTTTCAAATTAATCTCTCTCAGTTCCTCCTTTTCATGTCAAATGTTTTACCTTCAAAATATGTCTGTTTCCTTCTTGTTCTCAAATATAAAATTATGTTTCCAGTATTGGATAAGGCCTGTCTTATAAAGCACATAGCCAGGCTAGAAGATTTCTGCCATTTAAACTGGTATCGTCATACCAGTCTATCTTCAAGAATCAGATTAATTATAACCTCGGTCTTTCAGCATTCACATTTTAACCTGAAAAGTGTCAGTAAAGATGACAATAATGTCATTATGTCAGAGTAGTTGGAGGAAAAAAAATGCTTTAATTACAGAAATTTGGTGTGAATTTAAATTGCCGACAGAAACTAGCAAATGCTTTGTAGTTATGCCTCTTTGATGAGAGGCCCCCTAAAGGGGCAGAAGTGAAAATGAAGAATGCCACTAGGGCAGTCTGGGCATAGATGCTTTCTGAAGGCTTATGCCCGCAGACACAGGCATGACATTAAATACACGCAGGAGTTTGGGAGCGGTATCAAGCAGGGGCATCTGTTAGACCAATCCCTCCCCTCCAACCCCGAGTCAAGCCAGCACAGGAAATGAAAATGCCTCCCCAAACACCAGTGTGCCAGAGCATAATGAGAGAGATGCACATTTAGACTATGAAACCACGACATCAAAGGCAAATTTATACTAAGAAGATTAGATAGGAAGATTTGCATCCAACTAGTTTCAGTCTGAAATAAGCCAATGTGGAAAAAGGTGTCATTTTCAAATGTCCATTACAATTTCATCTAAGTACCAAGGTTGCCTCTAGAGAAATACAAAGGAAGCGTGAGCCATAAATGTATATTCTTCTCTTCTCTGAACCCAACAGTTTCGCTCTAAAATCAGTAAAGAAAAATAAGGCAAGTACCACAGATTCTTACTCTCATTTATTCAAAGGTATACACTGAGCTCCTACTATGGAAGAGAAATCATTTAAGATTATTATTTAGTAATCTGTAAAGTCTATATTTTAAAGCTTAATTGTATTCTGCTTAAATGTTTACAGGCACAAGGGAAATCAGATTTTTTTTTTTAAAAATTATGCCTTAAAACTGCCCATTACAACTGCTATAAACCTGTAAGAGTTGTGAAAATGGAATCTTAACTCAATGTACAGTAATTTCACAACTACTGGCTAGAAAGGGTTAGGGCTTAGGCAAGAGAAACAGGTCAGGTGGGGTGAAAATGCTAACATGGGGGACTCATAGGAGAGACAACCAGAGGGATGCTGTAATTCTCCTCCGAGTTACTAAAACCAAGCACATAATGTCAAAAAAAAAGGCTTTTTCTCCTTGGGAGAAAAAAAAAAAAAAAGTTGCAGAATAGACAAAGAAACAAGAACAAAATTGGAAGTCCTCCAATGGCAAATTATTAATGCCTTCTCTTTGCGAAATTGCAAGCAGGCAGAAAAAGGTCTAACCTGAAGAGAAAGATCAAAGGCTGAAATAAAAGCTTTGATGCCCAAGTTGCTCTGTGGCCCCAAAGCACTGTAGAACCACAAATGCAGCTGGGAAGATTGTTAACTCCAAGAAAACTGTGGAATGAATTGCTTACTTAATCCCCGGGAAGATACGAGAGTGGGATTAGGCAGGGATTAGTTGCTTCTGGAATTTAGTGATGGCATTTCCCTCAAAGCTAGATATTTATATTTCTTTAGAATTTGCTCTCAAGTTTTTCCATCTTTAGAAACATACGTCAGTGTTTAATGATTGATTGACATGAATGTTTTATTTGAGTAAAAAGTTTATTTCTCAAAAGATAACACTATTGATTGGGTCATCTGGTATAAAGGGAGACTAAGCTACCTATTCAGGGAAAAGCCCAGCTGGGCGGATGAGACAGCCACAACCTTGCTGTACTGTTCATTCTGAGACAGGGACCTAAAATGCTGGCATCATAACTCAAAGAAAAGTAAACTGCCTTTGAAGCCTAACTTGGTAGCCTCAAATGTAAAACTACACAACAAGCTAAATAAAATTCAGATCAATCCATTAATTCACTCATTCAACATGCACATTTAAAGCTCAGTTTGTTTCTGGCCCCTTGCTGGGGGCCAGATACAAAGATGATAGTGTTCAGTTTTAGCCTCAAAATCACCATCTAGAGATCATAAAACCTTAGACAGTGAAGTAGTCTTAAAAGCCATTTTTTTTCTCTACTACTTAGTCTATCTTTGCAATCCCCTTTATACCAATCCTATCACGTGGCCGTTCATAATCTAGGTGTACCTCTTTAATGGGAGGAAACTTCCTGGGAAGAAAGTTCTTTTCTTTTGCTAAAAAAGTGATTAAAAAGTAGGCTTAATGTCATGTCCAAAAAATGAATAACCTGAAGAAGTAGCCACTTTAAGCCTCTGAAATTGGATTTCATGCATTTTCTTTTTGCTTAGCGAAAATGTTTGTGTAACTCCGTAAAAAACGGCACATGTACAGTCTCTTTGTTAAGGACCAGATCTCAAGAGACTGTCTTTAATGTAAAAGACGGATTAGAATCACAATACTGAGTCTCACCTACCGATCCCCAGCTGGTTCCCACAGGCAACATTTCACAACTAAGATCAATTGAATGCAGAAGGACCACGTTGTAGTTTAAAGCCACAAAGAAATTTCCTGCGAGCCTGTTTTTGGTCCAGCCTGATTACTCTGCCCAGGACTCAACAGCTCCAGGATAGTATATTACTGTACTGTATTTCTACATGACAAGGTAGGAAAGTCAGACAATACCTTTTCAAACAAAGGGGGAAGATTTTGAGTACAGTGGACATTTGGGTACAACAGAGACCACTTTCTTGATTTTTGAAAGGTTGTTTGATTGTTGTTATTGCCATTATTTTTCTGGAACTCCACCTCTACTATTCCATTATAGTGAAATACAATTGATCTATAATGAAGAGTCTTCTTATTCTCAGAAAGATATGATAAACTTAAGGTCATATATTTTAGAAATACTTCAAAATATTTTAAAAGTCAATGAAATACTGACTACTAAGTTATGCTTAAAACTTCAGAAGGCACTTAACCGGTTATTTTTCCTGATCACCAAGAACATTTCTTAACCATTAAGAGTATTTCACTTTTGTGGTCAAAAGATCAAACTACATATCTGGCACAATGATTTGTTGAATGAATGAATGAATGAATGAATGAATGAATGAATGAATGGACATCTTCAATAGCGTAGCAGAGCTATCGTTTAAGTATCATCGTGTCAGTGACTTCATTAAAGCCGCCTTCATTCTTTTTCAGTACATAACAATTGAATCACACAAAACGTCATCTATCATTTCCTGTTTACTAAATACTGGATTTATTCAACTTTAATTTCCTTACTATCTAACTTTTCTTATTTATTAACTAGCTATGAAAAGCCTTCTTAACCCTAATGTATAGTTTTTGCCCTAAATTATTTATAAAATTTTAATCACTGCTTGTCATAAAATAATTGTTTCAAGGGACACTAGTAGCAAAAACGTTTTCCTTCCTCAATTGTGCCACAGTCATAATGTCTAAATGAAAGAAAAAACTGGAAAAGAAAAAAGGATTTTGCATCACATTTTCAAGATATGCCCACTATGTTACCTTTTCTATTTCTTACATTGGCACATTAGTGTTAATTCCCATCATGTCCAGTGTGAGTGCTTCATCCGATTTGCTTCCTTTCCACTTTAATTTCCACCTTGCTCGCTCTTTCTCTTGAATCTTGTTGCAACGTGGTTCCCACCATAGTTGCCATCAGAAATTATCCATAATTCTCTAAGTCAACAATGAAGTTACCATTGAGGTTACCTGACGCCCAGACCTTCTCTAGCCCATTACTAACCATACATATATACAGTTAAGGCATTTAAGTTTTCATTGTGCTTTTTTTTTCAGGATAAGTGGAGATCATCACAGCTGATGCCTCATCTGAATATTTCCTCTTCGTATATGTGAGTAACCCAAGGCCAGCAACCACATGCCTTCTCTACTCTATTAGGGGTGCTCTGTCCACAGAGGACACTTACCCAAATTGGGACTAAAATGAAGGACAGTATTTCTCTACTGAGCTCTAAGTAGATGGAAAAGGAGCCACACCAACTTGTGCGCTGGCTGTAGGGGAAAATAGTTTGTGTTTTCTCTTTGGGTATTCCTGACACGCTCTTCGGCCATCTGTAACATATTCATACTTAATTCACAGATTTATTTTGACCCTTCTCCAAGGTTAGATGTAATATAAGCATCTCAACACTGCAGCAATCGTAGTATCCTTGAGAAGATTATTTGTGATAAATGAAAGCTAGGCAGGGGTCACTAGAACGCACAACAGAACAAAACATATCATCTCTTCTGTCAAAATGGAAAAATAGCCTTTAAATTACATAACTAAATCTCCAGTTGTTAAGTATTCTTTAGCATACTGTCTTTAAAACCACTTTTAAACCATTACAATGACTTCAACAAATGTGCATTCAGAATTCTGGCAGGCTCTTAAAACTTCAGGTTCATCTACTTTACTCTCCTCCCCCTCAACCTCCCCCAGTCTCCAGCGTTGTTTGGAACTAACATTATGAAGCTGTTATTTTTGCACTAGTCTTCTGTGGTTTGCCATCTCATTCAATAAATGGGTGGGTTAAGCCACTACTTTCAAACCACTTAGGCAGTCTAGACACTATTGCTCTTCATCAATGATAAGGAAAGCTATCGTCCAGTACCACCCTGCACAACTGAGCAGCCACAGAGTGCTACTGATTTTCCCTGTGCCCATACTCAGTAGGAAGCAGAAGAGAGACCCAAAGCACTTTATTCATGAAGCAGAAGAAAAAAGAGAAGAGACTTCCTTCTGAGAGAGTTCTGGCCAGCTGAGAGATTAGAGGAGACAGTCTGCACAAAAGACCACCCTTATTTCTGATACCAACTGCAAGTTCAGGAGGTTCCCCAAACCGCCCTCATGTTCAGTAATGTGTTAGAAGGACCCACAGAAATCACTCAAAACTATTGTATTAAAATCAGCCAAGGAAGTAAGTGCACAGGACAGAGTTGGGAAGTACTAGAGGTGGACCTTCCCCTGTCCTCTCCTTGTGGAATCAGAACATGTCCCTTTCCTAGAGTCAGTTTGTGACAGTGCACATGGACTGCTGCCAGTCAGGGAAGCTCTGCTGAGCCCTGTGTTCAGTTTTTATTGAGACTCCACTATATAAGCATGATCGATTCAATGATTAATTGCCCACTTGGTTGATTTCAGTCTCCATTCTCCAGCCCCCACCCTAAATCATATTGTTAGACTATCCATTGACCCAAGGTCCCTAGCAAATGAAGATGTTCCTATCAAACATGCTATTCCAAGGGCTTAGAGATTACCTCCCAGAAGCTGAGGCCAAAGGGTAGAAGACTTTTTGCATAAGGTTAAATTCTTTATTACACATCTTCATTTTCTCATACGCCTTTGATTTAGGGCACTTACCTCATACTTATTATGGTTGTAACTATGCCCTTAGGCACTTTGAACGTCAATAAAATAGAGATTAAGGAAGCTAGTTTAGTAGAATATGTGTGGAGACCAGGGAAGGAGGGCGGGAGGTGTTAAGTGCAGCAGAATGCCTGGTCAGAACCCCAGACCTGGGCATTACGGGCCTGGAACAAACATAGCAGGGGCTCTTTTGCTCGCTGGTAACAATGACGTGGCCTGCCGCCAACATCAGTACTTGCCTGAAAGGGGCAGAGTTCTGCTTCTCCAGCTGAAACGGGAGTAAACAGTAGCCTGCACAGGACGTTGAGAGGGATTCCTCAAAGCTCCCCTACTCAACGAGATCGCCCTACCTGCTGACTGCCAGACTCAGTCACCATTAGGCTATGCTTCGTGTTTTCACTGTTACATACAAATATGTTAAATCAGCAGTATCTATGAATACTTTAGTTTGATGTTGTTTACTGGGAATAGCAATGGAACTAAATTCTGATGGATGAAGGGGAAGAAAGAGAAAACTACGAATTATGAAAACTTCATGAGGGCCTGAATAGAGAAAGATGAGAAAGAATTCCCCAACCCCACTCGCTCCATCCATTCCATAGCCCAGAAACTACCCAGGGCAAGCCTTGCTTATCCCCAGGTGGCTGTGGGACAACACCATAAAACACTGCAGTAAAGACCTGGGTTGAAGTCTTCTTGGCTCAGCTACTAACATGCTGTGACTTGGGAAAACCAATTAAGCTTTTGGACTCTCTGTCACCTCACTTCTAATTTGGGAATAATATGAACTCCCTCACAGAGTGGGTGTGAGGCTTAAATAAGATAACATATGGGAAACCACCTTGTTAAATGTGTTTAACTACTATATAAATAATTATTAGTTTAGCAGATTGGAAAATAGCTTTAGCTACATTATATCTAATTTTGAGAATATCTACATGTATATATTTAAATTTGAGAATTTAAATTTATTATATATATTCCCCAGAGCAATTGGTTTCTACAAAATAATAATACTTCAAGAATATTATCAAAAAACACACACCACTTCAAGATATCCCATAAAAGAGGCTATGCAGTTACATGGGTTTGGAATACAGAGGAATCTAGATATTCTTCTGAGGGAGTCACCATACACATTAGCACAGTGAAGGTTCTGGAAAGTCCTGCAAGAATAAACACAATGTAAGGCTACTTAACATAGACTTTCCCAAACTTATTTGAACACACAAACTTGGTTTCAACACTTCTGAAAGTCCAATGGGGACAGTGATCTAGAGAATAAATTTTGAGAAATACAGTAAGGCAGATTAAAACCTGCACATCCAGCTTCTTAATGTATTTGACCAGTAAGGAAGAGGGTGCCCTGCACAGATGCTAAGTTTGTACTTTCAATATCACCTAGTATCTCAATTTTCTCAACTCTCACTATTCTCCCTCCCTTTATTGTACATAGAATTTGACTTTTGGCTTTGTCTTTCAGGAAATACACTCTTAAATTACCTTCCAAAAGCCCAAGACCCTCCTGTGACAGGCCGGCCAGGTGCTTCCTCCCATCTCCTACTCCCACCGAACGAAGTCTCACCAGACTGCCCTGAGCCCTAAGAACAGAGAATCCTGGAGAGAAGATTCATCAATCTTTACCCAACATAAAACACCCCAATCACTTTGGGAATTTTAATGACTGATTATAATACTACTAGTTTCTAACATTGGCCAGGCTAATGTCTAATAAACAAGAATGGAATTTTCCATCCCATCCATAGCCATTACTGGTAGGTTTTTGCAGCAGGTTAAGAAATGTATGGCTTCAAAAATAACTAAGAAATGAAAATGCACTGCCCACACCAAGAGATACATCCCAAAGGCCATTGCTGGCAGTGGCCTTAGTGTAGTTCACCATACCCAGATATAAATAAGCGTAAGATCTCACCACACACAGGCACATACCCCATACACTTCAAATTTATATGAAGTATAAACCATTGCAAAAAATACAGAAAAATATTAATTTCTGCAATAGAGTATATAACTTTTTAAATCCAGGATTTCTTCTTTCAAACCATGTTTATCAAGTTCCTTAAGAGAAAACAGACTTATAGTAAAACGCACACACACACACACACACGGCCATTTTAAGTATTATTTTGTACCTGACAGAATAAGAGAAGTCTGATATTAAAAAACAACTTTTGTCAGCTAGCAATAAAAAAGGAAAAATGGCTACATGCAAAATTTGGCCATTTCAAGGGCATAAGATTTTCTGTTCCTTTGGGTTTTCAGCCTCTTTCCATTGGATTGTAGCTATATCTTTAAAACACACTTTTACACATAAAATGCCCATTTACCATCTCCAGTGGCACGATATATCCAAGGAGTTGAGATCCAAACTATGTATCTTGGCAGGAATGAGTGGCATGGTACCTTATTTGCCACAACTCCCCAAGTCCAGCTCCCCACCATGACCTGGTTCCTGTGCCCCTTTTAATATATTTCTGAGAACACCACTCATCACATTATAATGATTTGTTTTCCTGTCTCTATAACCAGAATGTAGACTTTTCAGTAGCAGAGTTCTATATTTTTTACACAGGTCCTAAGCCATTACTCAGTACGTATATGTATACTGAGCAAAACTTTAAATGAAGAGAATCATCTAGCTCATCTTTTTTGTAGGAAGATTTTCTTAGAATACTGACCAGGTTTAAATACTAAAAGTAAAGCATAGGTACCTTATGTCCCTTTCAGGAAAATAGCATCGAGTACATTTTTCATAAACAGGAAAGTTCTTATATTTTAAAGTAACAGCATCACGTAGAGGTTGAAAGGATGACCTAGGAAGCCGCACTGCCCAAGTTCACACCCTGGCTCTGTCATTTACTACATGTATGACCTCAGGTAAGTTACTTAACATCTCCTTACTTCAGGTGTGCCATCTGCAAAAGGGGACTATTAATGGCACTTACCTTATAGGATCATTGTATTAAATGAGCTAACATACAGAAAGCATTCAGGACAGCACCCACCATGTAGAAAGCATGATTTATGAGTAAGCTAGTTATTGTATTATTATCAACCTCCAATATTTTCTAGTTCATCACTAATTATACCCTGTGGAATCAAAGAATTCTGGATGGTGCTGGGTCATTCTATTCTAAGTTGTCATATTTGCAATATCAGGCAATTCTCATGCAGTATTTTTTAAACTGCATCTATGGTTGCTAATACTGGCCAAGCAAAGCATACCTGGAAGGGTATGCTAGTAAAAGCACTCCTAAAGCTTCTGTTTTCAAGTCACTTTCAGGCAGTTTATCTTCTACATGGATTCCAAACGACAGGATGCCCCTTCCCTAGGCTCAGGGGAAGATATCACGTAGTTATTGCTCCATTTTCCTCCTAAAAGGTCTACCTGTCCCTTTATGTATTTGTCCCAACTCCTGTCAATACTGCCATATCCTTCTGTGAAGTTATGGAAAGCAGAATGCAGTTGCCTTGATATGAACTTGCTAGAACCATGGTGAGGGTTTAAGGCACTAATGCAATGTGTATCTCCATGCAACGAACAAAACAACACTGAATTTTATACTGTTTTTCATGCTATGAATGCATAACCATTTATCTCCATAATATAACCTATGTTTCACTTTATACTATCTTCTAGTAATGCTCATTTAGGATTGCAGATTAATAAGCGTGTGCAATTAATGATTTTGCATTTTTCCAAATTAATTCTTCCCACACTAATCTTATAATTCAATTAAAATAATCCATCAAGTTTTCTTAGCATGATTTGCTCTTTATAAACCCCCTGCTAATTTTTCCCCATTTTCGCTGTCTGAGTAGACCCACTGCTGAAATGAAGTGAGTATAAAGAAAATGTTTTCTAAACTTTCAGTATCAGTTTGCCAGGGTTGCTGCAATAAAGTACTGCAAACTGAGCGGCTTAAACTACATTGGCTTATTGCCTCACAGTTCTAGAAGCTAGAAGTTTGAGATCAAGGTGTCAGCAGGGTTGCTTCCATTTGAGCACTGCAAAGAAAAGTCGTTTCCATATCACTGGTGATAAAGCATTCCAGCACCATTCCATTTTTAATGTGCATAAGCATCACCCTTTGAAGTAACGGAGATGCCTGGGGAGTCCAGCACAGGACTACACAGTAGCAACCAGTTCGGTTGCACCCTCAAGGAACCCCGGCTGCTGGACTGTCTGCTCAGGGAGCTGGACTTAGAGAAAGCAAAGTCCTTGCAGAATCGGTTAGCCACCTCTGCACAAGGCTTTGGAGTAGCTGGTTTGGCTGGAACAAAAGCTAAGGAATTGCTGCCCTGGACATAAAGTCACATTTTTTGCCTTGTCCCATGTGTACCTCTTATTGCAACCAAGCAAACTACTTGTATTATTATTAGTCCTTGAACTTGCTGTGTTCTTCATGTCTCTGGAAAATATTCTATTTCCTATGCTCTATTTCATATTATTGTACTGTTTACCTTTAGGAATAAGTTGTAGTTTGTACTTTCAAATCTTCTGAGAAACCTTTCCTTATATCTCCCAGCATGGCATAGGTAAACCCTCTCCGGTTTTCTTTTCAGACAGAAGCTCCCTCCATCAGATCACTTGTGAGCTACGTTATAATCACAGATCTCTGGTCTCTATTTACCATTACGCTATGAATACCATATTTGTTTTGGTATGTACAGTACTTAGCATACAGCCTGGTGTATAAATATTTACTGACTAACTGGAAGACGATGAAGATGGAGGGGGAGGGGGGATGGGGAGGGGGAGGGGAGAGGGGAGGATGAATAATAAAAAAAAGAAAACCCCAGTGTCTTAGCATCCAATCATTAGGCACATTATTTACTTGACTTATAATTTAACTGGCC
This sequence comes from Miniopterus schreibersii, assembly GCF_964146895.1. Classification (NCBI taxonomy): domain Eukaryota; kingdom Metazoa; phylum Chordata; class Mammalia; order Chiroptera; family Miniopteridae; genus Miniopterus; species Miniopterus schreibersii. The sequence goes on along the minus strand of NC_138106.1, from coordinate 25,331,556 downwards.
AGAGAAAGGGAAGATGGAATAAATAATGAGCAAATAAGGTGTGATTTGTGTGTGATATTAATCAGTTAATACAGTTAATAAAGCTCTGAGTTGTTCTGCCTGGATCCATAAAATTAAAAAAGAGAAAATTTCACCACCAGCTGTCTAGCCTGATTTGCATGTGTTCAAATCTTCAAAGCACTCCTTTTGATTCCTTTAATCAATAGCTATTTTAGGAAGTTCTTCACTACTTCCTAATTGTCAAAATTCACTTTCTTCATTTTTCCTTATTAGAGGGAGATTTTTCAAATGACTTAAGTAGATCAGCAATTTTATAATCATTATTAGCTTCAAGCATTTCTCTCAGTTACTAGCATGTCCCTTCTCTCTCTAGGACGAGATTTTTTTCTCCATTTTTAAAAGGCCATCTGCTTCATTTTCTAGACTTCTTTATTCCCCAGTATGTCTCAAATCAAGTCAACTTGACCCTATACTAAGAGCAATCCATGTTTACAATAACTGATCCTTGGTACTTTAATTCATCAGATCTCTGGTTTGGGATGAAGTTCCAAGTCATTCCTTATTATGCTAGCATGCCAGAAATAACAATTAGCATTCACCTAGATTTTAATTCACCCAAACCAAATAAATGAGTGAAGCCATTACCATGGCCCACAAAACATTTTACAAATAACTGAAATGCATATTTTGGTCCTTAAGTATATTAAACTTAACACATACTCATTGACGACCCCAACAATCTCACTACTAGGAATCTGCATCACAGAAATAGAAGCACCACATTATTGCACCCTGATTGTTGTACCAAAAAGCTGAAAACACAGTGAACGTCCATCAGTAAATGCTGGTTAAAATTTTATGGTGCATCAATACCATGGAATGTTATGCAGCTATGTGTATGATTCCATGAACCCACAGAAATACAAAAGAATATTCAGCAGATTGTTTCTGGGGAGGGGAGGGGAGGGGAGGAAGTTGGAGAGAAAGGGGAGGGTAAGAAAAAAGAGGGGCTTGCCCGGCCAGGCGTGGCTCAGCGGTTGAGCGTCGACCTACGATCCAGGCTATCAGGGTTCGATTCCCGGTCAGGGCACATGCCCGGGTTGCGGGCTTGATCCCCAGTCGGGGGCGTGCAGGAGGCAGCCGATCAATGACTCTCTCATCATTGATGTTTCTCTCTCTCTCTCTCCCTCTCCTTTCCTCTCTCTGAAATCAATAAAGATATATTTTAAAAAAAGAAAAAGAAAAAAGAGGGGCATTCATGACAACAGTGTATAGAAGATAATCTCATGTAAAACTGCATGTGTGTGTATGAATATAAATAAACATACACAAAAGCATTACTACATGGTATCTGAGGGAACCAGGACCGTACATTTTTACTTTCCTATATTGTATTACTGTTAATTTTTTATATTTGAATTACTTTAGATTTGAATTGTTATCTATATAATGTGAAAAACAACACTGGAAAACCGAGATTAGCGGTAGTATCTTCAGACTCTAATCAACCTGCTTGATAGAGTATGTGTCCTATCAATTATATCCTTTTTAAAAACAACCTTTTCTGACTTTCATTTTTAATCTACTTTCATGACTCAGCTAATGTTACCCCTTTTTAATTCAGTTCTCCACTTGTCTCATGTATTTGATTTCCTAGGAATTCTCCAAAATTCCTCCATAAAACCCTCTTCAATTTATATACTTCATGATATCTCATTTTGCTGGATGAAATGTGATACCTTGTAGGAGATGCCTGAACTCCTACTTTAGGATGTATATCCATCAGGGCTCATCCATTTTTCTTTTTAAATTCAACAGGAGTTCCATAGTGACCAAAATAAAAAATGTCAAAATCTAAAAACACACTTGGAAGACAATACTAAAAATGCACTGCAGACTCCTGAGAGGTATTTTGTATAGCTGGTCTTCTCTCATGACTCCTAGAACTTTGTAGAGCACAAACAAAGTTATGGAAAAGACATGCTGGTTCTATATTTGAAATAATCCAGTATTGTAACCAACCCAAAACTGAAATATATTAAGTCTAGCTACTTCAGTTTCAGAAAGCATTTTAATTACTTTGGTAAATAAAAGTTTTTTTAAGAAACTGGAGTAATCAAAATATTCCAGTACTGATGTTGAAAATAAAAGATAAATTAGCCTAGGTATAACATCTAAGCCATTATCATTACCACATGTTTATTTAATTACTTTTCCCCTCAGGGACTTGATGTTTTGAAAGATTTGTTCTACCAAAACAAATGAATTAATGAAATAATAATTAATTTTTAGAAATTCTTAGTGAATCATTGACATATGTAATTGCCCACCACAGCTACTGATCAAGATGAGGAAACCAGTGCTGCACATGTAGTTGACACCGTTTATTTAGAGGCAAATGATTTGTTGTCATGGATCAATGTATAATTTCTGCTAGCTTCTTAAAAATAAGAAAACCGTTGAAGATACATCCTAGAGCTCAACATGTCCACTGACCTGTCTCAGGATCAGAGTACTAGTCACAGAATAAACTGGGGTTGAAAGTCAGCTATATTTTAATTCACATATTTGTTTGTTTGTTTAAAGCAAAGGATTAATTTACAGGAAGAATAGCTGTGAAGTAACCCATGAAAATCTTGAGCCTTAACCTTACGCCAAGGACAGAGGAGACAAATGGACATGAGTGATGAGCTTTCAGCAACCTTTCAATTTCACTTACAAAGATTCAAGTAAAGGACAAGAGGAGGCAAACATATCAGCAAAAGCTAATGAGTATAATCTTTTCATTAGCTTTTTACACCTTTAACTTCTGTAAGATCAGTTTTGTTTTGTTTGTCCTGCCCTGAAAAGACAAATGCAGATGCACTCAGATTCCCTGGAGACTAGAATCAAACAACCAAGTCAAAACAAATCCTTTTGGAATGACCGGCTTTCATGGCAGATGCAGTAAAGCATAAATCACTGGCCATTGTGAAAATTACCTACACAAGGAAAACCTGAAATGCACATGTCCAAAATTGGCAGTTGATAAAATTACCTTATGGACTAGGTTATCAAGTTTTAAAATGTTGAGAGTCATGCAAGTGTTGTTGTTTTTTAATACAGGGTACAGAAGTAGTAAATATCACACTAAATTTGCATTAATCCCCACTTTGTTCATTCACAAACCACAGAGATCTCACAGGAAAATACTGTCCCAGCACTTTCAAACCGTGGCCCCATTAAAGATTTAACATCTGAGGTTAGAATGAGGTTTTCATATTAAGCTGCCATTTCCTTTATAAAACAGACCATTTTGTACTTACTGCTACCCTTTGAACTCTTAGAGTGAATATTAAAACTGAACTGCAAAGCATAATTTGTGATGCTGAGTATCCTGTAGCTTGGAGGTTTTTTGCTTAGTGGCTCATTTTAAATGCTCACCAATCCCCATAGGTACAACCCAGCCATTAGTCTGCATCGACAAAATTGGCTGGTCCCTGAAAGCAAAGCAGACAACTCCAAATCACAATGCAGACGATCTCTGGCTTAGGATGGCTCGATTTGCAATTTTTCAGCTTTACAATACCCATTCAGTAGAAACCGTACTTCAAATTTTGAATTTTGATCTTTTCACAGGCTAACAATATGTAGTATCATACTCTCTTGCAATGCTGGGCAGCAGCAATGAGCTACAGCTCTCAGTCAGCAATGAACTCACCAGGGTAGACAACTCATACATACAGTGCAGTACTGAATGCATTTTCCACTTAGGAGGGTTCATGGGGACACAACCTCATCATAAATCAAGGAGCATCTGTAAAATGGTCTTGATGGTGACTCACCATACTGACAGTGGGGCCCCTGAAAACCCTCGGAACACTGGCACCGTTGGGCTTCACTGTCCAAGCATCTTCCATTGAAACATGTCCCCACGGCAGAGACAGCTAAAAAGGAGGGTAGATGAGGGGGAATGAAGAACATTGTTGAGAGAAAGAAAGAAAATCCCCAATGTAACCACCAAGTTGCTAATATAAATATAATCTAGAAATTTCCACCGGCCCCTCCATAGCAAGATTAAACACTGTTTTCATTACAAGTTAAGGCCTTGCTCTCTAAAGCCTTGTAGAACTCTTTATGTGGCAGCATCCGCCTCACCAGAAGCTTGTAGAAATGCAGAATCTCAGGCCCCACCCCAGACCTAATGAGTCAGAATCCACATTTTTAAAAGATACAAGGTAATTTGAATATATGTTCAAGTTTGAGTAGCACTAGTGTAAAGAAACTCCATGAAGAAGATGATCGTGTGGCCAAAACAATCTAAAACTCAAGCAAGAAATACCAGTATTTCCCGGAGGCAAAGGACTGTGATTGGTGTCATACAAGAATTTAAAGAGTTTGTCTCACAGTCATTATTTCCAGGAGTTTATAAAATAGTTGAAATGGCATCGTGGGCAGATGCTTGCAACTGAGCTTAGACCAGCCAGCTGCAGTGGCCTACCTAGGACTGCATGCAAATGCAGTGGCCATTAACACTGAGCCTGCTTAACACGGTAGGCCTGAGGCACCTCACTAAGCTAGTTCAAGAGCAGAAAGTACAGTGGGAAGGAAGCAGGATGCTGACAAACTCCCTAAGGTACAGGGTAGCAGGAGAAATAAATTACTGCGCTGTGGTGCTGCACTGATTGCAACACACTGAAGCATTTTAAGTGCCTTTGCAATATCCATAAACACACAGGTAAAAGGGTCGCTAAATGGAGCCATTTGTCCTGGCAAGAATGAACGACATAATGCCACCAGTTCTGCCGTGTGAGTGCTGTCAAACATACTTGAGGGTTCTGGGAGACTCTCCCCACACATTTGTACAAGGACTGCATAGCTCATCTCAAAAAGTAAACTGCCTCCAGAGTTCTGCAATTAATCATGACATGTACAGGTTGAGAAATCCCATTTAGATTTAGTACGGTGATTTCCCTCTGGACTCCTGAATCCACTGTGGATTACAAATTTGATGATATGGGAAAGGGGCAAATGGAAAAGTGTGATGGAAGTCAAGGTGTAACTGGCTGGCTTTAAATAAACTGTCTTTTAAATAAAGAGACAGAATGCAAAGTGGCAGTTCTATGGGGCTTGAGTTCTGACCTATCATTAGAAGCGTTTATCGGAAAAGCTTTTTTGTGCATTTTGCACATGTCACATGTGAATTTTCAGTCCAAGGAGATGCTCTGAGTCTGTGGTGATTCTAAAGATGCCTAACACTTGACAGGCATGATATGATTGAAGCCCCAAAAGGAGTGAAACCATTACTTCAAGTGACAGAGAGTTAGACAGGAAGAGTTATAACTTACAGCACAGGCAGCCAGGTTCACCGTCCTGCCGGTGCCAACCTGGGCAGCACCTGTAGACAGTCTGTCGCTCCATGCTATATGCCTGTCTGTACATGATGTAGTACCGGGTCCTAAGAAACACAGGAATCTAGATCATACTTCCTCTTACAGCAAAGTTGTCATCTTAAATCCAATAAAAATTCTCCGAACAACCCAAATCCTGCCATTTATACACACAAAATACATATATACTATTTGTATATATTATATATGCATGCACATGTGTGTGTGCACAAGAGAAACCCTCACATCCTGTGGTATAAACTATTCTAAGGGTCACTCAAGCTATCAAGGATGAAACCCAAAATTAGGAAGTGAATAATGAAATTCTGAAGGATAGTCAGTTACGTGTTTTTTCAACGTGACAGTGAAGGCCCCTCCTAGAGTGGTCCCACTATAGCACGCATTCTCAACAGCGGTGATTCACCCACAAGGGGGCGACAGCTGGTTCTTGGGTGGGAGGGGTAGAAAAAAGCTTGCTAATACACTGGTTTGTGGTCCTACAAAGGACCACAGTACACAGTATACCTGCGGTATTGAAACTTCATGGGGGCAGGGGACAATTACAAAAATTTTTTAAAATTTACAAAGGTTCCTCAGGGGGACAATAATGAACAAAGGTTGAAAACACTAAACTATAGATATTCGTGCCGGCCTCTTAATACACTATAATACCAAACATCTCTAAACTGTCTAATTTCCTTTCTATCAAATCAGTGTCATATTGTTTCTTTATGTCAAAAGTATTAACATATTCTCTCCCCTTTATATACCTATCCCCAAATCCCCTTCATTATTCAAAACCAATTTCAAGTTACACTTCCTCAAACTTTTCTTTCCCCACCATGCAATGTATTGCTCCCTCGAAAACAGGACTTACTGGCCATACCACTTTTTGGGACAGTTATGCTCCATCCTGAAGTATAACCTAATATTTTGTATGTGTAGCTCCCCAGTAGGGACATAAGTATAAGTTTGCATACTTACCTACAAACAAAAGGGGTATTAATGTGGCAAAGATGCCAAATATCCTTGAACACTGCCTCAACTCCAAAGCCAATGTCATAAATATTTATTGAATTAAAAAATATGTAAAACTGCTAAGCTATTGAGAATAAAAATATAAAATGTGTTTTTCTTATTTATGTTTGTTTTCCCAAGCCTGAATGTCTATTGTAATGAACTTCTTTGGTTGTCTAATATCAACAATGATTAAACTTCATGGGGCAGTACATGAAATCTAAACAAAAAGGCATTTTTTTCAAAAACAACTACTCTAATGAACAAACATATTGAGAACCTAATGGGTACCAAGCATTGTGCCACATGTGTTAAATATACCATACCATGCATGGTATTATTTTTTTCTAACTTTACAGTCTGAGGCACACAGAAATATAAGAACTTTGCCTAGGGCCATACAGTTAATAAGACCCAGGGGAAGTTTTCCAATTTAAATTTCATTTAAAGGTCCTAAGTATGAAGTTTAAAAAGACCATATATATGAAGGTTACACACACACACACACTAGTGTGCACATGCAATGTATATGTAAATATCCTTAACAATAAAATACTTAATCCTATAATATCTTATTTAGTACTATATTATTAGTGCTCTGGTATTTCTATACAATGGCAAATCCAGTTATTTATAAATGTCCCCAACTTTCCTTTGGCAGTAGTAGTAATAATAATAACAAACTCATTAATCTAAATCCATACTTTAAATCTTTAATTCAGATGCAGTTGATTCATTTACCTAAAACTTAACCCATCAGCAACCATTTGTATTAAGAGGTACTTGGATATTTTGTAAAACTATTTTAAAACTTTTCAAAATCCATAGGAAGCCTTGAAGCAGAGAAAACACTGTACTTGCTCTTCTCTCCCAACCTGCTGAGTTAATCTTAATTCAAAGGCCATCCTCGAGTCAAAGAAGCTCTGGGTTTCAAAGTGTGAGAAGAGAACTAAGGACAGGGCAGATAGCCCTTCACAACCTCAGGCACCCCAGATCCAAGTCCTGCTAAATTCAGCAAACCAACACAATATTCCTTGTTTCTGTCTGTCTTCTGATCTTTAGCTTTCAACACTCTGCCACATCATGTGATAAAATTAGTAGCATCTACCCCAAAGTACCTCACACTTAAATGAGGCCAGAAGTAAATTAATAATATATCTTGTCTCTCAGATTTCCTGGTGGATATATCTTATGCTTGTTTAGTTAATTATATAATGATTCTCTAAAATTTATTGGAGAAAATCTTTAGGTGCAGTTGAGGCTTTTGAGTTTGATTTTGAGAGTCAAAAGGAGTAGCAGAAGCACCCTTACCTTCGTTCGTAGCCCACACACCAGCTCGGGCCGGCGCAGCCCTGTCTCCAGAGCCTGACGGTGTGTGTGACAGCTCGGACACACGGGCGAGGAAGTCCCACCACGGCCAGCTGCTGCTCTTCACAGACATTGGGCCTTGAAAGGAAAGTAGTAATGCAATCAAAATAGATTGTTTCTCAATGTTTTATACATGAACCATTCATTCCTCCACTTTCCACAAAAAGCTCGTGGTGACTTACATAAGTACATAAATTAAGAGAGAAAAATACAGGCAATGTAAAAAAAAAAAAAAAAAATCAGGCCGAGAAAAAAAATAGATTTTAAAAATAAAGGGAAATTTAGAAGATAAATATAAAAGCCATAAGTTTCCATGTGCTTAGAAAAACTGAGCTGCAAATTAAGTTCGGAGCTCTTTTGTAGACAGAGGTACAAAAACAACCAGAACTGCACACTATTCATGAAATTCTCGAAGTCCATGAAGAAAAGCAGGCCAATTCATGAAAGGAAGTGGAATGTTTCCTAGGAATTAGTTCTCAACAGTCATTTCCATCATATTTAGTTAGTTCAGCTTCATACACAATGCCTCTTTTAACACAAATATTCTGCCACCAGCACCATTATATTAATATTTCCTTATAGAAAGTTTATTCAAATTTACAGAATTTTAGACACATGATCTTTAACGTTTTAATTATAGAGCTAGCTAACACTGATCACCTGAAGTGTCAGAATTAAACCCTTTTGTTATTTGAGAAATGCTTTACTTAATGATAAATAATTTACTAGTCCATATGAATCACTTTGTATTTGAAAACAATACTAATTATAAAGCAAACTGGCCCAACCACTCATATTTTCCACGATTCACAGTCACCTGCCTGCCATGCAGACATCACTGGGGTCAGACTTTGATGTTTTTTCTTGCTATCAAGAAACCCAGTTTAGTCTCCATATTCATGATCTGCTGAAAATATAAATGCTTTCTGACTCAGGCGTTCCAGTCGGCTCCCAAATAACTCTGTGAACTTGTCCAATGATGATAAAAATCTCTAACAAGAATCTCCACACTAAAGTCAGTTACATCCGTATCACCTAGATCACCTTTCGTGATCACTCCTTTCTGGGGCTCTGACTAAATCTCACCAGCTGATTTCACTTACAGCCCCGTTCTCACTTCCAGATATATATGAAAGGTGATTGTTCCGACTGTTAATGCCACCTAAACTGAAAAAAAGAAGATTCATGTCGAAGGTTACATAAGTGTTTGCACAGCACATTTTAATTCTTTAAGTAAATACCATAATATGGCAATAAATTTAAAAACTGCACATAAGTCAGGCATCCATAAGATAATCAAGAATTGGGTCTAAAGAAAACCTTAGCTATTAAAATTGTGGCTAAGATTCTCTGCAAACTTTAATGGGTTTACATTTTTTTTGTGAGCCAACTAGCCCCAGTTAGAATGAGCTCACGGCACCTTTGTTTTTTCAGTGAATAGTTCAAAAGCTTACCCCTCATCCAACCTGGAACTCCATTCTGTAACCTACTCTTCACTTATTATTCCATCCATCCACCCACCTATCCTTCCATTAACTCATACACTTACTATCACCTACACGTGATGGAAATAGTCCACCCCAACCCCTGCACAGGATCTGAGTGTAAGCCGTTTATTTGGGAGTGAGGAATTCAGACTGGGACACAGAGTTAGCCAATTTAGATGCATTACTGAGCCACCAGCACTTTAGATGACTAGCTCCCCAAAAGGGTGCAGAAGCCTGGATATTTATACTCTAATTCCCATCAGTGACTGGTTGAGGGCTACTTTCTTTTTAGCATTTCAGGTGGAAGCACATGTACGCAGTGTCAGCCTCCAGAAGACAAAGTCCACAAGCAAAGCAATGCACATGCTGGGTGCTGAAAGCCTGGCAGGTGGGCAGTGGAGAGGGACATGGGTGCTGCTCGGACAGTTTCAACTGCAGGTGATACAAACAAAAGAAAGTCCATATTCACTCAAGAGTGACAATCTAAAGAGAAGAGAGGGAGAAAGTGAATGCACTTTAAGTAGAAAATATGAAGTGCTAAGAAGCAATCAGGAGGCTAAAATAGAGAGAAGAGAGGCCTACTAAGATTCATTAATTAGGGAAGGCCTCACGAAAGAGGTGACACTGCGACTCAAGAGAAGCCACCCACAGAAAAGCCAGGGGATGCCATTCAGGTGAAAGAAATAGAGTGAGCAAAGGCTTTAAAGGGGGAAAACGCTTGGCCTCCAGAGAGTCTGAAAGGCCAAACTGGCTCAAATGATGAGATGCTTGGTAGGGCAGAAAGGGCTTCTCAGGCCAAGTGGTTTTGATGCTATTCCCAGGGCACTGGAAACTGCAGAGGGTTTTTAGAATTCTGATTTCTGGCCTCATTTTCTACAGCCAGGACCTGGTGATGGCCTTGTGATACTCTCTCTCTGACACCAACTTGGCAATAATTTAGGTTAAATCTACACATGGACACTACGTAATAGCCCAGCCTAATCCAGCCTGGTCCCCAAATCCCTAAAATCCCCCATTGCTCCCTCAGGGTTTCCTGATTCCTACAAAGAAAGAAGTCCTCAAGGGAAACCTGTACCTTCAGTGAAACCCAAAGCCAGCAGCACCAGTGGGCATGGAAAGGCACAGCACAAGTTTTAGGCATTACAAGAGAATTGTACTAGGCTAATATTTCTAGAAAACTATCTGTAATCCAGATCGTCACCAAGTAATTTCTCTGATAACATCATAAGAAATGTTAATGTGACTCCAGAATGTCACACATTACTCAATTATAGTTAACAAGCAATATAATTTTGGTTGAAATAAGTTTTTATCTTAGGTTAACTCATCCTAGGGAATGTTTAAGCACATGTGGATAAATAAAGGCAGCCTCGTGATTATTCTGCAGGTGTCCTAAGTATATTTTAACAAAGAAATTAATTTTCTTTCTTAACTATTAAAACTATAAATGCTAGTAGTAAAATAACCTGAAAAACGGATAAATATATAGAAAGTCAAGGTTGCCCCCAAGATGCTCCGATATAACCACTGCTAACAGCCTAATGTATTTATATCCAATATTTTGGGGTGCACAGAAACATATTTTTGCACAAATAAAATCATACTGTTTACTATTGTTTAAATTATGTGACAAGTCTTTTTTTAATTTAGGTAAAACTGGAATATAGAATTTCATAGGTGTCAGGTATACAACCTTATAGTGTGACTTCTGTATATACTACAAACTGATCATCATCAAAAGTCTAGTTACCATCTATCACCAGACAATTGACCCCCTTTACCCACTTTTCCCTCTCTCTCCAACCCCTTTCCCTTCTGATAACCACCGATCTGCTCTCTGTATCTATGAGTTTGTTCTTACTTTGCTTATTCGTTTATTTTGTGGTGTGTTTTTTAGACTTCACATATGAGTGAAATCATACAGTATTTGTTTTCTCCATTTAACTTATTTCACTTAGCATAATACCCTCAAGGTCCTTCATGTTGTAACAAATGACAAGATTTCCTTCTTTTTTATGGTTGGACAGTATTCCATTGCATATGTATATATACACCAGATCTTCTTTATTTTTTAATTTATCCTTATTGTTGAAAGTATTACAGATGTCCCCTTTTTTCCCCATTGACCTCTTCCACCCCGCACCCACTCCCCAGCCCAGGCCTTCACCACACTATTTTCTGTGTCCATGGCTTATGCATATATGAATACAAATTCTTTGGTTAATCTCCCCCCACACACACACTCCCCCACCCACCCCTACCTTCCCTCCAAGATTCATCAGTCTGATCTGTGCTTCTGTCACTGCATCTAGTCTGTTCATCAGTTTATTATGCTCTTTAGATTATGTGATGTTTGTCTTTCTCTGCCTGGCTTATTTCGCTTAGCACAATATTCTCCAGGTCCATCCATACTGTCCCAAAGGGTACGAGATCCTTCTTCTTTACTTTATTCACTCATCCATTGATGAACACTTAGGTTGCTTTCTTATCTTGGCTATCGTAAATAATGCTGCAGTGAACATATGGGTGAATATATCTTTTCTAATTAGTGTGTTGGTATTCTTCAGATAAATAACAAGAAGTGGAAGAGCTGGATCATACGGTAGTTCTGTCTTAACTTTTTAAGTAATCTCCATACTGTTTTCCATAGTGGCCCCACTTACACTCCCACCAACAGTGTAGGAGGGTTCCCTTTTCAACACATCCTCACTAACACTATAACAAGTTGTTTTTTAATTTAGCAAACATGATATGAATATTTTCCCATTTTGAAATATATAGAATTACTTTAACTCTTTTGTTTTCTCTCCAGAGTATGGAGTTATCAGAATAGTTTAACAAATTAATTTAGCCAACATCCTATTGATAGACATTTAGTTTTTTCTAATAGTTTGTGACTATAAACAATTCTGATGTCAGCCCTCCTATATAAAGAACAGAATTACAGATTAATTTTTTTCTTCTATGATTTTCTTATGAAATATTTATTTCCTGAGTCCTTTTAGTTCAGGTTTTCTTTTTTTGTTATTGTTAGCCTCTCTCTTTTATGTTTTAGGATTTCTCAAGTATCAGGTTATCATTGCCTGTCTATATTTAATCAGAGGTACTAGAAGCTGCTTGGAAGCTATGTGTGATAGAAAGGGCTTATAATTGGTGGGCTCACTGTCAGGTGATTAGGGTGATTCTTCGCCCCAGGGTCATTTAATTTTTCCAGGAAAGTAATCCCAACCTGCTGCCTGGGACCAGCCAGGGAAAGGGAGCCCTGCTGTTTTTAGCCCAGTTCACCCTAAGCAGTGCCATCTGCACTCCTTCTGAAGCTCCTCTGGTGCTTGTTCTCCAAAGGAAAGAATCAATTCATTCATCCCCACCCCTTTTCTCTTTTCCTCCCTCCCTCCCCCTCCCTCGCTCCCTCTCTCTCTCCCCCTCCCTCCCTCCATCTCTCTCTCTTCCTCCCTCCCTCCAGAGAATGCAGCAGGGCTATTTATTTGTCCAGCTCTGCAGTTTGAAGGAAGAGATTTAGAGATTGCAACAACTTCACATACATTCTTTCAAACAACTCTTTGTCTCCAGCCTCACACATCCCCCCTGAGCATTCCTTGCCTCCACTCTAAATGATAAATGTTGCACCTCTCCAGGGTTCCCTGTGCAGGGACCAACAACCTGCCAGAATGGTATAAAGATTACATCAAAGTGAAAACATCTGAGCTACAGATGCAGAAAGAAATCTTATCGGAACTTCCCCTATCTGACTGAAGCAGAAGTTTACTAAAGTCATCTGCCACAGCTGCTCCTTCCCATCACCCCCCCCACCACCACTCCTGGGAAGTCTCATCAGGGAGGCAACAGACCTTGCGCACTGGGACATTTCAAAGCAAATTTATATAAACAAACCTCATCAGTACCATCCATCCTTTAAAGCCCTGGCCACTCCCAACCCCTGATTAACCTGGAATTATGAACACTTCACCCTAGCTGTTCAGCGAGGTACTCCCTATAAAGTACTCTTATGTGTATAGTACAATATTCTCCTGTTAATTTTTCTATTGTCAATTAACTTGTAGGCCCCCAAACACTCAACCCTAAATTAATAGAAGAAAATGTGTTCCTCTCGACAGTTTTAGCAACAAGAATGGATGATCAGAAATCCTCACTCATTCCAGAGACTGCAGCTGAGCTCTTGGGACTTCTGACCAAGCTGGCTTAAGCTTTCTTACTGGTTAGACTCCCAGATCTCTGCTTGGGGTGCACTTGAGCAAAAATGGTAAGAGCCTCTCATCTTTAAAAAAAAAAAAAATTCCAAAATTTAGATTTGCAAGAGAAAATTTTTCATTAGAACTAGTCTTTTGGGAATTGTGATTCTGGTTTGGATCTCCGAGGGATAGCCATTGTGTTCTTTCTGTCACTGTTTGTGCTACTGTTTTGTGTTGTGCTGTCTAGAAGTGTTGCTTGTAATAAGGAGAATCACAGGATGGAACACAGGCGTGGGTCCCATAAGCCTGTTGTTGGAGCCGGCCTCACAGACTGGTGAGTGTGTGGTTTTCACAGCACTAGTGTCTGCTTGGAAAAATTTGCTGTGAGTCACCAAAAAAACCAAATGAGTTTCTCTTTCTGTCTCAATGTTGTGTCCTGAGAGCTTGACTTGGAACCAGAGAGAGCATTCTCTTTCTCTGGTCTTCTGCTTGCCAGGGGGCACAGACTGTCAGGTCTGGGCTTAGAGGTGGCCATCAGATGGGGGGCCTGGAACGTAAGGGGCACGAGCAAAACTTTCTGTCAACTGTTGCCAAACCTCAGGGATGTCATCTAAGTCTAAATCCTAAAGGGGCTCAACCTATACAACTCTTTTCATCCCTTTTCCCATTGCCTTTGTAGTGCCGAGACTTCCCATGTCAGTTCTGCCCACCAGATATGACAGATTGGCAGGTCCGTGCTGGTTCATCACTCTGTGGGAGGATTGGAACCAAGCATTCTTTGTTTTCTTTTTTTTTACTTTTTAAATTTATCTTTATTGTTGAGAGTATTACAGGTATACCATTTTCCCCCACAACTGACCCCCTCCACTTCGCTCCCACCCCCTCCCCAGGCCTTCACCGTTATTGACTGTGTCCATGGGTTATGCATATATGCATATAACTTCTGTGGTTAATCTCTTCCCACCCTCCAACCCTTCCTTCTTAAATGTGATCGTCTGTTACATGAGTCAATGTCTCTGGATCTATTTAGTTCATCAGATTCTTTTTTTATTAGCTTCTTGTTAAAGAAGGCCCTTCAACATTTCCTGTAGTGCTGGTTTGGTGGTGATGAACTCTTTTAGCTTTTCCTTGTCTGAGAAGCTCTTTATCTGACCTTCAGTTCTAAATGATAGCTTTGCTGGGTAGAGCAACCTTGGTTGTAGTTCCATGTTTTTCATCACTTTGAATATTTCTTGCCACCCCCTCCTGGCCTGCAAGGTTTCCTTTGAGAAATCAGCTGGAACCAAGCATTCTTAATGCCTATGACAACTTGATTTCCTTTTCTTCAGCTATAGGTGGGAATGATTTTGGATTATGGGGGGCTGCACCTTCTGCACCCTCTTCACAGATGCCTGTTGAGTTCATGACTAAGCCATGAAAGGCTTATAGGTATACCAAATGGGTATACCTATGCCAATCCTAATTGTGAATGATCAGATGACGGATTTGATTTGTAAAACTTTTATATTGAAGGGTTTTTGGAGAGCTTTCATTGTGAACAAATGCCTTATTATTACCTATAGGAGGATTAAAGTGAAAGAAAATAAAATGTATCATGGCTAGTCTAAAATACCCCCTTAACAAAATTAAGGAGCAGACAGAAGTCACTCAAACTTCAGTCCCCTTGCGCCCACCAAGGGCTCTCCAGAGACTCAGGGACCTCCAAAAGCAACCATCTGAGACCAAAAAGGAGCTAACTGAAAACAGACTGGGTATTTTACCCACTCAGATGAATTCGAAGACACTCAGACGACTATGTGATGTCTCTTCAATCCTTCACACAAATGTTAGTCTATAGCCTCCATAAGATAACATATCAGGGCAAAAGAAAACTTTAACAATCTTCTCTGTAAATATTGGTGAAAAGCTTTTGCTCTTAAAGTGAGGAGATAACAACTTGTTCCATCTGCCAGAAGCATGATTAGGATAAAAATATAAAGCTGGGCAAAGACAAGAACCAACTCTTACATAAACTAGTGAATTCTGCATTACTGTGTCATGCCTAACTCAAGGCTAAAATTTTAGAATATAAGTCCTAAGATCTTTATTTGCATCTGTCTGAATGTTTATGTTTGTTCTAGGTTATGATATATAGTATTTTGCTACCTCTGCACTGTATTACAAAAATTAATTTATACCATTCTTTTAAAGAGCTCTATTTTAACTGGCTTAGAGTAAAAAAGCTCTTATATAAATTAAATATTACTAAACCTCCCAGAAGTATAGAAACTAATCCAAATGTTTTTCCAATTCATATGATTTAGGTAAATCTTTGGCAAATAAGACTAGTATAATAGCGTTATTGGTTCAATAAAAATGAGTATGTCTTCTGCGATGTCAGCATTCACTGTAATACAAGCATAAGTTTTATTTTACCTGGATTTACTAGTCAAATAAGCTGATATTATATCTACTAGATATTTCAAAGCATAAAAACAATGAATTTGATTTGAATCAAATTAAGTCATTATTTTGAAAACTTTATTTCAATAATAGTGACATATTATAATATGTCTGCCTAAACAATAGTTTCTAAAAACTTTTTGGTAACTTGTAGCCCTCAAGTGATGCTAAATTAAATAATAGATATTCATTAAATAGCTAAATCATTTATAAATAAGAGCAAATGCTGACACAGTCATTATTAAGCATAAGTTAGAGTATATATGTTTTTGGCTTCTTATTTTTATATGGTGCAGAGAGGCTAAAGATATGAGCCTGTAAATAAACATAATCTTTTTAGCACAATAAGAAATTGTACTATAATGAAGCATATATCTTTAAAATTGTGAGGGGGTATATTCATCAATTTTCTAATCTGCTACAATTTGCTGGAATGTAACAGATAATTTACAACCGTCCACTCTCTAGTTTTCTCTGTGAAAGAAAGTCTTCTGTATTAATCAGCTCAGGCTGTCATAACAAGATACCACAGACATTCATTTTCTCACAGTTCCGGAGACTTTAAGTCCAAGATCAAGGTGACATGTGTTTGACTGAGGCCCCTCTCCTGGCTCTCAGACAGCTGCCTTCCCAGTGTCCTCACAGAGCCTCTCCCCGGTGCACACGCGCACACGCAGGTCTCTAGTATCGCTTCCCCTTCCTAGAAGGACACAAGTTTCATCAGATTTGGGTCTCATCCTTAAAACCTCATTTAGCCTAAACAACCTCCTTAGGGACCCTACCTCCAAATAAATACACTCACATTGGGAGTAAGGGCTTCAACGTAAGAACTGGGTGGCTGGCATAATAGTCACGAATTCATAGTCACTGACCATAAGCGTTACTAGTGATAAAAATAAATTATTATAAGAAATGTGAATGGAAATAATAGAAATAATAAGGGTAAAGGGAAACAACTTTGTATGAAAAGTCTGCAAGAAATATAGGATGTATTGTTGTTAAAAGAAAAAGGAAAGTAAATTTACCCTAAAATAAAATGTGACTGGTTGTTGCACAATGAGAACAAAGAATAGGGCACAACCTGAACAGATATAAAGCTGTGGTACAATTACACACTGGGATACTACTCGGCCATAAAAAGAGAAGGAAATCTTACCTTTTGCAACAGCCTGGATGGACCTGGAGAGCATTACGCTAAGTGAAATAAGCCAGTCAGAGGAAGACAGATAGCATGATTTCACTTGGAATGATATTCAACAAAATCAACACACAAAACAGAAACAGACTCATACAGAAAACAGGGAACTGACTGGCGGCTGTCATAGCGGGGGCGGGGGGGATGGGTGAAAAAGGTGACGGGATTAGGAAGAAACAAAAACACAGACACAGACAACAGTTATGGTGATGACAGAGGGAAGGGGGCTGGGGTGGCAGGAGAGGGTAACGGGGGTAAAGGGTGATGGAAGGAGACTAGGCTTTGGGTGGTGAACACACAATACAAGATACAGATGATGTGCTATAGAATTTTACACTTGAAACCTATATAATTTCATTAACCAATGTCACCCCAATAAATTCAATAAAAAATAATAAAAATAAAAGCTTAAACTAAAAAAAGAAAGTTGTAGAGGTTTGCAAAAAAGGATTTTATGTTGAATGGTCAAAGCTGGCTACGGTTGGATGGATTTATTTATAGGTTTTATTCTTTTAATGAGCTTTAGTATTAATAGTACCTGAATACAAAAGTAGAGTTTGGTTTTCTCCCTCTATTAAAATAACAAAGTTTTCTTGGGCTATTGGTCTGCCCTTAATAAGAGATTATAAAAGGTTTTCTTTACCCTTTAAGTAATTCATCGGAAAAAAAAAAATTCTGTGTCTCATCAGAGTAATTTCCTTTGTTGTCTTCATCAAGCTCTGGACTACTTAAGAGAACCCAGTCTTCTCGCTATTGAAATAGCTAAGCTTTTTTTATAAACATGTTACTCTCTATAATTACTTTTACAGTATTTTATTGTCACTTTGTTGAATAGATAACTAGATACTGTTTCATAGTGACCTGTGATCCTATTTAACCAAGTACTCAAATTTCTTCACATTTTGTCATCTTTGATATTTTGCCTTCTAAAATCAAATCTTAAATAAAATCTTGATCTTGAACTGACTTTGAAATTTCCCAGATTACTCATGTAAAATCTCAAAGGACCTGTTCTTTATCTTGTAAAAAGAGAGATGTTAAAAATTAATCAGGTATGTTGAGTTGCATGAAAAACATTATCAAATAAGGAGAGAGGCTTAACCTTCCCTAAGTTATATTTGTATGGGTAACTATCATTAACGTAAGTATTCAGAAATTGTATGACGTTCCTAGACATTTATCAATGCCCTCACTGTCCATGATATGCCCTGGTACTATTTTTCCTGACACTAGAAAACAACAATAAATGTTATCAGTCTTATCTCCGATTTTCATTTAAAAATATTGTATGTCACAGAAAACAACCAAATGTCCTTGTCGATTGCATTACTTTTATAATGAGCTCTCATCGGATCTTTAACCACAGCTATTTGAAGTCTTCTGTCAGCCACAGGTGGTATTTTACTGATGGTTTCCTGAAAATTTCTGCAATCAGCTGTAGGCCACAGTGTTTATCTTCAACAAAAAGGAATGTTCTCAAAGACCCATGAGAAAGGACTATACCAGGGACTCTAAGGAACAGGTTTGTAATCACATTGCTCAAATAACTTTAGATCATACCACTGAAATGAGTTAGGATGTACAGAATTCTAGTGGAGAAGCTGATAGGTTCCTGAAACTACGAACCCAAGATCAAGCAGAACAAGAATTATATGGGACTGAATGAACTGAGAAGGGATGATCATGGCTTTTGTTTGGAATATTGCTGCTGAACTTAACACTTTTTTCTTTTCTCTTGAGCTATCTATAACTTACTACAATTTTGTAAATTACACTTCTGTAAACAGAAAGGAAACATTTAAACATGTATATTTTTCTCCCTTCTAATTCCTCCGGAATTCAGAAACTCTCATTAGGTATTCTTATTTTCATGGCAATCTAGTTATTTGCATAAATATGATAAGAATCTGACCTCCTTATAACAGGACATAATTGGAAACATTGGTTATATAACCAAGACTTTGACTGGAATGTCATATTTTAAAATGATGCATAAAATTACATATGATCAGACAGTTTGAAGGAACTAAGGTTGATTTTACGGAGCTAATACTTGCAAAGCCCTCTTGGGAAAACTGGCCTGGTAGCTGGCTTATGGGGTTCAAGCATACAGGTACATAAGGAAGGTCACTTCTTGGCAGGCTGGGAACAAAGGAATTCACTCAAATCTAGACTATGGGTGAAGTCTAGTGACAAGTTTTTGGCTTGGCTTCCCAGCCTTGGGAGGTTTTAAAGTCCATTCTGAGATTCTTTATAAAAGTTCCAGTTTTAAAACGACCTATAAGGTCAATTATCATTCTTGCAACACTTATATAAATAATCAAGCCAAATATAATGCACCAGGAGTGTTTTGTAAACAAGGCTAATCTTATTTCCATTATTTTTTATTAAAATGGAAAGGACTATAGAGAAAAATGTGATGTTTTAAGTGAAAATTATAGCCCACCCTCGTGGGTTATCAGATCTTAGTCCTGTTCATTCTTTGAAGTTTTACTATCTAGCTCTATATTGGACTGGATCCTGCCATCTCACACATTTTGTGGGTCCTTACCAAATCCTCGATTATTCTAGTTCAATATCTGGCTACATTCCTCCAAATGGCCATTTCCAATTTTCCTCCCACCCTCCTGACATGAAATCTCTGAGAATTACAACCTGAATAGCCGGGACAAGTCTCGGTTGTCTTGTAGCTGCCCTTTTCCTCCAGGAAAAAGGAAGCCCTAGAGTTGAAGCTGAATAACTGGACACAGATTTCAAAGGGCTCAGCCCCACAACAGGTCCTGTGGGCTGTCTTTGTGCCTGGAGCTGATGCTGTATGGACTCCTCAGGAAGTTCACCAGAATGCCTTCTACTCCAGGAAGTAACCATGACTCTGACATTGATAGCTGTGCCATCACCAACACATTCATACTAAAAACTAGGAAACCCACCAGATTCCACTGGCATCCTCACTCCACCGCTGAAATATACTTCAAAGCCAATGTTTAAAATATTCTCAACGGGCTGCATGTAGCCTCAGAAACTGGGTTTATGGTCTGCTCCAACCATCAATCTTTGATTCTCCGCCCTTCAATCTAATCTGTACTCTTTTCTCCTTTTTTAGATATCTTACCTTACATTTTCTAACCTGAGTCTTCTCTCTAGAGCAAGCAACCCGGCTTCTTTCCAAGAAGTTCCACATGGGGGAAATGAAGCATCCAACATCCCACTAGAATGGTTTAAAGATGACTTCAAACTGAACACACTGGAGCTACAGATGAAAAAAATTTTATATAAAGTTTCCCTATCTGACTGATGCAAAAATTTATGTGAGTCATCCACCACAAACCTACCCCTTCTACTCCAGAGAGGTCTCCAGTGAAGGATGCAACTGACCTTGGACACCAGGCCATTCAAAAAACATTGTGTAAACAAACATTATCAGAACCTACCATCCTTTGAAGCCTTAAGTAACCATCCCCCACTTATTAAGCTGGTATATAAACCTTTATCCCCAGGCGTTTTGGTGTGATGCTCCCTACAGAGTACTCCTGCATGCAGGAGTAATGAACTTTTCTCCTGTTAATCTGTCTGCTGTTAATTAACTTGCAGGCTCCCAGCCATCCAACTTCAGTTGGTAGAGAACAAGTTTTTCCTCCCAGCATGTGGAAGAACTGAGTATTGTTGCTTTCTAATTAAATTATACAGATGTCAAAGATTATCCTCTGGATGATAGTAATTCTTCAAAATTTATAAATATAAAAATATCTATCATATAGTATATGGAAAATTTTTTTATGGTTGTGTTTACAAGTGTTTTGTACGTGTGTACTCAATAATATGTATTCTTCGTTAATAGGAACATGGAGATGTTAATGCGTATGTACACAGGTGCACACATTCAAGCTTATGTATTTTGGTGATCAAGTCTCTGTACTTACTAAATGTTTTACTCTGCTTGGTTTGGGGTCATAAAAGATGTATATTGAATTTTCCCATTAGTTTGACATTACTCTTTGCAATTTTGACAGTTTGGTACTTTATATATTTTAAGGCTGTGTTAAGTTTATAAGTTGATGATTACTACATCTACTTGATGTATTTATTGCTCCTTTTATCATTATGTAGTGAGTCTTCTAACCCATGATAGTGTGCTTTGTATTGTTTTGTTTTACAATCTAATTGTTTTTAAAAATCAAATTGTGAAACATTAACATTTTTATACCAATTTTCATTTGGTTACCAATTTCTCAGTCATATCTTGTTCTGATATTTTATTTTAAATATTTTTATATATACATTCCTTTATGTTTATGGTTGCATTTTTTTTTAAATATATCTTTATTGATTTCAGAGAGAGGAAAGGAGAGAGAGAGAGAGAGAGAGAGAGAGAGAGAGAGAGAGAGAAACATCAATGATGAGAGTCATTGATCGAGCCCACAACCCGGGCATGTGCCCTGACCAGGAATCGAACCCTGATCACCTGGATCCTAGGTCGATGCTCAACCGCTGAACCACGCCCGACCAGGCATATGGCTGCATTTTTTAAATCTAATTTGTTAGTTTCTGTCTTTTAAGGTAAATACAGTTACATACATTTTCATTACCAGTCTAACTGTATGTATTTTTGCTGTCTTATTTTGTGATGTCTGTATACCAGCAGTCTATATTATTACTCTTTTCCTCTCTCTTCCTTATGGCTGTTGGACAAAAACATTTTCTATATTGTCTGTTCTCCATAAACTATTTGCTAGCTCTGAATTATATTTCTAATATTTTAGTAGTTACCTTTACACTAGTAGATGCATTCTTGGAAGTACTTAGCATAGTCCCATGATGTTTTGGAGTTTTATGTAAATGACTGCTGATTCTGGTCCATAATGTGTGAACCAAAGTTAGGACACCCTGTTGGAAGAGCTCATAAAGTAAGGCTTGCTGGGACTGAGCTGCAGTAAGCCCAGGCCATCTCAGTTCTCCCCCAAACTCAGGAAGGTTACTTGGCTTCAGGCTAAGGAGCACAGTGATGAGAGGAAACAGAGAAATGGTCGGGCTCCATGTGGCTACTGGATCGAGTACTCACATATCCAACCAAAGAAGCAGTTGGGTATATGGACCATTAGCAGAACCCAAAGGAAAACTGTGCAGCCTCTCTCTGTGATGATCCTCAGAGACAGACTGTGTTACAGGTGAGTATTTTCCCCAAGAATACAGGGCACACCACCTAAAATAGGGAACACCCATTTCAGACAAAATCCAAGTAACAGGCACTGCCTCCATGATTAGAAGGAAGTCAGCCTCCCTCACCCCTTTTCCTTACCCTTCCAAATCCAAAAGGACCTACTGTTGTTAGAGGAAATGGGAGAAAAAGATATCTCAGAGCCAGACCACAGCTAGCTCTTGCCCTTGCCTTCAAGCTACCAGAGCTACAGTTCTAGCCTGTGGTGGCAGGAAGGAGGAGTCCGATTTGGAAGACTAAAGTTTTAATCTGAGCTAGAATAACTTAATAAATGAAAGTGACTAGACAATTTTGGAATCAGATAGCAACTTGTTGTAGGGATGGGAAAGAAATGAGGAAGTGCCCTAACATAACTGACAGTAATGATTAGAAAAAACTAAAAATAAAAACAGTCCCATGTTATACCCAGCACACTGAGACTTCTTCCAAATCAGTAGCTTTGGTTAATCTGTAGTTCCTGCCACCTGTCCTCCTGAACACTCTGCCCAGAACCACGTGTCATATCTTCTTAGCTCAGAGTTACTGCCCTATGATATGTTTGGGGCTTCATAGGCCCAAAAACCAATACAGCAGGTGACCTGACGCAGGTCCTGGACATGGGGTTGATTCTGTCCTCACAATGCTAAACGCACAGCTTCCTGGAAATCAGTGTCCCAGGCAGCAGTTGTGGGAAAGGGGAGGGCAAGAAGGGACAGTTCCTATCCATGTCTGGATTTAGGGCACTATTACTCTCCTCTACCCACTCAAGCTTCTAAGGTACCTCTGTCTGCTTCCAGACCCAGAGTCTAGCAAGTCCACACTGCACTTCAGCTCACAACTTCTTGGTATTTCTGCTTTCTTTCCTGGTCTACCTAAAGGGCTCATTTTAAATTTTCACATAATGTTTTTTAGGTTTTTTAACTATTTTATCTAGCTTTGATAGATACTCTGAGCAGATGGGGCCCCAAAATATGAACTTACATTACCACATTGGCCAGAAGTCAAACGCATTTTTTATAAACTCTTAACTGTTATCTTTTCCCTCCGCCTTCCTCTGTAACATTAGTGTTTCTAGCCTAGATCAGTGGCTGGCAGAGAGACGGTGCTGAGCAAATAGCGCCTGGGTGAGTGAGCACATGACTGCGGGAAAAGGGCTCCAGTAATCAGAATAACGAAACTGAGAACACATATAATGCATTTAGAATAGTGTCTGAAGCATGGTATATGCTTAGAAAATATGAGCTATATATTTTTAAATACATTTTTATTGATTTTAGAGAGAGAGGAAGAGGGAAAGAGAGAGAAGCATCAATGAGAGAGAGAAACATCAATCAGCTGCCTCCTGCATGCCCGCCACTGGGGATCAAGCTGGCAACCAAGGTATGTGCCCTGACCGGGAATCAAACTGGCAACCTCTCAGTGCACGGGACAATGCTCGACCAGCTGAGCCACACTGGCCAGGGTTAGCTATATCTTTTTAAGCTAATAATATCGGAGCTTAGATTGATCAAAGAAAAATTATTTATCAAATTTAACTTCAACATCGCAGCCAATGTGTAGTGCAGTGAAACAAATGAAAGTAGATAATGTGTTTTTGTTGTTTTAAATCAGAACCTAATCTGACACTTCCTAATGAAAGCACTAATTAAAATTAATCAAAGGCACCATACTGGCACTGCTGCTCTTTGACCCGTTAGCCACCTAGGCATGGATAAGCTTCCACTCTCCAAAGTTATGACATGATGTAAAAACAAGTATCACCTTTTCTGTTCCTTAAGCTATGAGTATAATATTCTGGAGTCAACAAAGGAAACTGTGGTAACCTGAAGGGTAACATAAGGTATTGAGGAGTACAGGGAAATCAAAATGAGGGCTTGAAAATGAATCCACCTTTATGTTCCAAATGTTTATTACTATATGCCACTTCCCTCTTTGTTTTAATGTGCTAGATCCCACCACAGCTGAAAATTAATTTTCTCTGCTCCCTAAATGAATTACACGTAACTGTTTCTATAAATGACTACAGACATGAAAGTCATTTTCACTTAATAACTAACTATTAATCTCATATTTCTTGGTGTCACTTTAGTATGAAATGCAAACGAAAATTATGCTAAACATTGCAAATTTATCGCAAATACCAGCCCTTGATTTATATTATTATAGATGGCTTATCACCAGAAGCAATCTAAACAAAACTCCATCAGATAGATGTTACAATTTGTATTTATTTCTCCCAGCAATAAATGGTTCTTCAATTTCAGAACTATCATTAATTTCTTACAGACGCAAATCTTTGTTTCTTATTTTAATCTACAATAATTTCTCTACATCTTCGGAAGATTAGCTTTTATATAAAATATTCAAATAGCAATTATAAATGATACTTTGTTTTCCCTGGGCAATCTCTTAGCTATTATGCATAAACTATTTAAAAGGAATGGGTGATCTATATTGATCAGGGATGTAATGGGCTAATCACGTGGCCCTCCTTTCTTTTAAGTGATGTCGTCATGACAACAAATCAAATCAAAACCTTTTCCATGTTTAGGACTATCTTTAAATTGTTTTGCCTACTTCCTTAATCCTCTATTTTTAAGTTTTGTTTCAGAAGCTCTGGTAAGACCTATGTCACCACATTGACCTTAAACAAGAGGAAGCTAAAACTATTTTTCCTTCACTTATTTTTTATAGCCATCTCAGAGCAGACACACTCGTGAATCTTCACCTGACCACACGCACACACACACACACACACAGGTACACGCACACACACAGACACACGCACACACGCACACAGGCACAGGCACACAGGCACACGCATACACACACGCGCATGCACACAGGCACACGCACAAACACAGGTGCACACACAGGCACAAGCACACACGCACACACACACACAGGAGGCGCACAGCTCTGACTGCGCTCCAGGGTCAGACTGCACGTGTCCTCCTGCTGTTACTCTGTCCTCAGCTGAACCCGGCCTCCCACACCCAGGGTCCAGGAGTGACCAAAGCTCTGCTGAAATCATCCTGATTTCCATGCAAGTTCTCCACCATTCAAAAGCTTCCAGCCCTGTCTCGTCTAAAAATCAGAAGCTATAATAATACAGTCTTCTCAATTCCCACCTGACGAGCCTGGCGCTGTTTGCCAGATCCATCCAGCTAAGGGCTCCTGGGCCTCAGTCATTCATCACTGTTTTGTCTTCACCGGTCATCTCCTTACCTTATGATAGGAGGCTGCTTATGAATAATGTTATTGATTCTACATAGAAAGACAGTGGTTGATTTAGGGCTTGTGTTTTCTCTCTAAAAAATATCTTAGTACTAATATATGTTCGACATCAAGTCATGGATAGTGACAGCAATAGCTCAAAAATAATGGAATTCACATGCTTTGAAGATACTGTGATGTAGAATTCATGAATTCACTCCACAAAATTTCCTTGAGCATCTACACTGTATCAGCAATTGTGTCAAGGGCCTGTAATACAGTCAGACGGGAACTCTCCTGGAAACTAATGAAACCTGAACTTCAGGGCCTCTAGCATGGGCTGCTTCCAACCCTGGCAGAAGTTAAGCAATATTTTCAAGTTAGTATATGTTTTTGTAAATTTTGCAAATATAAGATATATTTGTAATATTTAAGAGAGCCTCCCAGATTTTATGTGTCAGGCTCCATAAAAACTGGAATTTACCCTTGATGTCCAAGGAAAAGTTGCACAACTATTCCATAGGATAGGTGTTACATGGGTCATTAATTTACTAACTGGAAAATACACATGGCACCGAAGTGTACCCAATAAATCTCTGCTATAAAGCCTTACTCAAAAGAACTTGCTAAATTAAAGTCACTTCTACCTGTCATGTCCGAGTCAGATAAACTTCCTTCCAATAACTTGGAAGTCTTTTGTTAAATATTTCTTGTACAGGTTAAAAGAGTTCAGCCTTCTCTCATCAAAGATAATCAGTCTTACTATTCAACATCCTTTTGTTTATCAAAATTAAATGAAGGTCAGTACTAAGGTACTTAAGTGATATATTACTTAGACTGGGGATACGGGGTGAAAGGAAATAGAGAAGATTGATAATATCTTCAATTACTGTATGATGCCACCTTCCAAAAGTCAGAAGTCTAAAACAAAGGTGAGCTAAGTTTCAGGTACAGAATTTACAATATTTTTTTTTTCCATTGAAAACCTATCTGAATAAGTTATGAGGAAAGCTACTGTCTCCCTCCTTGAAAACATTAAAACAAAGAGCAGATTCTCTAATCTTCCCCAGGATCGTTATTCCAATGACAATCCATTCTCCAGTAGTTTTTTTTTTTCCTTTTCAAATCTACATTTTTAAAAACTAATAATAGTTTTACACAGTAAGGGAATCTGCCAGATCAATGGTTCTCAAAGTGTCATCTCTGGAGCAGCAGCATCAGCATTATCTGGGAACTTGCTAGAAATGCTGAATCAGAAACTCAGAGGTGGAGGCCAGCCATCTGTGTTTTAACCAGCCCTCTAGGTGATTCTTAAGCATACTAAAATTTAAGAATTGCCACCCAGAGATCTACTGAAGATCTACCCAGCCAGTAATACACACACTGTCCTCCAGTGGTCATAAGAGAACTAGCTGACTTCTACCAATTTAAAATGTTTATTTTACTCTAAAAATGCCAAAAGCCAGACCCGGTTTTGCCGACAGTGGTAAATCACCTTGTTGTACAATTTACAGTCATGAAATAGACATTTTATTGACATGTGTCCAGAATCCATCTGTAGTTATAGCTTAAAGGACCCACTGATTCTCCAACAGTGACAAGGATCTCATTATTTGGGGAGCCTGACAAATACCAAAGGTGGAGAACCATTGCTTAGTTTGTCTATCCCATGTCAGAGTCCCAGGAACCTGGCTCAAAAGATCATTAGAGGAATAATGAAACTGGTAACTTCTCACATCAAGTTCCTGGTTTACTGGACTATAAACGAGATAAAATGTTGAGTTAAGGAGAAAGCAGTATGTCAAAAAGACTATTCCAAGGAAACCACACTGTAAAAACAGTACACACACAAAAAAAAGACAAATGTATTCACTCAGGTTTCAAAACAGAAGTAATAGCATGAGAAGCTCTGCACAACTGAAGTTATGTGCAAAATTCAGCTTTTGATAAAAGGCTGTATTAAGTAGGTAAACATAACATGTAATCATCCGACGATCATTCAGGAAGTCCCTTCAATTCTCATGGCTAAGCAAACAGCATGACCCCTCTACTGCCTCCAAGATTTATATAATTTCTTTATAAATATAATTCTGCAAATATTGTTTCCTGGGGACAAGGACCATCTTTTAGTCATTATATCCACAGTATTCTGCACAGTATCTGACACACAGCCGGTGCTTAATAAATATATGATGAATCAAGTATTTGCTCTCGATCATCCAATATAGGATGACATAAGTTTCGTGGACCACCATGGGCGCAGGGACATTGCATGGCCGCCCTAGTCAGTTCAGGTGATAAAGGACCTTTCCTCAAACAGAGTGGTTCTTGGGCTTCAAAGAAATCATCAGGAAGGGCACCAAAGAGTGGCTGGGAGAGGGTGCCTTTATTGGCCCCCACCTCCATAATTTCCGCCAGATTCCCCCAAACGATCCCAAATAAATACGTATAAGCAAACCAAAGCAGTTCTAGGATAAACAGCTTGTCTTCCTTCCCAAACTCGCTGCCATCCTAAACCTCCATCTATATAAGCTCCAGGCCACCACAGTCTGACATAAATGCATTCGGTCACTTTAACACTCAGAGAAGACAAAATAAAATGATGACGGTAAAAGCATTCTGTCTGTCGAAAAAGCTCCTTAAATATTTTCTCTCCTCCTGCTTCTGTTTCTGGCCACTTTCAGGTCACATCAGGTTTCAACCAGTCACTCAGCTTTGGCATGGACCTCAGGACATGTGCCAATTAACTCAACTGTTTTCTGCCTCTGCTCCTATCTGGTCAGCCCTCCAAGAACCTCTGAACCAGCCAGCTGCCAGGATGAATGTCCTGACCAAGCAACGGCCCCCACAGTCTGCCCTGCCAGGCACAGAGGGGAAGCTCCTCCCAGGCCACTCGCTGGCCTTCCACACTTTGAGGGATGACAGAGGAGGAGAGAGGAGCCTTGGCACAGAGTTTTCAATCAGGTCCAAACACAGCCTCTTCTCTGTGGCCACCTCAGGACTAGCGTGAAAGGGAATAATGACTGTAACCTGGGTGACACTAAAAATCTGTGCAACCAAATTCAAAAACTATGGTCCCCACTAAATGTAATAACTATATTATAAATAAGCATAAAAAGACTAGAAACACTCGAAAACATGCTAACAATAGTTTCTCTGGCTTGTAGAAAACAAGTCTTTTTGTTTGTTTGCTTATACTTTATTTCACAGATTATCTACGGTAAGAGTGCATAATTATATAATTTGAAAAATTATCATTTACAAATAATACATGAAGTTGTCTTGAGTTCAGTTTTTAATTAAATAAGGATGAGTTAGACTGGCTGTGGAAATTTTTTATCTGCTTTAAAATGGTTAAAAACAAAAAAATAAAAATAAGTTGATAAGATAGAAATATCTTTTTCAAAAATAATCTCCATATTGCTTAATAATATATGTGATTTGCCCTAGATGAACATGCACTTTTTAATCTGCTTACACTGTTGTCTTCACTCTAAGAAGTTCAGAGTTGCTCAGTAATAATTGACCCAGTCACTGTAATATTGAGACATTGGCAGGACTGACCACTGAAAATCAAATTTCAATAGTCACTAAAGGCGTGGATCACTAAAGACCTGTGAAAAAGGTGGGGAATGTGCTAGCACTGTCCTTGGTACTGAACATACCTGATCACCGAACTAACAGAAGGATCCAGAACACAGGTTTAATGTCTCTTCAAGGGAAACTCCCTAAACAGCTAGCTCCTCTGTACTTCTGTTCTCCTATTCTTTACAGTGGAAACATTTTTCAACCAGATATGCCTGATTCTATGCCCAATGTCTTAGAAGTATTAGCAAAAAGAAAAAGAAAGGAATGGAGAGGGAGCAAGGGAAGGAGGGGAGAGAGTCGATGTACCTGATGCCTGATTTATATATGTACACGAACTGAGTACGTATATATGTATATATATGTGTATTTCCACGTGTATGCATGTGTATCAATTAAATGCATCAGCTATAAATAGATTTGTAATTCTGTTCATTTTTTTAAACCAGGGTCAGAGAATCAAGAGTCCACTCAAAGGCTAATTTCAACGTGCAAACTCGGATTCCTGTCCACCTCTCTCTCACAGAGTAACTGCTAAGCAAAAAAAAATACTGGTATTGTAATTTATTTCCTTCTGAACCTTTCTTGTACAATTCTTACCCGCACTGATCACTTTTTTCTGACTTCCTATTTCACTTAGGGCCTAACTCACACTACCTAGCAGTCAATTATATACTATTTCTGGTTTTTCTTGCTCTCTATTATTTTCCATATTTTAATGTTCTCTTTCCTACAACAATACATAGTCTTTGAGGACCAGGGCCACATTATACTATCTTCCTTCATGCACAACTCCTAGACATCTACCTAGGTAGTGAGTCAACTGTTACATGAGCCTTATAACTGCCCCCTCCTAATGTCCCTCAGTGGTGCATTGCTTCTCCCACCCCTACCTCATGTGCAACACTGGGCTTTGTGTGTCAGCAATGGGCACTGGTTTGTCTGTTCATGACCCTGTAAACACTTCAAGGGCAGAGAAGGTGCTCTTTTCATCTCTGCAGCCTCCTCTGGGTTTCACAGTGTAACCTGTACATTATAGGTACTCGATATATATTGACTGGCTTAAATAGATTAAGGATGGACTTCTGATGTGTCCCAAGTCAGCTATGTACAAGCAGAGTTTGCTAGGTCCAAAGGGAGGTCAGAAGATTCACCATCCTCCTTTTAAACATTAATCACACAATTCAAAAGGCCACACAGTTTAGTAGAAAAAGCACAAATGTTGAAGTCTGACAGTCCTGGTTGAAATCAGAGCTGCCACCACTTTCTTTTTTGATGTTTCTATTTTCAAATGTTCATTTTAGCAGCAAAAGTCCTTTCTTGATCTTGAAGTTTGTAATTACCCAAGCAACATATGATTTACAGATTTAAACAACATGAGAGATTACTGAAAACAAACTTGAAAATACTGTCCTACTTCTCTTTCCCCCTGCTCAGCTACATCACATAACCACTGTCAGCCATCTAATGAGCTCAGCCCTGGTTCTCTTTATCTGCATTTGTGTGTGTGCGCACGCACGTATGCACACTTTTTCTTTTGTATTTTTCACATAAATAGGTCCATATTCTATACATATTGCCTTGTTACACTTTTTCGCTTAACTTTTATCTCATTCAATATTCAACGTTAATTTTTGTGGTTTATCTGGCGTTTTAATAGCACTAATACTTTGTAGTTATGTGCCTTTGAGAATGACAATAAATGCTCTGGGCCTCAGTTTCCTCATTAGTAAACTGGAAATAGTATCTACTCCAAAGAGTTGAGATAAAGATTAAATAATGTATGCAAATCTAAAGGTCTGGGGCTGAATAAAATATAGCCGTTGTTGTTGTTACTGTTATTAACTTTGAACCACAGAAATTAGGCTGGGAAGTTCCCAGTTTCCTGTCAGGGCTGATCCTTCGTGGGGTTTTAAAGAAGCAACAACAGTAAACCAGAAGCTCCAGTACCCTCAAGGCTGTATTCAGTGCGTTCAGGAGGACTTCCTTCCCTCCCTTAGGAAATACGGGAAGTCACTGGGCGTTCGTGGGAACTTGGACTTGCTCATGGTACCTCTGGTCCCATAGGGCTACAAAAGTGAAAGGGTAAGGAGAACTATCCCGCTCCTAATTGCCTCCCAGGGAAACAGCAGTGTGAGTTCACCTTTTCATTAACCAGAGCCAAATCTACAAAGACCTGCTCACAGCAGTAGCCGCCTGACATTAAACTGTGACAAAAACAATACCCAGTGGCAGCTCCAGTCTACAACTGTTCTTCCTTCCACATCTGCTTTCCTGCTCCAAGAAGCTGTGCACTGCATGCCTAACAACTCTGTATTTAAGACAGCATCTCAATACATACATTTTAAATAAGACCTGAATTGCTGATCAAAACTGTTTGAAGTTTTCCAGATGCAAGTACATTTCTCTACAACACTTCTAAAAATAAGGGGGAGAGAAGCCCAACCCCTGTCAAAGTTAATTAGATTCATACAAAAAGCTTAACAGTCCCATGCAGTGTTTTTACTCTATTACATATAAATGTACAATAATTCTATGAACACTGGGTTTAATTGCTCATAATATTTTAATTAAGGTTATGCTTTGTATAAATATCAACTCATCATTTACCAAGACTACAGTCCTATTCAAATGATGAAATCAATCTGACAGCACATTCATGGAAAAGAGAGCCTTTTAAGAGTGTTGCTCTTATGTGGTCTGGAATACTAATGGAGGTTAATTGTCCAAACAAGCCTAGAGCAGACTTCAAAATTATATTCACACTTTAGTGATAGAACAACGTAACCACATTTGTATGTGACCTGCTGACCTAATACCATGAATAACATAATGGCTATTCTAAGTGTCCATGTCTGCTTCCTAAAAACCAGGGCTCCTTTTTAATATTTATATTGTGCCACTGCCCTTTAAACAGACACCCTTTAACTACTGTATTTGCGATTCAGATGATCAGATAATTAGATGTAAGATTAGATGCGCCAGAAGAGATGGCTGCCTCAATTAATCTTACAGCCTGTGTCTCTGAGAGTCACTACTTGGTGTGTAACAGAAAATATCAAATTAAGTTTTCAGCAGCAGGGCAATTTCAAGTCTGCAGTCATTTTAAATCCATCTGAGGCAAGGATATAATTTATTACTGTATTCGGAATTCATGTCCTCTTTTTCCAAAACACCAATTTTAATTAGAGTACAGAAACCCGAAAGAGTAGGAATGGGGGGAAAAATGCCTCTTAGTGTTCCACAGGGATCACTACCTACTCCTTCTATAGGCAATACCTGTTGTGAAGTCCACGGTCACCCTGAGTAAATAGTGAAAGATTCAATACAGCGAGCCTTTCCCTATCGAGTGGACCTCACCAGCCTTGGAAAGAGCCATGAGGCGTCTCCCATTGGCAGATACCCAGGTTGTGTTTCTTCCCTTTGCTACTGGTTTTCATAGTTAAATTTCACAAATCATTTTGTCCTCTAAAATGATCTAGTGGTTTGTCTCATCAAATACAAGAAGATGCAAAAAAAATATCCTATTGCCAACTATCTGTACTTTTTATAAATAGAATAGAGTTTTGAACAGAATAGAAACAAGGCATAAAAATAGACCTAAAAACTAGAAAACAGATGGCAACAAAAGATATCAGTATTTATCTCTGGGTGCTATTAAGAGGGAAGTGCAAAATAACAAGCCCATTAGTTTCTTTTAAGAGTTTTTAAGTAAAGTAAATTCTTAGAGCTTCCACTGAAGTGACAGAGCCTTTCAAGAGAGGGGTGTGTGGGTGGTGCGTCAGTTTTCCAGTTCACAAATCCCCGATGTGAAATCGAAGCTTGAATCCGATGTTAGGACTTCACCACAACAAATCCAAACCTGAAATCATCTGAAGGCTTCACTTCACCTGGGATTGCTGTATTTGAAAGCTGGAGTTAATTAATTTAAAAAGTCACTCCACATTCATTCAACAAATATTTATAAAATACAGGAAAGCTTTCAAAAAGCAGCAGCTGCAAAATAATTCACAGGGGAAAGAAATCTCCATAAATAACAAGAGGGCAGGAATAGCTTGTCATAAACTTATTTAATATTCCTCTGATCTCTGAATTCGAGGGTGACAGCACATGGAGACATGCTAACGTCTTCCAGGATAACCAAAAGAGAAATCTGTTAACAGCAACCTGGATCCAGAACCGATGAGCTTGACCCCATTTATCGCTTGGTGCCCCACTACAACAGAGCACACTTTGCATATGCACTTCTAAGCCTAGCTTCTGCGGGACAGAGACCACAGCCCGTCATTTTTCTCTTTGGCATTCGCACAGCAGGTACATTATCTTTAACCGTGTGCTAATATTTCACACATATAGATAGATCTTGCTCCCCAAACTAGACAGCGATCATTTAAAGGGCAAGGAGGGTATCTTTGCATGTTTTTATTTCCCTTCACTACTTTGGGTTGTGCAGAGCCAGCACAAAGCAGAGGCTTATGCAAGGGATAGAAGGAAGGATGGGCAGGAAGAAAAGCAGCCAGAAGAAAAACAAGCTTTGGATCCCAGACTTGCTTATCAGTATCCTTTCCTTCTCTCCGGTGCTTGTCAATGGCCTCGAGATTCTACCAGTCATCCTCCTTGGTTCTCTCTGAAGTCTCCCTCTTCGCTGACTTGGGTCCCTCTGCAGAGTTTCTTCCTCGTGGCTCCATCCCTTCATTTCCTCAGTCTCTTAGCCAGGACAAGCAGTCATGCCCCGAGCTGCCTAACTGGCCTCCTTTGTCTTCTCTCTTGCCCCAAGGTTATCTCCTAGAGCTCGAAAGGTGCTCGTTCCTTCTCAAAAGTCTTCGCTGGCTTTTAGAAAACATCGCACATTACACGTGAGCTTCTCTGTACCACTTACTGTTCTCTGTGCCTGGGAGGCCCCCCTACTGACTACACACCTCCGTCGGTCAAAAGCTCCATCTCCCCTTCAAGGCCCAGCCCAAATGCCATCCCTCCGGGAAAGCCTTGTATGTTCTCATGTAGCCCAAACTCATGTCTGCCAGCTCTCGCTCTGGTTGAAATGTCTGTGCACCTCTCAGGTGGCCCCCACCTGGGGATACTGCAATCTTTTTAAAAAACGCGCCATACTTTGTTAAACTACATATCCCATGCCTTTTCCCACAGTAGTTGCTCAGTAAACACTTGCTTAATGATGCCGTGTAATGATGACACACTCCACAACAACAATCGCAACAACGAGCAGGGAATCATAATTTCAGAATTGGTTCTGGGAGTCTATTGATTTTACCATTCTATCTGAAGGACCATAAATATCTCAGTCATTTAAAAGT
Source organism: Miniopterus schreibersii (assembly GCF_964146895.1). NCBI lineage: Eukaryota > Metazoa > Chordata > Mammalia > Chiroptera > Miniopteridae > Miniopterus > Miniopterus schreibersii. Next base: position 25,297,181 of record NC_138106.1, on the reverse strand, counting down.
CTATTGTTATTTAATACTCTTCGAAAATGGTAACTCAAAATGTTTTAAAGTGAAAATACATATGTTTATATTCTATACATATTTCTCAGCCACCAAACCAAAATATTTCCACAAGCACATCACTTTTCTTTGTCTTTTACTCACAGTGTGTTTGGCCCGTCTAGACATCTCCTTCTGTGCTTCTGTATTTTGATGTGCATTAGCACTGCCACTCTTCCAAAAGTCCCTGAGATGACATTTTTTGGCCTAGGAGTGATTCTTTGCTGTTCCTCTTATTTTCTAACAAGTCCTGAAAATTCTTTGTAGCCACGGCAGTGGCTTCTCACATAGCCTTTGCTGACAGCTCTCTGAAGACTGTTTCGGTAATGCATTCAGGGGCCAGGTGTGCCTACAACTCCTCCACTCCTCTTTCAGGCCTGCCCTGTCTCTCGTGTTACCCTTTCCAATGTTTAACAATCCTACCAGAATGTTATTCCTTACAGCCAACCTAAATTTCTCACACTGCAGTTTAAGGACCTCTCCTCTCCTTTTCTAACCTTGACGGATGTGGAACATGGTAATTTTCCCCTGTTTAATTCTGGAGAAAAGCCTTCAAGGTATGTCCCAAGAAGCTCTTTTGATATTATTTTGTTTTTCTCTCAGACAATATTGCCTTTTTAATTATTTATCCACCAGAAAGAGTGAGAATGTCATATTTCGTCTCTGCCAATGACATCCTATTTCTTTGATCCTGTCTGCACAGTTATCTTGTTTGAGATAATGGCTCCTATTTTAAAAGTCTATGAAGGATTGAAAGATTCAGCTTTAAGTTTGGTGATCTGTGGCTGCTAATCCAACCTCCACACAACATGGTAGTGCAGCCAACTCCCCTTAAGACATGCATGACCTTAATGAACGAATGGAGAAATCCACAAAAGTTGATTAGCTTACAGGATTTACATATATTAGCAGCACACTTAAAGTGTCTGATTCATACTGTGTTCTCACATACAAAGCCCTAATAAAGTATTCGCTCACCTGAATCTAGAGGTTCTGCCCAGACAACCCTAGACACTGTACCCCATGAAATATACACAAAAGACAGGAAAAGGGTGAGAGAGAATGCACTCAGAAAAGCCCCTGGAAAGTATGGTGGAGGGTCTATAGCTGAGTCTGGAGGCCTTCTTGCCTTCTGTGCCACAAACAGGACAAAAGGCCCATTTTAGAAGAGTGGACTGCTCAAATCACTTTCCTCAATGTGAGAAACAAGGAAAAGTTAACTAGAACTGGGATTTTTCTCAACGCATTATTTAAAATATAGTGAGAAGGAACTTTGCTGATAACGTAAATTAAAAATTAAACAAACAAACAAATAAAAATCCTTATGGGGCAGCCTAAGATCTACTTACAGCTCCAGAGATACATTAGAATGGAATACATGCTTTATTCCCTTTTTGTGTCTTGATCACAGTAGCCCTTAAAAGTGAGATCCTATAATCGTCCATCCATCTTCTCAATAAAGAACAATGCCAGTTTGATAGAATAAGCTCCTGAAAAATAACCCGATTTATCTTCTCCACCTAAGCAAAGAGATTGCTCCCTAATTTAATGTTGTCCTCACATATTAAACTGTTCCCTCACCCCATCTGAAATGTCCATTCAAGGTAGAGCCCTGATATTCACATCAGCATCTCACATATTCCACCTGATTGGCACTTAAGCCAAAAATACTCACTGAACACTTAAAAACCTAATTTCTTTCCATTTTAAACCTACTCAGACATGTAAGAAACTTCTGTACATTTTTGTATCTTCATAACAAAACCCCGACACATCGCTTGTCACTTCATAAAAACACTAAGAGATTAAAATAAAAGATTTCATGATATCTCGGAAGTTAATAAAGCAAAGGGCATCTCAATGAAGTAATTATTTTCTATTTACTTACACATGGCTATTTATGAGATATGTCTGGAAGAAACTACACACACACATGCGCGAACACACATATATTTTATTTCCATTTAGGTACCGGTGTTATGGATGTTATATAATAAGAAAGTCAACCATCTGGGGCAATCTAATATATTGCTGGTAGCATTTTAGGGGTGTACTTTTACAGAAGGACAACAATTTGAATTACACACACACACACACACACACACACACACACACACATCCAGAGCCCCACATATTTGACTCAGTAATTCCACTATCAGGAATTATCTTTATTCTCAAGACATTACGGTACTTCCACTCGAAGACTGAGGGGCAAAGATGTTCATCTTGAGATTCAATTCCCTCTAGATACTGTTCTTCTCTCTTTCCAGTCCGAATATCATTTTATTTTAATGGTAACTGTAACCTCTTAGCAATCACTGAGCGCTCACTGTGTGCCAGGCACTGTTCTATCTCAGGTGACGCACCACTCAACTCCCACGGCCAGTGTCGCCCAGTCTTAGAGCCGGGAACACCGCGGAGCCCAGCCAAGTCGTGTGCCTCACGCAGGTCGCGCAGCAGTAAGTGGCGAGGCCGCGAGCTGACCCAGCGCCGTCTAATCCGCAGTCGTGACTTTAACCCCCGTTCTCTGCTGCTCCTCCTGAATAGGATGTGAAACGACAAGCTTGAATCTGCTCTAAGAGATTACCTAAAATATTAACAGGAAAGTTCTAGCAGCATGATTTATTATCATGTTTGGGAGGAGGAGACCAGGGAAGTTTTTGAAAACAATTTGAACGGCTTCTGCAATCAGGCAGCGTTTCATCTTCTCATGGGGCGGGCACGCCAAAGGGCCCTCCCTGCTCTGTCACTCTAATTTTCACTCTTTGGAATGACAGAAGTTTTATGTAAATGATGGCAATTCACAAGCCTCTGCTTCTTCAATTCTTGTTCTATGTAATCTTTGTAAATAAGTAAGGATGGTTACTATGGCAGATTATAAAATATGATTACTATTCAGATGCCATTTTGGGCAGAGGTTGGGGAAGCAAAAAAGGAGGAAGGGCATTCTCAAGAGATCATACTCTTTTGAACATATTTTCTGCCAGGGAAAACACACTGGCACCCAAAGGAATATGGGAAACTTTACACTACATTTAAGCACGAGCACATTTTCTCCTTCTTAATTTAAAAAAGGAAAAGAACAGCATTAAAATGCACATACAGATAAACAGGCCATTTATTTACTTCTACTAATTAACATCTCTTGAGATCCCCAGGTCTCTTAACATCTCTAGGGCCCCTCTCAAAGGATGTTCTCATGGCAGGAGAACCAGCAATTCAAAAACTTGCTGAGTCCAGAGGGAGAAATGTCAGAAGAAAAGTCACCCTAAAAACAAACATGTTAATTAAAAACCCGAGATAAACACCAACATCTTCCACCTCAACCTACTCCCCCGGGAGGCCGGGGAAAAGTCTTTCTAGTTAACACTTTTAAAAGGCCAAATTATGAATTCTCCAGAAACAGTTAACATTTGCTCCACACGGTCATTACTTCCAAGAAAGGCAACTCATAAAACGAGAGCTGAAAAGCGGTAATTGAAATCTCTAATTGCTCTGATTTAAAATATATGAGACTCAGTGCGTTTAACCCCAAACATGGTCTGGAAATTCCCTTGGCTGTTTATACTAGTTTCAACAGGAATAAACTAAGACAGGTGGGAGGCCTCCAAGAGGGTATGATCAAAACTGGGAGAAGACCAGTAAGGACCAGGAGGGGAGACTAGATGTGGCAATATTTGATTACCCACCAAAACACAGTCTTAGTGGAAATACGATACTCAGTGATTGAGAATTGAAAGTGATGGGGGTTCAGTACACATGACCTCAAAATATGGCACATTGGCATACTGAAGATTTTAAGCTGAAGGAGTTTAAGGAAACAGCAGAAGCAAGAAAGGTCTCTCTAATCTCTTCCCTCACCTTCCCTTCTCCCTGAAGCAGGTCATGAGACCTCCTGTGAGAGGTGCCCTCCCCATACCCAGAGGAAAGGGGGATCTTTATCTCCAAGACTGAAGAACATGCTCAAAACAATCTGAAAGAACAGGCCTTCCTAAGTGTCCCCAGTTTACTATGCTTACCTTGTACTCTCTGCCCTATCATATATTTCCACTACTGTCCATTCTTCAAAAAAGCTAGCATAAAAACAAAGGTTTAACCATTTCTTTGGATCTTCATTTCCTTATGAAGGCTCCCATACCAAATAAAACTGATATTAAGTAAATTTGTACACTTTTCTCTTGTTAATCTTTGTCAGTATAATTTTTAGACCCACTCAAGGACCCTAAGAGAGTCTAGGAAAACTTTTCCCTCCCCTATAAAAAAGCATGGAGAAGGACAGGGGAGGAAAAGGAGGGGAGGGGAGGGGTTTATGAAGTACAGGGGGAAATGATGGTGGAAGGAAAATTAAAGTTGAACAAATTAATTCAAAGAAAAATATTTTTATGGTACCATTCTGGATTTCTTCTTATGTTTTCTTATATGTATATTTTAAATGTAGAAGCACCATTATAAGTTTAGTATAATGTGAAGGCATGATCTTGGGAGGCAGACAACCCTGGGACCAGGTCCAGCCTCCGTCACTGAGTAGTTATGAGAACTTGACAAGTTACTGATCTGTAACATGTTGATATAAGAGTAATCAAATGGTTACCATTTTGCCATAAATCTAATTCATATACACATCTATAACAAAAATATAACAGTAAGTTATCTAAAATTTTATCTCATAAAATAATTTTTCACCTCACATCATATAAAAGCAGTTTCCATGTTGCTAAGACTTCATAAGCATAACTTTCAATGCCGCAAAAATTCTGTGAAGTGAATAAATCGTGTCCTATAGGGTTGTTTTCAGTTTCTCCTTTTTATAAACACAGCAGTTATGAACATCTTCATGTTGATGAGAAGAGCTTCTCGGTGAAGAAATCCTAACTCAGCAGAGGGCATGAGTCCTTCCTTCTCTTTTAACAAGAAAAAGAATAAGAAATCTAGTTTAGCTGTTACTAATCAAGAGCACAATTGATTCACTGGTTACTGATATTATTAATTACCATGATCTGAAACCATTGTTTCAGTTCATGTTCACATCATTTTGTCACTTTTTCATTGGCTCCTATGCTCTTAATGTTATTTTGAGTGATTTCCAGATTCCAGATCAATAGTTAACTGATGAATCTTCTAGCACTCTCACCGTTGCTTCACAGATAAACATGCTTTCACACACATAGTATGGATGGAGTTTCTCTAGAGTGCTATTTTCCACCCCTATCTCCAATCAATGTGAAGTGAAAAATTGCAGCCCAGTGTTTTCAGGCAAAATTCAACTATGAGATGTTTGTTCATGGCATCCTGTATATTTTTTTAAATATATTTTTATTTATTTCAGAGAGAGGAAGGGAGAGGGAGAGCGAGATAGAAACATCAATGATGAGAGAGAGTCATTGACTGGGCAGCCTGTGTATTATTTAATCGAGACCTTTATAACAACTTTTTTCCACTGCAGTCTGTGATAAATGCAATCAATCAGCAAATATACACAGATCGATCATTTAACTACTTTGAATTGTCTGGAACTTAGTTAAAATGCAATGAAAAATAAGAGCTATAATCAATCTAATTGGTAATACTGGAGGGAAATCAGCCCTGGATGGTGTAAGTAGGCAGGTGTGAAACATGATTCCCTATCCATTCTTTATTGTCTCTGCAGACTTGGTATATTATCTTTAAGTCAGAAGTTCACTTGCTATTTTTTAAGGAAATTATCATATTTCATACTAATATCTGCTGCTTCACATTACTAGTACTTATCTGCAAAGATTACATCTACTTCCTGTCAGATATAAATCTCATACTAATAGCTTCCTGGGCAAATAACATTGGGAGTGTATTACTCTGGGTTCAACCACAAACCTTTGAGAGGTCATGATCTGCAAAACAGGACTCAAAAAAAAAAAAAAAAGAACATAAAACCACCTTCTAAACTTATAAAATAGTTTTACCCATCCGCATTTTGTAAGGCATCTATTCTAAAGCACTTGAAGTTAGTAAAATAGAGAAGTATAAACCCATTTTACAGATGGAAGAATAAAATATAAAATGTGATTTAATATGCATTTGAGTCTTATTAAATTATAAACCAAAGCATTTCAGAATAGAATAAAATGTGAAACAATAACTCATTTTTGCAGACACCATGAATGAGGAAGATGAGTCAGAGTCCTACATATTCTTAATGACACAAAAATCTTGTCTTCTGGAAAGAACATGGTATAGTGGGAAACGTCCAGGACTTGGAATCAAAAATTTGCACGTGGACTCCATAATTTAACTCTGTGACTTGGTCAAGTTCACAGTTACTCTACCTCTCTGAAGGTTCCTTTGAAATGAAACTATATCTTTCTCATTGAGTTTTGTGATAATTAATAATACTTGTGAAAGCATTTCATCAATTATAAAGTAATCCATAGATTCTAATTATGAATCATGTTTCTTTGACTTTCTCCAAAAATCATTGGCATTTCCACTTTAGAAACCAATTTTTCTACATCTTGTCACTGTCCAGCTCTATATGCATTGTTCAAATATCACATGATTTTCCTTTGTTCCCAACTCCTGTGATATTATTTGGACATTAAGAGTGACCAGATTTGGAGTATTTTATAAAATGTATTGGGGTGACTAGTTAGTAAGATTATATAGGTTTCAAGTATACAATTCTATGTTACACCATCTGTATATTGCACTGCGTGCCCACAACCCAAAGTCAAATCATCTTCTGTCACCATATATTTAGAGGTTGAATCATGGATTCCTTCTATGGCCACGTTTCCTCAAACATTTTCAGAGGCACTGGGCATAGGGAGATAAAACAAAAACTCCACCTTTAAGGCAATTCTCCCATCTCATAAAGGTAGATATCTAAATAAACATGCATTTACCCAAATCTCTCATAATTAATAAATATGCAAGTGAGTACCATGGGTTCATAGAAAACAAAGCATTTCAACTTTGCCTAGAGGTCACAGGGTCTTCACAAACGACCCCTGAAGGATGAGCCCCTAATGTCCCCATGCATGAGGGTTGTGTTACACTATTTCAGAATGTTTAACAATTAGAAATAGTTTGTGAATTTACACAATCTCTTTCCTCTTAAAGGCTAAAGACCTTTACATTTAAGTCCCCTAAAAGCACACATTGTCACCTGCATCTAGGACCAACAGGAAAGAAGGAAACAGGCATTTGTACAGAGTTAAACATATCTCCCCACAAGGCAAAGTGACCTGTGCTACATAGCTTGGGCTTAAAATAGCATTAACATTCTAACCTGCAGGTTGTATGAACTTTGTAAATTTGTTTCAGTTACCATACTGAAGCTGAGTTTCCTCATCAGAAAAACAGGAGAGTAATGGTGAGGGTACTTGGTACATCATAAATTCTGGATAAATGTGTATCTTCCCCTGAAAGCCACCTGGGCTCACCTCTACCATAGCACTTACCACCATGTCCTGTAACTGCTGACTCCTTCCTTGACTGTGAGCAACTTGTGGACCAGCACCTGCTCCTTACTCATCTTTGCATTCTAGTGCCTGGTGTTAGGGGAGATACCATCAACACTGGGACAGAAATGAGATGGCTATTTCTAAAAGTAATGGATACTACTGTGGAAAATATGCAAACCAATATAGCAATACAATTGATGTTCATATGGAAACATTAAATTTATTTGGTTTTTTACTCAACAAGTATTTATTAGCAACTCCTGCATGCTAGGTACTTCTCCAAATGTTGGGGATATAGTGGTAAACACAATGGACAAAAAGTCCTGCACTCGTGGAGCTTACATTTTAATGCAGGAAATAGACAATAAATAACAGAAGCAAATAGACAGGACATGAGATCATTATGAGTGCTATGCAAGACATGGGATAAGGAAGGGGCTGAGGGAGGGTCAAGACCTTGGGGAGTTGGAAGTTTTACTGAGAAAGTGGCATCTGGGCAAAGACCTGAACGAGGTGAGAAAGTGAGCAATATGTGTAAGTATCTAGGGGAAATGCATTCTAGGTGGAAAGGACAGCAACTTCCAAATCCCGGAGGCAGAATTCCCTGCAAGGAGCCCAGTGTGACTAGAGTAGTCGAACACGGGAGAGATGAGTCCAGAGGAACAGGCTGCGGGGAGCCAGTGGGTGCTTTAGCACATGCAGCCTTGTGGGCCACAGTGAAGACGCCGGCTTTTATTCTTGGTGAGAGGGGAACCAAATGCAAACTGACATATTCTAACAGAATCGCTCTACTGAGAGGGCAGACAAAAGGCAGAACGACATAAATAAGGACGCCAGGTGACAGGCTCGCTGTATCAATAACCCGGCTAGGATATGATGATGGCGTGGCCCAGGCTGGGTACAGTGAAGGTGGGGTGCTCCACGAAGGGATACATTTTGACGGCAAAGCTCCCAGGTTTGCACATGGGGTGCAAAATAGACAGGAGTCGAGAACGAATACTTAGGCATTTTGAATGACAACTAATTTAATGAATGAAACACGAGTTATTTCAGGTTCTGAAAATTAAAAGGTAGGTGGTGACTTTTGAAGAATAAAGGATGACTACTGGCTAGGATCTAAATGAGCAAAACACGGCAATCACTACAAAGAAACAGCCCTTTGGCCACAGCCTGAAAAGCATGAAAGATACACAATGGAACATGCACAGTATTCAGTACCATTGGCGCCCCTGCCCCCTTAGAGAGGATTGTAAGAAGGTGCTCATCTCAGATGAAGACTAGTATCAAGGGTGGTAGGAGGGGCAATAAAAAGAGTCAGGGTGTGACTGCTAGAAATAATCCTAACAATCCAATAAATGGAAGCCCAGAGTTCCCTGTGGTGGCTGGACACAATGTCCCCCGGCAGTAAGGGCCAAAAGATGAAATAAGGTAATACAAAATGCCCTCATCCTTGGCATGGTGACCAGTGACTCTGGACTTTGGACGCAAAAGGGGTCTTGCAATGTTCTTAGGAGAATCTCAGGGAAGCTGGTATCCACACCAACCCCAAGCCAATAGCAGCATACAACATTCCAGAGGGGGAAAGTACAATTGAGTATAATTAAACATCAGAAGTCCCCATAAAGTGTGAGATTGATAAAATGAGAGAGAAAACCTAAAATGACAGTGTAACCATGGGAAAACAGTTAATTTTTCATTGAAAGAGGAAAGGAAACTGAAAAGAGTTGTAATCACATCAGAGTAACCTGCTCCTCTCTCAGCATTTAGTTACTCTTTGCCAATGGGAATGAGAGCATGCAGAGGCACAATGGATGTGAATGAAATAAATGACTGAAACGTTACATCACACACTCCACAGACCACCTAACAAAGGTGTATATTTCACTGTAACATAAATAGATGAAGAAAGATTATATTTCTTCCTTCCCCAAATGGAACACACACACACACACACACACACACAGGGTGTTGCAGTCTCCAGGACCTAAAATATACTAATTTTCAAATTTCTATAATCCAGTTCCCATAGCAACCATAACTCAGTCTTTTGAAGGACACACAGGAAGGATATTCTGGCTGGAAACAACAACATTCTTTGACCACAGAGAAAAATAAAAGCAAAGACAAATCATAGTAACCCAAGATGGCATTGTTTTAAAGGCCCCAAGTTTCTTCTCTTTGACAGTATTAATGCTAAAGTAGGCAGGGTATCTGCATGCTAAGGAAATCTTGAATTCCAAGGAGAGCTCCAGCATAGAGGGGCACTGCCTGGCCAGTGGCAGGGAGCCTCCCTGCTGTGCCAGTGATTGTCTATCGATCCCTTGCAGAGCAGGCCTCCTGTCCAGACCGGATAGGTCAGCAGTGAATTTGTATCAAGCATTGGCTATGCTCTTTTGGGCAATCCTATTTCCTAACAAATGCAGCACAGTGCATTTTCACAGCATCTTTCATCTCGTTCAGAATTCAAACGCACATCAACAGATCTAAATTTCCACACACTCCACTTCAAATTATTGCTAGAAAACCTTCACATAAGATTTGAGTCTCCCCTGATTTGCTCAGGAATAACTGAACTAAAGAATGTGAATGTCTCTTTCTACGATACCCCAAGCAGAATACTGGAAACTGCATACATTTTTTAGCATTCACAAACTGGCAATAAAAATGAAATAGACTACATCAGCTCTAAAGTTGCTAGAAGAACAGCATCACTTGTCAGACATGCTTTGGCCAGTCACAAACAACACTTTGGATTTCTTTATTAAGCCAAGAATGCACACAATTAAGTCTATTGAAAAGAGCATTTATTAAAGGAAAGTTAGAATTCAATCAAATTGGTTAAAAACACTCCCTTCTACAATTTCTTGACCCAAATGCATTGAGCTCTTTCTCTGGTGCTGTACTTTTTGTGTCTCTTCATTGGCTTTCCAGGGCCTGTCCCTTGCTCTGTCCTCTAAAATCTCTCCCTTTGGAAATGCAGTTTATTTTTATCATTTCACGGTGATCCTTCACAAATGAGCCACGTTCCAGAAATCTCTGTCATTTCAGCCCGGCGTCTCCTGCTCTTGAGTAAACTGGTTTGTTCTTCCAGCCCACTCCTTTCTCCATTCACATTACCAGTGCAGAGATCTCATCAACAGGTAACTGCCCAACACACCTCCCTGATTCTAGTTTCGCCCTTGCCCTCCCTGCACCCTAATCCATCCTACTTATGATCCTCACAGTCATTCCTCTCATACCCTGTTTTCATCTTTGTATTCTTTTAACAGGAGCTACAGGGGCATCCTTCTGCCCACTTCTGGCCTTAAAGAGAAGATGGAAGCTGAGAGTCGTTGTTGCCAGTATCACCTAACCTCTCAGAGGGACAGCACTCCCCACAATCCAGCCTAACCAAACTTCTGTCAGGTCCTGGACAGTACCAGACTCCAGACTCTTTCAAAAGCCCAAGGCTTCCACATATGCTGTCTCCTCTATTTAGGAAACTCCTCCCCTGTTCCCTTCCATGGCTAATCCCAACCTATCTTCCAGCTCTGTCTTGGTAACACTTTGCTCTTTTTGGCAGACACCCAACCTCTCATGTCCCCATGGTAATTCCAGCCCACAGCATATTGCTTGGCATACAGTAGGTGCTCAGAGGATATATCTGAATGAATGAAAGTTAGTTAGTTTTCTGCTATCTAGCTTCATGTTCTTTCCAATATACTCTTCTGCCTTTGAAAAAGAAAGTATTCAAATAAAAGTTTACCAATGGTCACACAGGGAATAGCTTGGTCATCATGACTACAAAATAACCAAACTTGCAGGAGGGTTCCCTCACTCAGGAGGGTCCCTAAACTGTGGTCTGACCTGCTGAAGAAGCTACTGAGCTGACCTCATATACTTCAGGCCAACACCATGCTTTGCCACTCACCCAGGGGTCCTACCACCCCTATCCCAGACCAATACTCTCCTGAGAGAGTCAGGGCCCCTCCCATTGCTGTACTTCCTCGTCAGCCAGAACACAAGGATGGAAGAGTTACGGCCATGCCCCCTTCACACACAGTCTTGGACTGCAGTTCCTTGAGAGTTTACTCAGCCCATGGCCCAGTGCCAGACACAGGATATACTGAGGGCAATGTGATCAATAATTGATGGGCTCTTTTAATTCTATGCCTAGGTTCTCTCCCTTGTGCTGGATCTTCCCTCACTAATATAAAATGCTTCTGACTCATCCATACTTTACAGTAACCACAAACACTCACTCAGCCCCATGTCTCTCTCTTACCACTGGCCCAACTCTGACTTAAGTCATGACTCCTGAAAAGGTGGGCTGCACTTGTTCACTCCAGTCTCACCTCTTGTTCATTCATTCCTCAGACCGCTGATCAGGGCCTGGGCCCCCTCCCACGAAGGCTACCAGCCAACTCTAATAACAAAATATAAAAGACACTTTCTAGCTCTTACTTGGCTTGTCCTCCCTGAAGCATTTAACACAACTCACATCCCCTCTTGAAATTCTGGCCCTCCTTAATCTTTATGACTCCCTCATAGATGTTCTCCTTCACCCCTCTGCCAACACCTATTCTGTACTCTTCACTGGCTCTCTTGTTTGTTTGGCCAAACTTCCCTGAATCATCATAATATTATAGTAAACCTAAAGATAAATCTATTGAACTTCCACTACAAGCCAGTCCTATTATATATACTTTAATTTATGAACTTATTTTATAGCTCACAGCCACCCTATGACTCAAACATGTGTCATCTCCATATTATAGATGAGGAAACTGAAGAACAGAGAGAAAAGGTAACTTGCCCTAATAACTGGTAGAACTAAGTTCTACCCAGACAGCAGAGCCCACACCCTTAACTATTATCCTGTACTGATCCCTTAAATGGTGGTGGTCCTCTAGGGTCCCTCTGAATCCACAGATATTACCTGAGTGATACTACCTCCTTCCCTGTTCTCATACATATATACCCAGACAACCCCTAAACCCTGCACTGCTTACTCCCAGCTCAGAATCCACATTCCGACTGCCTGCTAAACACCTCCAAAACCAACCCATCATCTTGGACCTATCCTCTCGATGTGCTTTATTCACAGCATTCTTCATTTGCCGAAGACACCGTGCACGAACCCATCTCACCCAGAATGATGATTTCACCTTCCCCCCCCCCCCCGTTTCTTTGCCTCCCACATTCAACAATCATCAAGTTCATCAGTTCAGCTTCTTCCTCTCCAACATCTTAGTTCAGATCCTGATCATTTCTTGTCACAACTTAGAGCCTCTTCACACAGCTGACAGAGTGATTTTTCAAAACTCCTGTTCTCCTCATGGCTCCACTGGCAATATTTCCAATGATTCCTTATCCCTTCCGGATAAAACCCCAACTCCTCAGCATGGCACACGATGCCTGCTTGATAGGTCACGGCTATTGCTCAAGCCTTGTTCCATGTTACACTCTACTCTCCATGACCCTAGCCACAGCATCCTGTTCTCTAGTCCCCAAAACCTTCATACATGTGGCCCTTCGCCCTGAAGCACACTTTATCACCCTCCTGCCCACTCCCACTCACCTATCTTCTCTGGCTCACCCTCACTCTACTTCGCGACTCAGGCATCTATGTTCAAAGAGTTTTTCCCTGACCCATGTGCTCCTATAGCCCCCTAAGCTCACTTCTCTCCCTGTACCCACCATTCTGAATTGTAATTACCGTTTTTATTTTTTCATCATTAGACTGGACTTCTCTGAGGACAGAAAGTACATCCAATAGCTCTTTGCATTAAATAAGCATCTAATATGGGACACACACAAAGGAAGTGCTCAATAAATCTTGATCAAGTGAACTGGCTATGAAAACACAGCTCTTGGAAGCTGGTTCCGCCCCTCCTTCTAAATTACATAAACTGATGCATTTCAAGTAAAAGAAGCACCTGGCTTTAAATCATATCAGCTCCAGCTAGGGGTTACATACTCATTTTCCATTCAAAACCTCCTGAAATGATCACTTTCATTACTGATCCTTTCTTCTTTAAAAAAATTACTTTAAAATGTTTAATCTAAGTAGAGGAAAATAGTAAGAGTTCTTTGGCCTGAGAGAAGTAAAGTGCACTAATGCCTCACTGACACAGCATCATTAAGAAATGGGCTGAGTCACATAAAATAACTACCTGGATTAATATGTATTTTTCCTAAAACATCAAATAAATGTTTTATTATCCTTTCTGGAAGAAAATCATTTTCAAATATATTATACACCTCTCTACTTTTGTAATCAAATACTATTTAAAAATATGCTCACAGCACAGCAAGTGAAGGTGATTTAAAAATTAAAGCATGGTCCCACTTTGGTAAGACAAACATAACTATTTACATTTATATTGTATAACATTTCCAAAATGTTAACAGTGGATATCTCCAGTGTGAGATCATGAAAAGGTTTTATTTTGTTATTTTATTTCATCTCTATATTCTAATCTTTCTACAATAAATTGTATAAACTATACACTAAAAACAGGAATTTGTATAAATTAGGACTATGTTGAATCTAACATTTTATTGACAAAATAAATTCACCATCATCAAATTCTATATTTAATTATTGATACACTTAGAAGCTAATAAAGTGAGCAAGATGCCTTTACCTAATCAATCCAGAATATAATGCTTTCAGGATCCTTGGGAATCTAGTTTAGCTTTTTCAGCCCCTCTCACTGTCAATACGGAAATATCTTCTCTTCTATCAATTCCTGCTTCTAGATGTTCCCTTTCCCTGTTTAGAAGTACGCTGTCTGTAAATATGCTAAAGTCATTTGAAAAACAGAGTGATCGTGACATGTAAAGCCCAATATTTTTTGAGCACAGCCTTGTAACATCTGTTTGATTTTTTAATTTACTGTAATAGTTAAGAATATTTTTGAGCTTTAGAATGTGTAGCTCAACTTCTAGCTCCAGTGCAATTAGCTATGTGATATTCGACAAGCTACTCAACTTTCTGAGCCTCAGTCTTCTCATCTGCAAATTGGGACAGCAATAAAAAACTGCATAGGGTTGTTATTAATACTAAATGAGATAATGAAGTAAAGCAGTGATTTTTAACAGTTGTGTCGCAAGAGTTTTTAAAACATGCAATACCTATTTTAGTTAGGGGCACTGATCTCTTTTCCCTTAGATTGTCAAATAAAAAAATGACAACAGCCAACACAGCAATGGCCGTCCAGTATGAATGAATCAAAATTATACCAACTTTTTTTGTCAGATTGGCAAAAATAGACTTTTTTGGTGTGCCACAGAATTTTAGTAATTAGTTTATGTGTACCATGAGATGAAAAGGGTTGAAAATCGCTGAAGTAAAGTACTTCGGCAGAGAGTTTTAAATAATTGCAAGTAGCCAATAAGTGTTAACTGTTGTTATTTATGTTACTATTATGGTTTACTTCTTGATTCTCAATTATCTAGCAGGTATATAGGCTGCCAGATAACTGAGTTCTAGGTAAGCAAAATATTTCTCTATGTAAGCAACTGTTTACAGAAAGAAGAGTCATCATAAAAGCTACATCAGGTTAATCTCACCCTTAAGAATAGAAAAAAAGGTGATAAACTTGTGAAAGTATTTAGCAATTTGCAGCACATCTAACATCCAATAAATTAAACACAACACTGTAACTCTGAATCACTAACTAGAAGTCTGAAGAAGGTATGTCTATGGCCTACTTAGTCCTGAATGTGCTTATGTCAGTTCATCTGGAGCCAGATCACAAGCCTGGAGTTCATGTGGTATGGCTAACGCTTCCCACCCCTGCTCCAGGGTGCTTCAGGAACCTTTAAGCCAAGGAAATTGCCCTTATCTTTTTTTTGGACATCACTGGATAGAGAGTACATTATGACACATTTTTACTGAAAAACAAATGAACTATAAAGAATCTTATCAGACATAAAGTTTGGTGACACCAGTGGCCTCAACAGTGGTCTTACAAAGTCATCTTCAAGTGTTCTGGTCAGTAATATACTACAGATCCAAAAACTGTTTCAGAAACAGATAGAATTTAAGAAGTATTATTTAAGAAAAAAGTAATAGATGTTTATTATAGAAAAGTTGGCAAAAACTGAGGACTATAGATGGGAGAATAAAAATTACCCGTAATTCACCACCAAGAGATAAACACGATTAAAACATTTTGATGCATTTCCCTTCTTTTGTGCTTATTGTCTTTATATTTATACATTTATATATAAAATCATGCTGTTATAGGCATTTGTATCCTGCTTCTTTTTTTGACTTACTATAATGTAAGCATTTTGTAGAGCATTAAAATTCTTTGTAAACATCGCTTTTAATAGCTGCATAAATGTTCCATTGTTAAGGATATACCATAATTTACCTAACTGCTTACTCATTGTTGGACATTTAGGCTATTTCCGATCTTTTGCTAACACACAGAAATTTTAAAGATGGTTTTCAAGAGAAAACAAGTTTTATTTCTTAGGCAAATGAAGTACACAATGAAACAGACAGTGATGATATGTTAGTGTAATAGATTCACTGCTAGCCTCAGGTTCAATCAGAGCAGGCATTTATCTTTCCTTCAAGCAATAATTCATTTTAATTCAGACTTTCCGTTCCTAGCTGCTTCCTCACAAATATGTTTTCCATCTCACACAATTGCAAAGACTCAGCCACAAAGCTTACTTTTTTGACAGGTGGCATTTAATTTGTCTGCAGGTCAAAAGCCCTACTATCTCCTGTTGCCACACCAAACAGAGGCAGAAAGCCTCACTTAGAATCCTGCCCATGTGTAGCCCTCCTCCCTTGAGAGAATATTTACAACTTCTCCAAGTTCAATCCTTGCCCTGTCTGTCAGATGCAAAAGTATCTTCAGTGGGCTTCCAAGGTCCTTTAGAATTAACTTTTATTCCCAGGCTCTTAGGTTCTCTTTAAACGGGAACCAGAACTCCCTATCAAGGGACTCCAGCCCACCTCAATAGGACCCTGTTTGCTTCAGAATAGGCCTCTTTCCTGCTACATGCCAGAAACATAAATGCTCACCTAGGCCACCAGATGAAGAGCTTAAACTCCAAGATAATTAAAGTAGTCACAGCAAGAAGCAAAGCCTTGGGGAGGCCATTAATAATGCAACATGTGGTCATGTAGATTCCACATACAAAAGAGAATATTATAAGCATACTTAATGTGAAATGCAAGAAATACAGCAAAGTGAGTTAGGCATTTTAGTTGACTCTCCTTGGAAACGAATCACTTACCAGAGTTGCAACAGCTATAGGTCTGTAACAAACGCAATCTAAAAAATATATAACAGTTTGTTGGTTCAAAATAAGGGCGTCACAAAACAAAGTAAAACTTATGAAAAGAATTAAATAGGAAAGTTTGTGAGGCGGAGGAGAACAAAAGTACTTCAAAGTTTTCTTCTGTTAATACTGAATCTGGTACCTGGGGGTCCAGCAGACTGATCCTAACCAGACCACCTTACCCGTCAAACCACGAGCACACTCTCTAAACTTACGCATTATATAAAATAACCACAAGTAAGACCATTACAAGTATTTTCCTTACTTCACAAAGAATGGAACGGCAATGAATGAAAGACCTAAACTGTAGAAATGGGGGTCTCCCCTTATCACTATTCCTACATAATAGTTTTTCACATTAGAGGCATGGTACTACGGCACAGTGTTTGCTGTTCAGATGGAATAAATAGTATAGAAAGCTCTTGCCATGTTGCCTGGCATGGTGATCCTGTTCAATGAATATCAACTGATTTTGTTTCTTCTATAGAGAAGCAATGGGCTTAACAGAAGGACAACAGAACTCATTTGCATGTATTACTCTTAGTGGATCATCTAATCTCAATTTTCTGACTATTACAATGAAAACATTTTTAAATGATGAAATTTGATTTTTTTTTTTTTTACTTTTGACAAGGCATGTTATAAAATGTTGAGAATTCAGATTTTAAAAATCCATTAATATCATGATAAAGCTATTTTTTATTTTTTGAGAACATGGGAAGCTTAACTGTTCTTGCTTTCCACTAACCAACATCCAGAATTTAAACAAACAAAAGTAAATAGGTACTTTTTACTTAAAAGCAATTCCTCATCTTATAAAAGAATTCTGTTTAAACTACCATTTGAAAATTGGTACATTCTTCAAATATAATATTTATACCTATAGGTTAGAAGAATCTAAATTCCTTGGGGCCAAATTGTTTGGAAATTCAGAATTTTTCAGATTTAAGAAAGGCAATATGGTGCATATGTGCCTAGAAAGTCACATCCTAATCAAACACCTTAATATTCTTCAGGGACACTTAAGGTTTTTCATACTGAATAAAATGAAGTCTATAATTAACTCCTGTCAGCTGAGTGTAGGTTTTGCCACCAAATTAATTTGTGACAAATAACAAAAGTTATTTTGTTTAGAGCTTTTCAGATTTCAGACTTATGGATAAGGGATCATGGAACTATTTTTGATTTGTACATATACTGTTAGGTAACCCAGTCTGCTGTGTAAATTTAAGAAGGGTAAATAATTTAAGAAATAAAAAGGACAGCTCGTATGCTGGTATCATGTAGACAAAACACTACTGGAAATGAAAAGAACTTTGATGAAAACTACAAAATAAGTAATAATTGGTGAAACTGAAGTATGTAGCTCCCAAAACTAAAGGATCTCAAGGGCCTCTTGTGCAGATTTGGCCTGTAAAAGCCCCATCTTGCCAAGATACCTTAAAATCTAATGGCTATTTATCACCACTAACCAATATCCTCTGGCTATGGGTCCAAAACCACATTTTTTGAAGGCAAAGTAGAGTTTTTGAAAACTGAATACAATGTGTGGGCAAGGCCCATAGGAGGCACTTACAGAAACTCACAACCACAGAAACACAGTTCACTTCACTCTTCAGGTTTACAAATGCACAGTAATTACATGCTAAAGGGAACAGCGAACACATGCTCCTGGCTATTACTGCTTTTGTAAAATTTGCATCCTATTATCACACCCAGTCCCAGGATTAAAAACAGACCCTTAGCCCAGCCGGGCATGGCTCAGTGATTGAGCATCGACCCAGGATCCAGGCGACTGGGGTTCGATTCCCCATCAGGGCACATGCCCGGGTTGCGGGCTCGATCCCCAGTCGGGGGCGTGCAGGAAGCAGCTGATCAATGACTCTCTCATCATTGATGTTTCTCTCTCTTTCCCTCTCCTTTCCTCTCTCTCAAATCAATAAAGATATATTTTTTAAAAAAAGAAAGAACAGATCCTTAGCACCCCCAAATAACCATTTATAGCAAGATGATCTCGGGTCTCCCTGGTTTTTAATGCACTTTGATGACATAAAGCTTTTGATCGTTGTGTTAGTCTATCTCTCTCCCCAGCTGTTTTCCCATAGAAAACCAAATTTTCTCGCTATAAGCAATTGAAAGGGTTTCATTATTATCCACCTGTTATTCAGAAATAAAGATCCTTCCTTAACTACATCTTATGAGGGCAGGCTTAACATAGGCAGGAACCAACCAGAAAATCTTTTGTCTTGGGCAGAACTTCCCCTATATTTAAGTATTCAATCTTAAATAATTGTATATAACAAGACACATTAGGGACATATGTTTAATCTGGTTAATGCTTCAAGCACTTGTATCTGCTGAAGCATACCAGGGTTTAAACACACAAAATGGGAAACTAGAGACCAGAGAGGTTACAGTCTCACACAGCTAATTTGTAGCACAGCCAGAACAGGGACTCCCAAAGCTTATAGATAATTCCAGTTTGAGGCACATTATTTTACCTAAGGGGAGCAATATAGGGAGTGCAGAAACGTGGGTTGAAGTTCAATTATCAGTGACTAATTTTAATGCAACAATTATTAGGCTCATACTTTGGCCTCAATGAAATTAAAATCTAGCTGTAGAATTAATGTGGGCAACTCAATAAAAGTTGGCAGAAAATGCTCAACAGGACTTTAGGAGACTCTAGAATTCAGATGAGGGAGCAGAGGGAGTTTTCTGGTGGGACTGAAATGAGCAATGCAGCAACTTACCTGGGAGCATACTTAGCCACTACAGAGAATCCCTCAGTTGTTCAGTGAGCCAAAAATATATTTAGAGCCTTTACAACCTTCACTAGGTCATTAGAGTAGACTGTGAACTCCCTGGTCCCTTAAATTTTAATGAACCTGAGCCCTTTAACAGTGGCACAGAGAGCAACTTTAGCTGTGAAACAATTAAAATGTTAATGGGGTTTCTACTGTAAATAGATTTATGAAAGAAGGAGAGTGCTGACTGAGTTGTTTCCTGGCCCTGACTTGTTACTGTCAGTTGAATTCAAGCAAAATGTGCCTTACAAAAGATGTAAGGCACACCTTTCAATGGCTGCTGCCTCCGTGCTTCCTATTTCAAAATTCATTTCAGTATTGCACAGAACATGCCTAAAGCCCAATACAAATACAATTCTGTTATCACAGAATTAGCCGGTGTGTATTGCTGTGTCGCTTTTCCTTGTTTTATTTTGCATGTGGTATACTAGCGCATTAAAAGGAAACCCATGTTCGTTTTTGCTCATCCTGATACAGGGAGAGTTCAAAAGTTCAAAAGATAAGAAGTGGTTCTCAGCATGAGTAAACCGTGAAGTGCTTTGGAAAATAAATTTTTGATGTCAAGATACATTCCCAGTTTATTCATGCTGAGAACAGTTTCTTATCTTTTGAAATTTGTAAGCCAGCCTAGACAAAATTTGTGTAAACTCCACAATAAATAAAGAATACAATTTGACTATCATTTTATTATCACGTACTTTTGTCTATAAACCAAACTCTTCGTATTCAAAGTACTGTGAATGAATATTAGTGCTCTGGGCTCCAGAAAGAAAAAACTATTCATAATTAGGTTGTCTTACCCCCGGTTGGAATCCACTACATTAAAACATGAAAAGAGTTTTCTCAATAATTCAGAGAAACCAAACCTCAAGTCTCCTGGGATTGCCTCTTTCCTCAAGAGCAAAATCCACTAAAGCTCAGAATTACTGTCAATTCTTAATTAACCGTGTCAATGAGGAGGAACATTAAACACCACTGAAGACTGTCCACTGAAGAGTGACAGAAAACATTTCCTAGATCATGAGTTGACAAGCCACATAATTTATATCCAAGGAGCCGATTTTACAAAGAGTCGGCAGGAAACGCTTTTACTAATTCCAAACATGTCCTCGTCACCATCACATGGTTATCAAATAGATTTCTTTAAAGAAACTAGAGATCTCCAAATATCATGTCAAATAAAAATGCCAGTTTGACTGCTTACACAGACAGACATGCAATCAATCCTATCTGAGGGGCATGGAAGTATTCATGAAATAGATGACTTTTGTGTTGGGTCTTAGAGACTGACCTGGAAGAGACAGAGGAGGCAGGAAGTTCACTGAGAGCAAAGGCCCCACAGCAGGAAAGTGTGACCTGCATTTGGGGACTCTGTGGCGTCCTGATGAGGGGAGAGCTGCAAGTGCATGGGGACAATGACAGCAACAACAGTTACAGTGTGTATCGTCCCCAGGAGATACTCGGCTGCCAAAGCCTTGCCATGCTCTGCTCTCTTCCTGTAACGAAAGCTCTTCTGCTCCCAATCCTACACCTCACCTTCAAATGCCACCGCTCCCGTGAAGCTGCCCATGATTTCCTCTCCTGAATTTGGTTCCTCTTACCTTTTAAATTACAGTCATACTTTGGACTAAGTCCTTTATGGTACTTAACTATCCTACAACAAAAGCACAGTATTTGATTACAAGCTCCTTGGGAGTGGAAACTTGATCTTACCAACATCTTTACCATCTCCACAGAACCACGGAAAACGTCTTGATTACTGTGAGTTGATCTTAGATTGTGTCCCATCTGTAATTAACTCTGCTGTAGCAGTACAGCAGGCAGCCTTTCTCCTGTCATTTCTGGCGATGGGAATAATGAGGCTGAAAATGATGGCAGATACATAGTAAATGTTTAGTCATGCAAGGATGCAGACCGCCAACACACGCAGCCTCTCTCCAGGAGCTTCCACTTCTTGTCAACGTGACCGAAAGTGAGGGCTGCTAGAGCTGACTTCTCAACTGGAACAAGCTTCTTCCATCAGGTTTGTTTAGGTAACTCAAAGTCAATTCTTTTTCAGCAGTGACACTGTCTACGTTTCTCTTTCACTTCCTGTTCCTGAGGCTTCCACAGCATTTGCCTTTCCTTCCCTCCTTCTCAGGTAGTTTCCTAATCTCCTCCTTACGCCCTTTTTCATCTGCCTCCGCCCATATACTAAAATTTCCCAGGTTTCCTTCTTAAATAATATTTTCTCCTCGGTCTTTTTTGCTTTGTTTTTTAAATCCTCACATGAGGATATTTTTCAGAGAGAGTAGAAGGGGGGGGAGAGAGAGAGAGAGATAAAAGCATTGATGTGAGAGAGAGACACTGATTGGTTGCCTCCTGCATGCACCTTGACTGGGGTGGGCCTGCAACCAAGGTACATGCCCTTGGCCAGAATCGAACCCAGAACCCTTCAGTCTGCAGGCTGACACTCTAACCACTGAGCCAAACTGGCTAGGGCTCTCCTCCCTCTATGTATGTACTAGTCTCCTGCCACTTCATCCAAATGTAGCTCTAGCCCAGACCACTCTCCTGGCCTCAGGCCCTTATGTGGAGCTCCCCAGAAAGACTCCATCGAATCCCCCAAATACACAGGTGTCCAATGGTCACCACCAAAGCTCCTCCTTCTACCCTGTTTCTGATTTTCTCCATTATCCAGGGGTCACCCTCAAGTCTTCTTTCTCTCTCACTTGCTCAATTCCACTCACTTATCAGCTCCTCTTGATATTAAAACTTTAAACCTGTTCCTTCCTTTCATTACCACCACTACTCCTTTATTTGTTATACTCACACTACTTCTCCCTTTCCTACTCAAAGAACCTCCTTACTGGGCTTTCTGCTCTGGCTTCTTCAAGCACAAATCTGATTATCACTCCCCTGTCTTCAGTCAGTCATTTCCTTGCTCCTCATTGGTCCACTGCAAAATCCAAATTCTCAGTTTGATATGTGGGACCATTCCTGAGATAGCCCGTCTCAGCTGCCCGACTGCGGCCCCTTCTTCCCTCCAATCCCACCATTTAGAAAGTTATTTATGGTTTTCCTAAAGGGCAGATCTTGCCTTTCTGTACATGCTCTTCCCGCCAACTGAAAACATCACCACCACCAGCACCATCTTTACCACCCATCTAACCTGTACTCAAAAAATCAGTTAAAACAAATAAAATCTTGGAAACCTATACTGAGGCCCTGAATCTGTTCTTCCCCCCAGCTAGGTTACACATCCCATCTAGGCCGGTGCTTTGGGTAGGCTCTGGGCGGTTTGTCGGTCTTCCCCCATGTCTATGAGATGCTAAAGGACAGAGGGTCACCTTATCTTCTCTGTAACCCCAAAGGCTAGCAAAGTACTGGCCAAATGGAACTAACAAGAAAAGAAATCGGACATACATTAAGCAACTAACTTGTTACCTTGTAGGGAGACTGAAATCTAGACACTGTATATAGTTCTTGACAAGGAGAAAGAAACTAAAGGCAAAATGAAATGAACAAAACAGACTGAGGAACAAAATAGATCCAGAGACACAGAAGCATGGATCAGACTGAGGGGTCTCAGAGGGAAGGCGGGGGTGGGGGGGGAGTGGCGGGGAGGGATTAATCAAAGAACTTATATGCATAATATTCATAACCCATGGACACAGACATTGGTATGGGGAAGGCCTGGGGGTGGGGTGGATGTAGGGTGGAGGGGACCAATGGGGGGAAAACGGGGACATGTGTAATACTTCCAACAATAAAGATAATTTTTTTAAAAAAAGAAAAGAAAAAGTGGTGGCGAGAAAAAAAAAGTGCTTGCCCTAGCCGGTGGCTCAGCTGGTGGGAGCATGGTCCCACGCTCCAAGGGGTTGCGGGGTTGCGCACGTACCTAGGCTGGGAGGCAACCTGTAATGCTTCTCTCTTCGCCTCAATCTCTCTCCCTCTCCCTCTCCTTCCCCTCTCTCTGAAATCAATAAAGAAAGAAACATATCCTCGGTGAGGTTAAAAAGGAAAAAGGGAGTGCCGAATAAATGTTCACAAGATTGAATAATGCCAGGAAGACGGGATCTTGAACACAGTGCAGTAGTTAACAGCACAGATTCTAGAGCCAAAAGGCTTGGATTCACGTCCTAGCTTTTACAGTTATTAATACATAAACACCCCCGAGCTCCACACTCTCCCATGCAATTACGCCAGAAAACGTTAACGTCCCTGGATCTCAATTTCCTCATCGCGAAATGTAGACGCTAGTATAACCTTCTAATAGGGTTGTTGTGAGGATTAAATTATTTCAAATATGAAAAGTACTTAAACTGTTCCTGATATATAAGAAGTCTATTTAAGAATAAAATTCTGATGCTTGAAGTTTTTTGCCATGAATAATCAAAGCTCTTCAGAAAAGAAATGATGTTAGTAGGTCTTTGCTTTGATGAGAATTAAATCGAGTCTATAAAAATAAACAGGACTGAGAGAATATGAAAGAGAAGACCAACCAAGAGACAAATGTAATAGTCCAGGAGTAAAAATAGCATGGCTGAGCTTGAGTGTTGGCAGCAAGAAGGTGAACTAATTCAGGAGGCATTTCAATGCTAGTGTTTGTAGGATTTGGCAACTGATAGGAATATAAATATTAATTTACAAGTTACCCAATTGTCACAAAGGCATTTCCACAATCAGCTTACCAAAAGCTCATAGAGACAAAGTAAACTGGGAGAAAAGTAACATATAGCATTTCAAGTAGGAAGGAAGGGAAAGATGAGCGAAGTACCTAAGGAAGAGGAAAGGTAGAGACACAATAACAAGAGACGACCTAAGGGCATTTTGAGTCCAAAACCCACAGGGACCATAAATCTATAGCTGAAAATACAAGTCTGCAACTCTGGAAAGATTGGGGCTTAGATGTACTGGTCTGGGTCTCATCAGAATAGAGCATATGATGAAAGCCAACGAAAGGAAAGAGATCAATCAGGTCAAGTGTACAGGCGAGAGGAACACGGGCCAGCAGGCGAGAACTGCAGACGATGCTGAGTGTACAGAGCAAAAGCACGAGCGAAGAAGTGGAAAGGTGGGGAGCAGGGATGGGCAGTCACCGCAGGCAACCGAAAAAGGAGAGCCCAGTGAGTGCTGGACAAGAGCCAGCCTGAGAAGGAGCTTTCGCACGCATGGGCAGGCTGACTGCAATGGGTTAAGTGGTCAATGATAAGGAGGGAAGCAGCGTCAAAGGGCTGCTCTGGAAAAACTAAAGGTGAGGGAGCGAAGCAGCAAGATCAAGCCAGCTTAGAATACAGACACGGACTAAAACATGGGACAGAAAGAGACGTGGGTACACTGGGGAGGAGAGGAACAAAGCCGTAGACAGGAAAGAGCTGGTAATAAAAGCAAGAGAAGACTGATAGGGCAGAAATTTTAAAGATGGGATCTAGAACATACAAGGAAGGGATTACCTTGAAAAAAGAGGGGGAAATTTATTCCCATGAGACACAGAGGAAAGAAGTAAAGATATAGAAAAAATACTGAAGCCAAGGACAGGAAGCCTGACAAAGTTCATATAATACAATGTCAAGTTCATCAGTAAAGTATGGATTAGTGTTGACTGCTAAAACTACATGGCAGAGGTGAGGATTAGTTCTACTTGGGGCAACAGGGGAAAGTCAGCTATTGATGAATATAAGTAAAAAGACCCAGACTGAGAGAAAGGCCAGAGAGGCTGGAAACAGAGGGACCACCATAGAGAACAGTGATTAGCAACAGGGCTCTGGAGTTAGAATGGGTCCAAAGCCCACCCCACCATCATCCCTCAGCTATGAAGCTTCAAGCAGGTTGCTTAACCTCTCTCTGTCTCAGTGTCCTCTTCTGAAAACTAGAGACGATGGTATTGTCTACCTCATATGACTGTTGTTAGGATTAAAGATATTAATAAACACAAACTGCTATAAATAATGCCTCACCCTCAGAGAACGCACACAGCCTTCTCCAGGTCACTTCATGCCCATTTAATGTGGTTGATCTCACAAGAAAGAAAAATATTTTTGAACTAATTTACACTCATGTGTAAATGACAGACCACAGGCCATACTTAAATTATTTGTATTTTAAAAGACACCTCTAACTGGCTTAATTAATTTCAGGCTTTATCATAAGAAAAGTGAAAAACAAAATAAAACAAATTCCAACGTGGTGTGTGGTGCAAGAAACAACTTTCTCAGTTCCCTTTCAAGATTCTGTATTATTACAGCCCCTTGCCTTTCTCTACTTCTCAATTTATCAACTCTTAAAAAATCAAGATCTCTGCCACACTGACCACAAGTTCCTATATCAGCTACAGAAGACTGAGGATAAACATATTTGTATATATGTGGGGTGGGGTAGAGGTGGGCTGGGTAAACACTATCTATCTTATTAGGCATAATATTTTGGATTTACATGTCAAACTGCCTGTAATGGATACCAGCATTAGGGAATGGATGTAAGATGTCCTGACCAGTCTAGGAGACTGCTGAGTCACAAAGTGGCCACATCTCTTTAAATTTTCCTCCAAGTATTAGAGAAATCCAAGTGTCTCAAGCCCCAGAAGCTTAAGCTACGGCATCTGTCTTTATGCACTTCTGCCTGTAGGATATCTGCAACACTTCCATGTTTACCATTTTCCATCATGTTGTATGCAATAATTATGCAAGTGTTTGCAAGAGAGCATCACAAAGGATACATTTTAATAGAGTGTGTTACAGCCAGTCATTTTCCTTTGATGTCTCAAAGATCTGGAGGAGAGTTTATTTCCTTCTATTTAATCCTTTAGAAAACATTTGCAGAGTACCATTAACATAAGTAAACTCTTCAATATCCCTTTATCAAAACACCATTACCAGTTACTACACTCTGACTCATAACGCAATTGCCAAGGTGATCTTTCCCCAGTCCACAATTCCCAGTTTAAGCCTAGCCCATCATTTTTATACTCAAACACCTATATAGCCATGAGAGAGCAGCGTCATTTCTTCTGAGGAGTCTCAATGAGGAAGAGAGAAATCAGATATTCCTTACGAGGAACTACCTTCCCACTGCAGGACAACTGGCATCCCAACCTCTTCCACACCCAGCACCAAATTCCAAGAGAACCCTGTAGCTTTTACAACATCCAGAAAAACATCCATAGGTTTCTCAATACTTACTATGTAGAAGGTACCTGCCCTGCTCCCACTGAGAACCTCTCTCAGTGATTTTAAAACATACATGTTTTTTAAACAGAAGCTGGTCCTGGGTGTTCTGAAATGGACCATATTTTTTAAGAACTCCAGCACTGAAATTCAAACCACCTGGACCCATATCTTGTGACTTCCTGGAGTATGAACTTAACCTTACTGTGTCTCTTTCTTCATCGTAAGTGGAGATGAAAATAATGTCTACCTCGTAGGGCTTTTTACAAGATAAGATGAAATAATACATGTAAAGTGGCTCGAAATTTGCCTGGCATCTAAGTACGAATTCAAATGGATTAAGTATTAACTATGATTTCCAATGTCAACTTACACAGTAGGTCCTTAGGCATTCTTTGTGGAATACTGATTTTATGAATCTGCCTAACTTTGTTCTACAAGGTTCCTTAAATGTAATAAGACAAGGTCATCAGATCAATTATCATTAGAGTTGGAGTATCCATTAATAAAATTCCTTTGAAAATGAGCTTGCCTGTGGAGGAATGTACCATAAATACAATGCATTAAATTTAGGCTGACCTTTATTTAGCTACATAGTTATTTCTTCTTTTTACTTGTCACCCCGGCATCAAAATCTGTTCAAGTATAAGATCAGCTACATAAAACTTGCACCTGTGTTAATAACCTTTAAGTGCCGGTCTGTAAGTTGATGCATTCCTATTAGTGGTCCTCACCTCATTAGAAGCCTGCTTTCACTGATAAAGGACCTCAGAGGTCAATAAAAATCTTAGGAAGAATTCTTTTTAATTTAACAGACAGGCGGTGTGTGGAAGCCAAGGGCTATACATGGTTGTATTCCACATGCCTGTAACAATTGCAAAGGCATCTGCAGAAACCTAGCACTAAATCCCAACATGGTTCCTGCTGAAGAAACTATTAATTCTAATGCCAGGAAGAACTAAATACACATTTGATTGGATTTTTTCCCATCCAGATTTCAGAAAGCACTCAGAGTCATCAGAGTCATCTCAATAACTCCCGCAGAAAGAGCATCTCTATTAAACATCCAAGAATTTATACTGGTTTTAATATCCAATCTCATCTCACCTGATAAATAAATGAGCTGTCAGCAGCAGTGTCCTTTAAAAAAAGAATGCAATGTCATCCTTCCAACCTTTTTGACAGAAGTATCAATATTGAAACCTGAGATAAAACAGTTAAGCAATGTAAACAGTGATGTGATATTTCTGTTATTTTTCAGTATCTCCCAAAGGGATTATTTGGTCTTGTGTGCAGGGGTGACTCTATGGCTAATAAACCAACCCAGGGTCCACTTTAATAACAGCCCTTGTAAAGGTAAGAGTGAGGCTAGCCAGCAAGCTTGTTAAAAAGCAGCTTCTAAGAAAGGAAGGCTTATGCAAGCACAAGCTATCCAAAGTAAATGTGTTTTCTGAGATAAACTGGAGAGGGAAAGTCTAAATCAACCTTCTCTTCAAAAATAAGCAAGACACATCTTATCAATGCAAGAGAAATCACCTCCCCAGGAACTCCCTGCATTTCTGCCAAACATGTATTTACAAACTATGTGGCCGAGAAGTTCTGTGATGCCACCAACACCCTGGCCATGTCTCGAGATATAGCGTTGGTGCCACTTGCCATACCAGGCAGTAAACTGTGTGACAAGAATGAAACATAAAAATGCAGTCAACCCCAATAGAGCATTTTTTCCTACAAGAAAAAATAAAGTCCTGGAAAGATATAGATGGCTTTGCGTACTTATCTAAACCATTTTTCTATTATAAAAATACTAACATTTCAGAAAATAAAAGATGAAGTAAAAAACTAGCCAAGGAACAACGATGTTTAAATGTTCAAAATCCCCTGCTCTCTATTCCTAACTGCCTAGAGGAGAAAGGAAAAGCAGAATTAGCTCTGAGCAGAATTAGCTCTGGTTTCTCTCAGACAACTGGGTGATGATCCCCCTGATACTACAGAATTCAGTGCAAACTTCAGCCAGTCAAGGCGACCAGGCGATCTGCAAAGGCTCAGGCTTCCCTGGGCTTCCCACCACGCTTGACACCGTGACCAAGAATTAGCATCTCCTTGCCTTCATCACCTGTCACCTGGAAATGAAAGCATGCCCCGTCCTCAGAGGATGCCTTTCGGTCAGCTCCCCACTCTCCATTTCTCTCCTAGGGAGGCCAGCATCTGCGCGGCCCTGCATTCGGTCTCTGACATCCCCACCCTGGTCCCCCCCAAGCTCCTCACTCGGGCAGATGAGCCGGGCTCACCTCTCATCAAACCTGTGGAATAATCCACTCCCTCGGACTCAGAGATACTTCTCA
This sequence comes from Miniopterus schreibersii, assembly GCF_964146895.1. Classification (NCBI taxonomy): domain Eukaryota; kingdom Metazoa; phylum Chordata; class Mammalia; order Chiroptera; family Miniopteridae; genus Miniopterus; species Miniopterus schreibersii. Next base: position 25,268,115 of record NC_138106.1, on the reverse strand, counting down.
AAAAAAGGAAAAAAGAAGGAAAGAAACACATGTACTCAAACTCATCCTCTCTAGGAAGCACATGTCACGAAAACTCGCTGTTCGACATGATTTCATTCAAAACCCTTTCAGAAAAGTGGGACTTATTAGTCAATCGCTCTTCCAAACCAGGGTATTCACTGAAACACACGCAGCCACACGCACAGGCACTCGCACACTGCGCACACACGCGCACCCCCAAATCCGGGGGGGAAATTCTTCCCGGCGCTGAGAAAGTATTAGCCAGGTGGCGAGCACACAGCCCCGGGCCCGATGGCGCGCTGGGGACCTGGTCCTGCCCGTTCCGCCTCGCGTCGCCCGCCGACCCCACTGGGTGCCCTCCAGCAGCCCAAGCCCCCCGCCCGTTCCCGGAGAGCACGCTCGCGCCGCGGGGCCGCAGCCGGGCCGGGCGGGGCGGAGGCGCAGGCGGCCCGCTCTCCCCACGTGTGCGGGGCGCACCGGCTCCACTTACTTACATGTCTGGCCGCAGCTGGACGGCGCTGCCTGGAGGCCAGCCGGCGGCCGCCCAGGCGCACACGCACCAGAGCCACAGTCGCGAGGTCATCCCCGCGGGGCGGAGCCGCTCCCGCCGCCGCCCCGGCGGAGCGCCGAGCGCCACTCCCGCTCCGCAAGTCCGAGCCCGCCGCAGAAGTTGGGCTCGCCGGGCAGAAGTTGGCGCGCGGGGCTCGCGAGGCTGGCGAGGCGGGTCTCCCCGCGGAGGGCGCGGCGGCACCTCGGCCTCGCCGGGCAGCACGGGCTCCCGGGAGCGCACCAGGGGCGGCCGGGGCAGCCGCCGACGCGCCGCGGCCGCCGAGACGCGCGCCCCTGCTCGGCCGGGAGCGACTGGAACCGCGCGAGCCCCGCGGCCCGGCAGCCCCCGCTGCCTCGGTGCCATGGAAACGCGTCAGCCGCCCTCCCGCCCCGGCTCCTCCCGAGCGCTTAAAGAGACAGCCCCCGGCCACGGCAGGCTCGGAGCGCCGCTGGGCGTCCCCAGCCCCCTCCCCTCCACCAGCGCCCCCCTGGGGGGGCGGCCGGACGCTAGGGGGCTGGGGGCGCAGCTGAGGCGCGGAGCAAGGGGTTAGCTCAACAGTCCCGCCTAACTCTGCTCCCCCTCTTCCTACCCACCCACCCCCCAACACGCCCACCCAAGAGGCGAAGGAGCAGTGGCTCTTCCCCTCCTACACCAACCTGCTCACAACCGAATCAGCTGCGCATCAGCCACGAGCGGAGACCAAAAAAAAAAAAAAAGGCTGACTTTTTATTCTGTCTGGCTCTGCGCGCTCCCACCCGAGTCCCGAGAGCCGATCAGAACGCAGGCTGGGGGAGGTGTGTTTAAAGTGGGAACCAAAAGGCAGTGGAGTGAGGCAAATCTCCTGCCAAATCGGCAGTTGCAGGACCCGTCCTGGGCTCACCCAAAAACCCTCTTTACTCAAAATAGGACAATCAACCTTCATTTTATTTGGCCGCCACCTCACCCACGCCAGGCACCAGAGGTTTAAGGAGGAGCCAACCTTTCGCAAACCTACTCCCTCCTCGCCTTCCAACCAGCTTCTCTTCCCGCAGGTGCAGCAGGGAGCGGCCGGGGCGACCCCCGCGGCCTTCCGGGGGGAGCGGCGTCTGCGCGCGTGGGGAGCTCGCTGCGGCGCCGGCCCCCGCCCAGGCGCACGGCCGGGAGGAGCGCGGTGGCCCGCAGCGCCCGCCCAAGGCTGCGCCTCTGCCCAGCGCCGGCTGCTGTCTGGAAGGCCACGCACCTCCGGAGCCTGTTTGGTGAAAATAAAAATCTACGGTGCACCGTGCCCTCCAACAAGGACAGCCCAGGCTCCGAAGCTGTCATCCTCAGGTTAGCCCTGCAGGAAATGGATGGATCTGCAGTGGGGCAACTTTTTGCTTTGATTCCTAAACTTACCCAGAGTGGCTCTCCAATGTCTCGTTCACAGTCAGACAGTACTTAAAGCGGTACCACCTGATTTCCTCAGTCCTAGGAGCCCTGAAATGATGTTTCCCAAAAGGTCTTTCTGGGCTCCCTTTTGCCCTTCACAGCTGAATTAAGCATCTGGCTCTTAGTTTCAGTCTTCTGAGCCTTTGTTCTTCCTTATTTTCTTTCTGCTTTTTCTGCAACTAAAGGAGCATTTGGGCACTTACAGGAGAGAATGAGGAGCATATTTGGCGGGGGGGGGGGGGGGGGGCGTCTCTGAAAAGAAACAAAAAGATGAAGGTGAAATAGAACACTCCAGAATTCTTTAGCATCTGTGACTTCGCCTTCCTGGATTTGTGGAGTCGGAATCCACACCCCCCTTCGGTGTCTTCTCTTTCCTTAGACATTCTCTCTGGTATTTCTTTTACCTTTTTACTGAAGTTTAACTTAAGGTGAACATCATAAATATACAACTAGAGGACATCTCCATCTTCTGACAAATGTCTGTGAGAAGGAATTTAGAGCAGGCTGCACAATAGTGACCATTGGAATCTCTTTATTTCATAAAAGAGGGATTCAGCGCCACCTCCTTTTCCAGACTCGTGAATCAGACCTCCAGTTCCAGAGAGAACGGACCTAAAGACAGCGCTCACACTGTCGCAGAGATGCGGTCACTCGGCCAACTCTTAGTCTGATGACGGACAGGCCCAGCATGAGTCAAAGGCATTGATACTTCTAAAATCTATTTTTAACTCTTGGTTTTAACTTCTCCGAAACCTCTCTGGCACTTTTGTTATCAAGTGTCCTATCCTTTTACCTCTCCTTCTGCTGAGGTGCTAAAGGACAGATGGTGAAATGACCAAAAGGCAGGCGGGGCGCTGCCGGGAGGAAAGGAAACTGGATCATTCGCAGTCCTGGTGGCTCCTGAACTGAGCCTACCAACTGTGTAAACAAGGGTGGGGCTCTCTTTCTCCCCTTCTGGGTCTAAACCAATGTAGGTGAAAAGATTAATCCTCTGTATTGATTCAATTTCTAGTTTATCTCTTGGATGAAACCTAAAGACTCCAGGTTGTTTCAATGCAGTTTGATCTTAATTGTTTAATGAAAATGTATAGCAGACCCGAGGATGACAGTGTAGATGAACTGTGCCCTGAAATTCCCTGTGATTTGCTAAGCCTTTCTTGGCTTCTGGACTCATTTCGACTCTGCAGGGCTCTCTCTTCACCTAATCTCACTCCCTCCTGCAGTGTCAGAAGTTTCTAATCGTTTCCTTTCTTTATAGTACAGAAAGGCTTGCATAAATAATGTTCCTCCTTCATTACAAGGCTAAGTTTTGCATCAGCTGTAGCTGAAACTCAGAACTATCTTAAGAGCTAAATAATAAGAAAATGCAGGAATGCATGCACAGTATCTGATTGCATGATTGTTTAGTAAAGGACAGCGTGAGTACATGGGAAGTGAATCAAAAACCAAAAAGTACAAATTATGAAAGTTTCCTTTTATGTGCATTAGTTTGAAAGCAAGTTTATTCTAGACGAGCATTTAAAGCGCTTTGGAGGTGACAGGCTAAATACGATTAGTGTGCATTTCATAAACTGAGGCTGATTTCAAATTATTCTAGCACAGATAATAGGAACACAATGCCAAGCGAGCAAGTATCATTAAATGAAACATACTTTTCTAGTGTAAGGAGTTAAAACTTTGCCATGTCCTGGGAAACCCTATTTTGAATTCAGCTCTCCTTTTGCAGTCTAGTCATACAATTTTAAAATAATCAGTGATTTGGTTGGATTGGTTGGCTATGCTATATCTCTAAAACAGGGGAGCATTATGAAGCCTGTTAGTTACAGTCTTACATATTAAAAGAGCAATGCAGTTTGGTCATTTTGGGATGCTATGAACACACAAAATGAAGCTAGATACAGACAAAACAATTCAGCCGTTTATTACCTAACATGAAAGAAATTTTAAAATGAGCAATTCAGGAGCATGAACCACATACACAACCAATTTTAAAAATTTAGGGAGAGAGAAGATCTGTGTTGATGGTTCCTCTTGCTCAGACATAAATTTCATGGGGGAGGGAATTAAACATTATGAACTGAGTCTTATTTTTTGAATGATCTGTTACACTGCCAACCTGGACAGGCTCTTAAAAATGGATTTGATAGAGCAGACAAATGTTCCCTCTGAGAGGAGTCCAAAGGATTTGGTGGGGCCTCCAGTGGGAATGCCACATGCCACTCCACTCTCTCCAGACCTGCATCAAAGGGGCGGTAAATCTAACCGGCTTCCCCCTCGTTAGGTGGAGGCTGGGTAATCCAATTTCATGCTTTATGTATGCTGCTTGTAAAAAGATATACTTACCTACGAAGAAATAGATTTCGACCAGATGTTCTCAAAATCTTCCTCAGCTGCTGCTTGAAGCTGCGCCGTCCCTGCATACTTTATCTTCGTGTCTATCTTCTTCTAATTGAGAAATTGTTGATCCGTGCAGTTGGACAGGCAGGCTGCAGAGCCCTTCCTGCCAAAGCTTTTCAGCCCTGCTCGCCTTCTGTACACAGAAACTTCCAGTGTCTGTGTGGGAACAGAAGCGAGCAGGCCACTTCATTCGGCAGGTGTTGTGGGTTGAAAGAGGAGGAGGTCAGGAAGCAATTCTTCAAAGGACAGCTTCTGTCACCTGAAAGTGTAATAAATTGCCATTATAGAAATGCCTACAAGCACTAATGAGCCATGTACATTGAAATCTTGATGTCGGGCAAAACAGAAGGAAATGCACCCAGGAACCAACTGGAATTGTCACACCAAGATGTGAATAATCATTCTCACTTTGGTTTCATCTGCCATTAAATGTTGCCCCTACAAACCAAAAGCTCTCTCTGTGTTTAAGGAAAATAATAAATTCAGTATAAAACTCCTAAGGTATGTCTAGTGATTTATATATCCATCTATACACTTATTTATAAAACATATACACTTGTACATTTATCTATATAATTTCTCAGTACTACACTACTCGTTGGCCGTAAAGACTTGAACTAGATGTGAGTTACAAGAGAATTACCAACTCCAGAATTACATATATTTATTAGAATATAATTAGAAAACTTGCCCAGGTTTGTGTTCTTTTTTTGAAACTATGCCTTGCACAGCTAATTCATGTGTGTGTATGTGTGTTAAAAACCATGTAACATTAAATTCACTATCTTAAGTATTTTCTAAGTATACAGTTCGGTAGTGTTAAGTATATTCATAGTGTTGTGCAATAGATCTCTAGAGCTTTTCATCTTGCAAAACTGAAACTTTATTTCTGTTAAACACTAATTCCCCCTCTTCCTCTCTGCTCTGCCTTGGCAAATACCTTTCTACTTTCTGATTCTATGATTTTGATTAGTTGAGATATTTTGTGAGTAGAATAATACAGTATTTGTTCTTTTGTGCCTGACTTACTTCACGTATCATAACGTCCTAAGGGTTCATTCATGTTGTAGCATGTGACAGGATTTCCTTCTTTAAGGCTGCGTTCTATTCTACTGTGTGCATGCACCACATTTTGTTTATCCGTTCGTTGTCAAGAGACATTTGGGTTGCTGCCATCTCTTGGCTAGTGTGCATAATGTTGCAGTTAACATGAGTGTGCAAATGTATCTTTGAGATCCTGCTTTGAATTCTTTTGGATATATACACAGAAATAGCACCCTGGCCGGGTAACTCAGTTGGTTAGAGGGTCATCTGATATGCCAAGGTCGTGAGTTCAATCTCATGTCAGGGCACATAAAGGAATCATCCAGTGAGTGCGTAAACAAATGGAGCAAGAAATCGATGTTTCTCTCTCTCTCTCTTTTCTTTTCTCCCTCTCTCTCTCTCTGAAATCAATAAATAAAAAAATTTTTTAAATAAAGAAATGGGATTGATGGATCACATGAAAATTCCGATTCTATTTTTTATTTGGGGGAAGGAACCTTAATATTGTTTCCCATAGTGGCTGTACTATTTTATATTCCTAGCAACAGCACCAAAGGATCCAATGTCTTCACAGTTTTTCAACACATTTTGCTTTATCTCTTTTTATGGTGGCCATCTCAGTGGGTGAGAGATGATGTCTCATTGTGATTTTAATTGTATTTCTCTTATGATTAGTGATGTTGGGCATATTTTCATACATATTTCTTGTCTATTTGCATATCTTCTTTAAAGAATTGTCTATTAAATCCTTTGCCTATTTTTTAATTGTCATTTGTTTTTTGTTGTTGAAGTTTCTTACATATTCTAGATATCTAGAATATTCTAGATATTCTTACATAATCTAGGTATTAACCCCTTATCAGATACATGATTTGTGAATATTTTCTCCCATTCCATAGGTTCCCTTTCCTTCTGTTGATTGTTTTGATACACAAAAGTTCTTAAGTTTTATGTAGTACCATTTGTCTATTTTTATTTTTGTTGTCTGTGCTTTTGGTGTCATCTTCAAGAAATCATTGCCAAATCTAATGTCCTAAAGTTTTTCCCAATGTTTTCTTCTAGGAGTTTTATAGTTTTAGGTCTTATGTTTGGGTCTATAATCCATTTTGAGTTGATTTCTGTATATGGTATAAGGTGAGGTATAACTTTGATCTTTTGCACGTGAATATAAAGTTTTCCCACCACCATTTGTTGAAGAGACAACATTCCCCCATTGTGTAGCCGTGGGACCTTCACCAAAATTGTGTGGCCATATATGCATACAAGAGTTTATTTCTGGGCCCTTTATTCTATTCTGTCAGTCTATATACCTATCTTCTTGCCAGTACCACAACATCCTGATTACTGCTACTTCGTAGTGTGTTTTGAAATAAAAATTATGAGGACTCCAATTTTGTTCTTTTTCAAGATTGTTTTGGCTCTTTAGAGTCCCTTCAAGCTAATTCTGTTTTAAAAAGAGGTTCCTCACTATTATTAAGTAAGGCCTACTTTTTCTGACAATCTTTTCTATAAGAGAGGAAATATGACCACTAAAATTCCTTTCCTGGTGACTTGTATTCTAAATTCTATTTTTTGTGTCTAAATGCCTTGAGTAACTGAGTAAAACCAAGCAGCCACTATCAATGCTTCTATGACTATCCAAGAAAAGAAAGGTGAATAGATCTGATCATAAAGAAGCACAGAAGGAGTAACACAACCTGACAGGTGCAGTAAGTTACTGATAACGTGTCATTAGCCTACCCTTTGTAAAATAAACATTCATATCTAAGAAAGATAAAAAATCTATATAATTTAGTGTTTCCTATTTCTTTTCCAACCCAATATGAATAAATCAAAGGAGAATGTCATAAGAATGGATAAGTAAGCAAAATAATGGCTTATGAACCTCAATGTTAATAAGTAAAAACATCTACCAAAGGAAAAATTATCAAACCCCATATAGTCCCAGGATTATCCATTTCAACCCCATGTAAGAAGATAGGAAGCACTGTCAGCCATTCACTGGAAGGTTAAGGGCAAATTACAGCTACAGCTCCAAATCACTAACCCAAAGCTAGTATACTGGAAACTTGATTATCCTACATTTATACAAATGTAGAGCACATTTGAACCTTGAATATTTTCTAGAGTTTTGACCGTGTGTTTTATGTAGCGTATGAGACAGGCAGCTTCATTCTCTTTCATAGCTATGAAGCAGCGGCATCCAAAGTACAGTCAGCACACTATCAAAAAAGTGAAAAGAAAACCCACAGAATGTGATAAAATATTAGCTAATCATATATCTGATAGGGAAATAGTAACCAGCATATACAAAGTATGCTTACAATTCAACAGTTTAAAAGATGGGAAAGTGACTTACATAGACATTTCTCTAAGAAGATATATAAATATCCAAGCATGTGAAAGATGCTAACATCATTAGCCATTAGTAAAATGCAATTCAAAACCACAATGAGATACGATTTCACATCTACTAGGGTGGTACAATAAAAAACAATAACAAGTATGACAACAATGTCGAGAAATTAGAGCCCTCGTGCGTGGCTGGTAGCAATGTAAAATAGCGCAGCCACTTTGGAAAACAGGTTGACAGTCCTTCCAAATGTTAAGCATGGGACTCCCATACGACTCAGCAGTCCTACTGCATGGGAATGCGAAACATATGTCCACACAAAAACTTGTACAGGAATACTCATAACAGCATTATTTATCAAAGCCAAAAAGTGGAAACAACCTAAATGCCCAAGAGTTGATCCACAGATAAACAAACTGTGGCATATCCATATAACATAATATTATTCAGCCATAGAAAGGAATGAAGAAGTGATACAGGCTACAACATGGGTGAACCTTGAAAACCTTATGCCAGATGAAGGAAGCCAGCATGAAAGGCCACATATTGATTCATGATTCCATTCATATAGAAGGTACAGAACAGATAAATCCATGGAGACAGAAAGTGAGTGAGTGGTGACCAGAGTCTGGGAGGGAAGGGGACATGGGGGGTGTTAATGTGAATAGAGTTTTCTTTTTGGGGTGATGAAAATGTTCTGGAATCAGGTAGTGGTGATGGTTGTACAACTTCGTGAAAATACTAAAAAAAACCTGAATTGTACAATTTAAAAAGGTGATTTTCTGGCACATAAATTATATCCTAAATTTTTTTTAATGTTTTTATTGATTTTAGAGAGAAGAAGGGAGAGGAAGAGAGAGATGAAACATCAATGATCGGTGTCATTGATGGGCTGCCTCCTGCCTGCCCCCCGACTGGAGATCGAGCCCACAACCGGGAATCGAACCTCCATCTCCTGGACCATAGATCAAAGCTCAACCGCTGAGCCACACCAGCCGGGCTATCTCCTAAATTTTTTTAAGGGTAGTTTGCAGACCAGCGTCAACAACAAAGCATCTCACACCTGTCCCTAACAAGATGAGACGCTTACACTGGAATAAAAGAGGCCTACATCACTAGGCACACTATTTAGTTCCTCTGACTTTTTTACGGCAATACTTTGTCCATGAAGAAAGCAGCCCATTGATTGTCCTTCTGAGAGAAGCTCCTTATCATCCTAGGGAGCGGGTAACAAAGAGCTCACAGACGGGCCCCTCTGAGTAAAGCTGCTGTAATCTGGGTGCCTGATTTCAAGAGTGCGCCTGCCGTTGCTTACATGACTCCCTGATGAATAAATGAGGACATTTACAGTTTTTGAGAGAAACCATTCCAAACTTATGGCCTGCCTATTGATTGTACATGGTACCACAACTTTAGTTTGGTTCATCTGCCTCCATAGATCAGGCAACAGGTTAGGCAAAAGAAATTAGGGGGGAAGAAGAGTAGGAGGAAGCAGAAGAGGAAGAGGAGTGGAGGCGAAGGGGCGGCACAGAGGAGGAGGTAGAGTCTAAGCTAATAAAAGAGGTGTCGTATGTTAAAGAGTTTATTCCAGGGGAGTCAGACATCTGACTTCTCTAATGTAATTGGTATAAGAAGAAAAACAAAAATAAAATACAGAGGAGGGAGGGATTACTCTGGGACAGGGTATGTTTTCTATATGGTCAGAAAAGTCTGCCAGAGGATGTATAGGAGTTCAGCAGGCATAGACCTCTGGTTCTGAAATAACAGAACTAGTTAATTCAACTAAAAGGCCATACATATAAACTGGTATTTGCCAAAGTGTGGTTCCCAAACCAGCAACATCTGCACTGCTTGGCCCCTTGTTAGAAGTAATTCTCAGGCCCATCCCCTACCTACTGAATATGACAGTCTGTGGGTGGGACACAGCAATGTATTTTTAACAAGCCCTTCATGTGATTTTGATGAACACTGAAATTTGAAAACCACTGTTCTAGATAAATATAGCAAATAGTTGAAAAAAATGGATGCTGAGTCTTAGAAAAACAACATAGAGAGTGTACCAGTTTAACACAGCAAGTTGACCACACTATTTTCTGTCCTCTACCTCCAAAAAGCTCACTAAATAAAGAGTAAAGAAATGTTTCAAGATATTATTCACCAAGACAAATGAGAGAGGAGACAATACTGGCCAACTATTTCAAGAAGAGTCTGGAAGATAGAAAACTGACACAGGGTTCCTAACCACGCTGGCCGATGGAACTGACAGAAGTTACCAGGTAGGTGCCTGCAGAAGGCAGTGCCAAAGAGAAGTGAGCCAGCTGGGAGTAAATAAGAGGTACAGGGTGAAAATCTCTGGAAGATTAAATGAGGTGGGTCATTTAATGTATTTGGGAGTTATAGAAATTATTTTAGGCCTTAGAGCATTTGGGGAGAAAATTACTGATAAGTGGGAAAACAGCACAGGAAAGTAATTAACTATAAAAGAAGGAGTTCATATGAGAAAGGAAATATCCTAAGACATTATTTGGTTTAGCTGTAAAGAATATGCCATATAGAAAATAATATAAATATTTGAGAAGATGTGTGATATAACTACCGAGATCATAAAGAAAAGGAAGGTTTATGAAGTGGGGGGTGTAACAGATTCAAAACAGGAAGGAAGTCAATAAATATAGCTTAGTGTGATAAATTAAGAAATAACAGAATAGGCTATTTTATCAGATAGTGTTCTTTGGATGAAAAAATAAAGTAATGTCATAAGATAGAAAGAGAAAGGAGAGGCAGGTGTTTTATAGTATTATCAGACCTTTCCCTAGCAGATATCTGAATTCTTAGATGCAACCACACCAAATTTGGGGGACCAATATTTAAGCAAAATTAATAGCAAGTGTGAAGATTTCAAGCCAAGAAGAAACTCAGTGTGTTCTAGAAAGTCAGGGAGACCAGTAGTCGCTGAGCAAAGTCAGCAACAAGGGAACAATAGAAGAGACATATCCAAATAGGAGAAGCATTTGAGTGTCAAGACTGGGATATTATCTAAGATAGTCCATGATTCAAAGAAAAAACAAAGCAATGCCACATCTGTTTATTTTATTTCATGGGTTTTTTCTGTCCTTCACTATTCTGTCCCACCTTCTGCATCACTTTAGTACCATCAGTCATTAGCACAGGGCCCTGTATGGTAGTAAACACACAGAAAAAAGGGTGGGGTTTTTTTTTGGCTAATACATTTGCATTTTTTTTCATGTCTGGGAATTAGTCTATTACCACATAAATCATACCCCCCTCCATTTCTATCTACTCCATTTTGCATTTTTCAATGCAAAATTCATCATCCTGGTTTCCTATTTGCATTTTAAATAGTAGTAACCTAAAAGATTTCACATTTTCTGAAAATACAAGACTCTTGAGTAGAATTTATAATTAGGCTGGCTGGGCAATGTTCTATTATTAGTAAGAATTGTGATTTTTAGAGTTGTGGGTTAATTGCTAATAACTGTATGCAGTGTTTTCCCTCAAGATGTTTTCTATTATAGTAATTAACTGAGCAGCTGGGAGAGCAGACATTAACCATTTGTCTTCACAGTAGCCCTCACTGGGGACTCTCCCAAAACCTTTGCACATGGTTTTATTTGCTATTTGATGGGTAATGTAAGAGGGAAGCATAAAAGATAGAGGATGTTTGCACTTTGGAGTGGATATCCAATTTACAATGATTTTTGTTGTTGTTGAAAGGATTCTTTCCCACACGTGTGATTAATAGATTATGAGAAACATAGAATGTCTTTTAGACATATGGACATATTTGCCTAGTTTTTATGTTCATCTTTCTTTTAGAATCCTCACATAATGAAATTTTGTCACAGTGACTATGTCAGAAGCCTGAGCTACCTGAAGACACCACTGGTTTATCTGTTTGCAAATTAGATTGGACCAGGAAGAGTTGGCTGATGCCGAAGAAATCTGTTCTGTAAAATTTTAGAAGGCATCTTGGCTGAGAGTCTATATATTTTTTTCATGATGCCTGAATTCCCATTTGATTATTTATTCAGCTCTGCCCCTTAATTTTGTCTCCTGAATTTCCCTGTGGGACTCTTGGTGCTTCCTTGTGTGAATTCCTCCTTACTGTCTGATGTGGCCCCACTCTCAAGACTATATGCAAAATCTGAAGTTTGATCCAGGTTGTACTGACTAAGTCTGCTGTTGTCTGGTCTCCATCTCTGCCGAGTTGTATTCTACAGCATGCCTTTGTTAGTGCAAGGGCATTCATGGTTTGTTTTTTTCAACAAAGATTGTTTAACATATTTTGTAAATGAATTATCCCAAGCCACAAATAGAAACTAAATACAAAATCAAAATAAATAAATAGAACTAAGCTTTTAGGAAATTGTTAGGTATATAAGAATTTTTTATCTTCCCTCTGGTTGAATAAAATAAGAAATTCACTACTGTTCAGATCCCATTGCCTTTTTTTACTCTATTTTTCTGGGGGCAAGAATTTTTCTTCTTCTTAAGATTACTCCTTTTTCTTTAAATCCAGAAAAGCTCTGGGTTTATACTGTCTTGAGGTGTTGGTTGTAAGAGCCTCAATGGAATGAATGCTGTCTAATTTACACTAATTCCACAGAAGCCACACAAATAAGAGCATGGCAGGCCCTGTGGCGAAAGCTTAGGCCCCAGCTTTTCTCTCCCCCCTAAAAAAGGAGCATGACTCCTTGGAGCCACTACTAGCTCGGTGGCTTCACCCATTGAAGGTCATTCTCCAATTCTAAACATTGCAAGTCTCAAAGTTTCAGCTCATACATTAGAGAGTGATATATACTGGGGGGTTGGTTTCAGCTCATACATTAGAGAGTGATATATACTGGGGGGTTGAAAGCAAATGAGGCTGTAGTATAATGTAAAGAAAACTTTCCATACAAAAATATTTATACTGAAATCCCTCTGAGAGCCTGGGACAGTAGCTGGAACAACTGTGAACACAGATTGACAAGACAGGCTCAGGTAGAACCTAGAGTCTGGTGCCGATACATTTAGGAGGGCAAGTTTCAGTGCAGTTAGAGGGAAGAGATCAGGCAGAGAAGTGTAAGACTGTGGTCCACAGGGTCAATAAGGGCTTCAAGGAAAGGCAGAGCAATAACCTGGATGCCCTCATGAGAGAGAAGTTGCTCTGACCATTTGGATGTGCATCAGGGAGCTCTGAGGCACCCTTCCTCTTCCTCTAGAAAACCTTGGCTCCATGGGCTCACTTTCCCTGTACAGCATCCAGACTTAAATGATGCTATCTACTTAATTTTTTATATACAATGCCTTTCAGGAAAATGTTTTAATGAAACCTTTTTGATTTACTGGTCGGTTGAACCAATTTTGGGAAAGTCCTGCAAAGCATGAATTAAAATACAAATTGAATTTAGAAAATATCAGTTTGCATCTTCCAAAGGAAGATAAGCTTTTCTTAAATCGCCCTTACAATTTTTCCTCATGGCAAACCTTCCCAATACACTCCTAGCAATAACTAATATGGGAAAGCCAAACAAAAAAAGCAAAAAATCTGCAACATTTTCTGACCACCTAAAATGAATTCAAATGATAAAATCTAAGTTGATTGTTTCAAACTCACATCCAACCGTTTTAATTTTACTGTCCACTTCCTCCATCCAGATTTATTTTGAGCTCCTTAAGATGGGAAACATGTCTTCTACTTATTTATATCATTCAAAGTAGCAGACAGTATTGGGTAAGGTCATGTTGAATGATAGAATTGTTTTAATTAAAACTAAAGTTTTCTTAAGGCCAACCTAGAAAACTATTTAACAAAAGAGCTGACTTGTACTGTCATTATTACCTTGGTTAACAGGGGGGAAAAGGGAACACAGATAATAGCTGTGCCTCTTTTGGCTAAAACACAAACTCCATCCCACTTAAGAAATGAGAACCAAGGACAGCAGTCTTGGCATTTGGTGAGTCGTTCATAAGCAAGAAAACACAGGAGGTTTTGCTATAATTCAAGAGCCATTCTTGTCACTGCGTTAAAGAGGGTAGAAATTAAGCTATATTAAAGCCTGTCTTGGCCCAATCATAGAATGAAAGTGAGGCATCTATGGAGTGGTTCCAGGATAGGTTCCAAATCAGTTTGAATCCAGCTATTTGTTCCTTATTAAGACTTCAGGGGACAGCCAAGAATTTTATTTAATTCGTTATCTTGTTCTGAAAGCACTACAGTGGTGACTACACAAATTGAAAGCAGCATTTACACAAGCTAATACCTATGGTATCTTTCTAATTTATCTTCCGGGCATTATCACCTCCCAGTGTACCTCCTTGAACGTTTGACATGCGGCCTGAATTCTTATTTTGTAGGATGATAGCTATTTGCCCCAAAGAGAACATTGAAGAAAATGGCCCCACATTAAAGTGCTAAGAATGTTACTTGAAATACATTTTAAAAGATTTGAAAATAGCTAGTCTTGTGGCAGAAATCGTGTTATATATAAACTTGCCTGCTAGGCAGTCCATTCTTTCTGGATTGAAGTTTCAGCTTTATTGGCTTAATTCATTGCTGTTTGACTCCTCTCCAGCAATCACAATAAAATCATTGCCCCACTTTGTGCAACATTCAAGATGCTGAATCTTATTTTCCATTCCTAAAAAGAGAGAGAATTTAAACAACACGTTTGTCTTTGTGATGTGAAAGTAAACATAACCTGTTGAAATTCAAGATAGGAAAACATTCCTTTAGGAAACTAGGAAGGATGATACAGAGAGAAATGTTGCCCACATACAGAGTCATTTCTAATAACTCATTGATCTCCCTGTGCATTGTCGTTCACAAAAACCCTGTCCGGACAGTAAATTGACAGTATAATCCCAGAGCGTTTTATCTAACTAGACATTAGAAACAGAGAATATTGTATCGACTCCCAGATTTCAGGCAATGGCACTCCAAGCAACTTGTATTAATGCTTTTATTGATACAAAACCTTTCTTCCCAAAAGTACAAAGCACTACCTTAAAATTGCTTTATTGGGTTTTATAACAAGGTACCCGAGACCACGATGTGTTGAGCTAATACCTTAGGTTTCTTGATTTCTAATCTAGTATTTCAAACATTTCATCATCAGATGTCCTTTTGGTTTTCAAAAATGCCAAAAATTATCCACTCTATACAAGACTTGAAAAAGGTTATATTTCAGAGAAGACACTTTTAGAGTACAAACCAGTAAGTAAAAATTGAAAAGTCAACTGTATGAGAACTCGGGTGACTCTTTTTCAGCTGGTGATTTGTCTATTATTCCACCCCAAAGAAGAATAACGTGAATGTCAAGGAAAGATCAACAAAATAGATATTTTCCAGTAATTACACAAAATTCCAAAAGTTAAGCACACTCTTTACTAATTCAAAATGCTTAACTAATCTTTTAACTGCAGAAAAAATTTTACCAGACATTTAAATAGCTAAGGATTAGTCACACTAGGAAATATTTTGGATTATTTTGATACAGATATCAAATAAAAGAATAGTTCTTTCTTTTGGAAGGTAATTATGTCTTTCTTTCTTATGATATTATTTCTAGTCTCTGACTTAACAACATGCAGGGCCCTAAATTACAAAACCTGCCACCAGATATAACCAATGCATCTCAAAATGAACACTAAAAGATCAGTCTTTATACAGGTGCAAGGCAAAGGGACTCTTGGTGATCCAAAATCAACATACACAAGTCAAGGCTCAACCATTAACTTGCCTTCCTACTTTGTTGAGTTTAATATGATGGGCTAAGGCCTAACCTAATGTATTTTATTTCTTTGTTTTTTTAGAGCACAACTTCCCTTACTTCCCTCTTAATCGCTAGCTATTTTGAAGGTATTTATATCAAGGGGAAGGAAAAATCCTTTCCTAAAGCTAGCAGCTAACAGTCAGCATCTCACTGAAATTTCACAAGGAGCATAGAGCATGTTTTCTTTTGGTCTTGATAACATGCGTGATACCTTTACCAAAACCTGCTGTTATAATATTGTTTGCCCTTGTAACTAAAAGATAGCAAAGAAGAAAAATGTATACATTCCATTTAGGTTTCAATGACCTCACACTAGCAAAATCACGTGCCATCTCTGCCTACTCAACATTCCATATACTCTCTCATTTATTTGGAGCAGCAGTGTGTTTGTTAATAACCTCTCTGTTTTCTGCTGTTAAGGGAACTGAAGTGCCATTAACACATATTAAAGTACCATTGATTCCATTAGTGCCGACAAGCACTAAATCCCAATTTCTTTTTAAATAAGCATTCAAACAAATGCAGATGTCCTTTATTAACAAGCAACATGCTGAGCAACCCTTATTACAATAGTTTAATATATGAGAGATGTCTAAAGACTGAGTTAGAATTTCAAGGAGCTGAATTACTGAAACTTGGGTACAATGAAGGACAAGTGAAGGGATAAATATGAATTTCCCACATGCACAAAAGCTTATCCAAAGGCCCATATTTTTATCTCTCAGATTAGAATCATGATCACTTTTCACCTCCATCTGTTACTGTATGCATCTATTAGAACACATATAATACTACAATAGCAAAGAGACATAAGCTGTAGTTACAATAAACCAACTTATGAATGGGGAGCCTAAGCCCAGGAAATGGATGTGACTTAGGTGGGCTCTTACTCTGTGGCTTCTGCACATGGTATCCATGATTATATGTTCCTGCAGAATAGTGAAGCACTGGTAATTACAAAGCAGTCTTATAGGGAAGATAATTATGTACCTGGTCATTGGGCTTTCTTAAAAGATATGACCATCCTAGAGAGTTTTTCGTGCCAGGAAAACATGGAAGACTTCAGCATAAATCTTAAAGCCAGATTTGTGGCAAAAACAAACACGTTTCATCTTTTTGTATTAGTCTCATCCCTAAGCATTATTTTATTTCTTTACCCCTTTCCTTCTTGTTTTCTTTATCTCTTTTAAACCTATTTCTGGTATGAGTTTTGCCATTTGTATGTAGTCCTTGAAATATGTTTTTAATTTTTTTAAACGAAGAGGAAGATAAAAAGACAAATGAGAGGTATTAGCTTATTTTGTTTGCTACTGCATTTGCAGGACTAGAACAGTGCCTGGTATACAGGAGGTACTCAATAAATATTTGTTGAATAAATTTTAAAATGGTAGATAACAGATACATAAAGTTGGATAGATGATAGACAGATGATAGAGATAAATAGATATATAGATAGATGATAGACAGATGATAGAGATAGATAGATAGATAGATAGATAGATAGATAGATAGATAGATAGATAGACAGATAGATAGATAGATAGATAGATGATAGATAGATGATGATAGATAGATAGATAGATAGATAGATAGATAGATAGATAGATAGATAGATAGATAGATAGATATAGATAGATGATAGATAGATAGATAGATAGATAGATAGATAGATAGATAGATAGATAGATAGATAGATAGATGATAGATAGATGATAGATGGATAGATAGATAGATGATAGATGATAGATGATAGATAGATAGATGATAGATAGATAGATAGATAGATAGATAGATAGATAGATAGATAGATGATAGATAGATGATAGATAGATAGATAGATAATAGATAGATAGACAGACTGACAGATAGGTACTGATAGGAAGAAAGAAAGGAGGAGGAAGGGAGGGAGGGAGTCCCGTACATTTAGGAAGACATACAGGCTCACAACTTGGAGGTCTTGCCCTACTTAAACAAGTTTGATGGAATGGAGAAGAGCTGGAAGCAGTAGAACACCAACTGAAATAACTATACAAGCTAATAAGTAGCCTTCTACAGTCCCATGGATTCTGACATAAGACACAAGACTCTTTGTCAGAGACAAAGAACTTTGTTACAGCGAAAGCAGTAGCAGAAGTATCAGCATGTTTGTGCTGGATCCCTACACTTCACGCACCACAGAGCTACACAGAGAGCCAGGTGGAACCTGAACACAGAGTGGAGAGTGACACAGGAGAGGAGCCACAGCTTAGGGAACCTGCTGCTTTTATAGCCAGCACTATTCTATGATCTGGAAGGAGCGCGGAGGTGTTGTAGAACCTGTGATTTATTACTTAGCTTTCCAGGATTACCACTTGAAAGAGTCTCAGCCCAGGAAGATGAGTAGAAAGGGCAAAAGCATAATGAAGGAAATATCTGCTCTAGTATGTGGTTTCAAAGATGAAACTGTGTTGAGCTATGATTAAGAGATAAACCATTATTGTATGTGCCATGGGAGCTAAAAGACAAACTGAGAGGTGATTGGCCAAATAAAAAAAAATAATAGCAGAAAGTTGCTGGCACATTCATCACACAGAATAGCTTCAGACAACTTGGAACACATAGCAATGTCCCCACACCCAAAAAGTCTATTACAGATGGTTTGCACATACGTAGGCATGTATAGAAGTCACTGGAATATTATATAAAGTGTGACAAGAAGTATTCTTGGCCTGGAGGCACAAAGGGTGGAAGACTGTCTGGGAATAGAATTGATAGGTTGCTTCATTGAAAAACACTGGAGCTAAAGTTGTGTTCACTTTGTGGTTGATCAAAGAAATATTCCCATTGCAGAAATATGGGGGAGCAGGGTAAAGGTTTGGCATCTACATCCGCTATGTTATATTCTTTTTTTTTTTTTCCAAATTAACATCTAACTTTTTTTTTTAATTTTTATTTTTGTTTAAAGTATTACAGATGTCCCTTTTTCTCCCCAATGACCCATTCCCCCCCCCCCGTTCCTTCCCCCTCTGTGGTAGTTCAAATGGACTTCTTGCAGGAACCCATCCCTGGGCTCCTATTGTGAGGACTTCAAGATTATCATCACAACTTTGGTGCCCTACCCCTTGAAGGACCTTTGAAAACATTTGGAGTATATTCTCTTTAGAAAAAAAAAAAATGGATTATTATATTTGGTTTTTAATGTGGCTACTTTCTGAAGGATTTTGTTGTTTTTGGACAGCAGAGAGGTTGGAAACAGAGGGGAATTAGCATAATTTTAAAATAACATCTTTTTAATCCCTCACTGTTTTAGCAGCTTTGGTTACTTCTTTTAACTCCTGAAATTCTAACCTCTTCTTTTTGATGTAAAAATCTTAATTTCAGCTCATTACAACATGAGATCGTGAAAGCAAAACAGAGATGGTGCTCTTTCGGTTGAGCTAGAAGCAGCGGCCAGAAGGAACTCCTCTGCATGCTTCCTTGCTGTTTTTGCAGTCCACAGTTAAACCCTTGTTACTCATTTTTTTAAACTTGTCTTTAGTGTTTAAAGTATTACAGATGCTACTCGTTTTTGCTTTAAGAAAGCCAAAAAGTATAGCTTCGTACAGAAATTCAAGTGGAGTAACCAAAAAAATTTGCTACAAATTTCCCAGATGTGGCTTTTCCCAGTGGTTTCAGGATATTGTCAGTGCGGTTTTTGTTTTGTTTTGTTTCGTTTTAATCCTCACTGGAGCATATTTTTTCCATTGCTTTTCAGAGAGAGTGGAAGGGGGGGGGGAGAGAGAGAGAAACAACGATGTGAGAAAGACACATCGATTGGTTGCCTCCAGTTTGTGTGCTGACCAGAGCAAGGGGTTGAGCCTGCAACCTAGGTACATGCCCTTGGCCCAAATCGAACCCGGGACCCTTCAGTCCACAGGCTGACGCTCTAACCACTGAGTCAAACTGGCCAGGGCCATCAGTGCATTTTTTACTTCCACGGAGCTGTGTGTCATCCCTGTCACTCTGCAGGTAAGGGAGACATCATAAATGAGTTACAAGGGCCTCCTCTGGACAGTGCTTTCTCCTGGTCATTGCTGCCACAAGCTTGTTAGAATGGCATAAACTAAGCAGTTGTTTTGGTTTGAATTTTAAGATTAAAATAATTACAAATATCCAAGACAGTCCACAGACACAATTTGATACATATCTCCATATTTGTTTATAACTTGTTAGATGACTTTGTTCATTTAGCTGTAAATAAATAAATCTAATAGCAAAATTTCCAAAAAGAAGCAAACGAGAGGATAAACATCAGAAGCACAAAGTTAGGCTTTTTACTTCACTCCTAAGTGTGCTTTTAGCTTGACGTGCACTCAGAAAAAGCTTGAATGCCTTAAAGTGTTTGCAGGCCCAGTGATAATTCTACCTGGCAGGCTTTACTACTTAGCTGAGAGCCACAAGTCTTGAATTCCCTTAATTTAAGTTTCAGATCATTTTCTTTCAGGTTGAGCTCCACCTAACACATCCTGAAGTGGAATGTTCTGTACAACAGGTGAGTGCCTTCCAAAAAATCCATAATGTAAGAAAGACCTGAGCATAGCAAACATTTTCCACTTATACTCTTTTCTCATTAATTGTTGTTAAACACAAGTTCCAAAGATAAGTATAATAAACTATGCAAAAGTTTGCTCCATACTTACTTAAGGCCAAAATAATATTCTATAATGAGGAAAGAGAAAGGGAAAACACATTTAATTCTCTCTCACGCTAGTCAGGGGGACTGAGCCAGCAACCAAGGTACATGCCCTTGGCCGGAATTGAACCTGGAGCCCTTTAGTCCGCAGGCTGATGCTGTAACCGCTGAGCAAAACTTGCTAAGGCCCATGTGAAATTGTTTTGAGAATAAAGTGAGATCCCATAAAAGCTGTTGATAAAATGCAAAGGACCATACAAATGTAAGATATCATAGTATTATGTTAAGTCACAAAAGAAACAATCCATTTAGCCCTATTGTCCAATTCCAACATATTTCTGTTGAAAACAAATTACAGAATTAAAAGATGTCATGCTGTTACTATATGGAGCAAGGAAAACAATCAAAAGATTATATCGGTAAGTTCTTAGTGAATCTTTGACTCATCAAATAACATTTTAGAATGAAACAGTATTACAGGTTCTCAAATGGTGGTTCCCAGCCCTGGCTGTACAATAGAATCACCTGGGGAGAACTGAGATAATACAGATGGCCAGGCCTTACCTTGCAATCAACTAAATTAGAATGAAATGTTCCTTCTTGAGAAAATGACACTATATGAAAGAAATAAAAGGAGATAAGAGTTATTAATAAAAAATTAAAATTTTAAAGTTATAGCTCCTTTGGGAAATCAGGACCCCCACATAGATCAGTAAACAGAAGTAAAAACCCTGAGATCACTTAGCCAGTCTATAATCTTAGCTTCAGGGCTGGAGTAATAAGTGATTCTATCTAGATACCATTTCATTTTTAGAGAGAGACACGTGAAGACTTTGCCAGATTTGTCCGAAGTTTTCCTCCATAGCCCACATTCTGTCAAGACTCTCTAAGACAGTGATGGTGTCTCCCTTCTCCCCAGGATTCTCTGCCTTCTGACTCTCACATCTGTCTCAGCACACACTTCTCTACCCCTCGCCCAAATGAAGGCACAACTTCAGAGACATGTGAAGTAGTTTCAGTTCTTCCTCACACTTAGATCGGCCTAAAACATCGGCTGATTGGAAACACAGATGCCTGAGATAGAAATAGTCCTGTCTCCCCGGCTCCCGGGGCCAGAAGATAAATGGGGTGGAGGCCAGAGCAGCGAAGGAGGTGCTGTTGGAGCCAGCAACCCAGCAGCAAACGGAATCATCGCTGCCATTCAAAACGTGTCCAAAAGAAAGGCTAGCTCAGGGGGAGAAGAAGTGGGGGTTTCCCTCCTGTGACCGTGGAGACAGTGGGGACCGCAGCTGTGCTTCCTCCCCTTAGAAAGTCATTTTAGCGTTGGGTTTTCCCTAAGGAGGAAGCAGATGGAGCGATGCTCCACTTGCACATATGGGGCTGCTGCTGGCATTCTTGCTGCTGCTCCTGACCCTGGATGATATGGAGAAATGGAGCTTTGGAGGAGAGAGGGAGTGATTATTCAAGAGGCTCTTCTCAGACCTACTGGCCGATAGCCCCCAAGGGTGCGTGACTATTTGGGGTTAACTGTGTACTCCTTGAAGTTCTTCTGAAGATACTGGCAATAGGCTATCATCTTGTGTAAAATTGAGATACCTTCTGTCCCCTGGTAAATATGACAAGCATGACAGGTGTAACAGGCAAGGTGGCTCAAAGATCTACACACAGAGGTCCTGGCCACTGAGTAGCTGCGGTCACGTCTTCTAGCAGCACAATAAATTGAACCTTAGGCTATCTTCTGGCATAATAACCAACCTTTTTTCCCCCAGACAGAGCATTCTCACCCTCTCATCATCCTACAGAGACGCACCTGCTCCGTGTTGGGCATATTACCCAGGAGAGCAACATAATTGGGTGAAACGGCAAAGAAAAAAGAAGCCTTCCTTCTTCACAGCTTTGCTTCCACCGATGTAAGCCTTGAGGACACGGGAACTCCTGTAATGGAGAAAACATTGCTTGAAAGATAAAGACCCTCCTTTTATGAAGCAGGAAGGAGAGATAAGAGGGGTGAGGGTGAGAGCGGGGAGTTCAATGAGAAAGGGAAGAAAGGGCCAAATCCATCAAAGCCATGCAGGCTGGAAAACATTTTCCGCAAAGGGCGGCCCAGGCGGGTGCGGGCGCCCAGGAGGTGGACGGAGCTGCCTTTCCCTCCTCGCGCCCCCGGGCCTGCGGACCCTTCCACGCGCCCGGGATGATGGCCCAGTCCCTTCTGCTGGCAACCGCAGCTGCGAGTCCCCTCGCGGGCCACCGGCACTGTCAGTGACACCAGGCAGCTGACCTCTGGCCCAGCCCGGAGACTCTGCTTTCGCCCTTCCTACGGGCCTCGCCTAGACGTCCCTTTGCTTCGTCCCGAAGCATGAGACGGCTCCGGAACCCAGCGGCGTGGCAGCCGGTCCCAGGAAGTCTTCACACCTGCTGTGCTTAGAAATAAACCGAAAACTGGTCAGGACTCTCCCTGAGCAAGGAGGCTGGTAAGCAGGTCCCATCACAAAGGGTGTTGCAAAGGGAAGCGTGGAACGGGAAAGGGGCGCGGGGGTCACCCAGGTTGCTGCGACAGGACAGGGAACTGCTGCTTTGGGAAGGGACACTGGCCCCCCGTCTAGAAAGGTTAGTGGGTACAGCGTCCAGCAAGAACAGCCCAGCATCCAGAGAAATAGAAGAACCAAAAGCCGTGTGACATAAAACCCAGAAAGGAGGGCCCCCGGAGGTAGTGACCCATCCCTTCAAAGGCATCAGAATTCCTGAGACTCTAAAGGACGTGAAGGGTGTCCATGGGGTTTGGCCGTTGGATTTAGCCATAGGAGAGCTAGGTCTGCGGTCAGAGCGAGGTCGGTGACGGTGAGGGTGCCGGGGCCGTGCTCTACTGAAGGATGACCTGGAGGAGAGGGACAGAATAGGCTCATGAAGAGCGGCTGCTCTCAAAGTGTGACCTCTGGGCCAGCAGCACCAGCATCACCTGGAAACTTGTTAGAAATGCAAATTCTCACACACACCCCCTAGTCATCAAGCCCTCCGAATGACTCTGATGTCTGCTAGACTTTGAGAACTACTTGTTCTTGTAATGAACTTGAGGTACTTAAGGTATTTATTTAATAATAATGAGGAGGAATTTTACTAAATATTTACTTAAGAAAATTAGGGAGAAATTTATATTAAGAGCATCTTGGTAACTAGTAAAACATTTCTTAATGATTTCTGGTAATGATTAAGGAATCTCACCTATTAAATGAGATCAGTAATAGGTATACAAGCCCAGGAAATCCTTAAGAACAGGGGACTAAGGAGTTAAGAGACCCACGGCAAATCCAGACAGGGTTAGAAACTCAGGGGAGTTTCAGTACTACAGACTTAAAATCTGTTTGATTAAATGTAATCAATTTTTGCCCTTTCTGGAAACAAAAATTTGACAATGTATATAAAGATTTCTAGACAGAATGGAAGAGGGGGGGAGTGTGGGAGGGGGGGAATTGCTGGTAGGGAAGTAGAGGGGAGGCAGTGGTCAAGATGGGGGCGGGGGCAGGAGTGGTAGTAAAACTAAACTAGCAGGAACTAAATGAAGGAAGACCAGGTCAGCAGGACAGCACCAATCCGTGTCAGGAGGAGTCCCTCACTGTGGCGTGAGTCAAGGTCACAAGCATAAGGCACTTGAGCCAACGGAAGCCTACTCTGGGCAGCTGGGCTGGCTGCAACCTCATGCTGGGAGGGCCCTGGACCCTAGAGTTCCCCGTCCAAATGGCTCCAAGATTGCCCCAAGTGACCGTATGGGCTCTTCCCTGGGTCTCGCCTCCCAAAAGCAGGCACATGAGTGGCCATGGGTGGCTGTTTGCTGGTGGAATGGATTGAACTTGTGCTTGTGCAGGTTGAGGTGTTCACAACATGGATGTGAGACCCTTGATACAGCAGCGAAAGAACCGGGGATGAAAAGAGATGAGTCGGGGGCTAGAGAACACAGAGGTGGAGACTGGGGGCCACGGAGCTCATAAGGAAAGCGGAGGATTCTAATTCTAACCTGCCTTCTAGGTTATAGCAAAAGTATGTTTGTCAAGGTAGGAAGTCAGTACAGATTTTAATCAACAATATATTAATTCCTTATTTGTATACACTCCGATGGCATATAAGCCTTGATTTGTTTTCTTGCCCCAGGCCCCACACAAGTTAGGGGTGGGCCTGCTACTACCAGGGATGGTTAGTCATGAATATTCTGGCCACAATAAGAAATATTTTTGTTGTAAGTTAATGTATTGGCCTTCTTGTTTATAAATTAATCTCTGGTTGGTTTCCTGGTTTTAAACCGCTTCCTCACTATCCTACGAAGGGAGTTCCCTAGTCCTGAGAACTTGAGAACTTGCTCCGGACCGTAGGGGCCGTATGAAGATAATGGGGCCCACACGGCTGACATCCTGGAAGGCTTTGATCTTGCCTGTAAGAAGGGTAAGAAAGATTAGAAAAGAGAGATAAACTAAAAGGGAACTAAAGCCAGATTTAAAGAACTCTTCTTTCTAATAACTAAAAAAGAAAAACACCAGCCATTACTCAGCCTCCTTTTAAAGGTTTGGAATTAATGGAAAAAAAGCAAAGGTTCTGATGCATCAATTTGGAAAGAGCTGTTATCAAGTACTAAGTGCCCCTTAAGAAAAATTATAGAAAATTGGAACAGAAATTCAATATATTGCACAAATAGAAAATTATATAGGAGGCATGCAAGGAACATGTTGGAATCTGTCGAAGCTCTGAAATTTAGGAATATCCTACTGAAACCATTTCTTTACGGCTTACCAAAAACCATTTCAAGTGACTAAAGCAGACCATGTGTGTGAGAACTGTGGTGTTGTTAAGGCCAACCGCACGTGAAACCCCCAGAGCCTGCGGTGGCGGAGATCCCTGGCAGGCGGTGGTGGAGATCCCTGAGGAGCCCACCATCAGAGGCACCTCCTCTGCACTCCTCTCCTCCGGGGACTCTCCGAGCTGAGGTTGTTTTCAATGGGAATTGTTTATTACTAAGGAAGACAATTTTAATACTTTTCAAAGCTGAAAGGAAGCCCTTAGAACTTGTAACATGTCAGAATAGTATGTTGATCTCTGGCACACACAGTTTGAAAACACAATTTTTCCATTTAAGCTACAAATCGCAAGGAGTATTTAGGCCATGGCTCAGTTTCTTATAGATAAATATTTGAGCACTGGTGGCTACAGGTGGGGATGGTCATCAAGCACAGTTCTGGCTAAAAAAAAGCAAGCATAAAATGACTGGGGATCTCTAAGAGAGTGCTGCTTTCCTGATAAGGATGCCACACCTTTTCCCTGTGGCTTTCTCCTATTTCTTGTGATGCTCAGAGAAGGCTAGAGAGCAAACGTCTGGGATGTATGAGGAGACCATATGGCGAAAAGTCACATGCCACGAGTGGAGGAGCAGAAAGAAAGAACCTATCTAGACTCTGATGTCACCAAGGGTCACTGTAACAGTCCTAGATGGCTGAACTCTGGTCTATTTTCTAAGAGCAAAATAAACTCTCATTTGGATAATTGACTATGGTCTATTTTATGCAGTTGAAAACAATCTTATCTGACACAGTGTGTTAATGCTGAGATAATAGCGTAACCATCCAGGTACCATCACAAGAAGAACAAATCCAATAGCAAGAAGATCAACAGCAATTATATCAGGAGAGCACACACTGCTTTTTCAGAGGCGTGAGTCTATACTCCAAAAATGAGAAATCAATGCTCATTCCTATGGGCTTGTAGAAAAAAACAAAGGATTTATTAACAAGGGATATAATGAATAGAAAAAACTAAGAGTCGTTAAATAAAAACACAAGTGTAAAACACGATGTAAAATGCACAAAATATTTATTTTACTCGTATGCAAGTTTTCTATTTCTGTTTAACCCTACATAGTACTAAAGCAAATATCAATGAGCTAAATTCTCTGGGCAGAACTCTACTTAAAGGCAAAATGGTGAACTTTGGAAATGCTTTCACTGGTGCCCCTAAATTTTGCTAACTTCCTGCTGATATCTGGTATCCTTAGCCCCCTCCAAACCCTCATGACTTCTGATGTAGTGCATCGTATGTGTGTCCTCTGGTTCAACCAAGGACATCCCCAAAAATTCATCTGCCCTGTTTTTCAAACCTTCAGGACCCTGCACTTTGCTAGGGAGGACATGGATGTGCTAAAGCACCCTAGTAAGTTAATTAGAAAATATGTCCCCCTGTTCATAAAAAACATTCATGAACACTTAACATGTAGGCATCCCAATGGGCCTTCCAGCTCCCCTTAAATGACTCTCCGTAGGAAGCCAATGTCTCTCTGCAGAGCCAGCCCTGTCACCAGGGGAGGAAGCCATCACAAGGGTGATAATTTGACAAAATAGTAGTCAACACTGAGCCTTGCCTGTAGACTGACTTCTTTAGGACACCCCATGGGTTCTCTTTCCTGGACTTTTCCTACTGAGCTCTTTAGGGTTCTCTGGTGGGCACTGTTCACACCAAAGCCCTCTTACTTTGCATTATAGCACCTGACCCCAAGCTTAGAATCCCAGCAGTCTGTACAGTGCAGCGCTCCCCTTTCCACCACTTTCCTTATTGCATTGTGTTATTACCCTTGTTTCTGGAGTCTCTTGGGATACATAGATTTAAATGGCTATTAGAGGACCTTTCATTTCTATTTAATTGAGAGTTACTGGCCAGACAAGTGTTCTATGTAATTTTTCACATGGGAGATTAAAAGAAAATCCATACTGTATTTTACCAGACCTAAGCAGCTCTGTAATTTTCTTCAGCTTTGAGATACACTTCTTTTTCAAACAAACCCTGAACTCCATGACATCACCGGTCTGGTTTACAGCTCTAACTCCAGTCTTCATTTTTTCAATTGATAAGTGGATGAGGAATTTGAAATTAAAGTCTCTATGATGGGTGTTTTTTAAAAATCAAATCATTCTAATTCCACATGGCTGTTTTTAACGGTTTTTCATAACAGCAGCTATTTTATCCATTGTTCCCACTTGTTCCTCACTTTAGAAAATGAAATTCAGCATTTGCTAAAGCGAAATACCCGATGAACAATTACACTTAATGTGTATTTTCTCTTTTTCTGTGTCAGAGTGTATTGAAGTGATGGATTCAGACAGAATCTCTTTGCAAATGTGGACAGCAGACTGCACTCTGTCTTTTCCTGCTGTCATATTCCTTTGTTGATATCTCTGTTTTAAGATGAGTTTGCCCCATGCATCACCAATTGTATTTTGTTTCCACGCTGCAGGGAAGACTGGGCTAATCCATATGCCACTATGAAACTTCAGGCCTCTCTGTTTGACAGGTAGCAAGCCTGACAGCAATCTATTGAAAATGCATTTTAGACAGCAATCTATTGAAAATGCATTTTAGACTATCATTTTTCCAGTCTAATTTACTCTTAATAAAATGACTTTGAAGACAAGGGGTCCCCTCTGTGTTGGTTTGCTTCTTTCAGATAATTGCATTTTGAGAGAGACACATTGACAGTTTTCACAAATACAAAATGATCAAATTCCCTTGGGAATAAAATAAGATAGCTTCACAATAAATAGCATCTTTTAGCCTAAGTGATCCCGAAGCATTTTAGGAACTGTGGACATTCAGATGACTCCCCAGGCGAAGGAAGCAGCCAGACAGTCATCCAAGCTCTAGAGTAAGACTATCTATTCTGTGCAGTGGAAAACCACAGCCCCCCCCCCACCTTTGCAAAATAAGGAATATTTATGTACTTTATGTACATATATGTTACAATTGCTGGCAAATTTTTTTAAAAGTGTATATACACAATATATTATAAAGGTATGTACATGAAACTAATAGTTACCATCAAATTATTTCTTAACATGACATAATATTTTTAAATTCACTTCATGCTGTGCATTTACTGATTTATTATTTCTTCCCTCTCCAAAGGAAAAAAATAATAACAATTGTCTATTGGTCCTTTATCCAATTTCTTTCACCCTGGAAAATTAATTGATCACTTAGTAACTAGAGCCTCAAATTTGAAAGAACAACCCCTTACAGATTTTTCCTCACATGATATTTTGACTAACTTTTGCCCAATGGACATTTGATCACCCAGTAAATAGTGTTAATTTATAAGGTGTGTGGTATTTTTTAAGCCATTAAAATATTACTAAAAAGAAGTCCTAAAGTTTCTGGAACTTTAACTGTTAAACTATAAAGTGTTAATTATGTCAACTTAAGAAAAAAACATCTATCTATTCTGAAATTAAAACATAATAGCAAGAAGACATATTTTAGTTAACTTTATTAACTGTTTTAATCATTTAAATGGTCACCCATACAATTTTTGCTGTATCAATGATAATTAACTTTTGAATTGAAGAAAATGATAATCACATTATAAAGCTGGAGAAATGGTTAATTTTACTGTTCTGCTTAGCTAGAATGCTGGGTGCATAGATTTGTTCTCACTTCTCTTAATTATTATTTTGATGAAAGGGAGCTATTGTATTTCTATTCTTGATGACATGTGGTTCTGCAACAAGCCGAGCTTCGGCCCTGAGAAAAAGACAGTTAAGCAAACACTGAGTGAAAATGACAGCATCCCTGGGAATATTCATGTTCTTTGTTTTGTAATGTCCATCACAGCCTCTTGGCTAGAATCTAGAGAGGAAACAAGAAAAAATGAAGATCTTATTCCAAGAAAGGTTTCTCTCTCTCCCTCCCTCCCCTCCCTCATTATAATCCTATACCAACCATTCTGGGGACTTGGATGAGAATTTTAATTTCTGTCTAAGTTGCATCTAGGACTGTGCCTTATAATCATCTCAGAGGAGGGTAAGATTTGGGTTCTCGGCTTCTCTTCCCTGAAGGTGTAGTGAGGGCTTCATACTTGGAATATAATGTTTTGGTGCCATCTGGTGGATCATTTTCAGGTTAGCAGTTTCACTTAAGGATCTAATTAAATGTGTCTGAGAAAGGACTGAAGCGAGGGCCAGAGGAAGAAAGGAAGTAACTATTAGTCTCTGCAACTCATAAATAACGTGGAGCCGGTCATAAGACATACTGGGAGTTACTGATTAGGAGGTAGGGGGAGGCGGCAGTCGAGTGGGGTCAGGTGCTGGTGGAGGAGGGGGAGCCATTGGTGATGAGCTGAATCAAGGACAGAGCAGCCCAACAGTCTGGATCAGTGCCAGGAGGGGGCCCACACTGTGGTCTGAGTCACAGTCACAAGCCTAAATCCACCGAGCCACTGAAGTCTGCTCCAGGCTCTGGGCTGGTTCTGGGGTGTGCGGGAGGAAGAGATGGAATCTGAGGGGCGGAAGGGCACGTCGGGGACTGGCACCAGGCAGCAGCACTTGAGTCTCAGCGCGTGAGAGCATGATTTCCCACAGGGTAAGAGCTAAGCCTTGAATGGGGAAGTAATTAGAGGTAGGGTGTTGCAGGAACTACGCTGAAATGTCAAAGCTAAAACTTCATCACCAAAGTCTTTGAGGTCTCAAAGCTGCCTTAACTCAAAATGCATGGGCTTCCCTGTCACTCTCAACTCATCCTTAAAATAAATAAGATCAATTTTTTTTAAATGCCATAATCTATTCCTAGCTTTCCTCTTTCAGTGATGGCATACCATCCAGTTTCCAAGTTAGAAACATAGAGTCATCCTGATGCCACCTCCATTTCTCACCCCCCCCATTTCAGTCAATCCTAAACTCTTATTGATTCCATCCCCTAAATATCTCTTGCTTTTCCCCATCTCTTTTTATCACTCCACCACCTAATCTCCTAACTCTTCCACTTCCTTCCACTTTTCTCACTTCCAGCCTGCTCTCTATAGTGCAGCTAGGGCTGTATTTTCAAAACACAGTTTGATCATGGTGCCACCCTACTTAAAATGCTTCTATCAGAAGCCCTTGCCTTTAGGATAGAGATCAAACTCTAACATGTACTGCAAACCTCTGCACGCCCAGGCCTCCATCTTTCCAGTCTCACTCTGTATCCTGCCCACCTCTGGTGTGCTCAGCTCTAACCACTAAGGCTTTCTTAACAGCCCATTCTCCTTCCTGCCACAGGACCTTTGCTTATGCTGCTCCTGATGCCTGGGCACTCCTCTCTTCTTTCTTCATATTGTTAACCCTTATTCATCTTTTAGAACTCAGCTCTAGGTTACTGATCTCCCCTGGACTTTTAAATCAAAGCCCCTCATTTTAAATTCTAATAGCTCCAAATTCCTTTCATTTGGATAAAAGTCATACTTGCAAATTTACTGTTAGAAATTATTTGAATATCTATCTGTCTCCTCCACTATAATATAATTCCTGTGAGGCCAGAGACTACATGTATTTTGGTTCACCATTGCATATCCTGGGAATAATACAGTCCTTAGATTAGTAAGTATTTGATAAAGGTAGAAAAAAAGAGGGAGGGAGGAAACAATAAAGGAAAAGAATGGCAGAAAATTCTAAAAGTGATTATAATAATAACTAAAAGTGTTTCCAAGATATAAGTATATAATTAAAATTTTTCTTAAGGAGCCCGTTCTGAATTTTCTTTATGATCCAAAGGATATTGTGAATGCCCTTTGATAATCCCTAGCAACTAAGGGCCACATGTGACATAGCAGGGAGGCATGGTGCTGCTTGGGCAGACCCCAGGTCCAGCCCCAGCTCCTGCATGCACCAGCTGGGAGATCTCAGACAACTGCCTTCACCTCCCTAAGGCTCCATTTCCTTACGCAGGAGAAGGGGTGATAATAACGCCTGGCTCTCGGAGTAGAGAAGAATAAATGAGGCGGTCCAGATGAAGCACTCAGTAAACCCTCAGTCAGTACTAGCTTGCATCTTCACCCACAATTGAACTCTGCTGAACACACCTTCACCCACGGGTGTCGGCTCCAGACACCTTTACTCTGCCTCTGCTTGCCACGCCTCCCCCTCCCCGCTATCTGGGCTACCATGGCAAAGTCCTCCTCCCCGGCCAAGGCCTAATTCGGGTGCCGCCTTCTTCAGCAAGTCTCCCATGCCCCTTTCATAAAAGCCCACACACATTTAGTTCATATAGCCTATGTTGGCTCATTCACACCTGTGAACTCATGTATGGCGCTTACAGTAGGTACATGGGACAAGCACCGAAGTGTTGATTTTTATTTAAGAAAAAAACACACTTTAAAATGTATGTATAGCCTGGCCGGGTGTGGCTCAGCGGTTGAGTGTCTACCTAGGATCCAGGCGATCGGGGTTCAATTCCCGGTAAGGGCACATGCCCGGGTTGCGGGCTCGATCAGTGGCTCTCTCATCATTGATGTTTCTCTCTCTCTCTCTCCCTCTCCTTTCCTCTCTCTGAAATCAATAAAGATATTAAAAATATATAAATAAATAAATAAAATTATGTATAGTACAAGGTGCCTCATTTGGAACCAGATAAATATGTCTATTTGTGTAATCTCTCACATGTGTTATTTCCAACTACAGTAATAAAAATGACGATATGTATAGTCATTATATATATAATGTTATATATATATATGGAAAACACTTGTCATGTGCCAGCCAGCATGGAGCTGTAGTAAAACCTACCCCAGAGGGACCGTGGGGGAAGTCACAGCACAGCAAGCCACAGAGTCCGCCCTGCCCTGTGACCACCAGGGGGTGGCCGCTGGAGGCCGACGCACCGCTCGCCTGGCTGGGGGGGGGGGGGGAGATGCAGAAGTGGCCAAGGAGCAGTCCCTGTCCGACCCCCCCCAGGGGCACAGGCCCCCAGCTGTGCCAGCCCAGGAGCCCTCTCCTCCCCTCCCTTCCCATCTCCCGGCGGAGGGAGGAGAGCTGACTTCACATCACACTGGGAGCTGTTGTGGTCACGGGGACCAGGCCATCTTCAGATCTGGGGTAGTGTTTGCAACCTTGAATATCAGGAAAACGTCTTAAAATCTAAATGAAGATTTAGAAAATGAATGATGCGCCTGCGTGTTCAAGCAGGCGCGGAGGAAGGACTCCCCTAACCAGATAAACTGTAAAAAGGCCGAGGGAGACTGACCTACAGACGTTTCCTGGGATGTCTGATGCGCCCCGGCGACCCAACGCCCCGGAATGCACACATCGTGTTCTTGCAGTCTCGTCACACCGCGAGGGGAGCTCCGCCGCATTCGCCGCGTCCCCATTTTAACGACGCGGAAACGGACGCCCCGGGAGCGACGGGGGTTTCCTCCAGGCGCGCGGCGGGGACCAGGTTCGCGACGGAGCTCCGTCCCCGAACCGGGACTCGCTCCACCCCGCGGCGACCGGGGCGCGCCCGACGGGCGGACGGGTGCTCTGCACCCGCAGCTCCGGCTCCGCGTTAGAGCGGCTCCCGCGCGGCTCCCGCGCCTCGCCGGGGTCCCCGCCCCGCGCCCGGGAGCAGCCCCCTTGTCTCGGGGAGCCCCCCCCCCCGTCTGGCTCTTTCCTCCTGAGTAGGCTGGGTCCAGGCGTTCTCCGTATTAAAAGGTTTTCAGATTCTGGTAAAAAAAAATTTTTGGGGGGAAGTCGGGCCTCTCGGAGCTCACACCCCACGGACCACGCGCGGCGGGAGCAGCAGCCCCACCCCCACCCCCACCCCGCGCGCCGCCAGCCCCGCGCCTGGGGGGGGGGGGCGTCGGTCGGCCTTGGGGAGCCTCTGAAGCGCCCGGACCGCCCGCTGCGACCCCCTCTCCGGGAGGGGTCACAGTCCTCCCTGGGCCACCGGGAGGAAATGTCAGGGCGAGAGGCGGGAAACTCCTCAAAAGTGGCCCCATTTGTTATTTCTTCCTGGGAAAGAAAACTTACTTCCCTCCTTGTGCACCTGAGTTGGTTGGTTGACACACACACACACAAAGAAAAAGAGAGAGAGGGAGGGAGGGACGGAGGGACGGAGGGACGGAGGGAGGGAGGGACGGAGGGACGGAGGGACGGAGGGAGGGAGAGGAATCCCGCTGACCCTGGGCGGCTGGCTCTGTCCGGCGCACAGCGTAGCACTCGGGAATATTTACCCAGTCAAGTTATCCCCTCCTCCCCAAGTTGGTTAGTACTGAAATATTCATGATCAGCATCCCTACCCAAACACAAACAAGAAGTCGTTCTAGAAATTTTAATTGTCCCTAGATTCACTCGCACTAACAAGTTTGCCAGCTCCCATCCTTTGGGGCCGCAAAGTACAGGAGTGTGAAAGACACCTTTGATGGATGGCGAAATAATTAGCTCTCGGGCCCTAGAACATTATTAAAAAGGGAGTCTTTAGAAAGCTGTCACTTCGTCCCCGTATACCACTTATACAAATCAGAGTCACACAAAGTAACAAAAGATTTTGAAGAGAAAATTACCTAACCCGCCAAGGGGACTTACCTGCCAGCCCCTATATTTAGCAATTTGAAACAGACCTTTGACCAACACCCTCTCTGCAAAAGATTGTGGCACCTGCAATATATTCTATAATTAGTATTTTAAAATAACGTGAACTTTGCTTAGCTTTTTATATTGGGTGGTAACATTTCTTTCTAAGCTGTATTTTACTAACATTAATTTGAAAAATCATTTATTTAATTATGCTTCACATACATAGTGAGGCCTGGCAAAGTGAGCATTTCTATAGAAGAATGATTTTTTACCCTACTTTCTCACCATAAAATAAAAATAAAATAAAATTCCTAATTCTCTTTCCGAAAAGGCTATTTTGGGTTTGTGTGTAAAACCTGAGTGGTTTCCCTGAGTAGGTCTTGGATAGGACCTGCTTTGCCAGGCTGACGGGACTATAATAGCCTGTACTTAAGACTTGAATGTTTATATGTCACAGTTTATTTATTGAAGTGGGTGAAATATTTTTAAACTCTCACTCTCTCTTTATAGAGAGAACAGTTTCCCTTGGAGAGAAAAAGTATTATTAGCCTGAAAATTAAAAGGTGTGATGATTTAAAAATAGCACAGTGGTGAAATGAGAGTGCTAGGGTCCTACTGCCTGGCCTGACTCAGGCTCTGCGTGTGATAGCTGTGGGACTTTAGGGAAGTTTCTTAACTACTCTTTGCCTCAGGTCTTTCATCTTTAAATACTTGTTGCCTAGACACACAACTCTTGCAGACTGTTACAGATTTAATTCTTAAACTGAATGATTTAAGACAAAGTTCACCAAGGGCCATAATGAGACCCTATGGAAGAATTTATACATGTGCATGAACTCTTCATGCAATTTGATATAATATTTTTTCTCTTTAGTAAGAAGGAAATAGCTTATTCATCTTTGCTCAATGTAGGCTTTTAAGTTAGTGTCTAATTTTAGTCCCAGAATATCACCCCGAGGTAGCATGTTTTAGTCTACCTGTGTGTTTAAATACATAGTAGTTATTATTACAAGTGAGTTGACAAAGTTCTTCTTTTCCTATTGGTTTCAAGAAAATCCACACTCAATGAAACGTGAGTATATATCATCTTCTTTGTGCTCTGTATTATATGGGAATTATGTTTTACATTTCACAGGTAATCCTTCCTTCAAGATGATATCAATCTAGTCCATAGGTAGGTAAACTCCTGCCCATGGACCAAATGGAGCTCACTCCCTGTTTATATACAGAGTATGAGCTAAGAATCTTTATTTTTCTCAATGCCTGTATTTTATTTATTAACACTTTATTTATTATTTATTTTTAAGTTTTTTCTTTTCACCCATATCTCTCTGCGTTTTGGTACACCCTCAGCTTGTTCTCTGTATCTATGGGTCTGTTTCTGTTTTGTTTCATTTGTTCTATTTTTTTAGAGTCCACATATAAGTGAAGTCATGTAGTATCTGTCCTCTATTTGATTTATTTCCCTTAGCATACCCTCCAGGTCCATCCATGTTATCACGAATGGCAAGGTTTCACTCTTTTATATTGCTGAGTAATATTTCATTATATATACACATATATATTATATATACATATATATGATATGTATATCATACCTTCTTTATCTATCCACCTATCAACAGACATGTAGGTTGCTTCTGTGTCTTGTCTGAGAGCCATGGGAATTCTCTAGGATCTGAAGGAATTCTTCAGGATCAAAAGTGCCAATGAGCGCCATTGTTTATGTTTACCTCTGCCTCAAGAGGGCAGGTGGGAGCTCTATCCTGGTGCTCTGCTCCACTTTTAAGGCTACTGCAGCTCCTTTCCAGCCACATTGCCTGAAACCTATTTTGTCTCTAAACAAAGGGAGTGAGCAGGATCGGCAGGCCATTGCTATACATAATTGGCCTCCACATTCAGAGTTGCTCAGTCCAGGAGGCTGGTGCCTTTAGACACCTGCTCGGCTCCAACACACCTGCCAGAACCACCCGGCACACACAGCCTTCACAGAGGCTGTTTTTACATGAGGCCATTTTTTCAAAACTGGGAAAAATAGCTTTTTGTCTAATTTATGTAAAGAAACAGAGAAAGGCAAATAAAATGAGAAGACAGAATAATATCTGTCAAGTGAAGGAACAAGAAAAATCCCCAGGAGAAAAACCCTAATGAAACAGAGGCGAGTAATTTGCCTGATAAAGAGTTCAAAGTAACAATCCATCAGGATGCTCACCAAACTTGAGAGTGGAATAGAGGAACCTGGGGGGAATTTCACCAAGGAGTTAGAAAGTACAGTAAAGACCCAATCACAGCTGGAAAGTGCCATGATTGAAATGAGAAGCACCTCTAGAAGGAATAAAGAGCAAATTAGCTGATACAGAAGGGTAGGTCAGCAACCCGGAAGACACACAGACTAGTGGAAAACGACCAATTGGAATAGCAAAAAATAATGGATTTCTAAAATGAAGACAGTTTAAGTGACCTCTGGGACAGCATCAAGCACACAAATATTTTTACTCTAGGGGAAGGAGGAGAGGGAGGAGAAGGAAGGAGCAGACAATTTATTTGAAGAAATAATGGCTGAAAACTTTTCTGACCTGGGAAAGGAGACAGACATCTAGGTCCAGGAAGCACAGAGAGTTCCAAATCAGGTGAACCCAAAGAGACCCACACCAAGACATGCTGCCATTAAAGTGGCTAATTTAAATATAAAGAGGCAGCTGACGAAAACAAGTTAAGTACAAGATAAACCCCATAAGGTTATCAGTTGATATTTTAGCAGCAGATTTAAAGGCCAGAAGGGAGTGGAAGGACAGTTTTAAAGGGATGAAAGAAAGGAACCTACAAACATAACTTACCTGGCAAGTTTATCATTCAGAATTGAAGGAGAGATAAAGAGCTTTCCAGACAAGCAAGACTTTAAAAAGTTCATCACCATGACACCAGTTTTACAAGAAATGTTAAAGGGTCTTCTTTATGCAGAAAAAAATGGCCATAACCAGAAATAAAATATTATATATGGAAAAATTTTGTAGGCAAAGGCAAATATTTAATAAACACAGCAGATCAGCTGATTAAAAAGCTACTATGGCCCGGCCAGACGTGGCTCAGCGGTTGAGCGTCGACCTAGGATCCAGGAGATCAGGGTTCAATTCCCAGTCAGGGCACATGCCCGGGTTGCGGGCTGCAGCCGATCAATGACTCTCTCGTTGTTGATGTTTCTATCTCTCTCTCTCCCTCTCCTTTCCTCTCTCTGAAATCAATAGAGATTTTTTTTTTTTTTTTAAAAAGCTACTATGAAGGTAACAAAAGTACCAAGCTTAACTCAAATTATAACAAGTAGTTAGGAGATACACAAAACAAAAAGACCTAAAACATGACATCAAAATATAAAGCATGGCGTGGGCAGTAAAAATGTAGTCCCTTTAGAATATATTTGAATTTAAAATACTATTAGCTTAAAATAGATCGCTATAGATACAGAATGATATACATAAGCCTCACAGTAACCACAAGCCAAAAACCTACAAAAGATACACAAGGCGTAAAGAGAAAGGAAACCAAACAAAATACTGAAGAAAACCAGCAAACCACAAGAGAAGAGATCAAGAAAAGAAGAAAGGAACAGAGAGGAATGGTTTTGATTAAATGCGTAGGGAAAAATCTAAAGAAGAATAATATTTTATGAGACATGAAAATTGTATTAAATTAAAATTTAAGAATCCATTAAAAAGGGCTATTTGGAATACACCCATACTAATTCCTTCGCATATTGTCTATCGCCTTGGCTGCTTTTGTGCTACGATGGCAGAGTTGAGTAGTTGGGTAGAAATTATACAGCCTACAAAGCCTGTAATATTTTGTATCTGGCCCTTTAAGGAAATGTGCCTGACCCCCCTGCCCCCCTCTGTCTAGCCTTAATCTATCCCAGAGAGAAAGGAACATTGGCACTCTAACAAGATCATAGCCAAGATTCCACTAAGCAGAGGATAAGCTGGAATTTATCTGATGACTGTAGAATAATCTTCTGCTTCAAGACAAGAAAGAAGAAAAAGACCAGTTCTTTGCCAACTGAGAAACTGCACTTAAGGATTTCTCATCATAAGATTTTTCCCCCAACTGTCTTATAGTGGAAGTTTGAGCCTAATTAAACTAAGTGGGGACTTATTTTAGTTATTCCATTATAATATTATGCAGGCAGCAAGTCAAAAATTCAGGCATTGAGGCCAAACCCAAGCCCACCCCATATCCCAGGCAGCTGATGACTTGTTAAATGTTTGCCAGGTTCACACCTCTTCTGAGAAAGTGGTGAGGAGAATTCCTCCCACAGGAGGAACTGCCACGTTGGGTATCATTTAACATTGATCAGCAGCCTACCCCCTGCTCTGTTCCAGGCACTGCTTTCAGCTCTGAGGAGACAGGGATGAGCAGAAGAGCAATGCTCTCGCTCTCATGGAACTTAAAACACAGGGGAGGGAGGAGACAAGCAATAAACAAATGAATAAATAAGGCAGTGCTGAAAAGCCCTACAAAAACTCAAGGTGTAAATGACTATATGATTCCACTTAAATGGGGTACGTAGAGTAGTCAAATTCATAGAGACAGAAAAAGAATGGTGGTTTCCAGGGCCAGCAGGGGCAGAGAGGGGGCAATGGAGAGCTATTATGTAGTAGATACACAGAGTTTCAATTTTGCAAAATGAAAAGAATTCTGGAGATGGATGGTGGTGATGGTTGCACAACAGTATGAATGTATTTAATATGACTGAACTGTACATTTAAAATGGTTAAGATGATAAATTTTATGCCACTTGTATTTTACCACAGTTTTTAAAATTGGGGAAGAGGGGAACTACTAGAAATAAAAAGATGGTCCTAAAAACTTTCATAAAGGGAAAGAAAAAAAAGACAGGTCACCTACAAACAACAACAAGAAAGGAGATTTCAATTTCTCATCAGGAACACTGAATACTAGAAAGCAATGAAGAAAAATGTATTCAAAGTTCTGTGCTAAAATTGTTTTCACCTTAGACTTGTATACTCAAACAAATTTTTAACTAACAATGAAGGCAGAAAACATCATTTTCAGACAACATACAAATATATACACACAAGGTATAGTGATGGTGGTTGGGTAAGTGGCTGTAGTTAATGTATTTTCAGTTTTTTAAAAAATATTTTGAATAGGTATTTAATTCACATGGTTTGAAATGAGACTATCTAAAAAGATAAATGGTGAATCTCCCCTTCCAACGCTCACATCCATATTCTCAGATTGGTCTCAAATTCTTACGTAACACCCAGCGTATCACTGTGCACATATAAGCAAATTTGAATAGAGATTCTTTCTTCCTCTTTCCTTCCTTTAAATGGTTAGTTTAAATGGGCTGGGTAGGTAAGGCCTGAGTAGCAGAAGATTGAGCCATGTGAAGATTTGGGAGAAGAACATCCCCTGGAAAGGAAAGAGAGATATCAGAGGATCCATGGCAGGAACGGGTGCCACGCACTCAAGGATCCGAAGGAAGGTCAAAGTGATGGGTATAGAGTAAATGAGGAAGAACACGACAGGAGAAAAGGCAGAGAGGGAGAAAGAGGCCAGTGACTCCACCTAGAATAAGAGTTGGTAGTTGTCCAACCCTGGCTTCATTGAAAAAATGCCTGCCATGGTAGCCATCCTACTCACCCCCATAAGGACCATTATGATAGTTTGACCTAAAAAAAGGATCCCTGGGACCCCAACTTGTTCCAGGAGATGGTAAGCTACAAAACATCTCCACCCCTAACGCTGACACTTGTTCTTCTTTTGAGATGTCCTCAAACAGCTCACTTGCCCCCTTGAAGCCAACCAAGGAGTGTGGCTGAAGTCCAAACAGAAAGGTTCTACCACTTCCAAAAATCCACCTTAGTAGAATGTTTGCCGGAGACTGTCATTCCTCTTTTCACTCTATAAACATATTCTACTTCCTGTCACCTTAGAACTGCTGCTGAAATGAAAGTGATGACAGATGGGTGCCCATGCCCAGTATCTGAATAAACAGCCTTTGCTCATTTTGTCTCTAACAGTTTTGTCTTTGACATTGTAAAACTGTTACACCTTTGGCCTAAGTACAGGGCCCTACCTTACCCTACCTCTCAAGATGGAGAGGGGTAAGGGGAGAGAGAAATCAGAAGATGCTTATTTTATTTTAGTATTATCCATACATCTCAAACTCTACTGTCTTCTAATACTGTTTCCAAATACTTGTTTTATTTTAGCTCCAAATTTGGAATTTAGAGGAGTTCGGTGTTTTGTTGTTGCTGTTTTCAGACTGAAGACCTCTATTTAGTCCAACATATGCCTAGACATAAACTCTTGAAACTGTCCAAGCTTTATTTAAATAGCTCTCTGATGTGGTTTCCATAAAGCAATATTATGACTCAGTGTGCGTATTTAAAGAAATTATGATGATTTCTTTTAAAATTCTAATTATAGTTTAAATGACCTAATTGCCATTAAAAATCAGGCACATTATACACTCAATTCAATATATTTCTTTTAAATATTGCCAAGGATTAAAATAAATTGTAATGTATTGTGCATAATTTCACCTTAATTAAGTATTTCTGTGATTGGTTTCCAGATTTACAATTTCTCCTTATAAACTATCTTACTTCTTCCCAGTAATTTTTGCTTAATAGAGGGGTAATGCTGAAAAGATGAGACTTTAATTTTTTTAATGTTTTTATAATAAAGGTAATGCATACTTACAAAAATTTAAACCAGTATGGAAGTTGTTAAAGTAGGAGGTGAAATTTGTCCCTGTATGAATTATACTCCCATGAAGTAATCAAGATATAAAATGTGTGTATCTCATGTAAGGGAGTGACTTTGTCAAATATTCAAAATAGCATTGTGTTGACTCCCAGCAGCCCTAGGACTGACCATTGTCACGTTTAAGTCCAACTTTGAATGGCCCTAGCTAATACTTAGGTAACTAAGTGAGGCTGGGTTGATTTTGAATGATGCCACTAATCAAGACAGAGAGAAAAGGAAGGAAAAGCTACACTACACGTCAGTGTTGGAAATATGAGAATGGAACTCAATAGGAAAGTAAGGGTTGGAATTCTAGAGTTGAATTCATAAGAGTGAATGAGACTGCCCAAATATATGGTGTCCATGTGAGACAAGAATATACTCAGGGATAAGAAAATCTATAACCTAGGCCTGAAGAGGCAGAAAGGGGGAAAGTGTAGTCAGAAACACAAATAGAAAATGGTCAGAGTATTAAGAGAACCAGAAGAAATACTATCATAAATTTAAAAAGAAACTCTTAAGAGAAGTAGGCAATCCATACCCTCAAGAGTAAAGACAAGTTAAGAAGAGTAAATACTGAAAAGAGGGCATTAGCTTTGATAACTAGAAGGTCTTGGTATCTTCAGCAAGAGTAGATTCTATAGAGGGACTGGTGTGGAAACTTGATTGCAGTGAATTAAGGAGGGAACAGAAAGTGAGTAACTAGTGGTAATAAATATAGACCAGATTTTAAGAAATCTGATTTTGAATGAAGAGAGATTACTATTTCAAATGCAATTTCTCTTAGAAAAACAATGCTACATTAGAAGTTAATATCCTAGGTTAGTCTAAAGTACTTATTTAGTCTAATGAAATGCAGAAACATTGAGGAAAGAAATCAAAGACCTAAATAAATAACATATTGTATTTATGAATTGGGAGATTCAATATAGTACAGATGTCAGTTCTCCTCAATTTGATATATATAGGTTGGATGTAATTCCTATTAAGATCCTAGTACATTTTTCTGTAGACATAGACAAGCTTATTCTAAAATTGATATGGAAAGGCATAAGTCCTAGGGTTGCTAAAATAATCTTGACAAAGAAGAATAAAATGAGGAATTACTTAATCCAATATTAAGATATACTATATAGCTATAGTAATCAAGACATTGAGGTATTAGTGAAAGGATAGACACATAGATCAATGGAACACAATAGAGAACCCCAAAATAGACACAAAAATATGCTTAACTGAGTTTTGAAAAAGGTACAAAAAAACAAAAAGAATTTCAAACTAAACTATATAGTTTATATACAAATTAACTCAAAATAACATAAACCTATACAACTTTTAGAAAATAAATACAGGAGAACCTTTGGGATCTAGCATGAAGCAAAGAATTCTTAGACTTGACACCAAAACACAATCCATAAAAGAAAATATCCATAAATTTGACCTCAACACTATTAAAAACTTTTGCTCTGGGAAAGACTACATGAAGAGAATGAAAAGACAATCTACAGAACAACAATAAAAAAATTGGCCGCTGGGCCAGGTGTGGCTCAGCAGCTGGCCATCTACCTAGGATCCGGGAGATGGAGGTTCGGTTCCTGGTGGGGGCACGTGCCTGGGTTGCAAGCTTGGTCCCCAGTCGGGGCATGCAGGAGTGTTATAGAAATAGATTTGTGTGTGTATTAGAGTCAGGAATATAAGTTTGATGTGTGTATTGGATTTGAAATAAGTAACTCCATTTTGTGTGACCGAGTGTAACTGTGAGGCCTGCGTGCCACGATAAGATTAACGCTTTGTAGCCCTGGCTTCCAAGCAGGCCCGCGCTCTGTAGGACCCTGATAAGACACACTGAAGACGCACCACACCTTCAACTGAACTGTTAAAAGCAGGGGCTTTTCGGTCACATGCTTGGATGCTTGTCTGCCCTCCACAGACTTCATCCCCAGCTCCGGGAAAGCCGCCCCTGCCTTGCTCTGCCTGCACCTCTCTAGGAGAACTTCCAGAGGGCTGCAGTGACCGACGGCGTCGGGCCGCACCCCCAGACCTCGTGTGTGTCTTTCAGCAGATCCTCCGGGTGGCCTGCTGGTGCCGAGAACCACTGGGAACTGGTAAATAAACCCTGTGGGATTTGCTTTATGTTTGTCTCTGTCTCCCTTCTTGAAACTTGAATTATTGGCTTGGTCTCATTGAATTAAAGTGTCTCTCGACCCTCACGGTGGTATAGCCACGTATTGGGAGTTAGACCACCTGCGTTTACGTCTCCAGGGAAACTGGGACAAGGAGGCAGCTGATCGATGATGACTCTCTCATCATTGGTGTTTCAACTCTTTCCCTTCCTCTCTCTCTGAAATCAATAAAAAATATTAAAAAAAAATTCGCCAACCTCATATCCAAGGACCAGTATATAGAATGTGTGTGTGTGTGTGTGTGTGTGTGTGTGTGTGTGTGTGTGTATTAGGCAATTACACAGACATAAGTGGCACAAGGATGATGGGCCAGGTACAGAAACTCACCAGGGCAGAAAGCCCTGGGTGCCTAGAGAAGGACAATAGGGTGGGACCTTGGCCCCAGGGTGACCTTTCCTCCCCTAGCATATCCTTGGTCATTGGGTTTGACCCTCTAACCTTTCCTCCCTAGAGATAACATCTAGGCCTCAGTTGTATTTCAGCTTTCAGCTCCGGGCCTAGAAAAGCAGCAAAACCAGACAAGCCACACAAAGGCTGACCTCAGGACCACCTGCATTAAGTAATGGACATCCCCCCTCACGCCCAGGCGCAGACCAATCAGTGGAGACCCAGACCCAGAAAGAACACATCTGGAAAGCTGCTGAATATTCTATTGAGATCTTCCCCTGGGACCTGCCCTAAGATCACCACACTTAAGCCCTTAGAACGCTTGGGAAACACGCCCCTGTCTTTCCCTTTCCCCTCCCCCCAGGAAAGTTACCATTACCTTCCTCACGGCCAAGTTCCAACAGCCCTTCCTTTGCCTATATAACTCATTTCCTCAGCCCATTTCTTCTACAAATTACTTCTTATACCTTTGTGATTTTCTAAATAACTGTTCTCTTATAGTTGGAGTCTTGGCTCTGAATTCTTTCCTTGCTAAAACTCAAGTACTAAGGTTGCTGAACCCAGGTCCAGTCTGACCCCACCAGTCTAACCCCTGGTGCCTTTCCTGCCACCTACAATGTATATACACATATATGTATGTATGTGTGTGTGTGCGTGTGTGTGTATGCATGTGTATATATGTGTGTGTGTATATGTGTGGGTGTGTATATGTGTGGGTGTGTATATGTATATTCAATATAAGAAACATTCAAACCTATAGAGAATTTTTGTGAGTTTATTTGAACCAAACTGTCAACAATTGCAGGGAAGCAAAATCTCAAAGGATTGAGACAATGGGCAAGAGAATGGCAGTTTTGCATCTTATTTTATACATTATAATCAAAAGAGAGACACTGTGGGTTACATGAAATTCACTGTGATAGATTAAGAAGGTGGGAGAAAGCAAAACTGGTTGAGGGGGACCTCAGGGTTTGGATGTAAAGTCAAATGATAGACACAAACATCTTTTATGTAGGTGGGTCTAGGATAGTTAACAGTCAACAATTAACAAAATAACAATAACAATGAGAGGATTTATGGTGTCAGCCCTTGTGCATTGGCTGTGCCCTGAGGGGTCTAAAAAAGGGAAGTTACCCTGACATTCAAAGGAATATTGTCTTAGATGCCAACGACAATAATCAGGCTTAGTTAAGGTAAAGACTGACTTGTCAGGGAAGATTCTAGCCTAGGACACCTGACATAAACTGCCTTTAGTTAAAAAAGCTTTAATTTCAGGCCATCCATTGTGGTTATGTTAGGTCTCTGAGTTTGCAAAGCAGCCATGCAGGCCTTCCCGGAGCTGCTCAGGTTAGCATGTGGCACCAATATTGATTCATTATTATTAACTAAAGTGCATAGTTTTCCAGATTTATTTAGATTTTACTTAATGTCTTTTCACTGTTCAAGGATTCCATACAGGGTAGCACATTGCATTTACCTGTCGTGTCTCCACAGGCTCTTCTTGGCTGTGACAGTTTTGAGACTTTCCCAAGGAAACATATTTAGAAATTTTCATCATGAGTTAATATTTCTCTTGAAAATTACCCAGAACATGTGGTTTCTTTTTATCTTTCTTGACTGTGTCATAATTCTGATGAGGTAAAAACTGAGAGCTAAGAAACTCAGATGGCACATCAGACTGTAGCCTGTCACCCTACATAGTCATTCTTGAAGATATTTAAGGGTAAGATCTAGTGTATAGAAATTTATTTCCAGGCATGTGTTTTAAGGGCAGTGACTTAGTTGTTTTTCCCTCTTCCACATTCAGGGTCACCAGCTATGTTTGGGCAAGGTTGTTCACTGCACAAACGCATCCAGCCAAGGGGTGGGATAAAATCTAGGCCACACACTATTCCCCAAGCTATGTACCCATGGATTGCCTCTTCCTGTAGGAAATGCTTTTGTCTAA
This sequence comes from Miniopterus schreibersii, assembly GCF_964146895.1. Lineage (NCBI taxonomy): Eukaryota > Metazoa > Chordata > Mammalia > Chiroptera > Miniopteridae > Miniopterus > Miniopterus schreibersii. Next base: position 25,223,318 of record NC_138106.1, on the reverse strand, counting down.
TTTGAACAAAGGTGCCATGTGGGTTATGGGATGTTGGGGTTCCCAAGAACAGGTAGTTCCACCACCCATTGTCTCTTAAATTAACCAATTCTTCTCCAATGCCCAAGTCGGTATTATTTCTTCCAACACCCAAACCACTAAAATTGCCTTCTAATTGCAGTGCATACAGACAAAATTCTTTAGAATGGTTACAAAATCTTTTGCTAATGGCTTCTTGTTTACCCTATTGGCGACACCTACTTTTGCTATACAACATGCTGTCTGTGAAATAGAGCTATTTCAACATCACAAGCTCTTCCATGCCTCTAGAAAATAGGACAAAAGGAGCCCAAGAAAGATGTGGAGAACCTGAGGTCAAAGGGACCTGTGATCATTTCCTAAATAAAGCCAAGGGAAGCATTAAAGACACCAGCTTAAAAATGGATGTTTGTGAGTCTATGCAGTTAGGGCAGTAGACAGACTTACAGGAGCAACAGAATGTCTGAGAAGGTATTGGAAAGAGCTGAGAGGGAGGCAGACTCAAAGAAATCCAGGCATAGAAACAAGAGCAGGTTCAGCAGTGAACCTGCGTAGGCCAAAGAGCAGACAAACAGCATCTCAGCAGAAGACTATGTACAGACAGCCATTTGGAGGGCGAGATACGGGTGCCTCACCACAGCTAAACCCATGAGCTCAGACCTAGCTCGGGCACAGGGTATAGCAGCACTAAAGTGACTGAGATTAAGTTTTCATTACCAAATGACATGGATGTTTAATATAGATATTAATTATGTTATAGAAAAATAAAGTTAGAATTCTTGGACATCTGGGTTTATAGACTCAAATGCAAATTATTTAAAAAATAATGTCTAGAATTATTACTGTGCCTTCACATAGCACGTCCTCAATGAATACTTATGGAAAGAGTGACTAAAACTCATAATAATATTTTAAATCATCTCTAAGTTCTGAAATCCTGTTGTCATCCATTCAAAATCCTCCAGTTTCCCACTAGGTGGCGACCATTATCTGGAGTTCTTTACTTCTGGACTGCGGAGGGATTTTTCTCTCCAGTGACCCGTGGTTCCTTGTTTGCCTTTGGCAGAGGTCTTCTCAGACTATTTCAATAGACTCCCACATTTTTTCTTCTTCTGAAAAACTGCTGGGATTTCCCCTCCTACTCCTTCCCTGGCTGCCTCTGCCACAGCTGAGGAAAAAGATGGAAGATTCTAGCTTCAGTTTATTTAAATAACAGAGCAGCCACAGTAAACACATTCATTTCACTTTTTAAAAAGTGTCCTTTGGACATGGACTTTGCAGTACTTTTCTACCTTCTGCATATATTTCTCAGGTCTGTCTCGATTTTATGCTCCCCAACCATATTTCTCCATCGGGAATAATATTCTACTTTAACCAAAATATTTTTTAGAGTTTTCTATTTAGAATTGTCTGAATTTTGGACTAGAACATAAGAAAACAGCTCTGAGAAATTCCAAAGCAACAAGAAAAACTTACTTAGAAAACAAGCTTCTCAAAACGCAATTTAAAAAATTTGGACATTACCCTATTTTCCCCCTCTGCTAAAACAACACTGAAAAAGTCTCAGTTGTTTGAAGGTGACTAAGTAAGGGACTAGAAAGATTAGTCAAAAACTCTGGAAAGAAGACAGCGAAAAATAAACACTTAAATATGTTTAATTTTTCTGGCCCGCACCCTGGGAGAACATGCGGATGAAAGCACCTAATCGTTGCCAATGAGCTTTCTGGAGCCTTGTTGCTTCTGTGAGGTCTTGTCCTCATTCCAGTCTGCACACTCTGCTGAGGCATCGCCCCAAGCAATTGTTGTCACCCACAGACTCCAGTACCCTGCTGAACCCCCAGCCATGTCTACAGCCCAGAACTTAGTCCCCAGATACAGACATGCAGACAACCTACTGTGCATCTCCACCTGGATGTCTCCCGAGGAACTAAAATTCAGTAGGTGCAAAGCTTGACTCTGCCAGCACCATCGTCCCCTAGAGTCCTTATCTGAACATTGACATCACCATCCACCCAAGAGAGAAACTTGTGGATTTCCCTCGAACCTTCCTCTCCCTCACCTCACACCCAATGAATCACCCAGTTTATACTCTACTTCTCTCCTTTCCGCTCTGTTCCTAACGTCCTTCCCTTGGCTTAAGCCCTTGTCAACTCCCATGAGGAGTAATGTTACGAGCTCTTAACAAATTTCCCTGCCTCACCACCCTCCAGCTCATCTACTGTCCCCAGATTGTTCTTTCCAAAACACAAGTGTGATCATGCAAGTAACTTGTTTGTTTAAAACCCTGCTGAATCTCTAGAATAAAGGCCCAAACTCCACTGCAAGGCCCGAGTCAGCCCCTGCCTCCTGTGATGTCATCCACCGTCCCTGACCTGAGCCCTGCGTTCCAGGCTTCACAGCCACTTACACTCACAGAGAGGCCCTACACTTTCATGTCCCATGCTTTTGTTAGTATTCATATTACATCCTTTCTCTGGAATGTTCTCTTTCTCCTCTCACGTTCATCTAGAAAATTCCTGATCATTCTTCAAGACCCAGACCATCCTCCAAATCAAGCATTCCATCCTGTCCTGCCCTGGTATCTTGTATATAAATCTTCTAGAGTGCCATCCTATTTTAGTGCCAAGACTCTGAGTTTCCAGATAGCAGGGACTGCCTGTTTTTGTGTTCTTTGATGAAAAGCACTAGTCCTGGGCCTACTAGTACTTAGAAAATCTCATTGAGCCTGGCTGGGCATGGCTCAGCGGTTGAGCATCGACCTAGGATCCAGGAGATCGGGGTTCAATTCCTGGTCAGGGCACATGCCCAGGTTGCGGGCTCGATCCCCAGTTGGGGGCATGCAGGAGGCAGCCGATCAATGACTCTCTCATCACTGATGTTTCTCTCTCTCTCTCCCTCTCCCTTCTTCTCTCTGAAATCAATAAAGATATTAAAAAAAAAAAAAGAATATCTCATTGAATGAATGAAGAGGCAGGATATCAATGATCAAAATTTATTGACTGCTTAATGAGACAAATGCTGTGCTAAAACTGTATAAACATTATCTCATTTAATTCAACAGCCAATGAGGTAAGTCCTATAATTATTCTATTTTGCAGATGCTATGTTTCAGGAAGTTAAGGAATATATGCAAAATTAATATATGCAAATGAAGGCTCCTATTCTTTGTTCAGTTTGCCTGACCAGAGTTCAATTTCAACCTCAAATCTATGCTGCTTCCCCAAAGACTAGATACAAGGAAATACTATTCTGACTTGCAAAAAAAAAATTTTTTTAAAGGAACGCCATGGATTCTGCAAGCTAACCACCTGAGAATTTAATACTGATTCCAGGAAGAAAGCAAGAGTGACTCTCAAGTATGACTCTTATGAGCACTTAGTGAGGGGAATCTTACTAATACTCTTGAGCATTACCAGGAAGCAAGACGATTTCTCTAATATCAAGCTTTTTCAAACACACATCCTAGAATTCTGGGAGACAGAATTACTTGACAGGGAAAACAGGGAACTAGGGTAGGTGTTTGTGACTATGTGACTCTCCAACATCTTCAGTGACCCTGCCTCACTGGGTGGCAGCCATGCCATTTTGGGTGTTGACCCCATCAGGAGGGTCTACTGTTAGGTCTAAACCAGTGTTTCTGCAAGCATTGGTAAGTTGGACTCATCTGCAATGCTTAATAAAAATTAATTTCCCCTTTCCATGGCCAGAGATTCTGAATCAGTATGTCTAGAGGCCCAGGAATATCTGTACCCAAGGGAATCTGATATACTTCACCAGAGCCATTCTGCAGAAACATTTGTCCAAACCCATCATGAGTGCCCATCTCTTTGCCAGGAGCCTTGGCTGAAGCCAACTGGGGTCCAGTTTTATCCTGGTAACAGTTACTGATCTAGGTGTAAGTGACAGGGTGACCAACCATCCCTGTTTTCCCAGGGCTTTCCTGGTTTTAGCACCAGAAATTCTACATTCTAGGACATCCCTCTCTCCCAAGCAAATCAGGATTATTGGTTACTCTAAAGATGACCTAGGAGGTTGTTCTAATCAAACTGGAAGAATACTCTTCTATACATACTTTCTCTCCTTGCTACCCTCCCTCTGGACACAGACAAGGAAGCCTGATATCCTTACTTCTATTGGCAGCCATCTCCCAACCACAAAGGAAGCTGCCTGAGGACAACACACAGCAGAAGGCAGAGCACGCTGCAAACAGCAGAACAGAGTCACAAATCTTGTGCTGTGCCAGGATCCCTCCCTCTGTGCAGTAAAAAAAAAAAAGGTCCTTATTGTTTATTCCCCAATGATTTAGACTTCCACCTTGCATGCAAAAACGTCCTAACCAGTGCAGCTTGGCAATCAGGATGCTAGGAAGAAATATGACAAAGTCCCTTTAGGCAAAATGAAGATGTGGACTGAAAAGCAGGACATTAGGGTAAATCAGTCATTTTTGAATGTGCACAAGGAATTCCTCTGGGTTCTGTCTTATTGAAAGTTATGGGGAAAAGTGTGTGAAAATCTTAATCAATATGTAAAATATTCTTTGAAAGCTGGCACAGTGGCCTAAATCTAACAAGATGAAATTTAATAGGCATAAATGCAAAGCCCTACTTTTAGGCCCCAAACAGCAATTAATTTCACAAGTACAAGATGGAAGAAACATGGCTTAAGAGCAGCGCGTGTGAAAGATTTAGGGATTTTGGTTGACTGTAAGCTCAATATAAGCCAAAGATGTGATGTGGTTGCCAAAAATGCTAATGTGATTGTAGGCTGCCTTGCTAGAAGTGTAACAAAGATTTCCCTCAGGCCACATCAGCCACAATAACCTTTTACAAAACAGAGTTTCTCTGCCTCTACAACCACCTGTGTTCTCCTGTTCAGCCTGTGAGAATTCTAGATACCCTGCCCCCACCAACTCTTTCTGGGAATCCTTTGTAGTCTTACTGTGAGCTTGTTCCTTTCTGTTTTTTTGGAAATGATCTCAACCTTGGATTAAGCTAGCTGTCTGCTTTTCTTTCTTTCTTTCTTTTTTTTTTTAAATACATCTTTATTGATTTCAGAGAGAGGAAGGGAGAGGGAGAGAGAGAGAGAAACATCAATGATGAGAGAGTCATCAATCAGCTGCCTCCTGCACACCCCCTGCTGGGGATGGAGCCCAAAACCTGGGCATGTGCCCTGACTGGGAATCGAACCTCGATCTCCCCGATCCTAGGTCAATGCTCAACCGCTGAGCCACGCCCGGCCGGGCTGTCTGCTTTTCTCATTTTCATATTCAAACTACTAAATACTGAAGAAAATCAAATAAATGATAGCACTACAAACTCCCCATCCCGATCCGCACCTAGGCCCTCCACACTGTTCAGCAGTCTTTCATTACCCCATGGCAGGGCTCTGTTCTCTTTCCCATCGATTTTCGCTTTTCTCCTCAAGACCCACACCTCATTTCTCCCTGTAGTGACCTCACCTCCTTCTTCATGAAAATGTAACCTGAGTTAGCATAGCCCTTGCCTTTATCCACTCCCTCAAGACCTCATGGTTTTCTAAACACCATGCTGAGGGTCCATCCCAAACTGAGACACTGAGACCCGTGGAGGCCAACAGGCATGTCCAGCTGGACATCCTCTGAAGACTTCCATGTTTTTCATGAATCCCTTTGGTCCCAAGACCTCTGTCATTGTAGTATAAGGAACCAAAGCTCGGGGGTCCTCTAGGTGCCAGGTAGAGCTGTGTTCCGACTGATGCTGTTACCTGGTGCCAGCTGGTGCCTCCATATCTCAAGAAAAACAGCTCCTTCAGCCTTTGCTGATGGCCTCCTTTCAGAGGGGCTGGAAGTTAATAGCTGTTCTCTTTTTCACCAACTCCATCTTCAGGGCCCTCCACTCTATACCCGCCCCAAGCAACCAAAACATTCTTCTTTATCATTTTACCAAACTATAGAGCTTTCTGGGAAATCGACTAATACAACTGGCAGCTCCACAGGGTCTGTTTCCAATTTATACATCATGCCTAAGCATGGCTCAGTCTAGCCATGAACCAACCCAGGCCCAAGAGAGGCTTCTCCACCTGAAAAACTAGAGGCCACAGAGCAGGAAGTCAAATTCCCGACTTAGTCCATCGGAACCTCTCTTCCCAGCTCTCCCAGCTCCTCAGATGGCTCTCCCCATCTTCGCCACTGCTCTGTGTCTCACACCTCTCATCCCTTCAGAGCTTGATTCGGTCCAGAATCTTCATCTTTCTTTTGGGAATTTTTCATTTTTTGCATATATAAATACTCAAGTCTTGCCAACCCCTCTAAGAAATAATAAAATAATATTTTTTTAATATCTTGGCCCAGTGGCATAAACTAATACAAATGTGCCTCAGAGGAGAATCTAATGTGAAGCCTCCTCTGTAAATGAGCTCACATCTTTCTTTTTCCTTTGAGTATTACTATTATTGAGTCTTTGGGGTGTGTGTGTGTATGTTGTGAGGAGTATAGTGAAGTGAACAGAGGCACATGCCAAGTGCATAGTTTCCTTCTCTAACTCCTTCTACAGTATTGGGGTTGAATTACTAAGGAAAAGAATGTTCGATCCATTTTCTGAGCCCCAGGGCTCTGGAACTGCAGCACAGAGTGGGCTCTAAGCCCCCAAGGTTGGACAGCACCTGCTGTCTGTTCCCTGGTGGCTTAGTATTGCCACATCTTTGTTCTCTTTAGTTCCAGCTCCTTGGCCTCACCCCAGCAGGCCCCTTGATTCCCAGCTTCTCTGCCATCAGCTTAGTTCTGACACTGTCACCATACTGTATCCCTCATTAGCTCCTGTCCAGCTTCCCAATGCCTCCACCCCTTCTCTCCTCAACCAATTCTATGTCCCACCCCTTAACCTGATCTATGGAAATCTCTCACTGAGGTTCTCAATATCCAGCTTGTTGCTAAATTCAATTAACATGCTCCAGGCCCTTTATTACTGGAATTCCCCACAGTATTCTTTGCTGGTTTTTATCTATCTTTTTTTGACCGTTTTCTTCCTTGGCTCACAGGCAATCATTTGCTTTAGACCCTCTTTCTACTTCCTAGGCCATTTAATCTGTCTCCTTAGTTTCCATCTCTTATTTCCTTAAGAATAGTGTTTTCCAAGATTCTGGTCTTTTCCCTCTATCGTCCTCTCTTCCCTTCACCCTCAAATGATTGTACCCACTCCCAGGGTCTCAACCTCCACTTACAGACTGCCACATCTTAATACCCACCTCTCTTCTGAGTACCTAACCCACTTTCTGTCTAAATATATATTGAATATCCAATAAGAGACTTCAAATTCAACATGTTCAAAATTTAACCCAAAACCACGTTCCCTCTACCCCAACCTTTAAGCCGTCTCCTCCTCTTGGGATCTGTAACTCTGTTAATGATACTATGTTCACAGACCTGGGTGCCATCTGGAATTTCTCTCTTTTCACTGCTCCCCCACGTCTCTGTAACTTTAAACCTTATATATTCCACATATTTGCTAGAGGCCCAACTTCCACTGACTTAGTTTAGGCCTTTATCATTGTCTAGATTAGGGCTGGGGAACCTTTTTCTGCCATGGCCATTTGGATATTTATAACATCATTTGCAGGCCATACAAAATTATAACTTAAAAATTAGCTATGAAGAAAACTCCTAGATTTATTGAATTTCAAGTCCCGCCTGCAGTTGCCTTGGCAGGGCCAGACCAAATGATTTTGCTGGCCATGCGGGCCAGATGTTCCCCACCCCTGGTCTAGATGATGGCCTCCCTAAAAGGTCTCCTTGCCTCTGTCTAATAGGCCACCCACTTCTATTCTTTTCACTATTAGCAGATAACATTTTTTCTAATGACATGATCATCTCATTTTCTTGCTTAAACTCTTTGAGTGGGGACTGTGACTTCAAGATAGATGTCAAAGTCCTTATCATGAACGTCAGCCCATTATCATCTGCTCTTTCCAGCCTCTTCATCAGCACTCCCCAGCTCAGTCCTCACTCTACAGCTACAGAGAGTTATCATCCTCAGAATATTCTAGTACCACAAAACAATACATAAGGGAATCAAAAGGAGACAGCAAAGCCTGCCTTTCCTTAAAAAACAGCAGTTGAACTCCAAACCTCACGGTGTTTCTCCCATGACACGTACCTGTACGTTTCTCCCAGCACTGGGTTGTGTGAGCCCTGAAGGCAGTAGTGGGTTTTCTCCTTTATATTTTTTATCTCTAATGCTTAGGATAGTGCTTGGACTGTTATATTGTTCAATAAATAGATGGAAGCAAAAAAACTTTTAAAAAAGAAAAAAATGAATGAGAGAGGGAGAGAAAGAAAAGTACAAGAAAAATAAAGACAAGAAGAAAGAGAGAGAGAACTGAGAGAGACAGAAAGGAAAAGAGGGGAAAGAGGGAGGGAAGAAGGGTCTGAACGGCCCTATTTTACAATCTCTTTCATATCATATTCTATCAGCCAGCCTCTGTCTTACAAACACAGGCAGCCCCTAAAGCTTACCATATAATTTTTTAATCGAGCAACTTTATAAAATAATTTTATTTGAGAGACAGAAAGAATATTTACCCTGAAGCTCCTAGAGTCCTGGTGGAGAGTGAGCATCGAAGCATCTGCAGATAGCTGGGAATTTTTTGAAGAAAAGGAGAAACGTTAGGAATTGAGAATTATTAACTTTGTGTCACATTAATATTTAACTCTAGGTATAGCTTTAGCAAACAAGAGAGAGAATATTAAAGTTCTCCTGTCTTGTCATTGAATATTCTAAATATCCTAGACTCCCATATTAGGCCAAGTCAGAAGCCTGGAGTAGCACCACTGCTAGATTAAATATTAGATTTCTGTCTTCTTATTTCCTTATTTACAGCTCATACCTTATGATAGCACCTTCCCTTTGTCTCAGGTGCTTCACCTTTCTCCCAGCTGCTATGGGGGACCTAGGATATCCTGGGTAATGGCCGCATCAGGTGAGGCTGGACATGGGGAAGGGATTTGAGTGCCAAGATGTCCAGGAAAACTCCCCATGGCTAAAAGGACAGTCATAAGATGCCAGCAGCTCATATAAAGATCAGAGGGACTTCCCAGGACAAATTCAGGATCAAGATAATGCATCCTCTCCCCCAACAGCAGTCATATAATTTGGGAGCTGATGTTGAAAGAGAAAATATTACATATTTAACCTTAAAAGCCTTGTCTGAAAGAAATGTACACTTTCAAGAGGTTCAGTTCATTGCCTTGAGTATCTCTGGTCTATGAGAAAGAGATAGAAATGAAAGTTCATGAACGGCACCATAAACTCCAATCGATGTAGTGGAACGTGGCTGAAAACTGCATGTGAGCAAGTCAAGGAGGGGAAGGGTTGGCAGGAGCCAGGGTATTTTCCCTGGGACAGTGAGACTATTGGACTTGACTCTGTAGGCAATGAGAGATCCTTAATTGAAAGGTTTAAGCTCAAACGTGAAACAAATTTGGCTTTAAGAGAGGGGTTCTGGCAGCAAGTAGGAGAAAGAGAATGGAGATGAGGAGATTGCTTATGAGGTTCTGGCAATAATCCAGAGTAGATACGGTAGAGTCCAAATTTAGGCAGCAGAACTGAAGAGCAGTGGCGAAAAGATCAATGAGGGGAGGGAGAAGCTAAGGAAGAGAAAAGGGAATGGTGGTAGGAGGAGGCCTTTTCCCTCTGCTCACCTGACTTCAATCCTGTTGTCTAGTTTTACTAGCTGCTCCCTAACCTGAGGAGCACACAGGGTGGGACATCTTTTTTACTTTCTCTACAAACCTGAGCATTTAAAGCAGAGCCTCTCAGCAGCTCTGCCCATTGCAGCACCTGCGGAGCCTTTTAACATTAATGCTTCCTGGGCAGGGCGCCACATTCTCTCCTTGTTGCAGATTCTACTAGGTACTCCTGGTCAACAAAATCACTGCTTTAAATGAAAATGTCATCACAAAATACATGCTCTAGACATTAAAAACACAAACATTCCTTAACTGTTCAGAGGCCTCACCACACCATCCATTTTTAAACCGTCCCAACACAAAAATAAACAACATAGTTGCTATTGGAATATTTGAAAAGTACTTCTTGTTTCATGGTTATTTATAGTGTTCTATCTGCTGCTTAAGACACTTTCTTTTGGATATAATTGAAATAAGAATCAGTGAAAAGTAATGAAAAACATAAACTTGTGAGATTAATAAAATAATTTGTGATAAAATAATGTATTTTTTTAGTCACTCTCTCACCTGATATCGATCAGAATTACATCTGGTGGGTGTTAAACATTCACCTTCCGGGATCTGTCTCTAGAAATTCTTATTTAGTAGGATTAGAGAAGGAGCCAGAAACTGAATTGTATTTAGCTTCCCCAGGTACTGTGGTGTGGGTGGCCCACAGGCTATGCTTTGGGAAACACATTCTCTCTTTTGCACTAGGTTCATAGCATATCAGTAAAATGTGTTCAACATTTGCCTCATCTACTAAGACTGTTGACTCCTCCACTGAATCCAGGTGTCATGATTAGTTTGGAAATCATCAAACTGTAAAGAAAAATCTTTTGACAATTTACTTACTTTGGGGGAGAAAATGATGACCTCATACTGTGGGCAGGGCGTAGGCTCCTTATAGATCAGGAGATCCTACTCTCAGGCTGCTCTAATGCTATCTCCCCTGACCATGGGCCGGCTCTGGCCCAGGCATGTGGCCATTTGAAGGAAAAGCCCTTCATGCTCTAACTCAGGTTACAAGACATGGCATTTACTATGGGACTTAGTTCAGGACCCAAGAGGTAACAAGTTGTGATTCATGAGAAGAGTGGCTCTCAAGTCTGGGGAAGAAAGCTGGGTCAGGAAGCAGATGAAATGATCAGATGATACAAACATTTAAGAGGGGAACCAGGCACAAGAGAACAGTAATAGCCTAGAGTGGACATGAGGATCACCTGCAGAATGTAAACAGTAACAAAAAAAAATCTAGATCTCAGCCCAGATGAATTAAATCAGTAACTTTGGAGGTGGACCCAAGCATAGGTATTCTAAAAGTTCTCCAGGTGATTCTAAGTGAAGCCAAAGTTGAGACCCACTCCTTTCTCTGAATAGCTCCTTTCTTCCAAATACCTCCTTTCTCTGACTAGCTCATTGCCTTGACAGATGATGTTCATTGGCACATTTGCAAATAAAAAGGCTCAAATTCTAGTGCCTTTGGTCAATACCTATTGCTCTTTCAGATGCAATGTTTCCAGACGATGTCTTTCCTGCTCCCCACCCCAACTGCTTTCTTCCTGGTGCTCTGTTACACGCTGTGTATATATGGTTTTGTCATAGCACATGCAAATTCCATGCACTTATTTGTCTTTTCCACTGGGCTTCTGGAGAGTATGATTTATGTCTTTATATCCCCATTGCACTTGGTATATAGTCTGACAAGTGACAGACCCTCAGCAAATGTTTATTGAGTCCTTAAGAATTCAATAAATATTTATTAATTCTTAAATACATATTTAACCACCATGTGACCTGTTTTCAATATTTATACAAGGAAGAGATTGAACTATATTGTTTCTAAATCTTAATCCCTTTGAGTTCTAAAAGTCTGTGATTTTTTTCCTCCCTGTATCACACAAAAAGTACATATATATATGTCCTGGGAATAATGCTTTAGGCCTGTGCTTCCTAAACTTTAATATTCATGCTGCTTACCTGGGGGATCTCATTCAAATGCAAATTATAATTTGGTCCTTCTGGGCTGAGGCCTGAGATTTTGTATTTTTAATAAGCTCCCAGGTTATGTTGGTGTATCTGGTCAAAGACGACCCACAGTGCATTGAGAGGCACAATTTTAGGAGGTGGATGCTGGCTCTAGTCCTCACTGAGGTCACGTCATACGTTATAAGGGGGTCAGGTTCTCCTTAGTGCCAGACTGCCTGGTTCAGATTCTGGCCTTGACACTCCTGAGAGACAAGGAATCATCTGGACTTATTTGTTAAGCAAATCACCATATTTGGGCCTCAATTTTCTCATCTGTAACAGAGGCATAGCAATAAGGTTTTTGTGAAGTTAATTCATGTGTAATACATATTAATTCATGAATTGTGCTTCACATATAAAATGGACAGTAAATACAAACTCTACAGTTTCGCTCCTTTTCAATCTTCTTGCTTCAGCAGTGATCAGTTCTATATATTCAAGAATCCTGATTTTTTTATCTTGAAATTAATAGAAGATATTTTTTCTTTCTTACAATAAGAAAGCAGGTACTGGATACATATAATTAGACAGGATCCGAAGAGAGAAAACAATTTCACTTGTCTTTCTCCAGTAACATCACTCCTCTGACTTTGCATCTCACCACTGCCCCCAATGCAACATTGGAAATATGTAATGTTACCATTTTCAGAAAAGGTAAAATGGAAGGATTAAAATCCATAATAGAAAGAAACTCTGGCCAGAGTATACAAATTGACACACAGTACAGCATAAGTATCAGCACATACAAAACATTTCTTTTAATAATAAGATGCAAAGCTCATTTCCTGAAAGTAGGATATCAGCTCTTTGGCAAACCAATTCCTTTTTGTTGTTGTTGTTGTTGTTCCACTTTATTCATGCCTTCATTGATTTATTCTTGTGTGTGCCCTTATTGTCGTAATTAGCTAGTTATTAATATTAATTATAGAAAGAGAGCAAAGGGGAGGCGAGACATTATAAGCATGGTCATCTGGGAAGCTTCATCAGGAAGCTACAGCCTCACAAGGCATTGTTCCTCCAAGGAGATTAACAACCCTCCCTTCCCCCATCTGGTACTGGATTGTTGGGGGGTGGAGGGGGAGGTGGGCACATGTGCAATGAAGTCGGGGTGACATAGGGAAGGTGCTTGTTTGTCAGCCTAGCCTGAGGAACAATGGGTTTACTAGGGGTGGACCCCATCAGAAACATATGAAATCTTGGAGAGTAAATTGGTTAGTTTGAAGAAACTCCTGGTTAAAATCCTCAAAGAGTTCCCTCCCTCTCATTCGCTCTCTGGCTCTCTGTTGCTTTCTTGGTCCATAAACCAGAATACCTGGAACAAGAAATATGGAACAGAAATTCTGGGCAGTGGCTTTAAGCCTAGCCCTGCTGAAGACAAGGTTGGACTTTTTCCATGGCTAGATGGACAGAGATGGGACCTTGGAGGGGACCCCCTTAATTTCACATCATCAATAAAACTTTCCACAACAGTCCATCCTTCTGTGGGGAGCTCAGGAAATTCTTTTCCATGTGTTACCCCAAGAACTCCACCACCACAGATAACACCCTGACGGGGGACCCAACCCAAGACCTTGGTGTATCAGAATGATACTCAAACCAACTGAGCCACCCAGCCAGGGCAAGACTATTGCTTTTTAATGAGAGGTTTCAAACTCTTAGGAAGTTGTCAGAATGCAAGGATTGCCCCAAACTAAAATAATTAAATAGCTAGCAGAGACCTCAGTTTCAGACAAGAATCAAAGAGCAAACAAAAACAGAAAAACCTAACATTATTAGGAGCTTGCGTTACCTTAAGAAGAAAGAAAAGCAGGAAAAAAGGCTCAGAACAATCATTGAATCCTCACTATGTGCTGAGCGCTTCAATGTATCCGAGTTTTGAACACCCAGTAATACTCTCTGGGGAAGGCATTGCGAACCTCATTTTACAGATGAGGAACCTGAGAGTCGGAGGGTTGGTTCCACTTGCCAAGACCTGGACTGGGCAGAGCTGGGATAGGAATCTCCTACTTTTGGAGACTTGATGACGCTAGTCAGTCCCATCTCCTAAAACAAACTTTGAAAGAACCTCCAGATCAGAGCTTTCTCAAGTTTAAATCAACTTTAGGGTCATATAACAAATAACAAGCCAACACACAAAAAAAGTAGAAATGAGTACATAAAACAGCTGAAATTGTGCCAAAGTCACATTCCACCTTTTAATAGTTTTCATTGGAAGGGTAAATTCTGGGACCCAAACAAGTTAGTCAAGCTTGTTACCAGTCTTATAGGCTGGCTGACATTTCCGCTGGATTCCTGCCAGGGGCAACATTGTTTGTACTGACTGGCCCCCTTTTTATTTTTTTGCTTTAAGGTATATTTGAAGAAGAATGGCTGCCCTGCTGGGTGGTACAAAGTGCAAAACTCACCAGTGGCTTGAATTCTGGCCCCGGCTTCTTGTATCGAAACTGGAGTTGCCAGCCCTGCCTTGATTACTGTAAATTCCACTGGGCCTCTGAGCTCTTGTTAAGGGGAGGAGGGGAACCCACAGGGAAAAATGAACTCAAGGGGCTTGAAAGATGGTTTAACACCCAGAGTTTAGTTGATCCAAAGGTTGACCTATTTACCGACTCATTTCTAAGCAAAACAGAGAGACAACTTGGCCTATTGGTTAATGTATGTCTCATTACGCTGCAAGATTCTTTCCCTATCCTGATGCATGTGCATTCACTGATCACATTACCTGCTTTTAATGTTGGACCTAACATGTTCCACTTGGTTTGACTACAATGAAAACAAAGCAGAACAAAACAAAACAACTTACCCCTATTTAAATTGATGTTTTTTTCTGTGTCTTCCTCTCTCTGTCTAAAATCAAGTTAAAAATTTTTTCAGTTTATTTTTCATACTTAGAGAAGCACAATTATTTCTTAATCAACATAAGGCCCTATGTTAGAAGAAAGAAAATCACTAATGATACTGTTAAGGGGATCAAATAACATGGCAATATTTCTCCATTTTGATTTTTCCTAAACAGAAAGCTATCCATATCTTTTTATTTTAATTTTGTTTTCCATATAATATATGAATAAAAGGAAAATAAATGTTAGTCACAGTCTATAATAATTAAATGTCTGAAATTTTCTACTTGCTGTCAAGAAGTATCTGAAATGGAAAATGACTGCAAATTCTAGTTTCTTTAACACAGCCTGTCAATAGAGGATTGTTTTCTATGCTGTATATAGATTAAATATTTTTAGAAACTTAGAATTTTTTGAACACTAAAGTGACTTGGAAAATATGATTTAATATTTTTTGATAAATCAGAAGTTATTTTAAAGTCTTATACATTTTCAAAGTCACCATAATAAACAGCAATAAACACCATTTAACTTGTTATTGCCAAAACACAAATGTCCTTAGTGTGTGTGTGTGTGTGTGTGTGTGTGTGTGTGTGTTCCAATAAAATTTTATTTACAAAAACAGGTAACAGGCCAGATTTGGCCGATGGACTATAATTTGCACAAATGTCATTATTAAGAGAAATGCCAGGTTAATAGGGTGGCCAATAAAACCTACTTCACAGTAACACATATTTTGGAAAATATGACCTCTTTGTATTTTTACTTAAAGAATATTATTGAGCCTAGTTGAGCATGGCTCAGCAGTTGAGCAACGACCTATGATTCAGGAGATCGCAGTTCGAGTCCTGGTCAGGGCACATGCCTGTGTGTGGGCTCGATACCCCGCAGGGGACCTGCAGGAGGCAGCCAATCAATGACTCATCATTGATTTTTCTATCTCTCTCTCTCTCCCTCTCCTTTTCTCTCTCTGAAATCAATAAAGATATATTAATATATATATATTACTGAGAAATAACTATTTTAGTGGTCATGAACCTCACACGCTACAGCTAATCAAAATGCAATTGCATGGGATTTCATGCTGTCTTTACAAAAGTGGGACGTGGCATGACAAACATTCTTCACTGAAACCCCTGTGCCCAGCAGGTTAAAAGCCACATTTCAAAAACACAACAGCAAATCTAAGAGATTTCATGTTTTCTTATAAATCACATTTCAATGTGTTTAAGCAGAAGAAACTTCCCATTCAATTTATAATTTTTAAGGAACTAACCAATTTTTCTGCATAAACTGGAAACAAAAAACAGATAGTTTTAAGACTATTTGAAGTCATTATGAGTCTTGAGAGAAATGTACTTTTGCAATGTCAAAAAGAAACCTTAACTTTCTCATTTGGGAGAATTTGGAGGGTTTATCTGGTAAGTAATATTGGTATATTGACTACAAAGTGGAGGTATTTAGTAATGGACTACACTCATGGAATCGGTAGCAATCATTAGATTTATTAAACACTCATCATGTTCATAAAAAAACAGATATATTCTCAACATTTTAGTCATAGAGAGATCTCTAAAATGTTAAATTCCTTTGCAATAAACAATAACTGGATGGGAAACTGATTTGAGGGTGCAGAATAATAAAGACATTCTGCATATCAAATAGATCAAAGGGAAAAGTTCTTGAGAAACCACAGCTTCTTAATAATAGAACAATGCTGACAAGAATCAGAATTGGCACAGGCTCATGGAAGAACTTCCTGGAACCAGTCACCGGAGAAGTGGCTCTATAACTATGCTGTCGGCAAGGTCTTCACAATTTATATGTGTGCTAGTTATGACCTACCATCCTCATTGTCATAGAAGCACATCTTTTTATCTTGGTTTTCTGAAGCCCACCTTCAAAGTGTATCTTTTAAAAAGCATGTTTAGCTGGGCCAGGTGTGGCTCAGCAGTTGAGCATTGACCCAGGATCCAGGCGATCAGGGTTTGATTCCTGGTCAGGGCACATGCCTGGGCTACGGGTTCGATCCCCAGTCGGGGGCGTGCAGGAGGCAGCCGATCAATGACTCTCATCATTGATGTTTCTCTCTCCCTCTCCTTTCCTCTCTCTGAAATCAATAAAGATATATTTTTTAAAAAAAGCATGTTTATAACTTCAAAAATCATCTTCTAAGAGCATAATGTTTATCAATTTGAAAAAATGTATTAGTTAATCAAAAGTTAAAAATAAACTATATTGTTACCATTTTTCTTTTTATTTCCTGTTCTTAGTTTTCTTTTTGAATAGGTAATTCATACACTTAGTACAAAATTCAGAGGCTAATAATATTTTACAAACTTCTATAGATTATTGAGAGACATGACTGTGCCCCAAGAAAGTCCTAAAAATTGTAAGCGCCCTTTAATACCATGTCTGTCCTCTCTTCCATGTCCTGCTATAAGATTTCGGCCCTCTAGTTTTAACTCTATATATGGACCTTCATTATTATGAGGCATTGCTTTACTAATATGCAGAATTTCACTCTGACATGCTTGATAGACTGTATAGCATTTAAAGTTGTACTGATAGTCTTATGCCATCCCTGTATTCTAATGTGTTACCTTTTCTAGGCACCAAAATAACTACAAAGACAAGTTGCTTCTGTATTTCATATGAGGAATGTGAATGAGGAATGCAATATAAATAGTGTAGGCAGAGTTTACTGAGAAAGGTGTGATGATATTAAGAAATGACCAGTTATAAAATTCCTGTAACAAAAAAGTTTGCCTTTAAAATTTTATAAGCAAAAATCATACTATGAAGGAACAAATTAAAAACAAGTTTACAAAGCACTAAAAATAGCATGGAGCCCAAACCCACCCTGTGATAGATGAGGGGATTTAGGCCCAGAGAAATTAAGCAGCTTGCTCACCTTAACATAGCTAATTAATTACAGAGCTGAGACTAGAACCAAATCTCTGAACCTCCAGTCCTGCTCTCATTTTTTCTGTCAATTTATTTTCCTTTAATGTACATTGCCTGATGTCCTGCAGAAATGGAATATATATTCAAGTTATGAACAGGGAGTTCTCTCAGGTTTTTGCGGGAAGAAATAAGCAAATCGGATTATGAAGGAATTGGATAAATTAATGGATGATATGCTTACAGTAATTTAAGGAACAAAATTAGCTATCTTTGCAGAATATCATAGGAATTTACCCATAGATATGTCTGCTGCACTCTGTTGAAAATGAACTCTCCAGAGTGATGCCACACCTTGGAGTTCACCTCAGCATCGTCTGTCACTCTAGGCTCCACGCCCTGCTTTCTCGGACACACTTCCTTGTCTTGTCTTGTCCATCTTTTTTTACTCCCTTTTCAGCCTCACTGGCCCTCTGCTGCCACTATTATTGCCCTTCCTTACGGCCCTCTGCTACTCACTTGAACTTCTCTTTCATTGCTGTCCATTACTTTTTCCTACATTTTTCTCTGGAGATGCTCCCAGATTTCTATTTCCTGTTCTTCTGCTGACCTTCATCCTGGGTCATATTTCCAACTGCCAGTGGAAAATCTCCATTTGAATGCCACGCCTGTACCTCAAGCTCATGGTAAAAGCCAGTGCTAGAGGGTTTGAGTAGAACATTAAGTACTCAGTCCTGGGGCACCAACAATCTGGTGAATAAACAGCCTGTGCCAAGGCCGGAGGTCAAAGCAGAGGTTATGATAATACACTGTATAGAGGTTCAAATAGAAATGGGAGCCCAATAAGGGGTGAGCTCCAACAGTTCTCTATGTCTCTCCTCAAACTTGCCCTCGGGTTTATATATCTCTCCTACCTGCCCCATTAACTTCTGCCCAAGAAAGAAAGTAAAGTACTGGCCAAATTATTTAAAAATTATTAATAACTATGAATAGGATAAGCAAAGGAGAAGACTATTAGGAAGCTCATAACTAGAAAAACCTCATCTAGTAAAATTTAAAATGAGACCTGAAAGGAATACAGGACAAAAGGTAAACAGGGGAGAGAAGAATGATCTAGGCACAAAATAAACAGCCTGTGCAAAGGCCCTCAGTCAGGAAGAAACCAAGAAAAGGTCCTGTGAAGTGCTCAAGGAGCCTAAGGCAGAGCATGTCCCTGGCCCAACACTCAGGGCTCCAGTTAGAACCTGAAGGAAGTGCAAAGCAATCTACCTTGTGCCTATCTGGGAATTCCTATCAGGCCACAGAGTTGGGGACTGAGGTTTGACAAAGCATCTGTTCCTGTCTTAATGAGTTTTCAGGAGGTTTTATATTCTTTCCAATATCATAATCTTTGGGAGGTATGACAGAGCTCAAAGCTTCTGCATTCTCTCCCTAAAACTAGGGTTTTATAAGCTGACATTTGAGCGAAAGTGGTTATGTCAGTCCATTTGATTCATGCCTGAAAAGTCAGAGGTACTATGGAATCATGTTTAATCATGAGCAGTTTCTTGATTAATTGTCTAGATATTAAGATTTTTTAAAGAACTGAGTGAGAGGTAGTCCACTCTCTCAAATCCGCCTACTAAATATGACCAGGAAGCCTAAGAGAGTGAAAGACAAAGCAATAAATTTTCCAAACTTCTAATTTATTAAACATGACAGAAAAAGTCATGGCAATGCTGCTACAGTTATTTACTTTTTACTTTGCATGGCCTGCACTCACAAAATCAGTGGGAAAGTCTCTCAGGGCTGTGCTGCTGTGATCACAGCAAAAGGCAGTTTCTATTTTTGAGTTTCTGCTTCCTTGTACTCAGACACACTTTGGGATTTTTTTCTCCACAATTGTAGTGTTGGTTGTGGCCCTGTTACTTAGCAACATTACATGATTTTAATTGAGTGTGGCTGTATCTAGGAGGGAAAGGGCACCGACTTTGTAAAGCAAATATCACACCAGTCTGTCTCAAGGCTTGCTGTTTGTTTTTCTGGCTGGTTTAAGATTTCTGCAGATGTTGGAAACTGAATCATTATGGAATCAAAGTCCCCATTAAAATGTTCTATTTGTCATGCTGAATCAATAGAAGGCAGTAAGTTAATACTGGTTTCTCAACGCAATGAGTCAATGGAATATTTTAAAGTTATATATTTAATTCCTTGTTCAGTTGTATTGTGACTTTGTCCAACGATTGCATAATCCCTCGATGAGCCTACTATTCTGGGTCCAGAACTTCTGGGACAGTCTCCAACACGTTTTTTCTTTCCCATCAAGATAGTTTATTACTAATAGGTTATATAACCTAAGAGCTTAAGTGATAATTGAAAAAAATTTCTTCTCCAAGGAATTTAAAATCTAGCAATATTTAAATTAAAAAACCTTATTTTTTTCTCTAGACTATAAGGCAACATTAGCTATAACTCTGATACAGTTAACAATAAAAACAGTGACAAATAAACAGACATATATTGAACATAATTCCAGATCCTGCTACTCAAAAGCCTTTCTCTCATTCTTCTTTGCCAACAGAAACAGCCCCCCTCCTTTTTTTTTGCTTGACAACAAGCCTAAAAGTACACACCTTGTTAGACAATCTTGCACCTGAGGGAAATCGTGTGACCCAATTCTAGACAGTTAAATATAGGCTGAAATTCTTGAGGTGGTTTTTAGGAAAGCTATTGTTTTCCTAAGTGTTTAAAAAAAAGGAGAGAGAGAGAGAAGGGACAGGAGGGAGGGAGGAAGGGAGGGAGGGAGGGAGGGAGGGAGGGAGGGAGGGAGGGAGGGAGGAAGGAAGGAAGGAAGGAAGGAAGGAAGGAAGGAAGGAAGGAAGGAAGGAAGGAAGGAAGGAAGGAGAAGGAAAGAAAGAAAGAAAGAAAGAAAGAAAGAAAGAAAGAAAGAAAGAAAGAAAGAAAGAAAGAAAGAAAGAAAAAGAAAGAAAGAAAGAAAGAAAGAAAGAAAGAAAGAAAGAAAGAAAGAAAGAAAGAAAGAAAGAAAGAAAGAAAGGACTTTCCCTTCCCACCTGGAGCTCAGAAGTGGTGGCTGCCTGTGAAGCAGCCACTCTGATACTGAGATGAAAACCTCCTTTTACAGAGGTGGAGTGGGAAACAGGACAATCTGCATTCTTGATGGTTCCTTTTGAGCAGCTGTGCATCCGTTCTGGACTGCCTCCTCTCAGATTTCTTATCATCTGAGAAAAAGGAACCCCTTTATCTTCAAAAAAGAGTGCTCAGGATTTGTGACGTAGCTGCAAGAGACCCTGACTGGTCAAATACCTCCTCCGTGTGTCCGCTGTACTCGTGTTGCACACGTCTGGGGAGCATCACTTACTTTTACCCTGTACAACAATCACGTGGCCCTGCGGCTGCAAGGTGCTAAGGGAATTCTGGGGATTCAAAAATGAGTGAACTATGGATTCGGCCTTTCAGGAGCTTACAACCTAATGAGGCAAATTTGTAAACAGACAGTTACCATGTAAGTTTATCTGTGAACTTCAGGATTTCACAGAGGGTGTTCCCTGGCATAGCACTCAAGTTGAAAAACGGTCTGCCCTCATGTGTTTGGGAAGCTTACTTACTGTGTGCTGTAGCCTCACGATGCACTCGAGCACACTCACCGCTCTGAGGAGTCCTGTAACAATAAAAGGCTATTTAATTTTAAAAAAATTCTTTGTCTTAAAACATGCCATGATTTTACTGCTTTATTTTATGTCCTAGCATCTCTGTAAAGCCCACAATTCACAGAGCTGCAGTTTGCCTATATTATCCAAGGAGAAGTTAAAATCTGAACCTTTATCCTCTGACCCTAAGTTGGACACCACAGATGGTTAAAGAAGTTATTGGGAAAAGGCAACTTTCTGGTAATTTTAAATTCTCAATGAATTTTTAAAAATATGACTTAGTTAAAAATTAACTGTTCAATTTTTAGAAACATTGGGCATTGGAGTAATAGGAACTAGGCTGCCATTGTATTCAATAGAGATAAATTAGGATTTATTTTGTAGAAACTGTCTTATTCGACTTTCTTTCTTTTCCTTAAGAGACAACTTGGCATTAGAAATCATAAAAGGGGAGTTTTTAAAACCAGGCAGTATTTTTTTCCCCATTAAAATTGCTTATATTTATGTGTAACTTTCTTTAACCTACTATTTCTTAGAACTATTTAATAATAAAACCCTTTCTCCCCAGGCAGTATCTCTTAATATTCTGCATATCAGTGTTAAAACAAACACAAAACACTTGAGGAAATGGTGTACTAAGTGATTTAATATGCTATCTGTGGAAATAATTCAGCCATAATTAAATTATTCACTAT
Organism: Miniopterus schreibersii; assembly: GCF_964146895.1. Classification (NCBI taxonomy): domain Eukaryota; kingdom Metazoa; phylum Chordata; class Mammalia; order Chiroptera; family Miniopteridae; genus Miniopterus; species Miniopterus schreibersii. The sequence continues at coordinate 25,201,489 of NC_138106.1, read as the reverse complement.
TAGTCCCCTCCCCCTGCCTTTTTAAACCATCTGTTATGGGTTGAACTGCATGTTTCCAAAAGACATGTTGATGTGCTAACCCCTAGCATCTGTATTTGTGACCTCATTTGGAAATAGGAGCTTTGCAGATATAAGTTAAGGTGAAGTCATAATGAATTAGGGCGGGCTCTAAATCCAATCACTGGTGAGCCTATAAGAAGAACAAAGGATACATGGACATGCAGAGCAGAAGGCCATGTGAAGACAGAGGTAGAGATGGGGGGATCAAGGTGCAAGCTAAGGAATGCCAAGGATTACTATCTGCCATCAGAAGCTAGGCAAGAGCCATGGAACAGATTCTCCCTCTCAGCCACCAAGAAAGAACCAACCCTGCTGACACCTTGACTTGGACTTAGGGACTCCAGAACTGTGAGAGAATATATTTCTGTTGTTTTAGGTCATCTAGTTTGTGGTACTTTGTTACCTCCACCCTAGAAAACTAATACACCATCATACTCCTACTTGGCTTTTTGTCAGTTTTCTTTGTTCTTAAATTTTTTTCTTGGCATTTTCTCTCCAGGCTAGCAGCTGTGGATTGGGAAAGGAGAGGTTTGAAGTCCAAAAGAGTTTGAGCCCTGACAGCCAATTTTTAACTCTTTGAATTTAGGCAAGTTACTCAGATATTCTGAGTCCCGATTTTCTCAATTATAAAATGAGGATAGAAACTGTCATTCATTCATTCATCAATTCATCCATTCCTTTGACAAGTACTGATTGAACAGTAACTGTGTGCCAGGCACTGTGCAGGGCACACAGATAGATATTAAGTAGGCAGCTATAAAATCCTGCAAAGGAAAAGCAGATGCTAAGAGAGGGCATAACCTGACCACGAAAGCTACTCTTGGAGGTGGTAGTGAGAAATAAATAAGAATGTGAATGCACTTTATAATCTGGACCTCAAAATACAAACAAATGTATTATTATAAATAGAATGAGATGGATTAATAAGAGTAAATGTTCCCTCTAGTCAAACTGATAATTATTAGGTTAAAAAAATAGATTTTTGGTGGAGTTGCAGGAGACTGGCAGGAGAAACTGTTGGAAGATCATAAAAGGGAATAGAAAGATAAGAGGGGTTTGTGAATTTATTCATGAGTATTCAACAAAGTAAACCTGGTCATGCTCCTCACATAGTTTAGTGAAAGCCCACATATCATGTATTGTAATTAAGTGAGATTGTTAATAATTCTTCTTTTTTTCCCCTCCAAAAGTAGATAAATGGATGTTTATGTTGAATCTTTAAGTGATACATATAGGAAAAAATGTTAGAATATCAATAACAGGAAGGCAAAGTACCTATTGGTGTTACATTGGCAAAATATGTACTAAAACAGAAGAGACTGAATTATATCAGATATCTCTGGAGTCATGCAGACTTCATGGCTTGAAAGTTCAAGTCACTGATACCTGCATGTTGAAGGTGTAAAATACCTTCCTCAGTAAATCTGTCAGGGCTCATCATCTGATTTCTATGGAAACCAATATGCCATTTGAAAGACCCCTTCCTTGGCATTCAGCAGACTTAACTCTCCCATTCCCATAAAGTGAGCAGCCAATAGTTTCTCACGCAAGAACAAGTACTGTCCTATTAAAACTTTATGAAGTGGCATGGAGTCTTCGATGCAGTTACTCCACATTAAAATTCCCAGCACAGAGATTTACCCTCTACATGAAGACTATGCTGGATTGCAGAAAGAGTCAAAGAGATGGGGCTCTGGGTTCACTGAACAGCTGGATCTACTGCCCAGCTCTCGTACTTTACAGTTTCACGGGTCCATAACTTACCCCTCACTTTTTTCCCCCAAAGTAAAAAACAATTGACCCAAGAATAAATACTGAAATAATGACAATGTGTGTTTGTGTAAATAAATACACAAAAGCATATATTTCTCCCTATTGCAAAAATGTTTGGGGGCTACTTTTAAAAATAGTGTTTATAATGAAAGACGGATATCCCTGGCTGGTGCGGCTCAGCTGGCTGAGCATCATCTTATTGCACCAAAAGGTGGCCCGGGTTTGATTCCAGGTAAGGCACATACCTAGGTTTCAGGTTTGATCCCTGGCCAGGGTTGGTACATGAGGCAACCAATCAGTGTTTCTCTATCACATCAATGTTTCTCTCTCTCTCTCCCTCTTCTTTCTTCTCTTTCTAAAATCAATAAAAAAACCTTTCTTAAAAAGACAGACATTCTGCTAACACAGGACTTATATTAAGTCTTATATTACAGGTTTTATTAAGTATATTAAGTTTTTAATATCACATATTAAGGTTTTAATGTCACAATTAACATTTTTTCATGGTAGGAATTTTATTTTTAAAAAACCAGTTCAAATTGGATTTCTTTCATCTATTCAAGATTCAAAGAAAAGTATTCATCACTCAAAACCTGGCCAGCAATAATTTCAAATAAACTACCTAATCAGCAAGAGGAAAATTGTTTCATGGACTCCAAGGAAATTCTGGCCAAGAAGCCAGAATTTAATGAGCATCAAGAAATTGTGAGGAAATACAGTGGCATTATAGTAGTTGAATTATAATTATATCTACCAAGAACCATCTCAGTTATACTCATTAATTACCCTAAAATCACCCATACTTCCAAAGCTTTCTGCCATAATATCCTGATCTCTAGTGCCTTGTGTTTAACACTCCATGGCCGTTGTCAGAAGGTTGACTCCAGCTAAAACTAGAGTGGGTTCACGTGGTTTGAATATGATTGAACATTAAGAGAATTTGAGAGCTACTATATTTTACTCAGAGATGGTGAATGTATATAAGAGAATAACGACATTTAGAGAAATCACAAGGAATCACAACAGGATCTAGGATAAACCAGACACATATGTATGTTCGTATACACACACATATACACATGCAGTTGAAAAGAGATGTAAATATGACATCTGATTATTTCTTTCAAACACCTAACTTCAATTATAAAATGTTAGTGCTGAAAAAGGCATCAGAGATCACCTACCTCATTTTTCTCATTCTACAGTAATCTTGGTCATTTCGGGCTGATGGGATAAACTACCATAGACTGGGTAGTTGCTTAAACAACAAATATTTCTTTCTTTCTTTCTTTTTCTTTTTTTAAAAAATATATCTTTATTGATTTCAGAGAGAGGAAGGGAGAGAGAGAAACATCAATGATGAGAGTCATTAATTGGCTGCCTCCTGCACGCCCCCTGCTGGGGATCGAGCCCACAACCCGGGCATGTGCCCGGCTGGGAATCGAACCTCCAATGCCTGGATCCTAGGTCGATGTTCAACTGCTGAGCCACGCCAGCTTGGCAAACAGCAAACATTTCTCACAGTCATGGTGGCTGGGAAGTCCAAGATGAAGGTTGGCCAGCAGACTCAGCTCCGGGGAGAGCATGCTCCTCTGGTTTTCAGCCTGCGCCCTTCTCACTGAGCCCTCATGTGACAGGACAAGGCTCTGGGGTCTCTACCTGTCCTTATGAGAGCACCAGCACGACTGGATTAGAGCCTCACCCTTCTGACCCCATTGAACCCCCTAACAAGCACTATCTCCACATATAGTTACCCGGGGGGTTAGGATTTTAACCTATGACTTGTGGGGGACACAAACATTGGGTCCATAACAGCCATGGAACCAAAGGCAGGAGAGGCAGAGCTGCTCATTCAAGATCACCGAGTGTGCAGTCAGTTGGCGACGGGCAGGCCAGAACCTGAAGAGACCATAGTTAGGGCAGAAACCGGGACGCGGGTGAGCTTGCAGAAGAGGAACCTGAACTGGAAGGATTCTGATCCTGGAGAAAATCCCCCCCCCTTCCTTTCCTCCCCTCTGTGCTCCAGGAGCTCATCACCTGCACATGGCCAGTCACTTGAGTGCCCCTCGCAGCGCTCTCACTGACGCTCAGAGGGTCCATGCTGGCTTTTTGCACTGGAAACCAGCACGCCAACTAACAGCAATTCCCAGCAATTCTTTACTCATCTGTGTACATCCAACAGCTGTGAAGAGTGCTTGTTTTATTTATTTGATTGCATGAGGAGAAACTAGAGTTTTTTCATTTATTTTAATTAGTTTTTTCTCTTGTGCATTAAAATGCTGTATTCTTCCAGGGGAGATGTAATTGAAAATGTACATAAACAAACTAAAGTTTTGATTTAAATGCCACCATTAAGGTTTTCTTCTATCTACTACGCATAGCTGTGTTGTTTTTTTAAACCCAGTATCATCAATATAATAAAATAAAGGCGCAGGGCCGGTGTGCTTTGGGGCCCTTTGGCCTGAAAGGTGCCTTGTCTTATTACTTTTGCTCCTGAGGCCCAGGCTTTGAAGAGAACAAAGTAGATCTGGAGTTTCTCTTCCTTCCCCAGAGTCATTATTATCCGAGGAGCAAAGAAAATCAAGCAGAATATTGCTTCACCACAGCACTTCTCAATCTTTCATGCTTGTTTCATCTTGTGGCCTTGGTGGCAACATTCCAGGCCGTGGGGAAAACGGGCTCTTACACAGGCTGCGTAAGTAAAGAGTAACTTATTAACACTAACACAGAGGAGTACATAGGACCGAAAAGAAATCAACAGAAGGAAGGAGCCCTTTAGGCGTGCTCGCAACAATCAAGTTATTATTCCCTTCAGGGCCTCCCAGGAAACATCTCTCTCAGGCGCTTGTCTCTGAAATTCCCCACCGACTACTGCTTCTTCTCACTGTCCCAGTTTATTCCCCCGCAAAGCAGTCTGTCTCTGCTCGGTCACAACAGAAGATTAGAGTCGGAAGCATCTGAGATTTGTCATTTAATGAACTCACCTCAGATATAACTGCGCCCTGAAGAGGATCACCTTTGAACCTGGTTCCGCTTTTCAGGCTTGCAATTCCAATTCAGTACTACAGTGCCTGTCAGGTGACTTGTTTTTGGTCAATCACCAAGGAGGAAGAATTAGCCTGGCTATTTTTTCCCCCAGATATCAGACAATTACCCTTTTCACATTTGTTTTTTTTTTTTTTTAATACATTTTAAGTGGAAATCTCTCTAAAGTGCATAACAAGTTTTCATGACTCTACCGAAAGGGTCAACAAACAAAGCCTAATTTAATTTGTTACTAATCTTGGCATTGTTACTAAGACTTTTTTTTTTTTTTTTTGGTCAAAAAGCAACACGGCTCCTCCTGAGTGAATTGAGGCAAGCCGGGCAGCTGCTAGGTGGAAAGGACTCCTCTGAGTCTGGGCCAGTGGTCATCAGATACTTGGCATCAGCATCTTCACTCGGGTCCTGACATGACTGTTCTCAGAAGTTCTGGGAAAGAGTTAGTTCTGTTTAACTCCTCCAGAGCAAAGACTTGGCATGCGACCACAGCTACGCCCAGAATTGCAGATGGGCTGTCTTGTGATTCTGTGGGAAGTTTGCTTCTTTACTTGGCTTGTGCTGCACGGTGTGTCATTTTCTGCCCACAACTTGATGAAAGAGAACTTCTCGGAGCTCCTCTCTAAGCATGTGCGTGCAATATAAAAGCAAGGCCGCTGAGAGCCAAGTATAGCGGGGTAAAGGGACAAAGAACAGATCATCTTTTTTTCTAAGCATATTTTGAGTAATACAACCCAAAGACAGCATTCTTCCTTCCAGCCTATGGCTATTTCAAGTAAATGTATTCATCACTATCCTTAAATTAAACTGATAGTTATAGGTTATAAACATGTTTTAAAATACTACAAAATACCTCAAACTCAGTCATAGTAATGATTGTTCTATGATCTGTGCAAAGGATTAATATTTGAAGAATACACAATTAAAATATAAGAAAAGTACCAATTAAAATCCCTTCACATTCTTGAATATAGTTATCTAGAAATACGACTTTTTGACAGATGTTGATAATGATATTTGAGAAAACATTATGAACAAAAAGAGATTTGCAAAGGTTTCTGCGTTCTATACCGGCTTCTACTTTCTTTTTTTAATGCGAGGTGTATTTTACAATATTTCAACCCTCTTCAAAATTCTGTGATGGCTCCCTTTTCCCTAATGAAGCCCATGTGCATTATTTTAGTATTTTTAAGTTTATCCCTGCTTTAGCCCAATTTGTCTTTCCAATTTAGTTTCTAACCCTCATATACAAAAGTCTATACTCCCATACTATTAGATATTTTATCATTGCTTGAGAAAGCCTTGCACTGTCCTTGGGCCATTTCTAACGTCCCTTATCCATGAAACCTCTGTTGTCCCTCCAAACAAAAGAGATAGGTCCTTTATCTGAACTTCTGCAGTCCTTTGTGCTTCCCAAGGGCATTCATCATGTATTGTATTGTACTATTATCTGTAACATCTTATCTTTCTTACTGGATTGTAACATAAGGTGAGGGCAGACTCTGAGTTATCTGCCCATATAGGCATCACCCACAATGCATAACATGGTGCCTTACATATACAAAATATAAGATAATCGAATGATATTATGTGTGTGTCGCTCAGGTCTCTGTCAGTAGCAAGATAACAGAAACCCAGTTCAAACTGGCTTAGTTTCTGAAAGGGGAATTTATTGATTCATATATTTGACCTAATCAGGGATGCAGTTTGACCTCAGGTGTAGGATTTAGGATTTAGGAATATCATGAGAGTTCTCTCTCTACTCTTTCTACATCTCTTTGTCTTTATTTTTCAAGGAGATATTCTCACATGGTGGCTAAGAAAGGCACCAGCAGTCTCAGGTCACATGTTCAGGGACGACATCCATTGGTTCTGCTTGGGTTTCATCAAGTCACACCAGATACAGAATGAAAGCATAGTTTCCTAATGTAACTCAAAGGCAAATGATAGGCAACAGTGCTGTACAGTAAAAACAACTACAAAATTACACTACAAGTTACAAGTTAACTTTTTAAGAATCTTACAGATTAATGTAAAGGTTAGCTTCATCATTTTCAAATTTTAATGAAACTATCAAATAAAAAACACATATTATAGCACTGTGTATTGCTCAAGGACTGCAAATGATGTAAAGTCAAAATATCAATCACTGAGAAATCTTAGTCTAGTTGGTGGCTGATAAAATTTAAAGCATGATGAATGAATATAAAGACATGATATTAACCAAGAATTAAATATTACTGCACAGATTATAGCCTTAATAATAACTCAGAAAAGAAAGGAAGATTGTGAAGTAGAATAATCATTGAAGATTTTTTGGAGGTGATGAAACTATTTTTTTTAATGACAGATGAATAGATTTTGAATTGTTGGAAGAGGGTACAAAGGAATGAAGGTGAAAGAAAAAACCCCAAAATGGTGCCGAGGTTGACATTCTATTTATAGAGATACAGTTGTAGACAACAGCTCACATGTAGCAATCAGAATAGTTTGACTTGCATAGACCTATAGCATTGTCTGCATGATCACGGTGTTCTAAGAAGTGAAATAGAGAAGAGGCTTACTAAAATCTTACGTGACTTGTACCAGCAGAAAATTTGCAGGTCAAGTGGACAAAATCCTAACCTGAATCATAAAAACAGAGTCGTGGCCTTTCAAGCAACTCCCTAACTTGAATCACTTTTCAAATACAGAACCCCTTCAATAAGAATGAGGCTGGGACCCTTTGAGGATGGAACCCTGTACACTGCCCAAAATTTATACTGTTAACCTTCATCCAAGTCTTCCCCAAAATGATCTACAGCATTTTACCAAGGTAACTGTGCATTGGGGGAAAGAAAATAATTAGACCTTTTGAGGACTACTAGAAATTGTCTCTCAGCTCACACTAATTCCAAGAGACTCAAACTGTCACTGTGGTCCACCAGCCGGAGAACGGGCTTATGGAGGTCAGGTAGTCTGGAAATTTTAGCTCAGGCTCCTCTCACAGTGAGCCAAGAGGTTCCTTGAATACATTTGTGTTTATTTTCCCAGTTCCTGGAATGCATAATTGGAATAGATATAATCAACAGTGGGCAGAATACCCACATTGGCTACTTAACCTATGAAATGAGGGCTGTTATGGTGGGAAAGGCCACATGAGAGTGGCTAGAACTGCCTCTAACTAGGAAAGTAGTAAACAAAAAGCAATAGTCCTCATTTGGGTGTTATTCTGGCCGATTAACTGAGTGGCCCCCACATTCCTGGATTGATTGCAGAGATTAGTGGCACCATCAAGGAGTTGAAAGATGCAGGAGTGGTGAGTCCTACCACTTCCCCATTCACCTCACCTATTTGGTAGAAGACAGGTGGGTCTTGGAGAATGGCAGAGGAGTTTGTAAGCTTAAGTAGGTGGTGATGCCAACTGTAGCTGCTGTACTGGATGTGGTTTCATTGCTTGAGTATATTAACACATCTTCCGGTATCTGGCATGCAGCTGTTGATCTGGCAAATGATTTTTCTTGATACCTACTAGTGAAGACTGCTGGAAGCAGTTTGCTCAGCTGGAAAGGCCAGCAGTGCACCTTCGATGTCCTATCTCAGGGATGTACCGACTCTCCAGCCCTAGGCCGTAATTTAGTAGAGACCTTGACGCCTTTCCCTAGCACAAGATTATCATGCTGGTCCTTTACATGGATGACATGCTGATTGGACCTAGGAAAGAAAGGTAGCAAGTACTCCAGACCTACTGGTAAGACATCTGTGTGTCAGAGGAGTGGAGAACAAATCCAACAAAAGGTCAGAAGCTTTCTATCTCAAGGAAATTTCTAGAGGTCCAGTGGCATGGGGCATGACAAGAAACATCCTAAGGTGAAGGTTAAGTTGTTGAAACTGGCCCCTCCTACAAACAAAAAAAGAGGCACAATGACTAGTGGGTCTCCAGATTTTGAGGCCACATAGTCCTCCTTTGGGTGTTATTCTGGCCCATTAACTGAGTGGCCCCCAAAGCTTCTAGTTTTAAGTGGGGCCTAGAATAAGAGAAGGCTCTGCAGCAGGTCCAGGTCCCTGTGCAAGCTTCTCTGTCACTTAGGCCGTATGACCCAGCAGGCTCATTGTTGCTTGAAGTGTTAACTACAGATAGGGATGCTGTTTGGAGCTTTCAACACATTCCTATAGGTGAATCATGGTGCAGGCCCTTAGGATTTTGGAGTAAAGCTCTGCCATCCTCTGCATATAACCACTGTCCTTTTGAGAAACAGCTCTTGGCTGCTTCTGGTCTTTAGTAAAAACTGAGTGCTTAACCATAAACCACCAAGTTACCATGCAACCTGAGCTGCCCATCAAGAACTGGATGTTATCTGACCTACCAGGCCTTAAAGTTGGCATGCACAGCAGCACTGCCTCATCAAATAGAAGTGGTAATATCCATGCTTTATTTGGTATGGTTTAGACTTATTGAGACTCATTTATATCTCAGAATATGGTCCACTGTGGTACGTGGTCCACGTGTAATTAAAAAAAAAAAGTGATTGTATTGTTGTTGGGTGGAACGTTCTAAAAACATCAATTGGGTAACGTTGGTTGATGTGTTGTTCAGGTCTTTATAACCTTACAGATTTTCTGGCTACTTGTCCTCTCAGACCCTGAGAGGAGCCTGTTGAGGGCTCCAGCTATGACTGTGGATTTGTCTACCCCTTGTCCAATTAGTTTTTGGTTCGTGTATTTAGAAGGGTTGCTATTAGGTGCACAAGTGCTTAGGATTCTTATGTTCTTGATAAACTGACCCTTTTTATCATTATGAAACAACCATCTTTATTCCTGATAATGTTCTTTTTCAAAAACTGCTTTGATAGTAATGCAGCCATTCCATCTTTCTTTTGGTTCGTGTTCTCATGGTGTGTGTTTTTTTCTTTTTTAAAAAAAGGTATTTTAAACTTTTTATTTGGAGGTGATTTTCAACTTACAGAAAAGTTGAAAAAATAGTTCTTGTACACCCTTCACTCAGCTTCCCCTCACGCAAAATGTGTCTCCAGTCTCCCAGTTTTGTCCCCTCTGTTAGGGAGATGGCCCTGCTGCACCTGGAGTCCTCCTTCTCTGTGTGGCAGCCTTCTCTACGGCAGGACTTAGAGCAATTATTAGCTTTACCTCTTTTGTTTCCTCCCTTTCTAGGGTTGCTTTTGCCCTGATGTCTTAAATCTGAACCATTATTTCAAATGTTTTGTAGAGGTTTATAGTTATTCCAGGCTTCACTGTAAATGTGGTCCCCTTCTATAGTACTGTGCACCTTGCTTTTGGTGTTTTCTCACTGAGCATTCATCGTATCATGAGGTACTCAAACCCCAGTTTTTGAGGACTTCCATATTCGCGTGCAAACCTTTACCACTCTCCCTCCCACGGGCTTGCAGTGGGCCTGCACTCCGAAAGCAGGTCCCTGGACCTGCCAAGGCCACTTTGCTGTTTGCACACAAAGGGCAGGAAAATTCCTGGGAATTTATTTGCCTCACCCTAGCCCTTCATTAATGACTTCATGGACCAGAAATAGAAATATGCCAGCTCCCCCAGTCCTCATGGGAACTCTGAGGTATGACCTACACTTTCTCTAGAGCTCTTCAGAGAGACCAAGCAAAAGTTACTATGTGTGGGACTGCTGGTTTGCCATCCTTCCTGCTACTATGTTGATTTTCTGCAAGAATTCTTCACATAAATCCTTTTGTCAGGGCCCTTTGTTCAGGATCCCAAGCTAGAACAACCAATTGTAACAATTGTTAAAATATTCTACTTTTACCATTTATATAACTTATTTAACTGTTTCCCAGTAGTTCAGCATTTAAGTTTTTTGTATATTTTTTCTACAATAACTAGCTTTGTAATGATTATCTTTGGATGCAAAATGTTTTCTCGAGTTCTAGATTACTCCTGTGAATAGATTTCTAGAAGGGAAATTGCTAAATCAAAGGGCATCAATATTTTATGTTGCTTTCCAGAAATATGTATCAATTCCTAGTTCCCTTTGCAGCAGATCTTTAAAAAATTTTTTTACCATATTAAGCCAATCTTAATAAAAACTTTTTAAAAACCTTGCTGATTTTACTAGTTATGAGATTATTCGTATTGTTTTCGTTTCTTTAATTAATGAGATTGAATGCTTTCTCACATATATACTGCTTGTTTGTCTTTTGTGAATTATGTTTATGAACTTTGCAACTTTTTTAGTTATTTTAACAATTTACATACAATTGGATAACTTAAAGTTATTAAATCTATGTAATTTATACAGCCTATTTAATTTATGCAAATGTTCTCTGTATATGTTTGCTTTTAAAATTTTTATATTTTTTAAAATGCAACAATTTTGACTTTCAAGTAACTCAATCTAATTGTTTTCCTTTGTGATTCTTCTAATGTTTCCCTATTTAGAAAGCTGTACTACATGTAAAAGCAGATACATTTTATCTTACATTTTCCTCTAGAATTCTTTCTTCCTTTTTTATCTCTTTAACATCTATTAAATTCCTTTGTTATTTATTTTGACATATGGCATAGATCAAAAACAGATTTCATCTGTGTTTCAAGTTTATTCTCTTACTCAATAAAAAATGTACTCGTTATTTACTATGCACCAGGCACAGTACTAGACATGACTGGCAGAGGCAAATGTTGAGAGGATACTGAAGTCACATCCAAAGTCAGAGTGCACGCCGCTGATTTCCAATGAGAAGGTGGAGAAAGAGGGGGGGGGAAAGGCGTGGAATGGCAGCCCAGGGCTGGGGATGTTGCCCTCCCTTTCCATAGTACACTATCAACTCACTCCTTACAGAAAAACAGACCTGTGGGAAGGGATATGCTCAACAATGTTAAAAACTGCAAATGTACAAAAAGCGTCATTATTCTAAAGAGAGTAAGCAGATTTTCATGAGCTATTTAAAATATCCTCTTTACCTAATTACTTAAAGTAATAAGCTATAACAAATTACTTTTCCTGTAAGTATTTAACATGGCTGTCATCAGACTGTCTGTATGATTTTGCATTCTACTTTTTCCATTTAACATTATAAAATATTTGCATGTCATAAACTGGTGAGCATCGTATCTAACAATTACATATAAAAGGTTTTAAATGGACCAATTACTCTTTTCAAAGCAGAGCTAGCTTTTACTCTTAAATAGATACTGTTTTACAGATATTCCATTTGGGTTATTATACAGTCATGCCCTTTTTTCTAGTGTACAGATTTAATCAAAGTGAATTATTACAAGCACACACCACCTTAGGCCCTCAAACAAATGCCTTTATCAATTAGCTTGGCAATCTTTTCAATTTTTTCCTCTTTAGTAACTCTAAAGATCATTTGCTCGATAATTTATTGAGCCTCTAGAATGGAAAATAAACTGTAATAGGGCATTGCCTTAAAAAACGGTGTTCCATACATTCTAATGATGGAGGCAGACCCCCTGGGCTTCTTAGAATCTCTGTTTAAATGTGGCACTCTACACCTTTAACCTATCCCTCTCTACCAGCTCCTTCCACAGATCCTTAAGTCTATGCCAACTCAAAGACAGAAACGAAAACAAAGCCCCCAATCAAACTTCCTTGTAATCTAGTTTCTTCCTTAAACTACGCCCAATCTATCTTATTTCCAGCCAAATATGTCAAAAGCAGAGTCCGCATTTACCCTCCTCTTTCCGTGCTTAACTGCTATCTATTTATTCCCCAGTCTGCTCATTCCCCCACCTCACCCCTAATCAGTTCATTCTACAGACTTGTTTTAGGCTTTACCTTAACTAGCCCTCTCTGAGTTCTGTCAATAATACTCACCTCTCTCTTCAAAGCACTCTATTCCCCTTACCTTTGGTTTCCCTCTTACTCCTCTCACATACCTTTTACTGATCGCCAGCTCTTCCCTTTACCTCTTTATTCGTTTGAATGTATGGTAGAAGCCCTTAACTCCGCTTAGCCAACTCAGTGGAGTTAGTTAAGGGAGGCCGTTCCCCTCTCTGTAAATCAGTCTCCACCACACTTCAGCGCTGAAGACCCCTGGCACATAAATGAATCTCTAACTGGCCTGTGCATGCCTACTGAACTTGTATGCTTTAGTAGAGAGACAAGTGGTTAGTTTTAAAAACTATTTTGCAATCGCACTTGCTATTTTAATTGTGTAATTTTTATCAAATATTATGTAAACTAGTGAAATATGAAAGGGAAAGGAGGATTTGTTTCCATGAAAAATCAGATGAGTATTATGGAAAAGCTCCATATTGGCTGGTAGCTTAAAAAATAATTGCAGTCAAATTAGGTGAAAAATAAGGCCAAGAAAAAAAAAATTCCTCAAATCTAGACATATTTTACAGTGAGTTACCTTACCGAGCAAGTGTCTTTAAGTTTTTGCACCACTCAACCAAGCTGAAACTGGAATGCTAATGGTGCTCCATGGTGCAAAAGACAAAGCAGAGCTCCAACCAGCAACAGATCCACACCCAAAGCAAAGGCTTGGCCTGACATCAAGAGAGAATTCAAGGAAAGCATGTTTATATGTTTTAAGGTGTCTATGCATTGCTTTTATTTTTTGCAGCCTTAACTGACCCCACAGATTAACCTGTCACAGTGGCCTTGCTTATAAGGCCTCCTTCTCTAGAAATATCTTGATTGCATCATAGGGATTCTTTCCTTGCTCTGCTCCGTCTGTGAGAAAATTAATTTACAACCAGAGCTTCAATTTATTAAACAAATAAGGACCGAATCCTCAAGCTCTTTGCAGAGAGGGTCAATAGTTCATTCACCACCACCTCCCCCACTCCCACTTTCCTCTTTGCCTTGTGCCTTGCACACAGTAACTACTTTAAAAAATTGTTGAGATTTAAAGCATAATAAGAACATTAGTCCATAAATTACAACTTAAGAATTAGGTATCTGGCTTGAATAAGTGTATTACAAGAAAATTCCTGTGTTTTGAAGTCATAATTTACCCCTTTCCAACAACTACAGGAAAAAAGCTCCATTGAAAATTACGATTGGAAAATTACCATTTTAAATTGGGTAGCTGAAGCCAATTTAAAGAAAACAACAACTGTAGTTTTCCAGAAATGTGCAGACAAGTTTAGGTGGACAGTGACAAGTACCACTACAATATTCAGTTTTATCTAAATGAAGTCTGAAGTTTTGTTTCTCTCTCGAATCCCGTGGGCTTATTTTCTCTGAGCTAGGCAGGAGAGATGTGATTATCTCTTCCATTTACAGATGAGAGAATTAATGGGTCTAACAGTTACTGACTTGCTTTGGAATTTAGAGAGAGTTTATGACTTCAATGGGATTTAAACCGTGGTGCTAGGTATCTTGTGTCACCTTTTAAATGTTCCTAAGCCCCTTTACAATTGGGCAGGAGAATCAGGAACCAAATATTAAAAAGTCAGACCCTCTATCCACAGCTATCACTCATCGGTTCACCAGGTTTTCTAGGATTATGCCATTAGAGTTCAGTTCTTTGATTTAACACATATGCCCACAACATTCTTGGGAGAAATAAAAAGTTAGTAATTCATTCTTTAATAGCTTCCTATTAATAGATCTACATAATTCACTTTTCTTTGATTAAGTGGTTACTTGAAGAAAAGGGCAGTGATTGGCATTCTGAGGTAGGATTATTTTAGATTATCCTACTTGTCTTCAAGAAGGAAAGCCCAATGTGTGTGCATGTATGTGGGGGATGGGGCGTGGGGGGCATGGTCATAGACGAGGTTCTGGAAAACCAAAGGGCAGTTCTAGGCCATTGGATGCCAGGAGTTGAAGAGCTGAACTAGAAAATGGAATGAAAAGAAGCAGAGTAACGCAAAACAAATGTTTCCATTTAACAATTTTAATTTGAGCTGAATTTAATGGTGAGGTAACTTGATTCTTATTATTTTTTATTTGAAAGTTTTCTCTAGTTTATTTCTAAGTAAAAATATTGGTAGCCCCTTTGTTTTAAATCAAAACATTCCTGAAAACTGGAGTATAAAGAATGTTTATGAAGCAGATTATGATTTCCCTTAGGAATAGTTCTGAAAGTGATAGCTGAATTTTTGACCCAGGAGTTAGCATTTGATACATTATAAATATGACCAGCTATGCCTCATGACAATTAAGTAATTATTATAAATACCTATCCTATAACATATTAAAATTATAATACCAATTCCATAAAATGGTCATGGATAAACCAAGCATGTCTTTTATATAAAGGAATCCAATAAACTATACATTTTGAGGGGGGGGGAATTAAAAATGTCGTGTTTCATTGGCTGCTGACCTTTTCCATGGTCTCCCTGAAGGCAGGGAGCAGGTAAAAAGCTGCCCGAATGAGCCGACAGAAGAAATGGGAAATTTGTTTCATTTCTGAGTCTCACATATGGTCCTTTTCTATTCAAACCTTCTATGAAACTATTTTCTAAAATTAATATGCCAGTTATTTCATTACATGCCAGCATAATAAAGGTTAAGCAACAAATTCAAAATAATTTCTTCTGCCACCTTAGAATTTAGTTTTAGAGTATGCCAGATGGGTCTGTTTTAGAAGGTTGTTAAATATGTTTAACAAATGATAGTTCCTGTTTCTTTTGTCTATTTATACATCTTGTGGCAAGTAGGGCCTTCGAAATAATTTCCCCTGTTATCAAAGAAGTTAATATTCAAAAGGTATTTATTAGTGATGTAGATGGTAAGGTTTTTCTTACTGAAAAGCATTTTACAAATAAGGGCTAAACATCTACTTTCCTCTTTACTCTCTAACTCCTTAAATAGTTTAGAGTTACAAAGATGGGAGCTTAGACAGACCAAAGGAAGGTACAGCACCAAGGCTCTTGGGATGGGGGTTAATTTCTGATTATTCATTTAGCCAAAGGCCTACTTTTTACTCTGTTAATCTGCTGACAGTTACCGCCAGATCATCAGCAAAAAAAAAAAAAAAAAAAGTACCTTGAATGTAACTTCCTTTACCGCTCAAAACAGGCCCGTTAAAGGCGTCAAGGAGAAGCGTGTGTGTTCATTAATGATTGCGAAAGGGAGAAGTGGCCAAAAGGCAGAGATAAAGAGTGAAGTTTCCTGAAGAGAAAAAGGGAATTGATTTCAGCACTTTTCACATGAAAAAGTTAAAACTAGTTTATTAACACTGAAGCTCCATTTAAAATTTTATTGACTTACTTTATATTGAGATATAATTGATGTCTAATATTATGTTAGTTTCAGGTGTACAACTGAAACTAATACAACTGAATAATGATTCAGTATATGTATTTATTGCAAAATGACCTCCCAAATAAGCTGCTAAACATCCATCACCACACATAGTTACAAATTAAAAAAAAAAATTATTTAACATTCATCACCTCTTTGTCGGTGTTGACGTCTCTTACAAATTAAAAAAAGCAACAACATTGAATTGAATTTGTAGTACAGAGTTAAATGAGAAATTTCAGAAAATGAAAATTACTTACTCTAGGATCCTGAACATTATTAATTTAAAATCATCTATTTTTACAAATTATGTACTGGCTGTATCCCTCAACCATATTTTTCTTGCTTTCCCTTCTTTTGAAAATAAGCAAATTTTACCAGAATGACAAATTTACTAAAACTGAAGCGAATGCTGAGGTTCCCTAATGTTACCTTAGCCCATATCAACTGTAAGAGCTTGAATCTCTCTAAGTTAATTTCTGCCTGTCTTAGAAATAAAACATTAAATTGGTGATATTCTTCAGAATTTACAATTTTTAAATTATATATACTGTTAAATATATGGCATATAGAATTACAATTACATGATACTATTATTAAAATGATAAAGAAACAAAAATAAAACAAAGATAAAAAAACAAAAACTAACAACAGACCTTGCAAGACCAGTATAAGTAGCTCATCTATTACAAGTTCTCCCCAAAGGCAATGCTATGTAAATTCAATTTATAGGCCCTGGATAGCTTGCCCAATGTTGGCTTCCCAAAGCTCTATATTGATATTTTCAAGAAACTAGCAGCATACTTCACCTTGGAAAAATAATATTATAAAGACACTGCCATTAGTGATTTTATGTACTTCTACATACCCTTCTTGAATTTGAAATAATGGATAAGTTCAGGTAATAATTTTTGTTCTCTTTCAAATTTTATGACTAAAATATTGAGTTGTGTTTTATAGCCTACATTTATTATTTTCTGTACAGTCAGCCAGCAGCTTTAGGCAAAGAATACTTTTGGAGTCTGGAATCATATGCAAAGAAATCAGAGGTTTAAAATGAGTAATCATGTATTCCAGAAGCATAAGAATTGTCCAAAGGTTCTGAAATACAACTAAATACTGTATACTGTATAATATATGAGAAATAACTTCCCAACCCTCTGTACAATTTTGTCTTCATTTATGACCAGGATAATTATCTATTTAAGTATGGTCCAGGATTACAGCTATAAAACTTTATTTCCTTCAGAGTAGTTTTGGGAGATTTTTTTGGAGGAAGAGTTTGTTTAGCAAATTGTACACTGGCAATGGTAAGGAATTTTTAGTTATAAGGGATTTAACAAGGTCACAGGAAATACGCAGTCTCAGTTTCTAAGAGTCAAACTGAAAGAGGGAAATTTAAAGCAGTAGATTTAATAACAAGTAAGGCTGTTACCATCAGAACTAGGTAACTAATAATAATAGGGAAGAAAGCAAAGGGAAGGCCAGATGTTATAAGCATGGTCATCTAGGCAGCTTCACCAGGAAGCTGTAATTTCACACTCCTCAGGGAACCACCGATCCATTCCCTGCAAATCACTGGGGGAAGGGGCCCAACAAAGGGGAAGCTGGGCACATGAGCAGTGAAGTCAGGATGATGTAAGGAAGGTGCTTGCCTGTCAGTATAACCTGGGAACAAAGATCATTGCTAGGAGGGTGGACCCCAATGCAAGCCTGGGAAAATTTGGGAATATATAACTCGCAGACAAGGGAATGCTCTCTCTCTTGTTCCTCTTGCTTCCTTGCACTCACTAGATTTGTGACCTGTGCTAGCCTGCCATGCAGCCCTAGAAGCCACACAGCCCATGGCCATGCAGACCCCACATGCCATGGACTGCAGCTGGGAGCACATGCTAACCTAGCCAGATGTTAGACTGAGCTGTGCAAATATGGAGCAGAAATTCTGGGCAATGGCTTTGATCTTAGCTCTGCTGAGGACAAAGTGGGACTTTTTCATGGCAGAACTGAGGGAGATGGGACTTTAGAAACCCAGGGGTTTAATTCCACAGAAATAAAGCTTTCTACGATACCTCATCCTTCCATAGGGGGCTCAGGAAAATCTTTTTCATTGGGCACTCCAAGAAGCCCATGGCAGAGAGCACCCAACCATTAGCAAGGCTATATAATATTTACATGACAGAACAAAACCCTAAAACTTCTTTAGATCTCTTTAATTTTAAATTTGGTTCTCATTTTAATGGAAGCTGTTAATTGTTTAAAAAGAATGAAAATGTTACTTTTACAGGATTAAGAGACGGAAAGGACAGGATACTGACTTGGATCCTAATCTTATGAGCTCCTAATTTTCTTTATGATCTAGAAGGTCCTAGAGCTATCACAGTCATTTTGATAAACTTTAGTTTCTTTTTTTACCCAAACGTGAGTCTTAATACATATGGGCCTTGACTTACAATGGCTCTCGATTTACAAAGTTTTGACTTAAAATTGTTCGAGTTAAGATTTTTTTGATTTAATGATGGTGTGAAAACCACATGCATAATAAATTACATGAGATATTCAAACTTTATTATGAAATGGGCTTTGTGTTAGATAATTTTGCTCACTTTATCTGATATCTTTAGGCTAATGTAAGTGTTCTGAGCACCTTTAAATTAGCCTAGGCTAAGCTATGATGTTCTGTAGATTAGGTGTATTAAATGCATTTTCGACAGGATAATTTCAATTTACGATGGGTTTATCAGGACATAATCCCATAGTAAGTTGAGGAACATCTGTACTTAATGTGGCTGTGACAAGTGAGATAATGTATTTGTACATGAAAGCATTTTGAATGTTATACTGTAAGTTATTTATTAGGGAAAAGCACATTCCAAGCACACTGTTTTCATGGTAGTTTAAATTTATGTCACAGGCTAGCTAGGTTGTAAATTCAATTTATTTTATGGTTTTTAGCATCCTTTAACTTCAGAGCCTACCTAAAAAATTCTGCACCAGGGACTGTCTTTATGTTGTATTTGGCTAAACAGATCTACCCTCATTTTGAGCGCTCACTGGCCATTATTGATAGTGATGACTAAATCCCAGTTAGAATATGATTAAAATTATGCAGTATGTAATAAACTCCACGACACTACTGAGGCATTTGAGAAATAATGTACTTTCTTAGAATTCAGGTCAAGAGCAGAAACAAAATTATTTATGCATAACCTCAATTTTCCCCTCTCAAGTACAGAGAAAGAACAAATGCACTACGGATTTTCTTTGGAGAGGTCTGTGTTTATTATGTTTGTTTTACTTGTTTTTACATAGGGAAACTTTGTTGGCCTTTAAAATGTAATTTAACAATGTAACTTATTCTCCCCGCCCCCCCCCCCAATACAACAAATACATATGACAAAATGAATGGGTGCTCATTTCAGCCTGTAAGATTTGTTTTTAAGTTATTCTATTTGCAGCCAGGGGAAAAAAATATGAGATCATTTCTTTCCCCTCTGCCAAAGGCAAGCTGATTTCCCCAACCCACGTGGACAGCTGAGCAGCAAGCCTAGCGCGCTGGAGTGCCCGAGTCTCCCGACGCGCCCTGCCATCTGGGGCGCACCCGCACTCACAATAGCGCGCACGCGGGATGGGGCAGGACGCAGCTGGCGCAGCGCCCCGGGTCCCACTGCGGAGGCTGTGCTGACCCTGTAGCCATCCCTTGAGTCTATCGCGTTTGCCCACTGAGTAGGAAAACAGAAAGGGCACCCGGCGGAGCAGAGCTGCTCCCATCCTTTCTCTCCCATTTTTATACAATGTACTCCTCTCCCAAGTGCTTTCCGAGTGCTGGATCACACACTCCTCGCTGGCACGCTCACACACGTGCGCGCCGTACCTCGCCCAGCTGCAGGCCGGGACGAGCCCCGGGCGCACTCCAGGCGCCCCGCCCCAGGCTCCGCCGCCTCTCGCCACCCACCCGCGCTCCACGTGGGCGCACCCCGGCGCCAGGCGGCCGCGCAGCCCACGAGCCCCTCGCCGGCCCCGCCGCGGGAGGGAGGGCGCGGCCCTGGGGTCCGACAGACAAAGCGGGCGTCCAATCGAGCCCGGCACTGCCTCCCCGAAGGGTGGGAGGTGCAGCTGGGACGGGCCCAATGAGCGGGGAGCCCGAGTGAGACTTCCTCCGGGAATCCCGTTGGCCAGAATAGCCGGGCTGTGGGTGACACGTAAGTTGGGTGGGGGGAGGCGGCGGCGGCCGAGGCTCCGCAGCCGGGTCGGTGACAGCGGCCCGCCATCCCCCAAACCCGGGCGAGCGCCCAGCGCCCGCTCGTCACCCACTCCCCGGGGGCCGCGCGCGGCGGCGCCACCTGGAGCCCGGGTCCCTTTGTTGGGAGCGCAACCCCTCCTTCTGGTGGCAGCCAAGTCGCGCTGTGGGAATCGCCGCGAGGGGGCGGGGAGCGGCCAGGGCGGGACTCCGAGTGCCTCGGGGGCAGCCGGGCCGAAAAGTGGGGCGGAGGGAAGCGGGCGGGCGGCGTCTGGGCTGCGGGCGAGCGCATCCCGCTCGGAAGCATGCGGAGGGCCCCCTCCCGGGCCCCGGCACTCGCGGAGAGCCAGCCTCGCAAAAGTTTGGCGGCGGCTCCCGCGGCGGCGTCGATGGCTGCGCGCCCCGCGGCGCGCGGGGGCTGAGCGGGCGCCACTTCCCCCGCGGCCCCGCTTTTGTGTCTCGCGTCTCCTCCCCATGCTGCGTCCGGCCACCTCCTGCGGCGGCCGCTGCTGAGGCGCTCGCTCGGCGGAGGGGGAAGGGACGGGGGCGGCCGCGGCGCGGCGCGGCGGGGACTATGGGGAACGGCATGTGCTCCCGAAAGCAGAAGCGGATCTTCCAGACGCTGCTGCTGCTGACCGTGGTCTTCGGCTTTCTCTACGGCGCGATGCTCTACTACGAGTTGCAGACGCAGCTGCGGAAAGCCGAGGCGGTGGCGCTCAAGTACCAGCAGCACCAGGAGTCCCTTTCAGCCCAGCTGCAAGGTACGGTTAACGGGACGCGCGGGGCCCGGGCCAACTTTGTCCCGCGCCTCCGCCCCGGCTGCAAAAGTGGTTCTGATGAGCGCTTGGCGCTGAGGGTGCCCCCTCTGACCTCCGGGGACATCCGGGGGGAGCCCCGCGGCGTCACCGCGCCCCGAAGTGTCAGGGGAGGTGACATCCCCATTCTCCGGGTTCCAAAGGCGCAGGCTCTGAAACGGGCACGCCGGCGCCCGGGCTCGCGGGCGGTGGGCGGCGGGGCCGAGCCCGTGGCTCCAGCACTTGTCAGAGGCCCAGCTGCAGCCCTGGCTCCGCGTCTGGGTGTTTGCTTTTGACGTTGTCAGTAGCCTAAGAAATGGGGAGCTGGGCAGCGATTTCTCAAACCGTGCAGCTTTTTCAAGGGAAATTAAGCTGTGACCCAGCAGCCCAAAGGAATGGCCTAGTCCAGTGGAAACGAGACCTGCTAGTTTCTGTTAACTTTGTAGGGGGACTTTAGAGATGGTGGGTATGTTGGGAAAGACCACGCTGCTGCTGTTCTTACCATCCTGCAGGTATGTGGTGTTTTTTTGGGGGGTGAGGGGGGTTCTTTGTCTGCCTGAGTAACATTTAGTTTATCACAGGTAGGGGTGTGTGTGTGTGTGTTTTACAGTCAGCCTTGAGGAGTCCAACAAGAGAAACACAGTTTTTCACTTTGCCAGACAGAGCGGACAACTTGAGCAAGACCTGCAAAAAGACAAAGTTCCTACCCTTCTGTTTTCAAATCTCATTTAATGTAAATTTCAGAAACATAAATGATGCATGACTGCAAAGTAGGCAGCTGTCCTGTTAAGAGCATAATCATCCTAGACATATATTTTGAAAGCTCTTCCTTGTACTTGGGGCTAGTTTTCAACACTTGTGCAGCCCTCTCTCCAACCAAACAATAATAATAAAAAGCTGTGAGTAGTGAAATGTTGACAGTCTTTGCTGATAGTGCAAATACAGCTTATTTTATACGACTAGGGAGATACAAACTGACTAGATGTATCTGTCAGTTCTGTGAATACAAATAGAAAACAGATACCTTTTCGTTGCTTCAGCTCTTTTGAGTGTTTTTTAGTAAAACAATTAAGATGGGAGAAAATGATAACACAGCTGATTGCTTGGTCTTATTTGCTTTTCCCAACTTAGTAGAAAGGAAAGTATTTTTAGTTTGCTGAAGCTACATAAACCATAGGCAGTGAAAATATGTGAGCTGGGCTTAGTTCAACAGGAAAACCTGTTTTGGTACAGTCTTAACTTAAATTTTTTCTTTAAACTTGTGGACATTTATGCATGAATTATATTGTTGGTATTCAAAAGTGTGGAGATGTATATATATATTTTTACTTATTTATTTAGATGATATCAGCGGCTTCCCTGTGAAGTTCAGTGCAGTTCGACCAAGGGACAAATTTACTGTCAACTAATAGTACAACGGCAGGGCTGGATTTTCACACTCCTGGCTGGTAGGGACTTGTGTGGTGAATTCTGTGAGCTTGGTGCCTCGGCCCCTTACTTCAGGGGACTCATGAGAGCAGGTGCTATCATGTTCACCAGAACATCCCCAGCACTGCACAGTGCCTGGCACTCAGGAGGGGATCAGTGTATAGTTACTCAGTCAACAAATAAAATTATCCCAAACCATGGTGAGAAAATTAATCACATGCTTTCACAGGCTCCGCTTCCTGTCTCTGCTTTGTGAAAAACCAGGCAAGTGACAACAATGAAATATTTTGCCCAAGTAGTGCGTTTGCCTTAACTGCCAGTACTGAAACTTTCTGGCCAAGACCCTGATTTCTGAGACATAGCCTTTATTTGCAGTGTTCCATTTTGAAAATCAATCTGAATTTCTTTTCCTTTTATTTGCCGCCTTTTGGTGGGAGTGGGGGAGTGGAAACAAAAGACTTAAAATACACATTTGCTTTGGAGCAGAAGACAAAATGTAGCTAGTTTGAATGTGTTGGCTTAAAGTCCATTTCTTAATTTACTCTTTTGCCGTTTCCTCTTGAGCTGTGATGTTGTAACAATTAGAATATGATTAAGCATGAAGACTTGTTTCCCAAGCAGGCTACAATTTCCTCCCTTTTAGATGATTCCCAATTGACTTCTGTAGCATTTATTTTGGATTTCACATCTGCAGGCCATTTAATGAGGATTCGCTGATGGTATGTGGGTTTGCTTCCCTTTTCCAATGACAAATGACATTTTTCTCAGCAGTGCTATGTACCACCTGCATTTGTTTTTAGGGCATTAAACTCTCTATTCTTAAGACTTGTTTAGTTTCATGAGATCTCTTGATCTGTCTTGGATTAAGATCAGTGTTAATTATGAGTGGCCTTCTATAAAAAATATGACTCTTGCCCTGACCAGTGTGGCGTGGTGGTTAGAGCATAGGCCCCCACACAGCACGGAAGGGTCACGGGTTTGATTCCTGGTCAAGGGCACCTACCGGTTGGCTCCTTGCCCCTGGTAGGGGCCTGTGCGGGAGGCAAACAATCGATATGTCTCTCTCCCTCTCTTTCCCTCCCTTTCTCCCTTCTATTCTCTGAAAAGCAATGGAAAAAATAACCTTGGGTAAGTAAGGATTAACAAAAAAATAAGAATAAAGAAAATAAAAAGCATGACTCTTGAAATGTTTATAGTTTGGTCCTATAACCTGAAGGTATACGTTTGTTAAGTGAGTAGAATGACTTCAGCTGAAGAATGGGTTGTGTTCCAGAGCTTACTCTGAACGTGGGTTACCTCTCCCGTCCAGTGCGTTTTGTAGTAGAACAGTTCCCTAAACGGGGGATGGTGGGGCAAGTGCCAAGACAAGGCAGCCCTCCCCCCACTAAATAGAAATACTTATATCTGTCGGCCTATGTTTTTACTGACCTGTCTGCCATCCACACTGTACTTCCATGATGCTGAGGAGTGGGGCGGGGGTTACTTACCGTTGGCAGAGGCAGCACTGACAGCCTTCGACCGGCAGTGTCTCCTTAGCCTTTTAAACATTTTTAAACTCCCTTCAGGTGGGCCATGCACCATTCTCTGTGTCTACACACCGAGCTTTTCGGCTTGGACCGGCCATTGGGATTACCTGGGCAGCTCCCAGGCCAATTAAATCACCCTCCGTGGGGGCGGACCTCACCTGGCAGCCTCCGCAGGTTATGACAACGTGCTGCCAAGTGGAGAACCTCAGCTCATAGTCTTAACCCCGAGCCACTTCACACAGTCACTTCACCTGCTTCGCAGCAGTGCCACTTAAGGTATTTTTTTTTTTTCTTTTTTGAGCATGTGATTCAAATTCTAGTCCTGCAACTTTTTACGTGAACGTGGACTTCATTTTTCTCATTTATATACTGCAGATTAGAATGACCCATTTCACAGGGGTATCGTGAGGCTAAAGTAGTTCTTATTAAGCTGGTAGCACATGTACCTGGCACATAGTAGGTGCTGCTCATTAAAGATCGGTGGTTACTGTCGTCACCATCCCTGTTAGAAGTTGATATTTTATCTCTTTCTCTTCCCAGGTTTGTCATGGGTAAAAATTTTGAAATTCACAAAATTTGTTTTTGTAGTGAGCCACCTCCCTTTACTGTACTGACGTGAACATCAAAGAAGATAGGTGAACTGTCGTAAATGTGACTCCTTTACTCTGGAGAAGGGACTTTCCTTCACAATTTAAATTTAGAACATGGTTAATGATTAACTCCTGTGTCATTTCAGATTAGGAGAGGGGGTAGATCTGGAAGAGAGATATAACTTTAAAAGTTTTTAAAAGTAGGAGCAGCGCTGGACCGTGTGGCTCAGCTGGCTCAGTTGGTTGGAGAGTTATCCCGTATTCCAAAAGGTGGCGGGTTCAATTCCCAGTCAGGGCACACACCCAGGTTTTAGGTTCAATCCCCGGTCGGGGTGCGTATGGGAGGCAACTGGTGGTGGTTTCTGTCTTGCATCGATCTCTCTCAAAATGAATAAGAAAAGGGTAGGAACAAAGTTTCTCTCATTCCTAAAACACTATATGACATTATTGCAGTGCTCTTGGTCTTCCCAATTATGACCGGAAACCATCAAGGAAAGGTTTATATAATGTTTTCTATGCTCCCATTCCAGATTAGTGTATCACAACTATTTAAAACAAAAACAAACAAAAAACTTCTAGTGTTTCTAAGGGTTATATTGTGTGTGTGTGTGTTTTTAAG
Organism: Miniopterus schreibersii; assembly: GCF_964146895.1. Taxonomy (NCBI): domain Eukaryota; kingdom Metazoa; phylum Chordata; class Mammalia; order Chiroptera; family Miniopteridae; genus Miniopterus; species Miniopterus schreibersii. The sequence goes on along the minus strand of NC_138106.1, from coordinate 25,176,238 downwards.
TTAGTTTCCCTTTGCATTGTGTGCCCCTAGCAGGTCTACTTTGTTTTCAGTCTACCTTGAATCTGCTTTAAAAAAAAAAAAAGTCTCCTTCAGCTCAGAGCCACGCTTTTTAAATTCTTTTTTTTCTCCAGTGACCGGTTCCTGGCATATAGCATGTGCTCAGTGAATAGTAGGTCTGTGGCTTTTTGGTATTTTCTGTCTGCCAATGAATGGGCTTTATATAGGGTGGGCAGTGAGGTGTGGTGGATAAGAGCTGAGAAATCAGAGAGCTTGTATTTTATTTTTGCCCCCCTCCCCCACTTAGTGGTGTGATCTTGGGCAAGTTACTTAACTTCTCTGAGATTTGTTTTCATCATATGTAGTAATCAGGATAATAGCGCTTATAATAGGTTGTCATGAGGATCAATAGTGTTAGCCAGTATATAATGCATAGAAGGCTGTATTTGCATTTGGGCCTATTGGGCAACCTCATGACCCACAGAATGGTTCACAGACCTCAGTAATTTACCCACAGGTGTGGGCAGTGCATCGTAGATATACTCATTTTCAAGGGCAAAATTAGGACTTAGAAACATCAATTAGATGTTATCTAGTAAATAAATCTTTTCTCTGAAGTACATCTTGCAGCTAAAAGGAGATATTTATCAAGCTATTTTTGTTTCATTCTGTTGTGTTTAAAAAATAGAACAGAAATACTTTCTGGGTTCAATCGTTTTTATTTGTATGTAAAACCCTGCCTTAAAATCCATTCCCTGAACAAAAGATAAAAACTTCTAGATACTTTTGAAATTTTTCCTCCATTAAGTATTCTGCTGAATATATGTGATTTGCAAAAGTATCTGATTCTCCACATTGTGTCTGCCCCAGTCATCCCTCTCAGTGGGAACGTGCCACTCTCAGTTGACCATGTAAGAAAATTGCTAATTATCTGCGGAGCCTTTAGTTTAAGTACTAGGTGAGTTGAAAACCTTACCTTGAATTTTTTAATTTTTATTTTCTCCTGCTTTTTCAAATACAGTTTCTTAGGGGGCTGGGGCACAAGACCAAGTTTCAGTGACTTTAGGACTGAGTGAACTAGAGTCGGGGAAATGGCAACTGAAGCTGCTGTGGACCAAAATGCAAAGGATTTGAGAGAAACCGGAGGAAGGGAGAGAGAGAAAAGGGGACTAATCTCAGTTTATGATTTTTCCAAGCATCGAGAAAGATTCTTGCTCACATATTTATATCCTGAAAAGAAACAGGAACTAATGAAAGGAGAGTGGGTCTGGCATCAGATACAGGGTGAATGCAATTCTGGTGTTTGCCAGTAGAGTGACCTTGACCTCACTGAACTTAAGTTTCTTCATATTTAATTGGGGATAACAATGACTGTCTTGTACACTTGTATGGATTAGAAGCAATACACTTAAAGTGAACAACATGAATCCTGGAGCGCATTACAGCTACAATTATTAGGTGACCAGGACTACCGTTGTTGGATTAGTAGCGGGCTGGTTATTTGGCCACCGTTTGCTGTATCTAGTGCAGCAATTTTCAACCTTGTTCATCTCATGGCGCACATAAGCTCATTACTGAAATTCTGTGGCACACCAAAAAATGTATTTTTTGCTGATCTGACCAAAAAATAAGTATAATATTGATTCAGTCACACCAGATGGCTATTGTGTTGGCTGTTGTCATTTTTTAAAAATTTGACAATCTAAGGGAAGTCAGTGCCCCTGACTAAATACTAGTGAGGTATTGCATGTTTTTTTAAAAAAACATTTTTAGTGTTTCTTAAAGAAAGAGGAAGGAGAGAGAGAGAGAAATATCAATGTGAGAGTGAAATACTGATAGGCTGCCTCCTGCACGTTCCTGGGAACAAGCCCACCACTCAGGCATGAGCCCTGACAGGGAATCGCACCCGCAGCCTTTCGGTGCGTGGGATGCCACCCACCAGCTAAGCCACAGCAGCCGGGGCTCGGGTAGTGCATGTTTTAAAAATTCTTGGGGCATGCCAGTTGAAAATCATTCTGTTTTTTTCTATTGTTTTGACCCATTTTGGGGTAAGAAAAGACCTGAAAACACTACATGGTCGCAACTAAGAGTTGCTGTTTTTCATTTTGACCACTAAGTGTTGTTGACATCGAGGACAAAATGTTTTTACAATTCTTTTGCCAGCCAGTGGTTTGCGGGTTTTTAGCTTTGTTTGGAAATGAAAGTTTTATGTGTCATATAACTTTATTATAAAAGAAAAATGACAAACTATATTTTCCTCTCAAGCTACTATTTGAAGTGAATTCATTATGATAGAACTTTGAAAATGTATTTGAAAGAATGAAGTTGTTTTAAATACATAACATTTATTGAGTGTCTACGGTGTCCAGGTACTGTGCTAAGTACATTATATGCATTTTCTCACCTAACAGTGGCCCAAGCACTTTAATGTGAATGAGCAATCTGAGGCTCAGAGGCCTTCATTAACTTGCCAGTGCCAAGGTCAAATCCAGTGAAACTGAATTTAGAACCCTAATGTGACTTCCTGGCTCGTGTTCTTGCCACAGTGCTCCGTTGCCCTCAAAAATTATTTTAGTGTTTCATGACAGTATTATTGCTTTTGAAAAAGTAGGTTAGGTGGGTCATATGAGAATTCAAGATAAAATTTAGAATCAGAAGTAACAGCTGTGATTATTTGATTTTCAGAGTGTAGGACATTTCCTTCTGTTATGAAAGATGATTTTGGTTGATACTGAGTTGATTTTAGGTGGTATGGAGATCTTGCATAAAATAACATAATTAAAAAGTGTCCTTTTGAATTCCCTGTCAGTGTGTTCTTGACAAGTCAAGTAGAAACTCTCAATTTGATGCAAGAACCTATCCCCTAGATAAAGTTGCCAATTTTTCTCAAAGAGAGCAGATTTCAGGTAGCCAGCAGCCTGATAGCTAGAATTTAATAATTGTTTTGCTGTTTTATTGCACTTAAATTTTACAGTTACCATCTATTAATGTCATGGAAGTCAGATTTTTTTCATTTACGATGTACTAACGTAAAGTTTCCTTTCAGAAGTTTATTTTAGGGGAAAAAGTTAGTATGTGGCAACTCACAGTACCTATACAGGCTTTGTGTGCATAAAGATGTAAGAACTCACATTTGGAGTACCTGCATGAAGTTTAGGAATGCATTCACTGTTCAAATCTGATATAAACACTGAATTTTACAGTTATGAAAACAATCCTGAAGCACTTCCATGTGTCTCAAGCTAAGCGCAGAGCCCACGGCACATACCCTGGCTTCCAGTACAACATAGCACTCCTGCACAGTGCTCTGCTCTCTCTGGAGACCAGCAGCGCCCTCTTCCTGGGTAGGACAGAAATGGGAGTTGCTATTTTTAACAATGCTGTGTCTTTCTGAATGGTGTATTTGTGTTCTTTGTTTTTATTGGCCTGTGAGTGCTTATCCAGAGGACATGTCAGTCATTGCCCTTCACTAATAAGCCTCACTAAATAGGCTCATAGCCTGGAGGGACTGGGCATGAAATAAATTGCTCTTTATAACAGTATGACATTTAAAAAATATATATTGCTTTAACAATTTTTCATATATAAAATGTCACAATATGATAGATACTGAATAGAGAAGTAAAAGGTACGCTGTCATTCTGAAGAAACAGGCATTATAGAATGTTTGAATGACACCATTTCCTTTCCTTTGAGAGTAAGTGAATTTAAAAAAAATCTATAAATATTTTAGGAGAGATAAACATTCCATTTCCCATTTCCCATCCCATTTAAACCCCTTTAGGTGGAATTTTTGTTACAAACAAACATACAAAGTCTACAAATCAAGATATTCAAGAGAGCTTTGTTTGACATTGCTTATATGCTCTCGACAATGTCTTGATGCTATAAAATTAATATCCTAAACTTACATTAAAATTGGGCAGCTGATAATTACTTGATTATTTAGTTTGGTTAGTGTAGAACAGTCTATCAAGTTTTACATTGGTAAGACAATATTATGAATTTATAATTTCTGTTGTGTCAATCTCTCAACCTATTAACAAACATTTCAAGATAATTTTTGAAAGGACTTCATATCCTTTTTAAAGGTTTGATGCTATAAAACATGTTAAATTTTACTGATGTCAAACACTGCTTTTATTACAAGATGAAAAATAAATTCTCTGTACTATATAGGTGAGCATCTGCTCAAAATCCAAAAGTCATCTACGTTTGATCTGGGTGTGGGTGAAGCTCCTTGGGTATAGTTTCTCCAGGACAGTTCCTCTTCATCTACAGAACTGTGACACTAAAGAGTCGAGTTTTCTGACCTCAAAACAACAAGTGTACAACAGTGGGGCAGGCCTAAGATGCCTTCATATTCCTGTTCATCAAAGCAGAAAATCCAAGGTATGTAGGAACCACTGGTTCATAGCAGTTCTGAAATCCGACTGGGCAAATGGTCCTTGACTAGGTTTTCAGGCCTGGGAATAATTCTCCATGGCTGTTGATTCTGTCATTTCAGCTACTGGTTCCACTCTCTGAGTCATCCTTTCTTTTTCATGAAAGATAGTATGTGCCTGCAGCTGAGTTTTCTCAGCCTGCGTCCTGCCATTATATCTTTTGGGATCTATGGCCTTTTTGTATCTAGCACTGTCTCTGTCCCTTCAGTCCAAACTGGCAGTTTCTGCAAATAATATTTTCTCCAATCTTTTGTGGGTCTCCTCTGAAACCTGTTGGGGTTTACTGTTCGACAAAAACCACACCCACGTGTTTCTTGGAGACAAATCCTTCTCTTCCTTGGGCTTCTGCTGAGACACAAGAGAAACTACGCCCTTTAACTTCCCGAAGGCCTATTGAAAGGACCTGCAAGCCACACCCTTAAACTAAATAAGTACTCTGAGACACCACATTTCCAAGGTCTTAACAAGGATTTCAAAAGCCATACCCTTGGTCTCATCTTTAAATATATATGTATATTTTTAACAGTTCACTGGAACTGATCTTTGCTTGGGAGCTATTTCTTAATTTTAGCAGTTTGTTGTCTAGAGAGGCCGAGAATGTTCGAAACCATGAAGTCCTCCCTCCCTTCTGTTTAGTAGTTGTTTCCTCAATTTATCTTCTCACAGTTTACTATAAATAACAAGAAGAAACCAGGTAGCATCATCAACATTTTGCTGGGAAATCTTAGATAAACCACACCATTCATTTTTTTACTTCTCATATACCTGCAAGTGACTGCAGGTCCCATAGCTATCCGCAAGTGTGGATGTTGTTAAACCTTCTGCCACTACATAATTTCCAGCTTCCAGTAAAATTTTCTTCACTTTCATTTACACCTTTACTAGCAATCTTTTCAGACTCCAGAATTCTGTGGACAGCATGTTCAAGGCACCTTATTTTCTACTCGCACTCCTGTTAAGGCCCCCTACACAGTTCCAAAGCTGCTCCCTCCCACCTTTTCGATTTTTGTGACTGCAGCACTTCACTTCCAAAATCTGTATTAGCTACCCTGTTGCATAGCAAATTATCCCTAAATTAAATTGCCTTAGAGCAACAAATATTATCTTACAGACTCTGTGGGAAAGGAAACTGGGCTTGGTTGATTCTCCCAAGATCTAGCATGAATGTCACATGAAGCTCCTGACTATGGTTGAAGTCTTAAAATCTGTGTCAGAATTCCCAATGTGGTTGCCGGCAGGCCTCAGAAGGCCTGCTTTCAATTCTGCTCCTCTGGGCCTTTTTGTAGGAGTTTCCGTAGTGCCAGCGTGGAGCTTACAATGGGATAGCTCCTTGCTTCAGGGCATCCAAGAGAGTGTGTAAGAACCCAAGATGAAAGGAAAAGTATTTTTAATAACCCAATCATCCTGAAAGTGATAAAACATCACTTCTGTCCTATTCTGTTTATTAGAGTTGATGACTAAGTTCAGCCAATGCTTAAGAAAAAGGGTTTTGTGAAGGTATGAAAAACAGAAGCTGAGGATCATTGGGGGTCATCTAAGTAGCTGAGAATGTCATTACTTTCATTGTTGGCGTATCATTACCAAAGTCCTCCTAAGCTAACATTTATTTGACACTTGCTATGTACCAGGTACTGTTTTAAATTGTTTTCTTGGACTATGAAACAATGCTTTTGAAAAAAAAAATGTTTTGCTGCATATTAAAATGTGATTTATCATTCATTTTGAAGTATATTAGGAAGAAGTGGCATTTGAAATCATGCCTTCAGAAGGAAATTATCTGGTGTCTAAACCATCTGACGTGGAAGAATTAAAATTAAAAGAGAGTTCCAGGTAACTCTCTGAAGTATAATCCCAACTAGTAGGCTGTCAAAAGAAAACCCAAAGCGGAAGGTGTCATGTTCTTGGGGAATTTCAAAACTCATTGATAATACATGAAAATTCCCCGCTCCTACGCAGGACTGTATTTCACTGGCAAGTACATAAGAATGCGGTGTAGTCTGTTCATACAGTGTTTTCACATGCTTCTGAAGGTTCCTTCTAACTTTATAGACTGCAGTCCTTGGTGAAGACCTTGGTATTTGATAGTCAGAAGATAATTTTTTATAGAGTTTTACTGATCTTAGATAGTTGGTGTGGCTCAGTGATTGAGCATCCACCCATGAACCAGGAGGAGGTCACGGTTCGATTCCCGGTCAGGGCATGTGCCTGGGTTGCAGGCTCGATCCCCAGTAGGAGGCAGCTGATCCATGATTCTTTCTCATCATTGATGTTTCCATCCCTCTCTCTTACTCTCTTTGAAATCAATAAAAACATATTTAAAAAAATATATTAAAAAAATCGTTTATTTAAAGAAAGCTTTAATTGCATGACAATTTCAACTTGTTTCTCCATCCCTACTTTGAAAGCCAATTTTAAAATATTGCAGTATATGAACATTCTTTTTTGATATTAATTAAATAAAAAATAGAGCATAAGAGTATATTATGAAAAAGTCATTAAATGTTTTCTGAACAGTTGTAATTCCAAATTCATGGTATGACCTCACTCTTCTAAATATATTTTGGTAGTTAGAAATACATGAGATAAATATTTCTACTTTCCTTTGGGCTTTCCTAAACACATTTCTATAAGAGATTGGCTTGGGAAGTGGATAGAGAATATTTGGTCAAAATGTGTGAGGCCATATTCCATTCAAGAATTAGGGAGAGTTCTGTTCTTGTCAGTGAGACGTTACTGTTGCATTTCTGTGGAATCAGTGATTGCCTCTCTGCCCCATTTCTATCTGTGTGGGTGCCAGGTGGTTGCCATGATATTCATTGTTACTTTATGTCACTATGGGCCATGAGTCTCCTGTGATGTGTGGCCTCTGTTCTCTGACCCAGAAATCAAAATGGCAAAAATTTCCTGCATGGCCCACACTGTATTGCTAACGTGCAGTGTGGTTCTTAGGGAGATATACAGGTTAAAATGTTGTTTTTTAACATGTCTTTTGCTCCCTGGGTTGGTTAGGGTCCATATGGACTGAGCTAAAGGATGCTCTTTTCTGTCAAAACTGTCCAAGAAAGCAGCAGCTAAGAGTTAGCTAGAATGATGGTATTTGTGAGGACTTGTGATTCCCTGTATATACACCCAAAGAAATCTTCATCTGAGGTCCCATGGTAGCAACACTTTGCGTAGAGGCTGTGCCTTTCAAGAAAGGCTGCTTTGTTTTTATTTTTGGCCTCCAGCTGTTCTTAAAACTGCCTCATACCCAGCAACAACTCATTCCTAAGACCACATCGTGGGTCTTGCCTGTGGCCCTCTCGTTCTTAAGGGTGGCATTTTCAATTTCAGACCCATGGGGGTCCATAAACTTCCTGAAAATATATGTCGCTTGGTATATGTGCCATTTTCCAAGACAGAAGCCATAGCTTTAGCAGATTCTCAAAGCATCAGTGGCCTGAAAAAGGTTAAGAACCTTTGCTTTAGGGCAAATTCCTCTTTCTGAGGTACTTTTAAGTCCACCTTGGAATTTGACCTTCCTTGGTCCCATCTCATGAGCCCTTCAGAAAGTAGCTGGCTTTGTAATGGGGTGTCACTACTATTCCCCTAAAGCTCTAACCCACTCCACACCCTCAAATTTAAGAAGAGTTCTTATTAAAAACCTAAGTGGCATTTAATTGTGCATTCCTAGAATCCATTAGTAATTACTTCATAAAGAAAGCAACATACCTTGCAATAACATGAGAAATTTATACTTTTCAAATTGCTTTATAGTCATGATATCATTTGGTTCTGAAAACAACCCTGTGATATAGAGTAAAGCAAAATATGCTATCTTGTGACCAGTTTAAATTTGGGGAAACAAGTCACACAGCCAGCCAGTGACACACTTGGGATTAATGCTCCAGTTGCTTGAATCTTAACTGAGAGCCCTGACTAATCCTGTTTCCAAGGCTCCCTTGCCCTGCAACTCACTATAACGAGGTTTTAACAGTATTCACAGAACAGTTTCTTTCTGACTTTGCCTCTTGGAGGGAACTCTATCCTTTACAGATTCTGTCAAACAGTGATATTCCCAGACAGTGACTCACCTGGACTAGAGATCTCATCTCCTTGGAGTCTACCTGCCAGCTCCCACCTCTTCCCATCCGTATGTCCAAGGAAGGTGCTGATGGCTGCTCAGGCCACGGCTTCCTGCTTCACCTCTGCAGCTTTCCCCGTCAGTGGTGCAGTCTCCTCGCTCCTTTTTGGATCTCACATGCCCTGGAGTATCCAGGCAGGCTCTGTGGAGATCAGGTCCCAATGTACTAAGAGTAGTAGTCACTGTGGTGAACTTGGCTTCACCACCCTTGCCATCTATCTCTCTCGCATATTGTCCGTGTTCAGAAATTAGGGCCTTGGGTTGTTCTTGACCGTAGGATAATTCTTTTTTGGACTTCTCTGCATTCTGGGGTGTAGACGGGGCTTAAGGTCACACTAGGATCCCGCTACTTTTCACCACAGACTGTCTCCTCCTTCTAGCATCTGTGGCTTCGTCTTGACTCTAGGGGGGCTTTGAAGCTCACCACTCCACTGATTCTCCAGCTGTGTATTTTAGTTTCCAGATGTAGAAGTCAGATCACTCCTAAATAAATCATAGACTGGTGAAGCAGGAAAGAATGTTTGTAGAGCCCAGGTTGCAAAGAGCAGCATATGGATATGTTTTGGTTTGGCCTACAGTGCTCTGAAAAATTTCACAGTAGTTGTCTACAAGGAGAAAGATATTTTATGTAAACATCCAACTTCCAACTTTGAAGCCATGAGATTCCTGGACACCAGGCTGCATTCCTGTGTCATGAATGGCTCACGTTTTGAATGGAGCATGTGGGCTTCAGTTGGCAAAATTTTCACTGGGGATTCTTTATCTTGGTTTGCTTCTTTAGTTTGTCAATGAAGAAAGCGAGCCTCAGAAAGATCGAATGACTCGACATCTGTGCTGTCCAGCGTGGTAGCCACTGGCCATGTGTGGCAAAGGCACTTAAAACGCAGCTAGTGTGATTGAGGATCTGAATTGTAGATTTTGACTAATTTAAATTTAAAAGTTAAAACTGAAGTATTGTGAAATATTTTTCTGTCCAACACAACTTTATTGTTTTGGTAGCACTACGGTTCAGTTAACTGTTGTGTTGTGTTAGATATTATTGGTGGATTACAGTATACTTATATTTCTACTTTTTTTATTTATTTGAGGCTGCTAAAAATTTAAAAATTACAAATGTAATTCACAGTGTATTTCTGTTAGACCACGCTGACCTGGCAGAGCTCACACAGCTGGCTGGTGGCAGGTGCTGTATTTTTCGGCAGATACCCACAGTCCTAACCATGTTTTTCCCCATGACTAAAGTGGTACCCAATTTTTCTTCTAATTTGCAAAACGTTTTCATTGTCACATATAATCTCACAAACTCCTATAGGAATTTTTCCCTCATTTTTATGTGGTACATGATACAGAAGTGATTTTATATAAAAGAAAATTTAGCTTCCTGTATTATCATCTGTATAATAAAGGTAATTTAAAAGATAATATTCATGATACATATGGCTACTTTTAATTTTTAATACAGTCAAAATGACAGTGTGTTTGCTTTTGGCACAGATGCATAAAATAGGTAGTCTAAAATTAGTTACATATTGTAGCTTTAAAACTAGACAGAATTACTTTGAGACCTAATATATTGAGTTCTTATATTTGACAAGATAAGATTCAAACACTTTACAAATAAAACGTTGGACATGTGAATAGTCTATTCAACTCTAACATTTCCTTTTTTTGACATTTTTGTTATTGAACTATGAATTGTAACATATATACATAAAAGTGCACAAATTATAACCATACAGCTTGATAATTTTCACAGACATTTGTGCACCAGCCACCTGATCAAAACACACAACAATACCAGCACCCTGGAAGTTTCCTTGAACCCCTTTCAGTCACCAACTGCCCCCACTGCCGAAAGACAAGTCTCCACTGATTAATTTTGCCTGTTTTTGAACTTTACATAAAGGAAATCAAACAATATGTACTCTGACGTCTTTTGCTTAATATTGTTGGTGAGATTCATCCGAGCTGTTACCTGTAGTTGTAGATTGTTCGTTGCTATTGGTATTCCCGTTGTGTAAGTCTGTCACAATTTATCCAGGTTAGTATTGACCGACATTTGGGTAATGTCAATACCTGCTGCTATGTTCCTTTGTGTTTTTATTTTTTTTCAAGGATCGTTGAACTTGTGTTAGGCTACAGTTGGTCTTCATACAAATTATGCTAGAAAAAATTAACTAATGAAATATTTGTTTGAACAAAAATTTACCCCACATTTTAAATGAACAGATTTCTAAATGCTTAGGAATATAAAAAGGAAAAATATCCTCCTAGACAAAGAATTAATGGCTGATTCCTATCTAGTGATTCAGGCAGGCCCTAAAAGTATTAGAACTCAAAAGCAACATAGAGGATAGACTGACAGCTGTCGGGGGTTGGGGGTGGGGGTGTTGCAGGACTGGGTGAAAAAGGTGAGGGAATTAAGCAAAAAAGAAAAACTCATAGACACATGATGATTACCCAAGGGGAAGGGGGTTGGGGGTGGTAGAATAGGGTGTAGTGGGGATAAATAGTAATGGAAGGAGACTTGACTTGGGGTGGTGAACATACAATACAATATACAAATGATGTGTTGTAGAATTGTACACCTGAAACCTATGTAATTTTATTAACCAGTGTCACCCCAATAAATTCATTGAAAAATTATACTTATTGAATTCTTCCTTAATTCAAGCATTTTACCCATTCCCGTTCATGGGTACATATTTTGGCTGTGACTTGGCCATTATGGGCTGGGCTAGGCTGGGCCCAACTTGTCTGGACCCAGGCGTAGACAGCAGGTTTTCAGTTTCAGGCAGACTCCAAATACCTCCTTTCTGTGACCTGTGCTGAAAGGATTTCATCTACCTGAGGGTGCTCTTCTCAGGGTAGATCACAGGAGCTCAAGAGGGCGAGTGTTAACACGCGATGTCTCTAAAGCCTGTCATTTTTGTCTGCATCCCATTGGCCCAGCAAGTCATGTGGTCAGACCCAACGCTAGTGGGTTGGGATGCAGAAGAATACCCTGCCCACAGCAGTAAACGCAACAGCATGCATGGCAGGGTGTGGGTGTGTGATCACAATAACGAGGGGGTGGAGAATTTGGAAGGATGATCCCATCTATCATAGTCAATTTCAAAATTAGTACAATTTTGAAATAAAGGAGAAAGCTGCTTTTACTTAAAGAATCCTTTTGCAATGATTTGGTAGAGACTTTTAAAAAGGTTAACATTAAATAGCATCATTTTAGTCATATTTGTATTGTCTTGGCAAAGGGTATGAATTTATAACAAATAAACACTTAGCGTAAATGCTAAACAAAGGGCAGTAAGTTAATATCTTCTTTTATTCAACAAACTTTTCCTGAAGCACCTACTGTCCAGAGACTTTCTTGGGATATAAATTTTATTATACAGGTGCTGATATCAAGAGATAGAATGTAAAAAAAAGTATCCTTTAAAGTTAAAGGCTTTTCTATTGGATCCTTATGGCTCTGCTCTCTCAGTAACAGAGAATAACTAGAACTTCTCTATCAAAGTTATTTCGACATTCAAGGTGCTGATTTCAGTAGCAAAAGCGGATGTGACAACACATAGGGTTTACTTTTATACACTAACGTATGTGGGTAAAATAAAAAATGAAAACAGTTTAGAACATGGACCCATGGATAGATTTAGGCATTTAAAATTTTTTGTAGATTTCTTGTGGACATATGTTAATACTTGGATTTTTAAAAGAATTGTTGCCTATTCACTGTGATTATTTCATAAAAATATTAAATGAAAAACATTTTTCCATTAGTATTTACTTGAGGGTTTTAGCACTTACTATGGCAATTACATATGTTTATAACCAAGACCTTCGGGGGAAAAAATGTGGAAAATTTATAGAGGCAGATGCTCTGTGGCTCTTTTTGTCATCAGTCTGTTTTTGTTTTGTGTTTTTAAACTAATTCGATTTTAGGCATTTCTTTAAAACACCCTTACTTTTCAAGTTGTACATTTATTAATTCCTTTTAATGTGTGATTTCGTGTGTGTGTGTGTATGATTGTATAAATGTGGGTGGGTGACTAGTAAGTTACTATATTAGCCTTCTTTAGTAAGATAATCCTAATAGCAATTTATTTATATTTTCACTTTTTAAAGTATGATTCTTCGTGGCTCAGCTTGAGAAGGTCAGAATTTTCTCCTAAAAACAGGAAGCTGAAGGTGGGTCCCTGGGTACGCAAGTGTGGCTCTGATTTGGAATCGGATACTTCCTGGGAGTTGTCCTGACATGCTTTGGGTGCATAGAACAGGAGAAGAAGTAGGAAGAGACTTTTTCCCTCTGCCAGGCTCATTTCTGTACTTTTTGTGAACAGTGCCTACTCAGAAAATTTTCAGAGTAGGAACATGTAGGTTCTTGTTAAGACCTAATAGGTAAACCGGTGAAGAGTCAGCCAGTTACCAGTGTAGTGTTTGTTTTCTAACTTAAGTAAATACTTCTTCTCATTAACTTGTTTCTTTGGAAAAAAGTTGATGTGGAAAGAAAATCTGGCTTTGATCTTCCTCGTTTCTGTTTTATTACTTAATTTTTATTTAATTTTTTTACTTTGCTAGTTCATTGCTTCAACACTGTTTTGTTTTTTTAAACAGTCTGATTGGCACCAATATGAGACACCAAAATGAATATTTCTACTGACTGCTTAAATTCTTTTATAAAGGGAAAAGTCCTTTTTTTCCCCCCAGGCCCCCCAGCATTTAGCTATAAGAAGTTATTTCTTGAATTTCGAGTTATGTCTCAGTAGATCATGTCTAATTTCCCCTCTTTCTAGGCGTATTCTGGTGTTAGTCTGGTCACTCAAAAACCAGAACCTACTGGCATGGTGTAGGCTACATAGATGTTTTTCATATAGTTGTGTTGACTCTACTTTCAAAATGTATATCCTGAGTCTTACCAATCTACAAATACTTCTATTTCTAGCCTCCTAGCCTGACATACTATAATCTTTTGACTAACTGCAGTAGGTTTCCACCTGGTTTCTTTGCTTCTACTCTTACGTCCCAGAGTAGCCCAGTAGTTTACAAAGATTGTTCCTTGTAAAATATAAATTAGGTAATGTTATTTCGATCTCTCTTTGGAGGAAATTTTAACTCACCTGTTTTAATTCACCAGCAAGATTCCAGCTACCTGGGCCTTTTGGCTGTTTCCGTGGCACCTGGAGCTGACGCCTTTCTCAGAGACTTCATACCTGCTGCGCCCTCTGTCTAAAGTTCATCCCTGAGATTTCTTCATCACTTTTATTCTGGCCTCAGCTCAGATTTCAACTCCTCCAAAGGCAGCTGCATAACATATGACCCCCAAACTTAACACGTTCAAGCAGCCAACATATAAATATTAACTCTTCTGCAGGTTTCCTGAGGGTAATGAGTCCAGGGGCAGCTTGGCTGGATAGTTCTGGCTCAGGCTCTCTCATGAGGCCGTAACCGAGCTGTTGGCTGGGGCTGCTTCATGGGAAGATCAGGCAGGGGAGAATTCACGTCTGAGCTTATTCACGTGACTGTTGGCAGGCTGCAGTTCCTCACTGTTGGCCTAGTGCCTCAGTTTCTCTCTGTGGAGCACCCCTTCACAGATGGCCTGCCCTCCACGGCATGGCATCCGCTCCCCACAGAGTGAGGGTCTAACAGGAAGAGCCCAGCATGGGAGCCACAGTCTTTTATCACCTAACCTGGGAAGTGGGATAAGATCACTTGTGCTGGATGCTCTTAGTCACAGAGACCGGCCCTGGTGCAGTGTCGGAGGGGTGTACAAGGGTCTGAATACTTGGAGGTGGGGATTGTAGGGGACAGTCTGGAAGGCTGGCTACCACAGCAGGCCTGCCACATGGGACATTACTGGTTGCTTTCAGGAAGCCTGCGCCTTTCATATTTTTACCTCGGAACAGTCCGTACCTACGTCTTCCTTGATACAAGGGAGTAGCCTACATAAGCTGACAAATGATGATAGTTCACCCACCCAGGTGCTATCTGTCTCCATTGTCCTACATTATTACCTAGTTTGCACCGTTAGAAGTCTCATCTTGGATCTCCTTGTTTATGGTCAATCTTGTTTGTTTTTCTTCCTCTACGAGATTATAAGACCTTAAATTCAGAACACTGGCTTTTCATGTTCACTCTTCTAACCCTGAGCTTAGAACAATGCCTGAAATACAGTCGATAGCTATTTGACAAATAAGTAAATTGATTTGCCTTTTCAAGCCCACTTTATATGGAAGTGTTCCTACTTGCATCCTAGTGTTCTAAAATTGAGTATGCTGAACATATGTAATTCCATTGGTTTAAGTAATATTTGCTGAGTTTACCTTATGTAGAAGGCACTGTGCTACATACTCCGAAGTTATAAACACAAATAAGGCATGGTTCCTACCCCCAGGGTGTCCTTTTAGTAAGGAAGTAAGTAGGTTCTCTATGGAATGGGCCATAAGAGAACACGGAAAATAGAGAAATCCCCTTCTTTATTTAAATTTAAAGTGGTAGGGCTAGAGGCAGGGTGAGAATTGGGGCACAATAGAGTGCCCTCTTGATGTCTTAGGGTCAGTACAGTTATTTTGTGCTATAGTATTGTGTTCCTTTTAGCATGTTCCAAATGTAGGAAGGAAAGAAGCCATATTTTGAACAGCAACAACAAAACCAGGAAACCCTGTCTAAGCAGAAATGGTAAGTTACTTAGTTAATATATTTTTAGAGATCACCTTGCTAAAATATACATGAAATTGTGTTTCATTATATGTGGTCATCATATGTAGAGGAGTTTGCCCACATGTTAAATCGCCCTCAATCAGTGAGTCTTTGGAATTAGTTCTCTGAGTAGTGATTATTTTTTATAGCATCTTTGCTGTTATCAGCTTCTTACTAAAGACGTTCTGTCTCCCTCTTAGTAAAATTGCTTCATCTAAGTTTGCTATGGACTTGAAAGTCCAGTAACCAAACTTTATAGAATTATGTACAAAAAGAAGAAACATTACTCTGTACAAAGTTTTCTTTTCCAGTAATTAAGTTTTAAGGGAGACTGTTTTTAGTTTAGCTCTTTGTGGCCCATTTGTGCATCTTTCTGGCACTCACCTATGTTTCAACAACTCTTAATAGGATGTTATTTTAAGTTAGGTTTCCTATTGAACTTTTGTCTCTGTTCAATATATCATAGTTGGCTTTGAAGTCAGTCTGACTCATAGGTCTGCCAAAATTTCGTTTTATGCCTTGAAACAAGTTGTTGAATCTTTCTGAGCCTGATTTAAAGAAAAAAAAAATCTTATCTTCCTTGAAGACTTGGTGTAAAGAATAAACTAATATGTTAAGGGCCTAGAATATTACCTGGCAGTCTATTTTCTTTCCTACTTTCCTCCTTCCCCAGTTATTCCCCACCAGGTTGACTGGGCTTCACACTCTATCAGCTAGTGCCTACTGACAGATACCAGGGATGTCCTGGCTTATCCCCAGGGATGTAGGGTGGACTGGGAAGACCAGTCCTGCAGACAACTTTCTTTTCTAAGACCGTCGTCCAAGGGTGGGTTTCACTGCAGACTGGTACCAGTAACTTAGCCAATGGAAAACCGAGTCCAAACTATCTCTAAAAATAAATCTACCTTCTAGGTATCCTTCAGAGATTTGATACCCACAAGCAGGTTTAACTGCTCCTCGGCATTTCACTCCCTGGGGTTGGCAACAGCGGAACCCAGTCAGGCACCTTTGAGAAGAATTAGGCTACAACGGTTTGGTGGGCGGGAAGGATGTTCCAGTCCCTGTAGATACTCAAAGTTAACAAAACATTCAAAGCAAGGAATTTTTTAATTAGAATAAGTTCTACAACATCCATGTCATTACATTTTTCCACTCCCTAACATTTTTTCTCAGCTTACGCACCCACCCATGTGACTCACTCAGTGGCAATACCAGTGAAATCAGCATTCTCTTTTAGTCTTCAAGTAAAAATGGGCCATCTCCCCAGTCTCCTGGATTGTCTGGTATGCCCCGGAGCGCCTCCTTTCAGTTTGGGCCCGTGTCCTTCGTTTCCCCTGGGCCTGCTTTCTCCTGGCCCTTGGAACCCTCACCACGCCGGCTCTCGCACTCAGGCTGCCCTCTTCGGAATGTCGCGTTTCTTGTACTCGGGCATCGCCCACACCTTGAGAGCACTGCTGAGATTCTGCCGTTTTCTTGTTTTAAGTTTGGCTGAAGTTCACTGAGAACCTGTTATGTGCCCTCCACCCTACCGAATTAGGCCCTGACACTTACATTATGGGCTAGGATGAAGCTTAAAAAGATTATGCCCAGAATGACAAACACAATAAATGATGGGAGAAATTGGATGCAGATCTGCCCACTCCAGATTTCGTTGTGTTCCTAAGTTAGCACAGCTGCCCTTTCCCCCAGGTGTGCCGAGACGGTGAGAAAGGCGGGTGCCGGCAGCTGGAAGGCTTCACTGGTTCAGGTTGGGGCCTGTGCCACTGGCCATCACCCCTCCTCCAGCTAGACGGACTGCCGTAAGCAGTATGTGGCAGAGGTGGCCCAGGTGCCACTGCCTGGCTCCACTTGGCGTCTGTAATGCCAGCGGCTAGCCTGTAGGATGCAGAGAAAGCTATCATCTTCCACACTGAAAAAAAAAAGATTAGAGAAAAGGACTCCTCTTAAAAGCTGATTTAGCAAGTTAGCATAGGAAACCTCCGTTCACTAAGAAGACTGAAATTATTATTAAATGTAACAAAATTGGGGGAACTCCCTGACTTCAATTATTTAGAATATTGATTTAATATTTAATCAGCAATGTGTTACATTGGATGAGCTTTCCCTTTGACATTATAAGGCCTTATGCCTCTGTCTAGAAAGGTCATAGAATTTTTTTTCTTTTTAAAAAAACGTTTTCAATAACCTTAATGAAAATGAAGGTGGTTTCCATTAGTTGAAAAACAGGTATTTATTGATTAATTACACTACTGGAAGAGAATATTAAATAATTCATTTTGGGTTTCATAATGTGTGTTTAGAGTTTACCTTTGAATTTATATTTGATGAGGTTGGCGATTGCTTTGGAGCCTAATGAAGCCACAGTGTGAACACCTGAGTCAGGAAGATGAGGACGCTCTGCACTTTCCTAAAATTTGAAATGACTGTAGACCTGGGTTTAAATTTAGACTCCAGACCCTGGCCATGTAGCTCGGTTGGTTAGAGTGCCCACCCGATATGCCAAGGTTGCAGGTTCGATCTCCAGTCAGGGCACATACAAGAAGAAACTAATGATTGCGCCAGTAAGTACGACAAGAAATCGATGTATGTTTCTCCCTCTCTCTCTCTTTCCCTTTCTCCCTCACTCTCCCTTTCTCTCTCTAAAAAGCAGTCGATAAATAAATAAAAAAATCCATTCGGACTCTGTAATTAAAAACCTGATAGACCTTTAGCAAGTTACCTAGCCCCTTGGCCTGTTTCATTGTCTGTTCACATCAGGATTACACTTGCTTTCTGGATTTATGAGTCTAGTGTGAGTATCTGTATTGTGTCTTTTACCTGGTAGACATTTCTGAAAAAGTAGGTCAACCCCACCCACCATTTTAATTAGTTAATAAATTACAACTTCTAGGAAAATAAAGTATTTGTCATAACTAATGGTGAGTTAGTAACTTCATCTTTCTATACAAAAGCTTCATATTTGAAAACTAGCTATATTACATAATTTTTTACACAACACTAACTTAGAAAATAAAAGGCTCTCGTGATACCCTTTGAAGATCTCCATGAAGGTGAGTTTCACATAGTATAAGACATGATGTTTTTCCCAGGCATTTTCTATTTCTCTCACGACGTATGTTTTGGAATGATGTTGGAAATGCTGCCGTTTGAATCGTTCATTCATTTTACTCAAAGGCTATGAACAAAAAAGCAGTAAACTCAATTAAGTGAAATGGTCAGGAAATGGAATATTCTGGTGAATTTAGTTGTTAGTATTAAATAGAAAACTTATTACCTTCTCCACCCATATGGTTTCTGGTCTCTACGTAAATCATTCCATTGAATTAGAGTTTGTATAGAAAGCTCTGTGCCAAGTGTTTTTCTAGAGAAAGGAAGGGAAATAAAAAAATTCTTAAAATTCTTTTTGCTTCAAGTTATATTACTGAAAAGTGTTCCAAACTGTACTCGGTGCTTTACTTCATCGGTAAAGATGGTCATGGAAAACATCAGTTTTTCTTCCAGTACTTTAGTGGAGATCAGATCTGACGATTCAACTGAATGTACAGGGCGGGGCAAAAGTGGGTTTACAGTTGTGAGTACTGGAAACAGTTTATTCTTGTATTACTATTTATTTATTATTGCATTATTTTCCATACAAACAACTGTAAACCTCCTTTTGCCACACCCTGTATACCGGTCGCTTTTTAACCTATTAAAATTTTGCATTATGTATTCTTATTTTCACTTTAAGTTTTAGACAAATTATATGAAAAAGTGGATAAAAAACAGAAATGAAGCTTCCTTTTCTGGTTTAAAAAAATATGTCCTTTATTTAATCAACATTGCCGTATCTTATTGTGTATATAGAAAACATAACAGAAATTTTTAAAGGTTTTTTTATTCTACAAGGAGTTGATATGTAAATAGTAGATCACAGACTGTTTTTCAGAATTCAGGGGAAAAAAACACTGAAAAATAGCACCATTCAGAAACCAAATTTTAAGATTTTTTTTTTCCTATTTATTTTCTTACTCGGTATTGAATGAACAGTTTCAATCACAGTAATTTTTTTGTTGGTTTGCTTTCAGTTTCTTTCATCACAGTAAGGAATGCAAGCCTAACAGGAAAATGCATCCACGAATAACCAATATTTGTTTTATCTTACTAGATTAATTCCTGATCTCTGGCTTCGTAAGGAAAATCTTATGAAAATTATTTTAATTTTATAACGAACTATTATCAGATATATACTTTCATCACATATAGATCATATATATATAACAGCATTTTAAAACACTGTGCATGTATGATAAGCTGGTGGCTAAAGAAAGGTTGCTAGACTTTCTAAAATTACATTTCACCCCCCTCTCACCCCCAACACACACTCACATGCACAAAGGTGGTGCCCAGGGCCCCAGAGCAGAGTGTGCTCCTGTTAGAGCCACATGTGTTCTTCTTAAACCATCAGGACACTGTTCATTTTCCACAGCAAATATGAGGAAAGGAAAGAATACTTCATACTCTTATTGCAAAGAAGAGGTGGAAATGTCTAAAAATGAAAAGAGAATGCAGGCTGTCACTAAGAGTTCCAGTCGCACTGCTGAAGAAGGTTTGAGACGTCCAGAGTTGACTTAGTCCCCACAGTTTATGATCTTTTTCAGTCCCCTCAGTGGTCACTGTGGGTAGTTAAGCAGCTTGGTGGCGGAGGGACAGAAAATGCCAGGAAGAGTAAACAGTGGCGGTGGAGAGTCGGCTGGGATTGTCCTCAGAGGGGTCCTCACGTTAGGTCTTCAGACTTGTAAATGATGGTGAAATAGACCTTCCCGGCAGAAACCTACTAGTTACCGGCAACCTGGGTGTTTCCTAGGTTACTCTTGACCCTTCTCTGGGCTACCCGTATATCTCTCAAGCTTGAAACGTCTCCGACACGGAGGCCTAATGTGCTCCCCGTCTCAAGGCCGTCCCCGTTGGTCCTGGGCCCACCTTGCACACAGCAGCCTAAGCCAGAAATCTGTGCGCCGTCCTTGGGTTTGCTTTCCTAGTGTACTTGGAATCAGCCACCCAAGTGTTTTGGGTTTATTTCCTTGAATAGCTTTGCTTCTGTGCCTTCCTCTGCCTCTGTCAATGACGGCTGCCTGGGCTTAAATATTATGGGGCAAGGCTCTCCTCATGGTGCAAAATTATCCCCCAGAAAAGAGGAGGTCTCGCGTTGGAGTCAGTACAGAGCCTCTGCTATTACTGGGTGCTTTCCCAACGGCTTTATTTTAAACAGCAGAGCACTTTGTGAGGAAGACACATTAGCCCAAAATGACCTCGTTTAATGTGGTTAGATATTTATGGAGGCCTCCTGACAAAATCGTTTTATTTTTAAAGGATGCAGTAACATTTAAAATTGTGTGGGCGTTTAGCCGCTGGAATGTGTTCTCACAATTGCAAATGCAAAATGTCTTTATAAAAAAATCTTCTTACAAAAACAAATAAAAAAACTCACAAAGCAAAAAAACACCCCCGTACAGCCAGGAATTAGGGCTATAGAAAGCATAAATAGGCACCTACAGGACAAATGAAAAGTAAGCTATTGTAACTTCCACCAAGCATCTGTAGTTTAGGACGTTTGCAGGCAGAGATTGCACAGCAGCCAGCTCCACAGTGAGGATGGGATGCTGCAGAAACCTGCCAGGGAGGTGTCTGGAACATCACGAACAGTTCAGGACTTTTGGGTTTGTTTCTGACTCCAGGCTCTTACCTGTTCTCTCTCCACTAGCTGGATTTTTCTCTCTCCTTTTTGTTTTTCCCCCCACTTTATTTTTAAAATTTATCTTTATTGTTGAAAATATTACGGATGTCCCCTTTTTTTCCCCATTGACCCCCTCCACCCTGCACCCACTCCCGCCCCAGGCCTTCCCCACACTATTGTCTGCCCTTCCTTCATTGTCATCTTTAAATATCCATTCACATCACCTCTGTAATCTCTTGAGTCCTGCAGGCTGAGTAAATCACTCTGCCATCAGCAACGCTTCTTCCCTGTCTCCCTCACGACCCGCCCCACCTGCAGCCTTTCCCTTCTCTGCTGATAAGAGGCGCTGGTGTTATCTCAGTGTAAACGCAGAATCTGCCGCAGCTGCACAAGGCCCTGTTCTGTCATTGCTTCACGGCTGGGTTTCCACCAAAGCCCGCTCCTAACCAGTTTCCCTGCTTGCATCTTGCACCAGTCTGTGAGAGTGACCCTTATATTAAACACCACGTCAACATCACGTATTCCTCCTCGGAACACTCCACTGGCTCCCCGTGTCTCCCAGAGGAAAAGCCAGTCTCCAGTGGGTTCTAGGAGGCCCATTGCTATCATCTGACCCCTTCTCCGCTTTCACCCCTTGACCACCCAGGCTCACTCTGCCTCAGCAACCCTGCCTCCTGCTGCGCCTAGACTACCCCAGGCATGTTTGCACTCCAGGGCTTTTGCATTGCCGGTTCCTTCTAGCTGGACCAGTTCCTCTAGATGTCTGTAGCACTAGCTCTTTCACGTTTTTCAAGTCTCAGTGCATCCTGCCTTGACCACACTATTTAAAAATGAATTCTGACCCATCCTTCCCACACCTCCAATTTTTATAGCCTGCTCTTACCCCCTCCCCCACCTTTACGTTCACTGGTTTCTAATATACCATTAATTACTCTCATTATCATTTATATTTGTCTTCCAGAATATGAGCTCCCAAAAGTAGGTATTTTTTACTCTTGTGCTCGTGACGTATTCCCATGTATCAGAACGATGCCTGGCGCACAGTAAGTGCTCGATGAATATTTGTTTTATTTGTTGAATGAAATATTCAGGATGTTAATACGTAAGAGATCTTACATAGTATCTCTTTACAAGCCAGATTTTTGTGAAACATTTTCCAAGAAGTGTTGCCTGTTTTCAGATTTTGAGGTAAAAACTTGCCTTTGGGAGTTTGGATGGAGATGGGATTGCTTGTGGACTCTGTGCTGGTTTGACGGAGAAGCCAGTGGTAGCTGGGCTACTCCTGCCCGGGTCGTGGGTGTTTCTGGGTTCAGGTTTACTCAATGTAAAAACCTCTTAGGGGTTGCTACACAAGTACTGGATTTTGGGTTGTTTCCGCTTTGCTGGTATTCCCAGATAAATTATGAAAATTAAATATCTTTTATGTTTGCTTCAAGCACATACATTATGAAAAGTGTATTCATCAATTCATAGTCCCCTCATAAAACCAATGTGCTTTTGCATATTTTAGCCCATCTCAAGGGCATTCTTATACGTCCTTGCATTAATTTGGGGTGACCAGAAACCTGACCCTCTTCCTCTGTCATGCATTATTTCCTGAAATACTGTGATGTTGTCCCGCTGAAACCTGACTGCTAGATAAGAATAGTGCTCTTCAGGGTCTATTTATATACAGCTAGTTTTAGAATAACTTTTATTTCTATTACTCTGAGTCCTTAAGTTTCTAATACACGTACGTTTTTACATGTAAGTTTTGCTTCGTGGAGTGCAGCATTTTTATGGGAATGGGGGATATTTTTCCCCTCAGTTTACAAAGAGATTATGTTTAAAAATCTGTTGACTCAGCAGGAGATTTTGTCGTCCCAGCTCGCCTGACCTTTGCTGATCTCTGATTGTCTTCTCACTGTTTTACCTGTTTTAGCTTCTCACCACCTGAATTTATTGATTTTAGGCTTTTTATAAGAGTAAATTCTACACTTTAGCATCTCCCAAGCTGCCTGGAACAACACTGGGCTGTAATATAATAGCTCTGAGCAGCTAAGAGAAGAATCTTTTCACGGGGAGTGAATAGATTTCATTTCATAATGATGATTATTAGTGGCTCGCCACTAGAAAGCATGCCAAAAAGGAGACTCTTATGAAGAAATATAGCTTAAGTCAGCTACTACAATACTTGTTCCAAAAAGCCAAATCTCAATTAGATTGTGTCATGAAGGAAAGCCTGGGTATCATTTTATCCAAAATAGAAGAGCCAGTTAAATCATAGTTAAAATTTCCATTTAAATGACTTTGTCAACTGTATGCATAACAAACTTAAAAATAACACTTGTGTGAACTATTATAGGAACTTTATTGTTTAGTAAAAAAACACTTCAATCGCCCTGTGGTAGAAAAATACCCAGTCAGACTGTTCTTTGGTCTCTCAGCATTTTGAAAGCTGTGTTTTAGGGCTATGATTTAACTGCTAATCTTATGAGCCTGTACATTTATATTTAATGTCCATCCTTTTATCTGTTTATTCTCTGGGGTATGTGATACTAATGAACCAACAGATGTGGAAATTCAGTTTAAAAATACTGGGACATAGAGCATGGCAGGCAAAGGAGGCAATCTTTTCTAAATGCCCTCATTCATTTAACAAGATAATTGAAGACCACTAGATGTTAGGAACTGGGGGATTGAGACCGAAGTGGTCATGAGGGTTTGGGATACAGAGGAGAGATAGCCAGTCCCATCTTCAAGGCACGTACAGTGTTCGTTCATTCGTTCGTTCATTCATTCATTTATTATCTATTGAATGCTTAGTCAGTTTACCGGGCATACAATGGTGAAATAAAACAAACCAGAAATTCTTGCCCTGACTGAGCTTATATTCTAGTGGGATAGAAAGGGAATTAGACAGATCAGTAAAATATATTGTAGAGTGTTAAGTGCTAGGGAGAAAAATAAAGTAGGAAGGGAGACTGGAGGCGCTGAGGGCGGGAAGCAGGTTGCAGTTTTAGGTAGGTCATCCGGGAGGGCCTTGGTGGGAAGGCAGAGACCTGAAGGGGCGAGGCGGCCGGTTGCAGGTGCCTGGGGAAGGAGCAGTGGAGGCGGAGGAGGAGGCAGCCCCGGTGCTGAGGTGAGGCCTGCCTGGCTGCTGGGGCTGCTGCAGGACCACAGCCCGGTGAAGCCCTGAGAGGGCTTTGGGCTTCACAGGGTCATGAGAAGCCCTTGGGAGGTTCTGCCCCCAGGCTTGGGACGTGAATGTGCCATTTAGTAAAGGGAGCTAACCGTAAAAAAAAAGGTTGATTAAAAAGAAAGGCTGATTAATTATTAAATTCAGCTATAAATTGTCAAGCAGACTGGAAAGGTTGAGTTCTGGAAGGTGTGCAGCTGGGACTGAGTGAGACATGAAAGCTGGACTTAGTGGGTTAGGAGTGGGCTGGGGAGACATGCAGACAGCTCAGGGAGGCCCCGGCCTGCTCACAGGGCTGGGGGGACCCCGTGAGGCCCTCAGAACGGAACTAGTCGGCTCCCTTCTTTTCGCTTCTACTTGTTTTATGTGGGTTGTTTTCTAAGGAGATCTGTATTCTTTCTTAAGACTTATTATGAGGCAAATAGGAAAGAAGGAAGAAAGGATAATTGGAAAACTCGATGATGTCTTGATGTTAATGACCCACTCATTGTACAGAGGGGGGGCGAGTGGCTGTCCTTCACTCCACTTCCATAGGTTAGAGCCACAACCAAAAACTGCTTTTAGACGATAATAAATAGCTACGGCGTTAGGCCTACAAAACAAGACCTCAAAAGTGCTATATTGATTTCAGTTTATTTTCCTTCTCTGTCATTTCTCTTGCTATCCTACTTAAAAATCATCATCCACAATTATCAAAAGCATACATTTGTTCATTTTCATTTTTATTTGTTAAATGACAAAGTTACTTGCGGATCTTAATATTTTCAGAAGTTGAATTGCGTGACTTTCATATCGAGCCTTAGTTGTTGTTGTTGTTTTAAATAAAGTTAAAACCTTAGTTGTTGTCAGGACTGAGAGCAAAATCCCGTGGGCTGTTGCTTCTGCCAAAGGAACATTGCCCTCTCTTGGCTTAAGGAGTTAACACACTTGGCAGAGCTTTCTGCCTCATTCTGGAATGTCGCTTTCTAATTCTGATTTGTAGCAGTTTACCCCAAAATGTCCTGGATATGTGTTTTGCCTATAAATGGATGTATATGGCTGATTTCTCTGTGACTTTCAGATGGAATTCAAGGTTAAATTGGAAAATTGCTGTGGAAGCTGACGTGCTTTTGAACTCTTGAGGGCTTTTTAAGACGGAATGAAACCTCTTTCCATTCTCCACTGCATGGAAAATACCAAACTCCTCTGCAGTAAGCAGGAGATGAGCACTGTGGGTTTTCCTCTTTTCCTCGTGAGTTCCTGTGATTCAGACCCCATCCCTGTCACAGTGTTATTCTACAATAGAGGCTTTGGGTGCCGAGATGGAACTATTTTATTTTTATACCTATTTTTCCTTAAACTTGTTTAGGCCGTGAGAATATTCATTATATACTATTTTTGTTGCAAAGGTTCTAGCAGCATAGTTCATCTTGACTAATGCCCTTGACTTCCAAGTATAAACAGAAAAATAGAGAAAGGTGACAAGGATTGATTAGCAACCCTCCTTGTAAGCGAAACGGTAAACCTATCTAGATAAATCACTCGCTCGAAAGCCTGGAGAATGTACTTTAAAAGAATTAAGGGTAGGGGTGTGTGTGTGTGTGTTTAATTGATAGGGAAATTTTCTAGAAGAGCTACAAGGACACAAAAACTCTATCTGGTCTGTTTTAACTGTCCTTCAATTTTTATTTTTAAAAATTGGCTTGTGGGTTTTACTAAGCTACTGGAATGATTATTTGCTTTCTCTTTTTTTAAGTGGAACTAAGAAACATTAAAGCAAACTGAAATCAAGATCTGCTGCCTTTTTGAATATATATGTATACATACATATATTCTTTGTTATCATTAGACTTTAATTTTAGGGTTGAAAGGACTCACCCGATTTCCCCTCTGGCTCTTTTAAGCCATCACAGCAGATAAGTGATAACATATTTTAGTATTTACTGACATTTACTCCGTGCCAGGCAGTGTTCTAAGCACTTGACATATATTAACTCATTTAACCCTGACATTCCACCGAAAGAGACAGGTACTGCTATTATCGCCACACACCCTATAAAGAAACTGAAGTGCAAAGAAGCTCAGCAGCTTGCCCCTGGAGGAGCGGATCTGGGATCTGAACTCAGACGCCAGAGAATGTGCTCTCAGCGGCTCCATTACGGCCTCCCTCTTTCCCTCTCCCCTTCTTTCTAGTATTTCCAACCCCAGTGATTAATTTTCACTCTCACCGGCCTTTACCTAGTGTTGGGTTCCTCAGCTCCCGATTTGGGGCTCCCTTTGGGGCTGGTTTTTTTCCTCTGGCCGGGTGAAGAACCGCGCTTCCCCTTCCCGCCAGGCCCTGCTGCTCCCGCACCCTCTTGCCTGGGCATTGTCTCCACCTCTCAAACCAGTTTTGCGCGTATTACATCAGGACTAGCAGCCGGTGCTAAAAGAATGGCTTGACCGTCCTGTGTAAGGTCATAGTAGTAGTACAGTTCCCCCGTGGTTTCCACACAGTGTCCCCTGTTCCCGTCCATCACATCCTTTTGTCTCCTACTTTTGCGGGATCGCATCCTCTTTCTGTGGTGCCATTTTTTGGGTGTGTATGAATATGTCTCAGATGTCCCGGGGCCTTTGCATTTGGACGGTAATCCACAAGCATGTTCACCTCTCTGTGGACATCATAGAGCATCTCTTCGGGTGGTTTGTGACAGTTTATAACTATGTATCCTGGGATCTCCTGGCTCTTGAGACACAGATCTATTAATATGTTGAATGTGTAAATTCCCATTTTGTGTAAAGCCGTCAGAGACGGTTATGTGATTCAGGATGACAAATGGGTACTGTGGACCAGCTGTTGGCATGTTATGCAGGGAAGATAGAAAGAAAGAATGGAGCCGGGCCGGCGTGGCTCAGCAGTGGAGCATCAGCCTGTGATCCACCAGATGGCAGTGCGATGCCCTCAGGGCACAGGCCCGGGTGGGCTCGATCCCCCAGCAGGGGGCGTGCAGGAGGCAGCCGATCAATGGCTTTCTCTCATCACTGATGTTTCTGTCTCTCTCCCCCTCTTCCTTCCTCTCTCTGAAATCAATAAAAATATATTTAAGAAAAAGAAAGAAAAGGAAAGACAGACTGGAGCACTGTCTCCCACCGCCCCACACTCAGGGCCCTCAGGCCACCCCCCACTCCCCTACTTGGGATCATCTACTGGGTGCTCCCCTCCTACTGAAGTTGAAATCGCACCATGAGTTTTCTGCTTCCCAAGCCAAAGATAATCATGACCTGATTACCGGGTCCCATACAGCATGGAGTTTGCAACAGGGAGTTTACGGTGATCGCTGCTGTGTATTATTAAGAATCTCACAGGATTGAAATTCATATCTGCATCTTCTCCCCGCTATCCTCACACTTCCACAGTAATAATTACTGAGTGTGAGGTGGCTGGGGATGGGTGGTGAGCAGTCCCCTCGTATACATGTTCTTGACTGTACCGTAGGTTTGTTTTGTTTTGTTTGTTAATTACGGATGTTTCTAGGCTGGAATCATTAAGCCCTAATGGACCTGACATCCTCGGGAGCCCCTAGACTCAGGACCCCCGGCTGCCTCTTCAGTTGCATTGGAGCAGGGTCTTGGCTGCTTTGCCTGTTTCTTTCTTTGAAAAAAGTGCACATGCTTGCTGAAACTGTCTGCAGTATGTCCAATTAGTGCACCAAGTTTCCCTTTTAACTGGCAAGTTTACATTCTTGTGATCTTCTACCCAGGCCGTGGGAGCTTTGGCCAGTGGATTGGAGTTGAGGGTGTGTTTTCCTTCCAGCTGGGGAGCTTAGGTGTTCCTATGGCACCCGTTCTTGCCTTTGTCACGTTGTGACGGTGTTGGAATTTGTGTTTCCCTCACCTAACTAAAATGCTTTAAGACTCTGAGCCTGCAGCCCAGGGCCTGGCTTCAGTGTGGGTGTAAAATAGCACTAATCTTTGTTTTCCCTGCTTCTTCCCAAACATCATACCACTCTTTGGGGCCACATTTCCTGTCCCTGGATGGAATCTAGGACAGACTTAGTTGCTTCTTGACTTCTCTGGGATTATAAATATACATATTTCTTGTGTTATAATTATGCAGTGTAATAAAAATTGCTACATCAGCAATGATATTACAATATATAAATGTATCAAAATCACACTGCTTCTACCTTAAACTTAACCAATGTTACACATCAAATTTATTCCATAAAAATAAACTTTCTGTCACTTTTATCCATAAACACAGCCTTGGGTTAGTAAGTATCTGGTCTCGCCCAGTGTAGTAACATTTTATTCATTCAGGGGTAAATCTCCTTCTCTTGCAGCTCCTTTTTGCCGTAGCTGCAAAGCCTGCAGTGGGGAAGAGAGTTCTGCCAGGCTTCTCGTCTCTCTAACACATCTGCTCCTCACCAGGCAGCATTGGCTGCTTTGGAGTAGACGGAGTAGGCAGGGCCGAGAAAGTGAGGGAGGGAGGTCACAGCGTGACATCACCCTGCCATTGCTTTCTTCTGGCCACGGCAGGCAGACGGAAGCCTGACTTGTTCTTTCCTGGGCACTTCTGTAGGTTCTCTGGAATGCCCCTCCCTCCTTCATTTCTGAACCTGTGTTTCCCGTGACGTGGGGACATACACCTGCTTTTTCATTCCAGGGGTGTGCGCTGAGGTTTTCTCACTGACGCACAGCTGCCTTAACTCAAATTCAGATGCTGGCGGTGTTTATGGGGCATCTAGATGGAAGCACCCTGTAGGGCTTAGGGAATACTCTTCAAAGGCCTAGGAGAGAGTCAGGGGTTGGAAATACAGATGTGCTGGGTGAGTGCTATGCAGATGGTGGTTGAAGTCGTGAGAGTGGACGTGGTTGCCCAGGAAGAGACATGGAACCTCACAGAGATGCTCATTTAAGAAGCAGGAGAAGGAAAAGAAGTGGGCAGAGAGGCAGCAGCCTCTTCCAGAGTGTTGGTTGTATAAAGGGGCAAACTATATAGGCGTCAGCCCAGAATTATGTCAGTTATTGCGCCTGTCTTTTAAGCCGAATGTGGAACTTATACATACATACATTTTTATTTCAGCTGTGAAAAGACCCTAAACTGTTTTCCTCCCGTCTTAAAAATTGATGTTAATTTTACTTGAGAATGTTTAATTCTTTGAAAATAAATTTTAACTCTTCTTTTTCCAGTTGTGTATGAACACAGATCAAGATTAGAAAAATCCTTGCAAAAGGAAAGACTCGAACATAAGAAAGCAAAGGAAGGTAAATAAATAAATGCAATTTGTGTTTTGTTTTATCATATTCTTCTTTGAAACATCATGTATTTGCTTTACTTTTTTTTTTTTTTTTGGTAAGAAATTGATGTTATCAACCCAAAGTCAGTTTTATAGGTAGACAGAAAGAGATGTCAAGCAATTTGCTGTGCCTTGTGCAATAAAATAATTCCTGCTCAAGACTAGATTTAGAGTCTCTCATTCAGTGTGTGCCACCTTGCGGTAGTTCATATAGTGGTTCTATATATTATTTCAGAAATAGCTTCTCATTTGAATATTATACACATGTTACTAATACGTGGAACTTTTGTCTACAAATATCCAGAAAGCAACAGTATGCATTGTCCAGAATATGACAGATTTTATATATACATAAGCATATATAAACACATTATAACATAATACAGTGATCACATTGTGTGATGACTTTTGAGTTATGCACCTGTTTTTATCTTGTGACGGCTTTTACTGGACAGCTGATTAGTTCATTTTGAAAAATTAACATTTAGCACAGGTATTATTAGGCAATGCTATGATTTTTATCAGAATTTTGGTATAAAGCACAGGCTTTATACAGCTTGTGATTTAAAGTTATCTACATTTATATCTTTCTTCATGTTCTGTGATAAATCTTGAGATTTAAGTGAGGTGTTCTGTCTGATTAACTCGGTGGGTAGAAGGAGGGAGAAGAGGAGAAGGTGGGATGTTCTACTGACCCTTGGATTAAGCCTGTGTGAGGAACAGAAGTTTAACGTCATGAAAATGTTTGGATAGGAGTTGGATTTTTCTCGTCTTCAAATGCAGAGTGATTTTCCAGGGCCATCTAGTGGATAGTGAGCTCTGAGCCTGAAAGAGGTTTTCAGTGGCTTGAATTCTCTTTCTAGGTCCTGAGTGAGTTCAGTGTGCCATCTAGTGGGTAGCAATAAATCATCTCTCTTTAGGTGTGCTGCCTGTTTTATTTCCTCCTTAATTTCAGGGCTAGTTAATTACAGACCACATTCTAAATGCACCTTTAATCAGTCGGTTATAATGTGAATATTGCTGATGCAAGATTTACAGCTTTAAGGTAAAGAGGAAAATTATATAATAGTTTTTTCAACTTTTTCTAAAGTTTCAAGAGGCAAAATAAAGCATATATAAGTCACCAAGCAGACTGTTTTAAACCTAGAACTTTTTTTTTTTTTTTTGTAAATCTGAGTAAAGTTTGCCTTTATTCTTTTAGATGTTTAAAAATTTCACAAGGAATGAACTTATACTCTGTTTCCTCCATTTTGCTTTTTTTTTTTTTTTTTTTTAGATTTTCTTGTTTATAAGTTAGAAGCACAAGAAACACTAAATAAAGGAAGGGTAAGTTTTCTTTTTTAATTTTTATTTCATAAAACCTAGAAGAGAGGAAATTGTTGTGAAATCTTTTACTCTGTTGATCATTAGTATTGTAGGGCTGAAATATATATATATTTTTGCTACCAAAAATTTTAAGAGGAAGACTTTAAAAGTTGTTCTTTTAAAACCTGCCTTTGCTTATTGCATTATTTATGACAGCAATAAATTGGGAATAGCTTAATCTTCCGCAATAAAAAGCATATTATTCATTTATTTGTTCATTTGTTTATAATCTTTCTTTTCTATAGAATATAATATTTATTTTGGTTTGCCTTTGCACAACATTACTGCTCCTTGCCCAGACACGAATTACTGTGTGATGTCTGACAGCGCTGTGGTGCTCCTGTCTATCAAAGTGCACGTCCCTCTCAGTGCCAGCCAAGAGATTACCACCTCCGAGAAGTCTTCCCTCACTCCTCTCCCATCCAGAGCTCATCCAAAACATTTGTCCAATGCATGAATGAATAAAGGATATTGGCATTAAAAAAATTTAAGTCCAAATTAACTGGAGAAAAACTAGTCTTTCTCTTACTCTAAAAAAAAAACATTAACCTTTAGTTGAATAAAATCATTGGCATTTTGGGATCTTAAACTGAGAAGAGTCAGTTCCTTGGGTAGCAGGGAGGCTATTACTTGCTTTTAAAAGCCCTGACCAAAACTGTGTGCATTCTATTGTACATTTTATAATGTAAATTCCTTATAAATTAAAGTAGTAAAGCAATAAAATAAAGCGAGAAAGAAAAAATGCAGTTCATTTTAGAAGTTGTAAAAATCTGAACTAAGAAATGATTGAGAGCGTGTCCCTGTGCTGGCCATGGGGCGGTGTGTGAGACAGAACGACACAGTGGGGAGAGAAAAGCTTCAGGAGTCTCGCACACTGGCTGGTCATGGCTCCCAGGACTGTGGGAGTGTGTGAGGCCCGCATGTGGACCCAGCGCTCCACTGGCACCCAGCGATCTACTCCTGGAACATGGATCCAGCCGCAGGTCAGGCTCAGGTTTCAGCCCTGGCTCTGCTACTGAAGGAAATGCTCGCCCTTGGTCAGTTTCTTATCCTTTCTAATTGTCACTTTGAGGTGGCGTCTCATTGGGGTAAAGTAGTGTATGTAGAATTTCTTACCCACTGAAGCTCAGGGAAGGAAAGCAGCTTTTCTCTCCCTTCCTGTTTGCCAGGCTAAGCTTGCGAGGCCCGGTCCTTGTTGGCTCAGCCCCTTTCCCTTGGGCACCGGGCGTAATGCATTATTATCTGCCTGCTGTACTGGGGCTCAGGACAAGCTCCTTTGTACATCTGGGCGTCAGTTCTTCTGAATCTGAGAGTGGAAGTCATCTCCAAGGCCCTGTCAAGCTGCTAGTTTATGACGCCGTATCTTCTTTCTTATTACTAAAATCTACTTATGGAATGTGAAAGCTTTATTTTTGCTGTTATATGAAGGCTTGGCCTCAGAGACATCCTGGTTCAAGTGTAGAACTCAGCTTACACAAGTGAAATAAATGTAATTCTTCCATTAAGAGTTTTAGTCTGTGTTTAGCAAAAGAGCCAGATTTTTAAAATTTTTGTGTTAACTATTTTCTTTTCAATTTACAGCAAGATTCCAATAGTAGATACAGTGCGTTGAATGTGCAGCATCAGATGTTGAAAGTGAGTAATTTAATGTTGTTCTTTGTGAATGACTTTTAAAGGATAAATTAAGTAACTTAAGCGATTAAGGACAGTTACAGAAAGCTGATTTCTATTGTAATATGGCATCGTAAAGTCATATTTGGTTAAAAATGATATATAAGTATAATTCCCCATCATATTTACTACCTCATTCCAAAGAACACATTTAACTTATTATACATTTTCTTATAAATCAGACTCTCTGGCCAACTAATTTTTCTTTTGTTCTTCTCTTTATTCTTTAAGGCTTTTTGTCTGTTTGTTTAATTTCTCTCAGAGGTTTTCCTTAGATATTTTCTTTATCTTAGACACACTGGAGGTGGTAAACTATTAAAATGCCTCCTTTGTGCTACTACTATTTAAAAAGTGTCTTTTTACCTACCACAGGGACACAATTTATAATTAAAGATTTTCCTTCCTTGGTTCTGGCGTAAAACTCATTATTGTGTGTCAGGAAGACAGAGAGAGAGTCATTATTTCTGTCCAGCTAGAGGGGGTGGAGGGGCTGCCACTGTGCCCTTCTGCGCGGCAGGAAGGCCACGCCCCGGCCTCCACCCCCAGCACCCCAGCTGTTGGTTGGGACTGTCTTTCCTCCCGTATCAGTAGGGCCAGTACTTTTACTGAAACCAGACTCTTCTCTATTATCAAGAAAGCAATACATGAATTACAGCAGACTCTCCTTTCACATGAAGCATTTGGAGACTAGAATTTATCGAGGTTGTCAATACTACAGCATCGCGTTATAATCAGGAGTAAGATAGAAAAGAGTAATTCAGTGAACAATCAGTTTATTACTTCCCCCAGAGGGAAGAGTCTTTTTCCCCCCCTTCTTTAAACTGGGTTAGGAAGGCTGAAAATCAAAGAAGGGGAATAAAACATGTTTTTAGAACAACAGATTGAGAGAGGAAGCGTAAAATATCCACAGAGGGTTAATTTTTCCACTAGCTTCACCTTGTTTCCACAGTAATTCGAGTGCCTGGGAATGTCCCCAGATCCCTCCCTTTTCCATCTCTCCTGCTGACATCTCACTTCTTGTTGTTTCCATTGATGTTAAACATTAAGAAGAAAATTATTTTTGGCCACGATCCCAAACTCATTATTTGAAATGTAAGGGGAATGGAGGTGAGCTCCACAAATTGAAAGCAACCTGAGGAAAACGAAACCCACTTCTTCATTCGCTCTTACTTCCTCGCAAGAGAAAGGCCGTGTTATTGAGGAATAGACTCTGGTGTAATTTAGAGAATGGGCGGTTTTGCTCAAGGCCTCCTCTTCGCAGAGTCAGCACGAGGAGCTAAAGAAGCAGCACAGCGACTTGGAAGAGGAACACCGCAGGCAAGGCGAGGACTTCAGCAGGACCTTTAATGACCATAAGCAGAGGTACCTGCAGCTGCAGCAAGAGAAAGAACAGGAACTTTCTAAGCTGAAAGGTATTTGGAAATCCGATTAGCCAGCCTATATGGAAATAAGTGCTCATATTAATGTCTCAATAGAACAATAGGCTTTTGTTTTATTTTGTCTGTTTTTTGCATGGCGGCTGGTTTATCTGTAATTCGCAGTCCTTTCCTGGCCACTTATTTCTTTGTAGCATTTCTCATTTATCTTTATCTCTTTGGCTTGTTTAGGGAAGCGGAGAATATTTAGTATTTTTCAGTGGGGCGCACCCAGCACGTTGGGCAAGACAGGTCTGTGTGCGCGTGTGTGTGTGTGTGTGTGTGCGCGCGCGTGTGCGTGCGTGTGTGTGTGTGTGTGTGTGTGTGTGTTGGGAGACATTTGGCATCTCTAACCTCAGCCCACAAACTGCCATCCATCCCCTCTCCCCAGTCATTGCGATGATCAAAACTTGGGATGGTGAAGCATTTCTAAAAATCTTCAAGGGGAAGAAACACTTCTGACCAATGGCTGATAGTAGCTTGCAATGGCTCAGGCCCCTAGAGTCTGACTGCCTGGTGAGCCTTGGCCTCTTCGGTTACTGGCTGTATGACCAGCTGTGTGAAGTTGTGTAATCGCCACTGGCTTCGTTGTCTTCACCTGTAAAACTGGGATATCCATAAACAGTATCAGCCTTGTAGGGTTCATGCAAGGGTTAAATAATTTATGTAAAGCACCGAGAACAGCTACTGGTATGTGGTAAACCTTCAATATATATCAACTGCCATCAGTATCGGCATCAGGCATTTTCTTAGTAATATGGAACAAAATGTGTTACTTTCTCAAAGTACATGTGGGTTTTAGAAAAGAGAAATGGCACATTCTACAGTTACCTATTCAGTGATTAATAAAAAGTAATATTAAATTTAAATAAACGATTTAAATAAGTTTAAAGTGTGGAGAATGCTTTAAAAAAGATACAGAGTGCTTCCGAAAGCAGTGGTGAAGTCTGAGTGAGGTCTGTCATCTAGTTAACTATACTGTTCCTGGTTTGGTGTAGAACATGACATTTTAAGATGTCATTGCCAAGAGAACTGAGTGATGGGTACCTTGGGCCTCTCTGTGTTTTTTATGCAACATTTTATCTGTAAGTATTTCAAAATAAAAACTTATAACGAACAGGCTGCTGGGAGGAGGTAAGTAGCCACTGAGGCAGTTTACAAAGGGTTAAGGCGGTCTTGATGGAGCCGGGCTGGGCACCAGCAGGTGGTACCCAGGGGCTGTAGACGTGCAGGAGCATTGGCTTGTTGCTGATGCCGCAGGTGGTGAGGGTTCGTTAAGACCACAAAACAGCGAAGCATCTATTTGACAGCCTTGGAGCAGTTGCTGTCTGCTGCTAAGGTTCCAGTGAGATGCAAGAAAAAAGGGTCCTTGCGCTTTCTGTCTGTCTGATTGTGGCAGCCAAGATTGAATAGGGGAATACAAAAAAAAAGAAGAAAGAAAAGGTAACCAAACAAAGGAAGGAAGGAAGACAGCGCCAGAAGTGCAAAGGTAGTGAAGGAAGAGAGAAGCAGAGGCCTCCCTGTGAGACAGCACTTGCCGTGCCCTGGGAGCTCTGCCTTCCTTTGGCATATTGGATACACTGTTTAGCATTTGCAAACCTGTGCTAAACTGAGTAAATGTATTAAATTATACTGATAATAAATAAGTAGATTCTTTAAGGCACGGGAAATAAAATTTCCTGGGTGCCTGACCTGTGCTTGGTATACTTTACACAGTTAACTTAATTTTAGCAGTATCCCTCAAGGGCAGGTTTTCTTATGTCTATTCTATATTTACTCCTTTCTTGGAAGCAAAATCCATGTGTAGTACAATTTTAACGAATTTTATAGAGAAGTAAGAAATAAGAACCACAGAAAAGAGGACATCTGTGTGAGTTCTG
Source organism: Miniopterus schreibersii (assembly GCF_964146895.1). Taxonomy (NCBI): domain Eukaryota; kingdom Metazoa; phylum Chordata; class Mammalia; order Chiroptera; family Miniopteridae; genus Miniopterus; species Miniopterus schreibersii. The sequence goes on along the minus strand of NC_138106.1, from coordinate 25,140,494 downwards.
CGTACTAAGATGATTGAATCCTGTAACCTGGTCTGAACTTCCTGGCACCCAGGACAAAAGGGGAAATACAGTAAGTTATAGAAGCTCTCGTTTTCAGAAAGGGAGTGGCAGAGACAGAGACAAAGGGAGAGTAACAGTGACAGAGTGAGAGAAAACACTCTATTACCAATTAAGTTTTGGAAAAAATTTCTCAAAGAGACCTTAGCCAGCAGAGTGTGACAATGCCCTGATGACACTTACAAAAAATTACTTACAAAAGTAATGTTTACATCAGCAGTTTTGTTTATGATCCTTGATAAAGCTTGGGGTAGCAAGTTAAAGTGATAGACGCAGGTCAGCAGTGGCAAACTAAGGTGTGTGGTCCAAGTAGTTTTTGGTAGTATGTTGTGATAGGAGGAGAGAATTTAGAATGCCTAGGGAGATGAGCTGATATAAGCTTAGATAATTATTTTTTTCATTTTCATCATCACAATAGCTGACACTCAACAAATATTTACCATGTGCCAGAACCAGGTGAGACACTTAGTGCAATTGTCTTATTTAATTCTCACAACAACCTGTAAGTCAGGTGTGTGTTTAGCCCAATTTAACAAACAAAGAAATTGAGGCCGACTAAAGTTGAATAACTCACTGTAACAGCAAAGGCATGGGGTCCAACACCATTAAGTTTGTAATCTGTAAGTACTTTAAAAGCTAGCAAAGGTTGGGTATTTCAAGTGTGTTTGTTCCGATGTGTTTAAATGAAAGCCCCTTCCAGCCAGTGACACATTTACAGTCCTCTTGGATCACCAGTGGTCCTGTTTTGACCTTGAGAAAATCCATTATTACATGTAGACGAACAGACCAACCACTGGCCCCATTTCCCACCTTGTTGATCTCTGCCCCAAACCCAGTCGCGAATCAATGCCCAGGAGTTGGCAGGGACTCCTAAGGTGTGAAAATGGGCAGAAAATATGTTGAGCGCTGGTGACTTGGCACTTTCCTTCAGTGCCACGCAGGAGGATCAGGGTTTATCTGCAAAGGGGTGGCTGCCCCTGAGGGACAGTTTGCCCAGCACAGTCACGGTTGACATCTGCTGTTCCAGTATAATAATTAACAGCACCTCCTTTCACTCTCAGAAGTATCTCCTGTTGGAAGATGAATTATATGGTCACTTTGCCACCATGCAACTTTCATTGAGTGTTCACATGAGAATTGGCCTAGTGTTGCCAGATTTTACTAGACCCAGATTATTATTATTATTATTATTATTATAGTATGTCTTTTATTGATTTCAGAGAGAGGAAAGGAGAGGGAGAGAGAAACATCAGTGATGAGAGAGAGTATTGATCTGTTGCCCCCTACAGGCCCCCTACTGGGGATCGAGCCCACAACCTGGGCATGTTCCTTGACGGGGAATCGAACCCTGATCTCCTGGATCATAGGTCGATACTCAACTGCTGAGCCACGCCGGCCAGGCTAGACCCAGATTCTTGATTTTGTAAATGGAGCCAACTATTCAAATCAAATGTGGGAGATACTTATATAAGCCAACATTGCAGGGGCAAAAAAAAATGTGGCTGCCAGTTTATAACATCTAATGTTCAGATACAGGGAATGTGAGAAAATTACCAAGAAGGTAAGAACAGTGGGTCTAGTCTCTTTAAGTTGCTGAAGCTGAACCCTGAATAAGCTTGGGGAGGTTTTAGGACTTCTCTATGATGGCTTCAGTCTCCCCTTGCGACCCTGGAAGTATTTCCCTAGAGCAGAGAATTTCGATCAGTCAAGAGCTCAGTGGTAGGAGAACAAAAATGTATTTAGAATTTTCAAGAGGTAAGTGGGATTTCTCTCTGTCTCTTATTTCTTGAGTTGCCTTTATAATTGAAATACCTTTTGGGGTTAGTGGAAATTATTCATGCTCTGAGAAATAGGGTGTGTGCTTTTTGATAACTATGTTCTTAATTTGTAAAGAGACTCATGTCTTAGATCACCCTGGCCTATCACATTTTATTCCTAAGGGCTTATTAACAGAAATCTCATTTTTAACTCCTGAGTAATTGAAAATTCTTAACTTCTCCCACAGTGTATGACCTGTTTAAATGTATGTAAACTACTGACCCAGGTTGTATTGGGATGTTCAGCTGAATCCATGCCAAATGGTATAGTTTTTGTTGATTTGTAATATTATATTATTTAAGTTCAAAACATCCTAAAACAAGTTATATGAAGCTTTAGATATGAAAACATTAGAATCAAAAGTCTAAAAGTTCTAAGGCTTTATATGTGATTTTTCTTTTTCTAAAATAGAAACCGTGTACAATTTGAGAGAAGAGAATAGACAACTGCGGAAAGCTCACCAGGACATTCACACTCAGCTCCAAGATGTCAAGGTAAAATCAAACCACGCCTCTGACAGCATAGTCTCTGCCTCATTTACTTTTGAGGAGTGATTTAAAAGTCATTTTCTAATTGACCTGCTCTGCAAAACCACACTGTTAACTGGGGCTTTGCATCAACCGGAGTGTGCCCAGTACTTTCACCAGTTCTGCATCGTAAGCTAAAGAAAGATGGTCTGAAAATCCAAACATTTTCGTTGGTACCGAAATTATTCTTTTGCTAGATGGTTGCATTTTAATACGCTTTTTATTTACAAAGGTTTGATAATAATGAAAGACTCATTCCTTCGGTTTTGATTTCATTGTAAATGGTAGCACGTTCTAGAGTTTGAAATACTGCATTAATCGTAGTTGTCTCCTTACAACGCTTTTTAAACTTAACAAATGCTGCAGCAACAAAGAAATAAACAAAAAGGCAAGCAAACAATGTGTGGGTGGTCCTACCACTGTCAGCCAAAAAAGAATTTGTCTTAGAATGTGAAAACTCAACATGTAAAATTCTTTTTTGTGTAGCAACAGCATAAGAATTTACTCTCCGAGCATGAACATCTTGTAGTGACTTTGGAAGACCACAAGAGTGCACTAGCTGCTGCACAGGTTAGAAGGGTAGCAGCCTCTATCAGTTCTTTTTCAAGTCTGCTTAACATTTCTGAATTCCTTTGTGCATGTAGTCTCTTAAAAGCCAATCATCAGCGAATTCCTTAGGACAGAGCTATCCTAATCCTGAGGATCATGCATGCTTTCAAAATTCAGTCAAGAGAATATGAAATAAACCTTTGACTATTTTTTGCACTGGTTGTGTAGCACATAGGACTGTTTCTACCCTGCAGCATCCTAATACGTGTTTAAATCACAGAAATTATTCCATACATATGGCCTCTCGCCACTGTCTGACCTGTGTTGACTCTTGCATTAGGATTTATGGGACTTTATGACGCTAGCTACCTAAATAAATTATCGTCAGACTTTTTCATTCCTCCCTCGCTTGCTGCTGGCATTTCAGCCTACACACACAGTCCTTTTGGGACCAGGCTGATGTGTTGTTGGTCAAATTACAGAAAAAAAAGAAGAGGTCTCATGTCAACAGGGAAGGAAAAACTAGTTGTAAGTTCCCTTTGGTCAAAGTCCCTGGCACAAGGCAGGTCCTCAGCAGATATTTCCTGAACGAACAAATGAACAAGCACTGGTGCTGAAGAGCTTATCAAAGCAACGCCATACCAAGGGGTCCACGGCCTTCTAGCAGAAGCAAAGAATGGGGTGGCTGGCGAGGCACTCTGGCTTCTCGATCTTTAGGTCTTTACTTTTTTCTCCTGGAAGAATTCAGAGGAAAGGGCAAAGGAAAACCAACCATCTCAACTTATCAGGAGACCATGTATTATTTCTTCTCTTTATGAAATTATTAGTAGTATAATATGGTGGGCCCTGGAGCCTGCATTTTTAACCTGATCCTTCCGTGAGTCCTAATGCACACTGATGCTTGAGGACCACAGCGTTAACGCCTTCAGAGATTACACATTTAGCAGGAGGAAGCAGAAAGGCTAGAATTTAGGTTTGTGTGTTCCTCCATAATTATCTTAAAATATTTGTATTATCTCTATGTGGATGCTGGTTGTTTTTTTCTTTGACCTCCAAAGTTGGTTGGCAAATGTTTTGATAGATTTCTGGGCTAAGGGCCCCTGTTAGCCGTATGGCACGCCTTAGTACAAATGATAAAGAAGCACTCCCGTGAGACATTTACAAGCAGACTTCTTCACCTTTGTGTGAATTAGAAAAAGGGGAAGAGGCTGTGGCCTCTCCTCGGGTGGGCAGCGCTGGGCGGGCGCTTTGTCAGCCTGAGCACCGGCGAATTCCCGTCTGCAGCGCCCGCTCTGCTGTGCACCCGAGGGAGGCTCCCCGTTGGGAAGCTTGTTCAGAAAAAGACCTCTGTGTTCTTTGAGTTTCTGTAAGTGTGCGTTTGCACACACAGCATTTCTGTTTTAGGGTAACAGTGTTGGTGCACGTGATGAGCTAAGTATAAACAGTGTCTATTCATTTTCGCAGTCAAGGTCTGATTTTTTTTGCCTTTCTAGCTCCTTGTGTTAAAAATATTACACGCACACACCCCACCACATATACACACAGATATATCTAAAAGAGTATATGCTTTTTTACACCTACATTAGTGCCTTTATCACTTTAGAAGAAAGGTACATTCCGAATTGAGGAATAAAAATCCAGCCTCACTTCATGTCTAACTATTTCTTTCAAAAAACCACAGAGCACAATAGTGGAAGTGTTTTGGGGAATAAGGGACCCCATCTGAGCAAAAAGAGGGTGGCCTGAGTGATTTCACCTATATATATTCAGTTACTTATCTTAAGCTTACTCCTTTCCACTGAAAAATGTTACTCTGACCACATTGGTAAAAGATATCAGCACCTGAATTTATAATTATGTGAATTTTTAATAGATTTTTAGATGATATAAAACTGATTGCATAGATGTCTTTTAATAATGATAATGTACTAGAAAGTTATTTAGAAAAATTCTGACTTTGTTCAGTGTAGCATGGGAAACTAACATCTGTCTTTGATATTTTTTTCTCTGTTCCCTGTAACTCTAATTCTAATTTGCATGTGCTTAAAAAAGGTTATGCATGTCCAAGTAAGATTAGCTAATGCATGGAAACGATCCTCATATTTTTTCTAATTTGAATTTAGGTGTAATAAATTCCAGTGAAGCCTAATGCCCACCCATGAGTGATATCTTTTTCCCTCTTCAAATTGTGCAATTTCTATGCAGACTCAAGTTGCAGAATATAAACAACTGAAGGAGACTCTGAACAAGATTCCCAGCTTTCGAAGAGCGGAACCAACAGAGCCGCCAAGTGTTACTCAGGTGGCACATTCTCCACAAGGCGACACCACGGCAAGGGAGAATCGAGCCGGAGAGCCGCAGGAGGTAAGAGGCCAGTAGCCTGTGGTCAGATCCCTGTCAAGCTGACATCAGGCGAACTGCTCTTCCTGCAGAACAGCGGTTCTCAAATATCAGGGTTCCCAGCAGGGCTGTTCAAACGCAGATTGTTGGGCTCCAGCCCAGGGTTTCAGACTCAGCTGGTTCAGGGTGAGGCCTGAGGACTTACATGTCTGATCCAGCCGGTCTGGGGAGCACACTTTGAGAACTACTGCAGTACTTTCTGGGAAATACACGGTGGCTTTGTCTTTATTTGTGTGGACTTATTTGTTTGAAAGGAGCTGTCTTGTCCTGAGATTTTTAAGGTTTTGTGTGTTTTTTTAATCTTCACCTGTGGACATGCCTACAGAGAGAAAGGGTGCGGGTGGGGGAAAGAGAGAGAGAGAGAGATGGATGTGAGAGAGAAACATTGATACGCTGCCTTCTATAAGTGTCACAACTGGGGATTGAACCTACAACCCATATATCTGTCCTGACCGGAATCAACCTGGCGACCTTTTGGTGCACAGGACGACACTCAACCAGCTGAGCCACTCCAGCTGGTCAAGGTTTCTTTTTTGTGGTAGAGTGAGAGGCTGAATGACCATGCGTATATAATGTGACCATCAGCCCACTCAAGTATTAAAGTTGATAACGTATTTGAATTTGATGCAGTGCTTGGTCCACATGGAACATGCCAAAATCTGTATGAAAAGGCCTTTATGAAACTACCAAGGGCATGAGTGTTGGTGTCAGGGTCGACTTTTTTGTCTTCCTGTTCTTCATGAAGACTAAGCCTCGCCTAAGATTATAAACAGGACATCGAAAGTAGTGTCACGTTAATTGTGAATTCTTATAGTTCATTTTGCAATCACAGGTGTCATAAGAAAGGCCAGTATGGTGATCTTTCCTCTGACAAAGCTGTTAGAGTGTTTGAGAAGACTCGCCCCCAGTTCCCATCTTATAGGAATAATTGAGTGATGCGAGCCTTCAGTCCGCACGAGCGTTTCTTCACAGATAGGTTCTGTGTCCTCGTGGACCCTTGTTCTCTGTCTGGGTCTCAGGTTACTACTAACTTATGAAAACACGACCAGATCCCTGACGAGGGAATCGGGTTTGTTCTCTCCCCTAGTTTGATAGTCTGTGGGATTAATCTTTAAATGACTCGGAGCTTCAGTTTTCCCATCTGCGAGGTTGGAGGTAGCTGTGTTCAGCTCTGACCTTTCTCTCAGGGATAGTGCGGAGATAAATGACACGTGTCTGAGAGCACTTCGTGTTCTTTAGAGAAATAAACCCAGCGCAGCAGCATGTCACACTCGCCAGGTATGTGAGGATGTTGGTAAATGTACATCTCTAAAAGGTGTTCTCAGATGTCTGAGAGAGGACTTTTTCTCCCAGGATTATTTATATATTTATACAATTCAGTTCCTTAGTTATATTCCTGCTAACTTAAGAAGAGGCCTTCACATTTATTTCAATTATGGGGGAGCAGCCTGACCAAAGAAGTTGTTTCTTCTGGCAAAGAAAGAGGTGGGGAAAGGAGTGACAGATGCTCCAGTTGACATGAGCTCATGTCCACTTTGCCCCCCGTTCTAAGTAACGAAGATCGCGTAGAAAGCTCTGAAACTTGCAGGGAAAACGGATTTAAATAAATTAATTTTAGAAGAGGGGTACTCTTTGGACATGCTTTTTTTTGGTTCAGTTTTCTTTATTAACAGTACAAAATACAAAAGCCTCCCTCTGGTTTATGAGGAAACAGTACTTTAACACATTGAAAAGTGTTATGTTTCTGGTTTACCGGGCACTGTTTTTAGCTAACATGGATGTCCTTCTTTTTCTTACTAGCTAATAAAAACAAACCCAACTCATTCTTTATTTGATCTTATTCTTTTCAAATCATTATTTAAGACAAAATTTACGTTGAAGAAAAGCGTGTCAGTGTTTCATCCCTTGTATGAAGGTTTTCCCCCCTTCATTTTAAGGGCAGACAGGAGCTAGACTGCTTTTGAGACAAAGGCCTGCTGAGATGTGGTCACTCACAGGCTGTGCTTTTAGGTTATTTGCTGTGATCTCTCCCAGATGAAATTTGCTTGTGCAGTTTCTATTTCGTAGGTGAGGTTGCACAGCGAGAAGAGTTAAATAAATGACTGTTGCAGCCATGCGTTTTAGTCAGGACTCTATTTCTAGACTTCAGGATGTTCCCTGTGTTGTCACCCCACAGACGTGGTTATAAAGAAATTCTCTGACTCCTTTTGAAGTGGGAGAGTGTCATTTCCAGGGCTGTGCTTGGCCTAGGTGTCTCGAAACAGCGATGCGTGGCCGCAGCGTGGAGCTGTGCCTGGAAGGACAGAAGAAACAAAAGCTTACGCGCCCACCCAGAAGGAGGCAGAGCTCCAGGCTCCAGCAGGGCTGAACCGGCAGCAGGTGGACGCCAGAGACACCGAGGGGCACCAGGTGGAAGAGGAACACAGAAGGGCCCTGGAGGAGGAGGCCATGGAGCAGGTGGGGCAGGCGGAACATCTGGAGGAGGAGCACGATCCGTCCCCAGAGGAGCAGGACCGGGAGTGGAAGGAACAGCGGGGACAGAGAGAAGGCGCCAACCTTCTGGAAGGGCATGCTCGTGCCGAGGTAGGCGGGCATCCACTTCAGGGGGGCTCCCCTGAGGTTTTTCTGGCTGAGATAGGGGGCGTAGCTTTGATTTTAAATATTAAAGAGAAAAGCTTCCCCATACATGACAATCTCTGAAATAAAAATGTGAGTGACTTCACTGAATGTTACATGCACATAAGTTTTCTTTTGTAGCGTTAATTGCAGACCTACTTGCATACCTAAGAAAATTCTTTGGAGGAAAGAGAAAGAGCTGCTGGTCTATGTATGTGCCCTGTGTCCACAGTGTACAGTACAGGAGATGCCTGCTCACATCCCTTTAACAGAGCAGCATAGGTGAGCACCTGACTGGGCACCTTCCCAGAATGGGCTCAAGCCCTATGGTCCTCTTGAGGGTGAGAAAAAGTCTGATTTTCTGTGATCAAAGGTTTCTTCTCCCTGCTCATTTACTTTCAAGTATACGCTTGCTTTTGCCCACTCACCTTCAAGGTGGTTATTAAGTTGTCAGAAAGCTCATCTTATCGCTTAAGGTGAGCATGTTTAACCTCTGCTCAGGCTCCCCCTACTGTGCACTCCCCTCTCACATCAGTAAGATTTTCAAAAATGATTCATCATTTTTATAAATGGTACTTTAAAAGAACTTAAAGCAACACTGAATGCAGCTAGGCACCTTTCTTCCACTGTCTCAAAGCTGATACTCAACAACAGGCTACCTGGCCCTCGCATAGGTGCTGTCACCTTTTATTTATAACTGAAGCTGTGTTTGGCTTCGAACTCTCTAAGACTTCAAGCTGCTGGAGACATTAGGCTGAGTAGTGTGGAAGTCTCTATGGCTGGATTCTGATACTGTTGCCAACTTAGCATCGAGAAGCCTCTCCCAGCTCTGTGTCCTTCGCGGCTTTCTTCAAAAGTAATTCCTCACTGTGCCTATGGTGTCAGTTGGGGGATGGAGGGGGTGGGGGAGCTCTCAATGGGAAGCAGAGTCTAAGAATCTGCATCAGATTTTCCTTTGATCAGAAGGTACTATCTTTCACCTATTCTTTGTTTTATGGAAGAAAATTGATTCTCTGCTTTTCCACCCTAGTCTGAAATTTCACTTTTTAGTGATGTTTCACTTGCAATTGATACAGACATTGCTAGAGTTAATTAGCATCCGTAGGTCTTTAGCCTCAAGCTCACAAATTGCCCCAATTAGCGTGAGATCACCAAGTTCCCACTTCTAGCAGAGCCTTTTGAACATAAATTTAATTAAGGTTCAAATCTGGTTTCTTCTGTTTGTCTTCTTTCATTTGAGAGGGAGCACATTGAAAATTGGCCTTCAGGCCAGTAAGTCGGGAGGATCAGTTACTGAGAAGCCAAGGGCAACTCGTAGGGAGCTGGGAAATAGGAGTCCTGGCACCGGGTGACCTTGAACCTCATGTGTAGTCACCATTCACCTGACATATAGGTATTAATGTACCAACCCTGCCTCCTGAGGTTGTCATGAGAAAAAAAATGAAGGGAGAATTCGGAGGACATGACTGCTTTTGTCCAACGCCAGCTTGTTTTTCCCCAGGGGCATCCTTCAGCACAGCCTGTCACCAGGTTCCGATCCCCGTACGAGGAGCAGCTGGAACAGCAGAGACTGGCGGTGAGGCGGGCAGAGGAGGCCCAGCGGCTGCGAGAGCGCCAGGAGGCCCTGCACCAGCAGAGGCTGCAGGGACACTTGCTGAGGAAGCAGCAGCAGCAGCAGCTGCTGGCCCAGGAGATGGCCCGGCAGAGGCAGGCCCGGCAGGAGGAGGGGCGGCCCCAGCGCCTGGAGCAGCTACGGTAGCCTTCCGATGGGCACGGACGGCTCCCCCGCCGGTTTTTAGAAGCAGATTAAAAACAGCTTCGTGCATGTGTTATCTGTAAACTTGAAGGGCCCGTACTGCTTCTGTATCTGAGGCAGAAGTAAATTCCAAATATTTAATTCTAAAAATAATCAACTTTTCTTTCTTTCTGCTTAACAGTGATAGTTGAGGTCTCGGAATAATCTAGCAGGTTTTGTGCCAACTTGTATTTTATCATTTGAAAGGTAGTTCATCTTTTTTAAGGTATCCTTTGAAAGTATATCCGGAACCTTTATGAAACCTAATGGCATGAGCTTTTTAGAGAAATTTTTATGGCTTTCAATAAAAATGTTGAAAAATTAGTTTATTACTGTCTTTAAAGATAAATGACTGATGTCAAACTGTGATACTTAATTTGTGTCGCTGAGTTGGTAATGTTTGCGCCCCTTGCAGGCAGCAGGCTCATTACGATGCTGTGGATGAGGACATTGTGCAGGGGGCAGAGGACCAGGGCACCCACAAAGAAGGAGGTGGTAAGACGTCTTAGATGATGGATGTTCGAATAAAACTGCTTGGTAGTATGTTTCAGCTCGGAGTTCGTGCATCTCTGAGCACATGCAAAGGAGGCTTGTGTTCCGTCTGTCTTTCGTTGCTGTGTTTTCCTTAATCCTTCCAAACCGTGCCCATTAGTAGCCAAAACTGCCCAAGATAATGTTTCTTCTGCAACGTTTTTGAATAGAAAGGAAATAGTAGTTTAAGCTTTTGTATACGGCGTAGTTATTTCTGACGCGTTATCATAAGACTGTTCTGCTTTGGGAAACTTCTTCATTTTTCTCCTTGTTTTGGAGGCTTTTGGATCATTGCCTTAAAAGTTTTCAAAAATTAAGTCAATAGTAGCTTTCCTCTGCAGTGTGCATCTGGTATGCAATTTATCGAGTGCTGCTCTCTGTGACAATAGAACTAGAAAGTAGCTGTCTCCCTGACAACACTAACACTTAGATATGTATTCTCTCCAGAGTCTGAAGGAAGGTGATTACCCGAGCTCCCTCTGTAGCCTGCTCTGGTATTTTATAGCCCTTATAGTCAAGAAATTGTTCTCCGCATGTCCCCTGTGCAGCACTTTAAGCTTTTTGGTTCTGTTATCAGTAAGACTAGAGAATGGTTTGTTCACCTCTTTATTTAACGAATCCCTCGGTGCACTTGAAACCCGATGGTGACTTATCCTGTATCTTTATTTTCTGTGCGTTAAATACTCTCCATATACTTCACTTTTCCTCTTACTTTAAAAGTCATTTGCTCTCTTTGTATGCTCTTGTCCAAATTTTCTTTATCAAAATATTTTTTTCAAAAAGCAAGTAAATGTCTGTGCGAGTATAACGTGGATGTATCTGTGTCGTGGCCGTCGCCATCGCTGCCACACCGGAGAGCACGGGATGGGCGGCATTTGTTTTTTCGTTCCACGCATGGGGTTCTTTCTTTTACTTCCTGAAACAGCATCAGTTTCTACTTTGGTACCTTGCTATCTCCTCTGGTATTACCAAAAATTAGTTGGTAATTTTAGTAACGTCCCCAGTTGACTGGCTTTTATTGAGAGTTTTGATTGTTGATTTTTGCAAAATGGGGTGGAGGGTGAGGAATCGCAGTTTCTGTTATAAACATTTGTTTCTGGGAATTAGAACGGTGCTGCTCACCCGCACGGTCTCCTTAGACACACCGTCTGGGAAAGGGCATGATGTTATTCAGAAAAGCCGAGGCGCACGCCTTACTTTGAGTTAACCTTGCTGGAGGAGAGATTGGGTGAAATGGTCACTGGAAAAGCCTGCCGGTGGCTTTTGTTTTGTGAAGGGAAAGGGTCCTGTCTGGTTCATCTGGGCTGATGTTAGTTCCTTTGATTTGCTAGCGTATGAGAGAGACAACCAGCACCAAGATGAGGCAGAAGAAGACCCAGAGAATGGACGTGAGCCTCGAGAACAAGGGCTCCATGGAGCGGACCCGGAATCTGAGGCAGACGTAAGTGTTCTCTCTTCTGGTCATGACACTCAGAAACTCCCAAGGTGGAAAAGGAACTTGAAGGTTTGCCCGACACCAGGCCTCTGGTTCCAGATACGCCTGTGATTTCATCAGCACAGAGGGAAGGCGGCTTGCATAATTATATGATGTGTTGTTAACCGTGGAGGGTGTGTGTGTGATGAGAAGGGGTTAATGTTTGCTCTGGGAAAACATCAAAGGATTCTTTCTCTAATGACTTCTAGATTAATAAATTAAATTAAAAAAGGAAAGCAAAATTGAAAGGCATTGAAAGATGTAGTAATTTTGAAAGATTATTTTTAAAAAAAGTCAAGTGTGGGAGTTGGAGAGGGAACCAGAGAAAGGAAATTAAGTATTATTGAGCTTGGCGAGCAGTCTGCTAGTGCGTGTTATGTGTGTTATGTCACTAATTTCCCAGTAGTCAGTAAGCGTTTTCATAAATACATGGATAAGAATTTGTGGCTTGAGAAGTGAAAAAAGTTGCTCAAGTACCGTAATGCTATATTGTGTTTACCTAGAAAGGACTAAGACCCCCAGTTCAGCTGGGTGGCCTGGGGCCTTGGCCTTGCCTGTAAGTATAGGGAGCAAATGCTGAATGGGCATGTTCTTGTGCTTATGTGTAGGTGGTTTTCACAACTAACTTTAGCCCTCCTGTCATCTTTTGCTAGTAAACCAACCACCATGTTTATAAAATTTAGCCCATGCTGTCCCATGGGCCCTGTTTCTGTTGACCCAGTGTGATTGAATAAAGGCTCCACGTCCTTCCTAGATTGTCGTTGACAAAGTCTTCCTGATGGCTGCCGAAAGCCGCCTTGATGGGAACGGCTTTCCCACTCAACTTGCAGGGAGAGATGGCAGAACACGTTTTCCTGCCAGCCCTGGGATTAGCATTTTGAAAGAATGCTCCAGGAAACCCTAGCCCTGAGATATTTCCAGGAAAGAAGAAGAGCTGTTGAGAGCGGGAGAGTCGGAGAGAGCCAGAGGGTGTGAAAGAGCGAGGGAGTGTCCATGAGAGAGAAGCAGAGTGTGTGAAAAGCCTGAGTGTGCCCGAGACGGAGGAAGGGGGACAGGGAGAGGATGAGTGTTCAGTCAGGGACATCTGGGCGACACTGCGTGCTTTGATGACTTACCATCTTTCTTCTATTGTCAGTTTGCTCATTTTGGAGAACACACAGGAAACATTGGCCTCTCTTCTCTACCATGCCTTCTTTTCATTAGAGACTGTTAGCCCCCGTGTCCCTCTCTCTGTCTTATGTATTTCATTTGTGTGTTTTTTAAAATAATTTTTAATTTTTTAATTACATTTGATGCACAATATCGTATTAGTTTCAGGTGTACAACATAGTGACTAGACATTTATATAACTTACGAAGTGAGCACCTGGATAAATCTAGTACCCATCTGACACCATACATAGCATTCATAGTATTACAATATTATTGACTGTATTCCTTATGTTGTGCTTTTATCCCCGTGACTGCTCTGTAACTACCAATCTGTACTTCTTAATTCCTCTACCTTTTTCCAATTTAGTTATTGTATTAGGATATAACAGCCATGCCTGTTAAACCTTACTTATTATGTGGTCAGAGTTGGAGCTAGTGTGCATATTTTTATTACCTTTTGCAGTAGCTTTGCTATTTTTTTTTCCTGAAGAGAATGTGTGACCTTTTTTTTCTATTTCCACATGAATTATTGATAATGCACACAGAAAAATCCATGTAACGAGAGATGGCGGAGTACCTGGGGTTTAGTGTGCAGGCAGGCTTTGTCATTCTGTGTCGTCCCCAGAAGAGTGTCATTTGCACTTGAATGAGGTGCGGAGCCAGGATGTGCAGATAGCAGTTTAGCGGAGACGGCAGTGAGCTCTCGAGCACGTCCAGGGCTCCGAAGTGAATCCAAGTAGAATGGTGTCTGGAGAACACGGCGAGAGACTCAGCCTCACTCGGAGCCTCGCCGTCTCCAGGAGCACTTGCTGCTTCGGTCACGTGTCCTATCGATGGCACTGGAGTGGTGGGGCAGCTCGCACAAGCATCGCCGTTTCTGCCCGGCTCAGGCTCCGAGATTGGAATCTTTATGAGGTCATGCATTATTTTGAAAGGCGCTTTGGGAGCTTAAGTGGAAAATTGAGATAATGCTAAACTTTGTAATATGAAGGGAATTTGTTGAACGCCGGAACTGAGAACTACTTGGAAGGGGAGGGTGGGCCAGGGGAGAGATTTTTCAAAATATATTGCCAGAGGTGGGGTTAGCTCTGTTCTCGTGAGGCGAGGCCCTGGCCAGCACAGCGTCCCTCGGCGTCCTGACGGTGTTTGTCGTAAAGAAAAGGGATCCGTACTAGAAACTGATCATTTGCTTTTTTTTTTTTTTTAATATATCTTTATTGATTTCAGAGAGAGGAAGGGAGAGGGAGAGAGAGAGACAGAAACATCAGTGATGGGAGAGTCGTTGATCTGCTGCAGCCCGAAACCGGGGCATGTGCCCTGACCGGGAATCAAACCCTGATCGCCTGGATCCTAGGCCAATGCTCAACCGCTGAGCTGCGCCCGGCTGGGCTGATCATTTACTTTTGATCTGGCCTCTCCCTGGGTCCTTCCACATGGGCTTGCTTTCTCTCCTGCTGCAGTTTGACCCACTTACACGGAAAGGGTTGCTCACGAAGGAAAGTTTGTCTGTATAAACATCACTGAATGGAGTTACTGTTTGCCCATCTAAGTCTTTCATTTTAATTATTTCTCCAACTTGGTGTTTTGGTTCTTATTGGCTCTTTTCCTTGTGTCTGTCTCGCTGTGCTCGCATTACTTGTGGTCGTGCAGTGTTGAGGACTAGTTTGGAATCCCTTACAGGAGAGAAGGGCCAGTCGTGTTTCATTCCGATGCATCAGCCTCTCGCACATGACGCGGGAGGTTTGTCTTTGGACGGCGGGCGTTGTACTTGCATCCCGGCAAGGATAGATCTGAGCAATCCGCTGAAGGACGAGTTCATTTTCTGCCCCCGTGTGTCCTTTCAAATGAAATTAAACTTGATCCGGGTTTTGAAGTGGTGGTTGCTCTTCATTAAAATTTTACAGAGGGCAGCCGTAGAGGATATCAACCCCGCCGATGACCCCAACAATCAAGGCGAAGATGAATTTGAGGAGGCTGAGCAAGCGAGAGAAGAAAACTTGCCGGATGAAAATGAAGAGCAGAAACAAAGGCATCAAAAGCAAGGGAATGCAGAAATGGAGGAGCATTTGGTGGTAAGTGGAGACCACTACGGAGGGCGGTGTCCCCCGGGTATTCTAATAAATGCCTGGTTTATGCAAAAGATGCGTCATAACCGACATTGACAGGAGGTTTGCCTCTTTGGCTGGTTTTCAGGCCGTTATGTGAAATGATGTGTCTGCACTCAGAGAGAGAGGGTGACGGATGGCCTGGGCTTTGTGTTGGGAACGATTACTCATTATTTCCTGGCCACCGAGGCATTGAAAGCGCACTGGTGGTGGCGGCCTGCTCGTCCTTTGTCCCGGAGCACCGTAAGCCACAGCTCCCTGGCGCAGTAACCTGAGCCTCCGCTTTGTTTCCACAGATGGCCGGAAACCCAGACCAGCAGGAGGACGCTGTTGATGAGCAGTACCAGGAGGAGGGGGAGGAAGAGGTAGGCTGCCCGACGGCAGGGCCCTGAGCACGCGGCCTGCTGTCGCACACTCGCCGTCACCCCGCCTCAGCAGCCCTGGCTTTGATGTGCCTTTTATGGAAATGTTTATGGAAAGACTTAGGCAGGACAAGAAAGCGGGTTTCAAGAGGAAACAGATGGTGGCCGTGGAGACATTGGGTAGAAAATAACAATAGCAGGGTGATAGACCCCCTTCTCTCTGGCTCTCACTAGAAATTTTGAATTAAGAAGACATTTGGCCTCCAGGAATAGTGGACGTGGGTATATGTGGTCTTTGGAAGAATATTTCCTGCTGTATCTTTCCCGCATAAAAGAGAAGAACAAGGCTCCGCTGGGAGCCTGGACTAACCCCGCAACTTTCCCTGTAGACGTTGCGCAGCGCCTGCCTCCCCGGGGTGCCCCACAGTGTCTGTGGGAATTCGCTGCACACCCTGCAGACATGTAAAAAGAATTTTATAGGCTCTACTTTTAGCCTTTTCCCTCCCAGGAATTTGGTATCTTAATTAAATTTAACAATGAAGAAAAGGAAAAATAAGGAGCTCAGTTGGATAAAATGCATTTGGGGAGAAATTCTTAACCTTTCATTTTAGTTTGTTTTTTTATTGTAAACTTCTGGCACATTATGGTAGTTAGGCTTGGAGCATTTGTGTAATTGACGGACAAGTGCTGTTGGTTGTAGCCACTTTGTCACAGCACTTTACTGTATGGGCACCTGAAGCTCAGTACTTGGGAACATGATGTAGATGAGACCAAGGCCCCATGGTTAGTCTCTCCCTGGACCAGTAAGATGCCTCTCTGTCAGACGTCTTGCTAATATGTAGCTTTGGCCCTAAGGGGAACTGCATAAGAGAATGGACAAATGGCAGCCTGAACACACCCTTGCCTCCCCAACCTAAGACCCTGCTCAGAACACCTGTGCTGCTGCACTCGGTACACAGTTACCACCTGGGACCCTGCTCAGAACACCTGTGCTGCTGCACTCGGTACACAGTTACCACCTGGGACCCTGCTCAGAACACCTGTGCTGCTGCACTCACTACTCAGTTCCCTTGTCTAGGTCTGCTTTCTCATTTTTGTTGCATTTGTCAGCTTTCAGAACTAATGCTAAAATTTGTGCTTATGTCAGGAAAACAAAAGGATGTTGCTCTTTACAGCTGTTGATAACATAAATTTTAGTCACGTGCACTCCAGCTGGCTTGATCTTTCTTTCAGTCTCTCTTTTCTCACCCTGCTGTTCATCCTGAGCTTTCTTATCAGAAAAGAGCATTAGAGAAACACGCAGCCTTGAATATTAAGACATTTGGCAAGAAAAAAAATACTCATCTGGACTTCTCTTGTAACAGGATGTCTAGACTAATATTACTTTATTTCATTATGGCAGATGCCAGGAATCTTTGTGGGATTAAAAGCAAAGAGGGTTCACCTTGGCTTCTTTTTAAAAATTCAGAAGGGTAAACATAAAATTTTAATCAGTATTTAGTGATGATTTTTTACCTCTATATTATGTCAGTTAAGGTGGGGAGAGAAATCCTGTGATCCAAGAGGGATCGAGGATAAAAAGAAAAGAAAGAGACCAGGGGGAGGAGAATGGTGATCAGGCAGATGTCAATGCCTTGCCGGAGACAGCTGCTCCCTCAGGCTGGGGCTCTTCCTCCCTCCACTCGGTGGAACCGACGAGCATCCTTTCCTCTCGCTGCACCGAGCCCAGGTGGTCCTGCTTCTCTTTTTCCAGTTCCCTGCCCAGAACCCCTGTGCTTGGGATCTGTGTCCTCACTTTCTAACCCCATCTTGCATAGGCTCCCCATTGCCACACCCTCTCATTTAGGATGTTGCCCTGTGGACTCCTCAAGGAAGCCCAGCACGCCTTTCTTTTCCTCTCTGCAACTTTCCTCTCTGCCCACACACGTCCCTTGTTCAGGCTGTATTGTCTTTTTCTGGTAGTTCTGAGATGCTGATTGTTGGATCTTCCCACCTCTTTCTGTTGTTCGCAGTTCTTTCCTTGAGGAGGGCAGAGGAGAGTCGTTCCCAGATACTATTCAAGGACTAGTAACAGAGACAAAGATCTCAGCAGGCTCCACCGAAGTGAGAAAAATAGAGAGGAATACACTGTGGAGAAAGCATATTGTGTTCATTTATGAGTGATTGTGTATGAGACACTGGGTGGGCACTCTGACAACCATCAAATACTGTGTAGTGTACATCGTTGTCACCATCAAGCCTCAGAGTCTCCTAGCTGCCCCAGCTGACCACCGGGGTGTCCGGCTCACTGCTCCCGTTGGATCCCTTCCCCTCGAGAGGAAGTGTATCTCGCTAGGGCGAGGAAGTGTATCTCGCTAGGGCGAGGAAGTGTATCTCGCTAGGGCAATACTTGTTCAGAGGTGCAGCCTATTAGCCTTGTGACTTGACCTCTGAGAGTACAGGACCCAAAACCAGTGTGATTTTAATAAATTTGCATGGTCCCTGCTTGTTTTGGTCTTAGTACAGTGGTATTGATCACCCTTGAAAGACAGAGAAATGATGGTTATTGACAGCATTGTTTATTGTTTATGATTGTTTGAGCGAAAGACATTCATATAGTGATTCCATCATCATGTTTCCTTACTTCCCAGATCTTTTTATCTACTTATGAGCAAATAAGACAAGTTACAACATTGCCCAAAAACACACTCTGTGTGCTTTAAAATTACTTAAATGTTAAAAAAAAAAAAAAAAGGTAGATTGAATGCTTGAAAATCCTGAGTGCTCAGTTTCCCCAATATAACTGACCACAGATTAATCTGAACACTCAGGAGAGAGCAAGCACAGGTTATGTGGGGACCTTTAGTGGTACTGCCAGCCTGTGAACCACCACAGCAAGAAGCTGTCCAGATGGCAGAAACCCTCCTGTTAAACATCACTCAGTAAGCAGTGGTGCCCATCACTATAGCTGGCATTGCTGAAGGCCTTTCTTTGGTCACATCCCATCCACCTGTTTGGATCCTAGCGTTCTTGACTACTTAGAGTTCAGCCTTCTGGCTCCTGGCTCATCCCATAACATCTTTGATGTATAAAAGAAAGGAGTTAATACATATAGGGACAGGGACAGGAACAGGGAAAGGGGTAGCTAGCCAAAACCCACTTTGGACTCAGTTGACCTGTTTTGTTTTGTTTTTAACTTTTTGTTTAAAGATTTTTTAATTGATTTTTAGAGGAAGAGAGAGAAACATTGATTGGCTGCCTCTTGTATGCCCCCTACTGGGGATCCAGCCCGAAACCTGGGCATGTGCCCTGACTGGGAATGGAACTGGCAACCTTTTGGTGTACAGGATGGTGCCCAACCAACTGAGCCACACCAGCCAGGGCAGTAGACCTGTTTTGTCTTGTTTTGGCTAGTTATTAAACTGTGCCACATCACACAGGGACCATTTCTAAAATGCTTAAAACATCAGAGTTCAGTGAACAAAAGTGGGTAATGAGGAGCAGTGTTGGGAAATCTTTAACAAAATGTTTGCATCAGCTTTAACAGGTCACTAAAGAAAGTGGAATGTGGAAGACATAATTGCTGTGTCTATATTATTAAAAAGTACTAATGTGGCTTCTGGTTATTAGTCTAAGCATATTTTAAAATCAGAAACTCTTTATCATTTTTTCCCTTTTCAGTAATGCCTGTAAGATGAAATTGAATTACTTTTGCCCCAAACATGAAGAATATATTACTAGAATAATAGGGTGCATCTATAAATCTGAAAAATTACAGAATTTTCATTTATGGGTTCCATAAATTAAAAAGTAATCTAAATCAGTACTTCCCTCCTCATATTATGTTGACACATGGTAAACAACCTAAATTTTCTACAACAGATCTGAAGAGAAGAACTCATAAAAAGGGTGTTTATCACTTTAGCCAAAGAAATTCTAGCCAGTATTCATTGTCACTCAAGTGGGTGGCTCTCAGTCTTTGCTGTGGCTAAGAATCACCTTGGAGAGTGTGTGAAAAATACAAATACTAGGTCAGACCATACCCTTGGAAATGTTGATCTTATCTATGGTGCACCCTGGAAGTCAGAGTTGTACATTGTACACAAGCCCCCCGCTGATGCTGATGTGTCAGGAGCACACTGTTTAGAGAGACAGCCCTAGGACAGAAGTTGCAGGTGGACTTTGGGAAGTCTGAACCTGCCAAAACTTCTGTACAAAATGCTGTGTATCTATACCTATTTGCTAACTACTTTCTTACCAAAGTCTTAAAAGGATCCATGATTCCCTCTACCCCACACACAATTAAAAATCACTGATTTTTATCCAACCTTTTTATTTTACAGATAAGAAATTTGAACTTTAGAGAGGGTAGCTAAATTTTTGAAGGTCATACAGCTTGTTATTGTTAGAATCATGATTAAAC
Source organism: Miniopterus schreibersii (assembly GCF_964146895.1). NCBI lineage: Eukaryota > Metazoa > Chordata > Mammalia > Chiroptera > Miniopteridae > Miniopterus > Miniopterus schreibersii. The sequence goes on along the minus strand of NC_138106.1, from coordinate 25,120,707 downwards.
CCACTGAAGTCTGATTTTAAAGGCTAACATAATTAAGTATACCCAGTGTGCAATTATGCACGTAACTAAATAATTGATATGGCCAGGTTCTTCTTTATAGAAGTTAGTGAATGCAGAAGGAATGATAGAATTAGAAGGGCACCATTTCTGTAAGCCCTAATTAAAACAATTGATTTAAGAGCAATCATCAATGGACGATATCACTAGATGAATGGAAGTAGGGGAATTTTACCATGGAGGGTCAGGCTGTCCCTGTCAGGCGCACTGAACAGTCTTAGCCTCACTAAAAGTGGGACAGACATTAAGTACCTTCTGATGTGATGAAAATATGAATTCTCCAGCATCACCTCTAAAAAACTCTTACTTTGCAAATTGAATCGAATTCATCCAAGCCTTAAGCTGACTTGCTTTTATATAAGAAATGTCGGGGCTAAAGAAATGAGTTAAGTAATACCTTAAAGAAGCAAATAAATGCAGAACGTGGGTCTTTCTAACAAATCAATAACTTTGAGGAAAAAAGAAGGGAGCAGAACCTAAGCTAGGTGTGACCTTTGTTTGGATGACTAGAACAAACCAGCTGTAAATAGACATTTGTAAGACACTTGGGAAAATGTGAAGTATGGACTAGACACTAGATGATACCATGGAATCATTTATCAGGTGTTTTAATGGCATGCTTATATAAGAAAGGTCCATTGTTTTCAGAGATATATACAAAGATGGGTAGGGGTGAAATTATATGATGTCTAGAATTTTGAAGAATAAGTCATCATTAAATAAAGAAGAGCAGTGCCCGGCCGGGCGTGGCTCAGCGGTTGAGCCTCGACCTAGGATCCAGGCGATCAGGGTTCGATTCCGGGTCAGGGCACATGCCCGGGTTGCGGGCTAGGCAGCCGATCAGTGACTCTCTCATCATTGATGTTTCTATCTCTCTCTCTCCCTCTCTCTTCCTCTCTCTGAAATCAATAAAGATATATATTTTTTTTTAAAAAGAAAAGCAGTAAATGATGCAAGTGTGGCACATTGTGATGACTTTTGAATCTTGGTGATAACTATAAGGAGTTCATGAAATTATTTTCTTTATTTGTGAGCGCTGGAAAATTTTTATAGTAAAAACAAATGACCTCATTGTTTATACAGCCAGCAGAGTTGCGGAACCAAGGTTTTATCCAGGTTTGTCTGACTCCATAGTCCGTGTTAGGGGTTGGCAACTATTGGCCTCAGCCTGTTTTGTAAGTGAAGTGTTATTGGAACACAGCCATGTTTTTATTTGCATGTTGTCTGAGGCCGCCTCTGCACTACAGTGGTAGAGCTGGGTAGTTGCTACACTGTATGGCTGAGAAAGCCTGAATATTTACTATCTGGCCTTTTACAGAAAAGTGTGCTGACCCTGATTTATATATTCTTTCCACCATGCTGCAGTTTCAAGGCAGTTTCTTCCCAACCCCAACCAAGCCAAGCTATTGTTCACTGGTGTATTTTCATTATTGCAGCTATAGCAGACATATCTATTCACTGATATCGACCAGGACACTTGAGCAATTTAACGATGTTTCAATTAGTGAGACCTTAATATAGTCTGAATTAAATGCTTCATCATGTTCATTCCAGTGTCCTGGGGAATGTTGTTAGGAGGTTCTGTGACCAAGGGCAGAACAATGTCATGGACCATAGGTAGAGCCTGCCAGTGCAATGTGTGTCTTCTCTCTAGCTCGCCCCACCAGGACATGTGAATACAAAAGATGCTTTATGCCTTTGTCCCCAGAATGAATTTATTTTGTGCCTGTGTAGTTTAGGGGCTATGAATACAGCTGGCATTGGGTTGGTTAGAGAGGTTCATGAAAGCTGGGCTCTGTCTAGGGCATCCTTGAAAGGTCATTTGTAGGCTCCTAACAGGCCAGGTGCGCTCCAAAGCTTGTCTGGTAGGTTGCAGTTCATTTCTGTTGCACCTGGACTAAACACCTTGAGACAGCCCTTAATTTCTTGCTCCTTAATTAGAACACGTGCATATTTCCTCCCCTTGCCCATTTCTGGGATTTTAAAGATCTCCCCTCTCTGCACCAAAAGAAAAAAAAATCCGGTAATTTTATGTGTTATTCTAGAAGATTTACTCTACCACTGTCCTTGGAGAGATCAGGTTTTCTTTTGGTATCAGGACAGTACATTATGCTTAATTGATGGTCAGCAGTTTTTTGAAATGTATTCAAATGACTTAAACCTTTTGGCATATATATAGTTTTCAAAAACAGTTAAATTAGAAAGTATTTCCTAGCATATTTTCCAACTCTTATATTTTGTGGAATGTGATCATTAAATAGAGGTTATTTAGCAAATATAGTTGGATGATTTTTTTAATCTGCATATGAAAAAATAATTGTGATCAATGACATAATATTAATAGCATTACAGAAAACTATTTAAAAAAGAAATGTCATGTTAGAACACTGAAGAGATATAGGGATTTGAGGCAGTTTAGTGACTATTTTATAAAGAAATTGAAATGATTGTGTTCTATGTTCTGGATATTTTAGCCAGAAATGTTTAGTCTTAATTATAGAAATGTATATACACATTTTCCCCTCCTATCTTATATATAAGCCATGAGGTATGTTTTCTGTGCCTTTACAGAGCAGATATGCTTTGCATTGACTCATTCATTCACTCATTCAACCAGTATTTATTAATCAATTTCAGTGTGCCAGGTTTGAATCTAGGTACAGAAGACAGTTGAGTAAGATTTTTTATAGTAGGTGTATTATACATCTCTTCATTGCTAATAGACAAGTCAAATCTTTGACTTCTGTCTTTTTTTCAAATTTATTTTTAGTTTAATTTTGTTGCTGCTACTTTGAATGAACTCTTTAGAAATCAGAATAGGTTGTTTCCAGTGCTTAAATGATAAAAGTGTCACCTCGTATCTCTGGTTTGTTTTAGGTTCAGGAAGATTTGACTGAAGAGAAAAAAAGGGAATTGGAGCATAATGTTGAAGAGACCTATGGTGAAAATGATGAAAATGTATGTGTGGGATGTGTATTTCTATTGCGCATGTTTGCGGATGCATAGGCCATCCCTGTGTATAGTTGGATGGACACCAGTCCGTACATCTAGGGCGCCCTCTCTGGAGTTTAACACGCTAACCCAGACTTAGGAAAATGTGTGACAATATGAAGATTAGGAAAGACTGTAGCACTGTTGCCTCTTGGAACATTTTTTTTCACTTTCTTCCTTCTTCCAAAAATGAGTAACTTCTCACCCTTTTTTTTTTTTAAAGAGGGAATTATTTATCTCACTAACTCTATGCCCTATCTCTTAGGTGTTTGCTTTTTTCTTTTAACTTTAAGGCTGATGAGAAAAACAATGATGGAGAGGAACAAGACGTTCGAGACGACAACCGCCCCAAAGGCCGAGAGGACCCCTATGAGGAGGAAGAAGAGGAGGACGGGGCGGCTGTAGCTGAGAAATCACAGCGAAGGGCTGAAATGTAGCTGTGTCCCCGCTTCACACACAGCGCTCAGTGGAGAGATTCCCTGCAAGCTGCTCAAAAGGAAACCTGCCTACTGAACTCTAGGATATTTAATTACAGAAATTAAGAATGTAGACTTTTTTACAACTTTTGTATTAGAAATGCTCATACATTTATATGAATATATTTTGATAACCTAGGTTAGAGCTGCTTTTATATTCAAGCTAAACCTGAGCAAGAAGAAAACAGTAAAGCAAGCCTTAGGCTCTGAATCTCAGTTTTTCAAAGACTGTGATGTAAAGGACATCGATTTTGTATATGTTTCAACTTGTTACTTTTCTATCTTCCAGTTTCCAGGTGTTCTCTTGTTTGCCTTTGACAAAATACAGGATTTCAAAATAAGAAATACTGCAAAAAAATCGAGCAGACGTTAAGGAGAATGGCCAGTTTACTAACTGCTCCCTTTCCGAGGTTCTTGTGTATAATTGTGATGGACTTTTCACCCGTCTGCGTATCTCTGGAATAAGATTCATGTACAGAGTGACATTGCTTTTCAGACTTGTCAGATCAGTTAGAAAAATATTTGGCTTTACTTAAAACCACAGCTATTCTTCTTGAAAGGAATTAAATTTAAAAGTCAGGTAGTACTAAATTCATGTGACAGTATTCTGGAGTTAGATAGTTTAGTATTCAAACAAGATATGACACCTTAGTGTATTAACCTTTTTGAAGGACTGACAGGTTGTTTAATAACGAATTTACTGTGTATGGGTGGTGGTTTCCACATTAGCACCCAGTCAGTTGTTTTTCCGACGCCACCTAGCGATACCCTTGTTTCATTACCAGTTCCTACAGTGCTGTATATTTCCCCTGGAAGCTCTGTGCCTCAGTAAGTAATCACTTTGATTACAGTGTGAATATGAAGGTATACCAAAGTGTATAACTAAAAAGGATTATTTTTTAAAAAACTATACGGTGAGGTACATATGGTGGTAGGATAGACCCTGATGACTTTTCTGATTGCTGGGGTTGGGTCTGTGTTATGCCCACAAATAGGCATTTTAATGATGTTGAATTTAAACATTTCTTAAAGAAATTAAAAATCAAACATTTTCCTTGGGATAGAAACATTTCAGTCTCAAGCGTGAAGATTTTTAGATATATAGAATTAGGTTATATAATTCATGTGTGTGGTTTTGTAATAATACTCTCAAATTAATAAAAACAAATTTCAATTTCCGTTGTATGAATGTAATCTTATTTTTTAGTAACCACACTCATGTATGGTTTTGATTGTCTCAATTGAATGATTGTGTATGTATGCATAGGAATGTTTGTTCAAATGTATTTTGGATTTTCAATAATCATAAATCAAATTTTACCTTTATGTATAAAAACCTTTTATGTAATGTAAAATGTATAATATTGTATATAATATTCAAAATACAATTATTTTGGTAAATTAGTTTGTATTTTTAATGTCCCAGTTGCAGTATTTAATTATTTGAAACATTGAAACTTGGTAATAGTCAATAAAGCTATAAAAAGAAAGTGATAAATCTTTTAAAGTATGTGATTTTTTAAATAGTTTATGATTTTAAACATTATCGTAAAAAAGAAAAACTTTAAGAGGTACCAATATATATTAATGAATTATACAATGCCTTTCCTAACTTGTTATTTTCCTTGTCACTTTCCCTACTTGATTGGCATGTGATTCCCCCCCCCCCCCCCACTGTCCTAAAGAAAGAGCTAAGAATTTTTATTTTATTTGAGCTACTTCTGGGGGAAGAAAAAAGAAACCGGTAGAGAAATGCACCAGTGTTGTGTGCACACACAGACATTAAACAACAGCAACAGAACCCTATTAAATCCCCACTAGGAAAGCAACAATCACAAACCATACTCCTCTCAGGACAGCACAAGTTATAGGGCCATTTAAGCTAATGTTTGGAAGGGAACTAATCAGCCAGAGCTGATCTACATTAATGAGATGAGCAGAAATAAATTGTCACTTGTATTTATCTTGCCAATTAATCTGTGACTTCTGGTGCAACCAATAAGTCAAAGGACTTGGTACCATTGACATAATCAGAAGGGAAAACACATTTATTAGGGACAAGAACAGTGGCACACAAAAAAGCTACATTGGTACAAATATAATAACCGGATAGCTGTAAGTGACTGAAAAACATCTAGGAGTAAGAGTATGATCTGGCCACATGCAAGTCAGTGACTCACTCTAAAGGAAAATTACTGGCGGTTATTAAATGTCATAGTACGAGGGGTGTGTTATTAAGACCCACTTTGTCCTGCAGTGCTCCTTGAAGATTGATGGAGTTCCTCCCTCCCCACCCAACTGAAGAAGTTTGTCCTGGAGTATTTGACATCCTTTAACTGCCTTGAGCTCTTTGTTTTGTTTTTAGTTCTTGCATTACCTGTGGTATATACATACTACGGCATGTTGCACAGCCTTTTAAAAAAGTGAGGTCAATTTTTATTCTTGAGCCATCTTTTGGCTTCCATCGTACTCTGTTCCTACTTTTCTTACCATCCTGGCTAGTCTTGCTCAATCTTTTCTTGCAGGTTTCTCTTCTATGTCTTCCCCTTAAACACTAGTGTTCTTCAGGTTTTGCCCTAGAGGTCTTCTCTCTGGCCCTCTTCCCACTCATGTCTTAGACACGTCTCCAAATCCACCTACTCAGCCTTGCTTTCTATGACCTGCCCTACCTCAAATTTATAATTTTCAAAACTGAATTTGCATTTCCCACCTAAATCCCACTTATCTTTCCAGGTTCTGTATCTCAATTCACTAAGTCTTCCAAAACAAAAGACAGAGTTTGTCCTTGAATCTGTCTTCTCTCCCTATAGATGCTATCAAAATATCCTTAAGTTTGCACATTTCTCTGTGGAGAAAATAGTCTATAGAAGTACAGACAACTTAACCCACAAAGACAAGCAAAATGCAGAGGCAGAGATCCATTTTTTTCAGTCCTTGTACCTTGCCATCCCTGATGCCAGCCAAGTCCACCCATAGGTTAATTAATGAGCCAATAAATTCTACTTTTTTATTTGAGCTAGTTCGCTTGCCACCTGAAGATTCCTGACTAATACTTGACTAACATTCAGTTCCTTTAAATCATCATGGCCTTTCCTATCTTGGTAAATTTGCCACCTACTCCCCCCAGAAATATTGTTCAGTCCCTATTTGCTCTTCTCTCATTTGCTCTAGGTTTCACCATAGATACCACCTTCCCAACCCCAGAAAGTCCAGTTTGCATACTTTTTCCTCTGTCTACCTGTAGTATACTGTATTTTATATCATGGTACTTATCACAGTGTATGGAAACAACTATAAACTTGTCTGTACTCTTCATGACATATGTTCTGTGGGGGTAGAGACCTTATTTCTCTCGTTTATTGTTGCATCCCAGGCACTGATACTTCCAATAAATATTTACTAAATGATTATCTTATAGCCCTCATTTGTAAAATGAGAATATTTGATTATTCCAAGGTCATACAATTTTGAATAAGTGGCAGAGCTGCAGTTTCTTCCCGACTGAATCTGATTCCAATGTTAATTCTAAATATAGCCAGATTCGTATGGATCATTACCCGGTGTCACATTCTGAGTCGCATATATTAAAAAGGTGTTTTAAATTTTACAAAAAACTTACCCCCCCCAAAATGTAATGGATATAAAACATAAATAAGTGAAGTCTCATTCATAGGGTTTTGAGGAGGAACCAAGAAATTGGAAGTATTTGACCTAAGAAAGAACTGGTCAGAGGAAGACGTAACAGTATCTGCCTGTCTTCTCTGAAGCATCAATTGTAGCATCAGGAATAAAGAAGTTCTTGAGAAACAGGTGAATGGAGTTGTGAATTCTAGAGAGTGAAATCAGAATATGTTAAATAATCATTTACCATTTACTAGAGGCCTGCCTAAGATGGGGAATAGATGCAGTATCCTCTGAGAATTTCCCTGGCTCGTGTGATCGTGTGGGAGGGCCAGCCGTTATGGTGGATGGCCAGGTGGTTAGGCTTTGTGCTCATCCACTGATTGTCCTCCTGTCTGCACCCCATTTCCTCTCTGCTCTTCATGTGTTGAAAGGCCTAACCCTATAACCACAGGGGTGAACCCCAAACCAATCATTGTACTCTGTCTTCTGAGGCTGGATTAGGAAAATGCTCTTGGTCTGCTCTGGTGAGAGCAGGAAACGTGCCCTGGGGACTGCCAGGGGTCATACTCCCCATGACATGGAGAAAACCCAGCTGCAGAAGGAAAGAATGAAGCCAGTACAAAAAGGACAAGATTGGGGTCTTGGTAGAGAGGGGAGAAAGTGGGAAAGGGAGGGAGACAGAGACAGATAAAGGAAGAGAATGGTGTTTAAATTCCCAGGTTCTGATTTCCTTTGATTTTATTTATCAAAAATCTTTTTTCTTAAGCAAGTTTAAGGTTCTTTGCTACCATGTACAGCCTAAAGAATATTGACTTCAGCATTATATTTTCCTTTATAACAGTAAAGAACAACAGTAGGGTGGGAGGAAATGCTTTTCATTACTTTTCAGTCATATTGCCCTACATGTAGCAAGTTTTAATAAATAATGGCATGCTGTTTTGCCAATCTTTTGATTGCCATCTTTTCTCTTGGATCTGGCTTTAAGACCTCAAAATGTGTGACAAAAATTTAGGGATTATTGTGATAAAGTTAAAAATACTTGTATACCCCCATTCTTTAATCTACACCAAAGATTGGCAAACTTTTTTCTGTAAAGGTCCAGATAATTAATGTTTTAGTTCTTGTGGGCCATAGAAACTACTCACTCTGCCGTTTACTGTGAAAATAGCCAGAGACACTGCATAAAGGAATGAGCATAGCTGTGTTCCAATAAAATGTGATTTACATAAACAGAAAGCATGTGAGATTTGGCCTGCAGACTGTAGACACCTGTTCTATATGATACAAGTGCTTGCTTTATTATAACAGCAATGATTTCAACAGAAAATAGAGCATTTTGAGATTTTTAGATATGAAGGCTTTCTGGTTCTCTCCCGTAAACCTTTCCATTTTAAGTTGGCAAGTCCTCAACATTATCTTAGCTGCTGCATTAATACACTATTTTAAGTAATTGGAAATGAAATACTCTTGTCCTTTACCATCTTGGCTGACCTTGTTCTCACCATTCCCTGTATGATACTAATGAAGCTTGAAATTAAATGTCATTTCTGTTTATCTGTTAACACATACACAGCATTTCCCATAAAGCACATGTCTTTTAAAGAACTGATTCATTGGAAAACATGGGTTTGAGCAAGATGTGATGGTTTCTTTTGGTCCGGTTATGTTTTTCCTCTTTTTAAGACTTAAGGTATGGGAACACATAATCATGCCTGCCTAACAATATGTTAACATATTATTAATATGTTAACAATAATCGAATTTGTTAGCTCAGAGTTTTTTGGGTTCTGTAGGTATCTGATTCCTGTTAGGTTTATGCATCCTAGTGGAGTTAGATTATTTTATCCATAAGGCAATTAAAGTATCTTTTATATTCCCTTAACCCTGGCCAATTATCTTCTGCGGTGGTTTTAAGATTTGTTCGCCAAATCTTTGAGAGTCTCCCTTTCAAGAGGCAAAGTCTAGTTTCCTTTTCCTTGAGTATGAGCTAGACTTAGTTACTGGCTTCTGACAAAATTAAAGGGAAGCAAGGGTGTTTGATTCAGAGATTAGGCCATAAAAGACGATACAGCTTCTTCCATGCTCTCTCCTGGAAGCCAGCTACCATGTCCCAAGGATATTCAAACAGCCTTATGTTGAAACCTACATCCATGTGGCAAGAAATCCAGGCTTCTGGCCAACATCCTGTAAGGAACTGAGGACTCCTGCCAAGAGCCACATGAGTGAGTTTGAAGCGGACCCTCCAGCTCCGATCAAGTCATCAGACTACAACCTGATCGTAACCTCATTAGAAACCCTGAGCCAGAACCACCCAGAGAAGTCTCACTCAGATTCCTGGCTCACACAAACTTTAGATAATAAATGTTTATTCTTTTAGGTTTTGAAGTAATTGGTTACACAGCAGTAGGTACTAATACATCTTCGAAGGAGTGTTTATGGCTCAAAGTGGAGAGGCCGGTGGTGAAGATGCTGTGCAGCTGCAGGGTGCACCTGGGCATCCAGCCAGCCGCTCTGCTGGAAACCAGGCCTAGATGTGTTGGTGAAGGAAGATGGAGTTCTACTTAATGAGTTGAATACTCTTAAGCCAATTTATTTGTTCAGAATGATAAGATTCTTTTTTGGCAGTTATTAGTAGCCTCGAATACAGTAGTAGTTCACTCACCTGGAGAATTTCTAAGGTAGTGATACCTGGGTCCTACTCCCACAGACTTAGAATTAATTGCATTACAGTGTCATCCGGGCATCAGGATTCTAAAATTCCCCAGATGTTTCTAATGTGCAGCTAAGGTTGAGGACTACTGTTTCATTAGAAGTTGGAAAGAGTAATGTTCCCTCCCCAACATATCGCAACCAAATAGTAAATCACAATGAAAGCAAGTCTCAGATCAATTTGCAAAGCCAATATTCACAGGCAAGCTGAAACCCAATATTAAACTTTCCTAAGTCTCCATGAGTCACAGATCTCTCTGCTTTTAGGAATTCTTCCAGGCATGAGGCATGAAGGATTGCTCAGGACAGAGCTCACAGTGTTCCCGGATCAGAGTTCAGCAAGACTTCGGTCAGGTCCCAGCCCGCAGTCTTCCCTTAAGAGGCCCACGTCCTTCTGTGACAGGTGCTGGGCTCACCCTGTGCTCAGAGCTCTTTGTGGGAGGGGTAGGTGCTTGTATAGGACTTCCTTCAGCTCGCCCACATAATATGAACACCATTAATTTCTAGAATAAATTTAAAAAAGCCTTTAATATCCATCGTGCTATCTAACAAAACAGCGCTGATTTGGGCTGAAGAAAGTAGATCTTGTGATAGCAGCCTCTGGAGTGTGGGCCCTGCGGAGAGGACCTGCTTTGCAGCCGTGGATGCACTTTAGAGCCCATGAAGAAACTTTTAGAAACACCTCACCCCCCACCCCAATCTAATTAAATCAGAAACTCTGAGGGCAGAGCCTGGGCATTGGTATTTTTTACAAGTCTCTCAACAAATCATGATTGCCAGGGGTTAGGGTGGCGGGGAGGGGTGCCCTTAAAGGGGCAGTGCACACAAGGGACTTTTCTAGGTGGTGAAAGTCTTCTATGTTCTGATTGTGAGAGTGTTATACAATCTGTACATGTATTCACACTCATAGCTCTGTTCAACAAAAGGAAAAACAAGTCTTATTGTGTGGTAATTTAAAAAATAAAATATAATACTAATTCTTTTTAAAAGCTTCAGATAATTCTAATGTACAGCAGGGCTGGAAGTCACTGGGTTAGACTGTTAAAGGGCTGATTCACCATCTGTGGGACATGCATTCATAGTTAGGGCACCACCAGGGTTAACCTCCTAAGTTAACAACCCCTCCAACCATACATATGCACACACCCATCTATATCAGCACACCACATTACCTATGATAAAGTATTTTACAGTAAATTATAAATACCATAATAGTGAGATATAGCTGTCTTACCAGATTCACACTGGAGAATTTCAAAATATTGTGGCGGGGAATTGCATGAGTCAATAGTTCTATTAATCTCTGCTCTTGGAGACAAAACTCATAATGCAATTGCTTTGCCTCAGCACAATGTTTCTCAAACTCATAAACTGTGGTTTTTATAGAATAACAGAGAATCCCATAAGGAGAATAGCTTGGCAGTTTAGTTTCATTTCTGAGTAGGATTACAGGAAGAAATAAATACATTTTATATCACAAAAGAGTGTGCATACATATGTGTATATAAAAACTGAAATAAAAGTTTCAAGAAACGACTCATGCCTTTTCCTATTTTTCTCTTTCAGAGCAGGGTTGGTCATGACTCAGGATCTTGACATCATGATGCGCTAATGTTGTAACACTGGGAGAATAAAACCGGGTGTCTGTGTTTCATCCCGCCCTGAGGCAAGGAGACAGGCATTGATGCCTGGCTGCACCATTCTTTAGCTTTCTGAAATTAAGCACGTTTCTTGATCTTTGTGTGCCTCCCTTTGCTCACTTGTAAAATGAGAATAATTGCAGCGGCCTTCAGGCTGGGCTGGGATCACTGCACCCTCATTTGATGTACTCAGCTCCTAAGTTTCTCTTCCTTTCCTCTACACTGAAATTAAGACTCAATGAGAAAGAGACTGGACATGGGAGACCTGGACTATTTCTTACCTTGGAGGCCGGAAGACTGGACCTGTGTTTATTGTCTTTTTTCTTTGAATGATGTTACAGGGAGATAGGTCTTTTCAGAGCTTTCAATATAGGAAATAGTCAAAGAGTTTAAGAACAGTATATATTCTTTAATCCTCAATGATTTGGGAAACTCTGGCTAGAGGCAGAAGAAGAAATTAAGCAGTTCTGGCAAAAGAGGATTGAGATTCAAACTGATCTGCCCCATGCATGTCCTTAACTTTGAAAATAACCAGGAGCCCGGCCCGGCGTGGCTCAGCGGTTGAGTATTGACCTAGGATCCAGGAGATCTGTTTGATTCCCGGTCAGGGCACATGCCCGGGTTGCGGGCTCCATCCCCAGTCAGGGGCATGCCGGAGGCAACCCATCAATGACTTTCATCATTGATGTTTCTATCTCTCTCCCCCTCTCCTTTCCTCTCTCTAAAATCAATAAAGATATATTTTAAAAAAACACACCCCAAACCAGGAAAGTTTCACTTACGGATTTATCTTATGGAAAATCAATTGTAGCATGTGAGGGGGGAATGAGATGATTATCCTAGTTAAGAAAAAAGATGTACAAATGGTCCCAGCAGAAGGGGATGACCAAATGAACAGGCATGTGTTGTTTACCTTGCCGCTGGTTGAATTCCTCACCATTCACTCACTTTCAAGGAATCCCAGGGCATCTGAGGATCTGGCAAACTAGGCAGAGTTTATTCAGATACTCACTAGGGCACTTTCTAAAACTTTGGAGACATGGAAAAAATATGCTGTATGTTATAGAAATATAAATCACGCAAAACGCAAGTGAGTAACGAAGTAAAATCACAAGGCAAAGCAGCTACTTCCTTCCCTTTCTGGTTTCCCTTATTTTGGGCAGGAGCAGGGACGGGTGTTTCTCATGGCAACCAGTCCTGCTACTTAGTCACAACCTGGACAGCAGTTCAAATTCACGAACATGTGCTGTTTACCTAGTGTCTATTCCAGCCAAGACCAGGAACTTTTCCAAGGCATGGAGAATAGTGACCCTGCAAAGTTTGTGGCTAAGTTGGGGTAGTTCAATGTATATTAAATCTCAAAGCTGTCTTTTAGATTACAAAAACTATCGCAAAGGCTAATCCTGAAAGAAAATCAGGTGTTGGTTTGCAACCTCGGGATTTCCCGTGTGAAATATGAAACTGGGCATGGTACACGGAGGGCAAAGAGAGGCCCAAGAAAGAGGCAGGCACCTCCAAACTGGGAGGTGGCAGGTTTAATAAGCAAGGGAACTTACACAGGAGGCTTGTCTGGGGTGGCCATAAGACCGGTAGATGTCTGTACAGGCCCACCAGAATCTTAAAAGTTTATAGAGAAGCCTTAACAGCATTCAGTCAAGTATACTGTCCAGATGGTCTCAACAACACATTGCTCTCTCAAGGCTGCATCCTTGAAAAATCTCCAGCTATGAGAATGGCAGGAGGAGTGTACATTCCAAGGATGGGGGGCGGGGAGCCTCAGATTGCTGGGTCCAGCTCATGGGTCAACCAGCGGTCACATCCTCTCCATGACCTCCTCTAACAACAAGAGAAATAATGTTATTTGACTTGTGACAAAATTACTAATGTGGCTAAAGAGCACAATACATGTTTAATAAGAATGAAATTGTATTGGGAGAAAAATCAGCTATAACACACATTTAGAAAGGGGGGAAATGGCACTGTTGAACCTGAAAATGATAGGTTTAATCTCCTTGGGGCCATGCAGGAGGGGACAGCAAAGTGAAATCTTGGCTTCTCACTTTGAAATGCATTTGAATTTAATGTGTACACACACTTTACAGTTTTGACTTTGCATATTACCAGTTGGTTACACCGCAGGACAGCTTGGTTCAGGAACATCTACGTCTGAAGGCCCTGGGAAACTTTTCCTGGCCTCGGAGCCTTGCAAGGTCAGTAGGTCCCAGGGTTGCTGTAACTTCAGTGAACCATAGCAAGTACTCCTCAGTTGTTCTTCCTTCTTGTTTTTAATCCCCACCTTTTTCTTCTTCTTCTTTTTAAATCAGTTTACTAATTTTTGAAATGTCTTTAACTAAACAGTAGGACTGGAAGACTTGAAGTCCTCAATCAGCAGTGAACGACTTGGCGCAGGGTTCTCTCTGGATGAGGTAGGTTACCCACCTCCACAGCATCTCAGGTAACGAAAATGGATCACTGAATCCTGATGATTTGGGGTTCAGATGCTGCTGGGTAAAGAGCCAGAGGATGCTGGCTCCCTTGAGAACAGGAAATAAAGAAGGAGGGGTGCAGGCCCATTTATTGAAAGCCTGTCCATCTTTGCCTTTAGCTGTGAGTAAAGTATTAAAATAGTTTGCATTAAAGTTCAAAGATTATGACCCCTTGCAAACCATAGGAGTAATTTCTTTTATCTTAATAGATTGCTAACCCTGGTTTCTTAAATGGGTGAGTAACTTTATTCTGCATCCTGACTTTGGAGTGGGTTTTAACAGCCCCTGGGAGCCTCTTCTGTCCTCTCTCTTCCCAGCATCTGGGCTTCCATTGCCTCAGAGCTGTAGGGAGGCACATAGGCACCACCAAGGCTCATGGGGTGGAGACTATGATTCTAATTCCTTTCCTCTGCTTTTCCCTTCAGCTTCATGTCTATAAATATTCTTGGTTTTTGAGGAGAGAAAGCTGAATTAATAAATGCCTATGCACATAGCACAACAGAGCCATATGTGGGCTTAATCCTTTTGGCATTTCCCTGTGGTCTGTTCTTAGCTCTTGAATTAACCTGTGCTCCCTGTCTGCAGGCAGACTTGGCTGTGGCCCCTTTCTCTCCACCCTGCTGCGCGTTCTTCTTACACTAACAGCCTGGCAAAGTCAATACGCTGTGAGTCAAGGCTCCGTGCGAGGGAGCAGCTGGCCACTGGCCAACATCCCATGGTTTCCTGACCTTTCAAAAATAAAATTCGTATCATAATGGTAAGAAATAAGACAAAGTTTACTCTCAGCTAGGAACTGGCTTCTGGAAGGAATGTTAATGTTATGCTTTTGTTTTTAAATAGCTTAGAAAAGCAAACATTCCATGGCTGGATATCAGTACTAATTTTTATGTAGTATTTATTTTCTACAGAGATTCCTTAGTTCATATAGAACTCTCAATAGCTGTTTAACATGGCCATAAACATTAGTAAATATACTCCTAATATATTTACTGAAATATAAATTTATAGTATAGCATATACTATATGCTATGTAGTATAAAAATTGCATAGTATAGCATTAATTTTATGTGTTTCTTAGAGACTGATATAAGCATATTACCTGTTTTAATGAAGAGGTAACTCAGCAGCTTTATCCATACTAGAATTGATGAATTAAGAGGTAATACAACCAACATTTACTTGTATATATATTCCAGCCCACAATTTGAGGGGAAATTATTCACTTATTATATTGCCCCTCCAATACTTTTTTCTGCTTAGAAGCCATAATCATGCCTTTACCTTACATATTAAAAATTAATTAACTGTCATTTATATTTTGATGGCTAGGATGAAGGAGTTGTCAGCACCGTCATCTCACATTCTTCTCTTATACTTTTATTTCCCCAGGGATCCAGTTCCAGTATAGTTTTAAATCTATAGGTGATGCCAACAGCAAGTAAAATTTTTTAGTGGTTCATATACACTTAAGTCCCAAATGTCAAATTTGGAAAAAAAATTTCAACTGTAAATATTACTTTTATACCAATTAAAAACCATGTATTTCTCCTTGTTGCTCAGAAATGCACATAGCCTCTTAAGGCATATTTCTTAGAAAGCCAGGAAATTGTTAAAATAAGAAAAAACTTAGCTGTCTAGGTTCCATTTAACATTGTAATTATTTTTAAGTTTATTTAATTTATATTTTCAGAATTTAATGCAGTTGCCAAATAGTTATTAGAAGCAAAATCTCAATTAAAATAATTTTTCTTTGCCCTTGTTTCAAACTGAAAGTATTTCTGGGGTAAAAGGGAGGAACTTGTGTGAGCAAATAAAACAAATGGTTAAAGTGTTTTTGTACAACTACAAATGGCTTCGTATAGACTTTATCAATTTTTTCTTTTGTCAACCTAGTAAAATAATTGCCAGATTCATTATTTGATAGCTTAACATTTCATTAATTAATGGATTATATGTAGCATTTGAAATTATTTCCAAAGCTATCATCGTATCTTTATGAACAACCCAGAGGAAAGGTCATTGTTTTGAAAAGATAATGGGAGTTGATCTGGATTGCCTTTCCCTAAAAGTTCTATCAAGTTAATTGTACAATATGAGAAGCCTAAAGCACTACCCGTCAGACAGAAATGAAATGATTTATTAATGTTAATGTTAATGGAGAAAATATATTACAAGTTTTATATCAATGTATAGCAACAAATAATTAACTGTCAGAGACTGAGCTTATTCAAAAGCTTAAATAAGCTATTTTACTTATTAATTAATTTATTTTTTAATAAATTTTCTTTTTTTTATATCTTTATTGATTTCAGAGAGAGGAAAGGAGAGGGAGAGAGAGATAGAAACTTCAATGAGAGAGTCATTGACCAAGCCCACAATGGGGCATGTGCCCTGACCGGGAATCGAACCCCTATCGCCTGGATCCTAGGTCGACTCTCAACTGCTGAGCCACACCCGGCCAGGCATAAGCTATTTTATACTGCTTTGAAAAGTGATCATTTTAAGTAAATTAAGACCATATATGTTTATAATAAAAATACTGATATTTATAAAATAGCTGTTGTTTTTACTAATGTCTAAACAATTGAGGCATCAGCAAATTTCTAACAATAAACAAACATTAAAATTTCACATTAGTGTCTATATTACTTTCCTAGGGTTGCCATAATGAATTACCACAAATTAGGTGACTTAAAACAATAGAAATGTGTTCTCTCACAGTTCTGGAGGCTAGAAGTCTAAAATCAAGGTGTCTGCAAGGTTGGTTCCTTCTGGAGGTTCTGAGGGTGAATCTATTCCATTCCTCTCTCCTGCTTCTGGTGGTTGCTGGCAATTCTTGGTGATCACCGACAATAGATGCAGTGCTCCATTCTCTACATGTCATCGCATGGTGTTCTCCCTGTCTGTCTATCTCTGTGTCTCTGTCAACCCATTACACTCTTCTAAGGACCCCAGTCATTGGATTTAGGACCCAATTAATCCAATATAACTTCATCTTAACTAATTACATCTTCAGGGACCCTATTTCAAAATAAATTCACATTCTGAGGTCTGGGAAGACATATATTTGGGGGGTAGAATATTCAACCCAGTACAATGTCTTAATATTGTAAAGAAAAAATTAACAGTTTAAAAAAGAAAAAATTAACAGTTTAAAAATGTGGTTCAGAATATATTTTTGGTATTCATGTGCTTGAACTGGCAGTTAAACAAATTTATTTGGGAAGTATATTGTTTCATTTTTATTGAATTTTATCTGACTAAAGAATTAGGGAATAACTTAATACTATTTTTAGAAAATGTTGGTATAGTCTCTGTATACTTAATAAGAAATAATCAATAAATAATTATTGAAACTTTACTATGCCCAAGGCACATGTTTGGGGACTACTGGCCTTTCATTTATCTGAAACATGAGTACTATTGATTAAAATATTTATTACATCCATTCTTGATTGCTTGCAATACATAGAAAATGCAGGGTATATTGGAAATAGGAAATAAAAAAATACATAGTACTTTTCCTCAAAAGCTTGCAAATAAAGATATACTCTATTATAAAGAGGGAGTGTGGCACGTGAAGGCATGCCAGGCTGCTACTTATCCAGGTAACCATAGGCAGGTTAGTAGACCTCATCCATGCTTCTATGTTTCTGGATCCATTTTGTTCATCAGTTTATTTTGTTTATTATGTTCCACATATAAGTGAGATCATGTGGTACTTGTCTTTCTCTGACTGGCTCATTTCACTTAGCATAATACTTTCTAGTTCCCTCCATGCTGTGCCAAAGGATATAAAGATCCTTCTTGAACTTGTAGAGACTTGTTTTGTGTCCTAACATGTGGTCTATCTTTGAGAATGTCCCATGTGCACTTGAGAAGAATGTATATTCTACAGATCTTGGGAAGAATGTTCTGTAAATGTCAATTAAATCCATCTGATCTAGTGTGTCATTTAGGGTCACTGTTTCCTTGTTGATTTTTTTGTCTGGAAGACCTATCCAGTGAAGTCAGTGGGGTGTTAAAGTCTCCTAGTATGACTGTATTGCTGTCAATCTCTCCCTTAAAGTCCTCTAGAAGTTTTTTTTATAAATTTAGGTGCTCCTGTATTAGGTGCATATATGTTTATCAGGGTTATATCCTCTTGTTGGATTGATCCCTTTAGTATTATGTAGTGATTTTTTTTTTTAATTTATCGTTATTGTTGAAAGTATTACAGGTGTATCATTTTCCCCCCCACAATTGACCCCCTCCACCTCGCTCCCACCCCCTCCCCAGACCTTCACCCCATCATTGTCTGTGTCCATGGGTTACACATATATGCATATAACTTCTTTGGTTAATCTCTTCCCACCCTCCAACCCTTCCTTCTTAAATGTGATCACCTGTTACATGAGTCAATGTCTCTGGATCTATTTAGTTCATCAGATTCTTTTTTTATTAGCTTCTTGTTAAAGAAGACCCTTCAACATTTCCTGTAGTGCTGGTTTGGTGGTGATGAACTCTTAGCTTTTCCTTGTCTGAGAAGCTCTTTATCTGACCTTCAATTCTAAATAATAGCTTTGCTGGGTAGAGCAATCTTGGTTGTAGTTCCATGTTTTTCATCACTTTGAATATTTCTTGCCACTCCCTCTGACTGCAAAATTTCTGTTGAGAAATCAGCTGACAGTTGTATGGGTGCTCCCTTATATGTAATTAATTGCTTTTCTTTTGCTGCTTTTAAGATTCTCTCTTTGTCTTTAACCTTTGGCATTTTAATTATGATGTGTCTTGCTGTGGGCTTCTTTGAGTTCCTCTTGTTTGGGACCCTCTGTGCTTCCTGGACTTGTAAGTCTATTTCTTTCCCCAGGTAGGGGAAGTTTTCTGTCATTATTTTTTCAAATAGGTTTTCAATTTCTTGGTCTCTTTCCTCTCCTTCTGGCACCCCAATAATACAAATTTTGGCCTCTTGAAGTTGTCCCAGAGGCTCCTTATGCTATCTCCATATTTCTGGATTCTTTTTTCTTTTTTTTCTTCTGGTTGGGTGTTTTTTGTTTCTTCATGTTCCAAATTGCTGATTTGATTCTCAGCATCCTTTACAATACTGTTGATTCCCTGTAAATTACTCTTCATTTCAGTTTGTGTAGCTTTCATTTCAAATTGGTCCTTTATTATGTCATCGATTTTCTCAATTATTTTCATCATACTCTTATTAATATCCTTGAGCATCCTTATAACCATTATTTTGAACTCTGTATCTGTTAGCTTGCTTGGATCTATTTCATTTAGTTTCTTTTCTAGAGATTTCTTCTGTTCTTTCCTTTGTGACATGTTTCTTTGCCTCCACACTTTGGCTGCTTCCTGGTGTTTGTTTCTATGTATTAGGTAGAGCTGCTATGTCTCCTGGAATTGGTAGAGTGGCTTTGTGTAGTAGGTGTCCTGTAGGGTCCAGTGGCTCAGCCTCCCCAGTCACCTGAGCTGGGCCTTCCAGGTGCTCCCCTGTGTGGGCTGTGTGCACTGTGCTGTTGTAGCTGAGCCTTGGTTGCTGTTGGGGTCACTGGAAGGAATTGACCCCCCAGCCAATCAGCTGTGAGGACCAACTGCAACTATGGCCAGAGAGCTCCTGTGCTGGAGACACCCCTGTGGAGCAGGACTTACTTCAGTGGAGCTTTGGTGTTCACCAAGTGCACCCCTTGAGTGTGTCAGTCGTGGATGTGGTAGGGTTGTAATCCAGGATGATCGAGTCTGATCACCAGGTGCACTGTCTCTGGGGCCTCCTGGGAGGTGCCAAGTCAGCCTGTGCCAGTGCTTTGCCCAGGGCCACCCAGCATGAGCTACTTAGCTACTTTTGCTGGGTTTGGCAGTGTCCAGGAGAGGCCCAGCTATGAGCCAATGCAGCTGCCGCTAGTGCCAGGCCTGAGGCCCCTTATCAAGCCGTATGGGGCCCACTGCTGCTTGTTTGAGAGATTTTAGGAAAGTCCTAAGCATGAGGCTCGAGAGGCCACTTGCACAGAAAAGCCCCTGGAAATGGCCTGGATGAGCCGCAGGTGGGGAGGGGCGTGGCCTCCGGGAATCATGGGGCGGGGCCAAAGGTGTGAGTCAGGTGCTGGCCATTCAAATATGGCGCCTGCCTGCCGGCTGTGTGCGGGGAGAGTCGCCAAAGGAGCCATGGCCTCCGCCAGCCCTTCTGCCTGGGAGGAAGCCGCCCCTCCAGCTCTCGCCCGGATCTCAGGCAGGTTAGTTCCCCCCGAGTGTCCCAGGTCCTTTCAGGCTGCTGCCCGGCGCTGGGCGCAGAGGGAGCGTCCGAGTGAGTCCGTGCGCGGGCCCTTTAAGAGGAGCTGCTGGGGCTCCCGCAGCCTCCGTGACCCTCAGCCACAGTCCCAGCTGGTTTCACAGCCTGGAGTTGTGGGGACGTCTCTTCCCGACCCTGGAGTCCTGGGCTGGGGGCCTGATGTGGGGCTGGGACTCCTCACTCCTCCAGGAAACCTCCTCTGCTGAGATGCCCTCCCGGGTTTCAACCACAGCACCGGGTGTGGGCCCGCGGCCGCATCTCCACGATTCAGCCCCCATCCGCCCGGGTCTCCGCCCCTCCTCCTCAGCTCCCTGGTTGTGGGGCTTCTGTGCAGCCAGATCTCAGGCTCTGAGTGATGGTGGTTCTGTATTTTAGTTGTAATTTTGATGTGGTTGTGGGAGGCGGCGGGTGCAGCTGTTACATATGCCGCCAGCTTGTTTCTCCTGTAGTGACCTTTCTTGTCTCTTGTTATGACCTTCATTTTGAAGTCTATTTTGACTGATATGAGTATTGCTACCCCAGCTTTTTTTCATTTCCATTTGCACGGAAAAAATTTTTCCATCCCTTCACTCTCATCCTGTGTGAGTCTTTTGTTCTGAGGTGGGTCTCCTGTAGACAGCATATATTTGGGTCATGTTTTCTTATCCATTCAGCCACTCTATATCTTTTTATTGGGGCATTTAAACCATTTACATTTAAGGTTGTTACTGAAAGATACTTATCCAGTTCCATTTTATTTCTTTATGCCTATGTTTCTCATTCTCTTTATTTCTACTTCTAGTTATAGCAGTCCCTTTAACATTTCCTATAATGCTGGTTTTGTAGTGATAAACTCTGTTAGCCTTTTTTTTTTTTTTTGTCTGGGAAGCTCTTTATTTCACCATCTATCTTGAATGATAGCCTTGCTGGATAGAGGAGTCTTGGTTTCAGATGCTTGTTTTGCATTACCTTGAACACTTCCTGCCATTCCCTTCTGGCCTATGGAGCTTCTGATGAGAAGTCAGCTGACAGCCTTATGGGGGCTCCTTTGTAGGTAACAGATTGTTTTTTCTCGAGAGCTTCCTTTAAGATTCTCTCTTTGTCTTGGATTCTTGGCATTTTAATTATGATGTGTCTGGTTGTGGGCCTCTTTAGATTCTTCTTGCTTGGGACTCTCTCTGCTTCCTGAACTTGTATGACTTTTTCCTTGACCAGGTTAGGGAAGTTTTCTGCCATTATTTCATCAAACAGGTTCTCTAACTCCTGCTTACTTTCGACTCCTCTGGCACTCCTATAATACAAATATTGTTACGTTTCATGCTGTCCTCCTGTTTTTTAATTGTTTTTTGGTTTTGGTTCTCTGTCTGAGTGATTTTTTCTACCCTGTCTTCTGATTCACTGATCCGATCCTCAGCTTCCTCTAATTTGCTGTTTATTCCTTCCAATGTATTCCTTATTTCTGCTATGTCATTCTTCATTTCTGACTGGTCATTTTTTATAGTTTCCATATCTTTTTTCATGCTGTTGAGCATCCTTACAATCAGTATTCTGACCTCTATATCTGAGAGATTGCTTATCTCTGTTTCATTTGACTCTTTTTCTGGAGACTTCTCTTGTTCTTTCATTTGGGGCTTGTTTTTGGTCTCCACATTTTGGCTTCTTTTTGGATATGTTTCTAAGTATTAGGTAGATCTGCTAGGACTCTCAGTCTTTTTGGTGGGTCTCTGGTACAGGCCAATGTCAGACGCAGTTTATGACTGGGCCCGACCGAGTACTCTGTTTGGGGCTATCAACAACCCTAGGCTTGAGTTCTCCACTGCTAGGGCTGGGTGCATTTGGACAGGACTGAGATGCACACCAAAGTTAGCTAGTCTAAGGCCTGGGTCCCAAAGCAGATCAGGCAAAGGCTCAAAGGACCCTGAGGTCTGCCTCTGCCTGCAGACTCGTTAATCTGATTCTCTGAATGAGCCTCAGGCTGTAGAAGCTTCTCTGGTGAGGACGAGAAGCTCTCCAGCAGGGTGGGGAAATTGCTTCCACCCTCAGGCAAAAGCTGAAAATTTGCCGCTGAAGAAAGATGTCCCCCACCGTCTGGGGGAATGACTCGGCACAGGAATCCAGATGGGTGTGCCCTGATCTCACTTTCCAGAGCCCACAACCCCACACTCTCCCCACACAACTCCCATCCACTCCACTCCCCCTCCCCCAAATCCCAAGGTGAGTGGCTGCACATGAAACTTTGGGCGTTGGCTCTTTAAGATATGCCTGCAGTTCCAGCTACCTCTCCCTGGCAGACAGAAACCCAGCTGCTTGTCACAGCCAGATGTTATGTGGGCACCTTTCTCAGTTCTGGGGCTCTTGGCTGGGAAGCCCAGCCTGGGGTTTAGGCCCCAGAGTCCTCAGTGGGAACCCCCACAGCTGAGATCTCCCTTCAGACCTTCAGCTGCTGCCTGTGGGAAGCGCTCTCGCTTCCACACTTCCTACTAGTCTCTATGTGGTCTCTACTTTTCCTCCTTGGTTATGAGGGTGCTTTCCAGCTCATCTTCAGTTGGTTCTGAGGATAGTTTCTCTGTTTTAGTTGTAAATCCAGATTGGTCCTGGAAAAGTGTCGGTGTAGCTTCCACTCAGTCCGCCATCATCTTGGATCTCCCGAGTTTGCTCTTAACAGTAACTCAGATTGAAAAACTTAAAATATTTGAAGAATTTGATTGTACTGGTTTGTTTTGATATTATACGGGTTTGATTGTATCTTCCTGTGAGGTCCTTCACATCATAAAATAGGCACTAGCCAGAGCAAAACAAGACCTTCACCTTGAGCATGGTGGACATGGGCTTCTGTCTCTAAAAAGAATCCTCTGCTGGGTCAACTTCTCAGACCAGCTGCACCTTCCTGGGACATCTACTGCCACAGACAGAACATAGTGCCCTGGAGCACTTAAATTACTCTGATTTTGATGTTTTCTTTCCCCAGCTCAGCCAACTTATTGTATGTCACATGAGAACCTTTTGGGTGATAATAAACTTTTCCTTAGGGAGTAAATAGTATCTGGTATTTTCAAAAAATATTTTTGGAACAAGTTGAGGGTGAAACAGTGTTTGTAAAATGATGGTTTTAAATGTGTACTTAGAAATAATAGATTCTGTATCCCCATCTTTAATTTCAAATGTAAAAGAAACTAAGTAAAAACCAAAGGAGAAAATTATTTCTGTATAAATGTAGTGCCTATGGATGATATTAAAATCCTTTAATGAGGAACTTAATTCTGTAATATAAATCTTTGGGATTAAAGGTTTATAAGCATGGCTGATATCCCATTAACTTTTTAATAATGCTATAATACCCCAGGGGAAAATTAGCACTGTCCTTAAAGATCATTAGCACAGTGTGCCTGTTTTCTCTACATCTTCATCATGGCGACTTTTGATTCTAAGAGTCTTTTACGGTTGTTTTAGGAAAATGCTTGATTGTAAGTCCTATTCATTTCTGAGCATAAGACCACTTAAGTGCAGATCTTTCTGTTGCTGGAACTATTCCTTTTATAATTCTAGTAAGTGTTTCCAACTTCATAAAATGATAATGAGGGTTTAATGGTTCTCTTCACCCTCAAGGAAAAATGGTTTCTAGGACATTAGTGATATAGGGACTTTGCTTTTTCTGGAAAGACAAAAAACAAAATTGACCTCAGTTCTCAAGCTTTAATCCTCAGGTGGTTAATTGGATATTATTCTTACTGTGTTTCAATCTGTTTTCAAGGGTCCTCATATTCACTGATTAAAAACTAACAAGAAGAAAGAAAGATCATGACTTGAAGCGTGAAGGAATTAGGACATCATAGTTCAAAATGGAACAGTATAAATAAACTTGTATTGCTTGCTATACCTAGAAACAGGGTAGGCAAAAAAGGTCAAGAGGGTGGTGAGAGGCAAGAGTATGGGAAAAGACTGCTTAGCCAGAGTAAAAGGGAAAGCTCATATTGTCTAAGAATAACAGTTGGAACATTATAGGCACTCAGCAAACTGGTCAATATTCAATATTTGTAGAAAGAATGAATGGCTCACAGTAATCAGATCTCTAGTGCTTTGCTAATTCTAACACATTGATTAGGAATTATTTCAATATAGAGATAAAGCAATAATGTAGAAGAGTTTTTCTGATTTTTATTTAAGATCATAAAACAGAGAAGAAAAATATGCACACCCTTCCTTTTCCCTTGAGTAAGTCATTGAGATTCAGATTCTTTCCAGTTTTAGAAATGGTAATATTGGCTTTACCTTCCTCGCCTGACAATTTGAGAATCAAATGAGAGAGCTGATAAGGATGTATTTCACAAGTATATTGGAATATTACTCTGTGAGGGAGTATCAGTTTCCTTCAGAAAGCTTTTTCTCATCCAGCGAGTGATCAAATCTCTACATATGGATGAGAGGCTGCAAAGCAGAGATGCACGGCGGCTGCCCATGTCTATGTTATTAATGGCGTAGTATGAATCCATGATTCTGAACTTCTCAGTGTGGTTAGGTTCAACTGGACAGCTGTTACAACATACTTGTGTCTGCATCTTGCTCTTAGAAATTCTGATTTAATTAGTCTAGATAAGGCCCAGGTATTCAAATGTTTTTAAAGCTCCCTAGATTATTCTATGTGTAGTTAGAGTTGAGAACTACTATTATAGATCAAAGTTGGGGATAGAGAGAGAAGATAGAGCTTTCAATTTTTTCCTATATCAATTCAACCAATACTTACTGAATATCTATTAAGTGCTAGACACTGTTCTAGGCACTGGGCACATATTGATAACTAACACAGAAAATTCCCTATCTCTTCTTGAGTTTCGGTTCTAATTTGAAAAGGAGGACAATAAATACAAATTTAATCAATTTTAAGACACATATATTGTCCACAATTTAATATCTCTAAAACCATTAAGCAGTTTATAGCAAATGTGATAAGAAAACATTGCAACATATAGTTATTAGATAATTTTTTTTCTTAGTGGTAAATAGAGTAATGATACATTTTATACTCTTTGAGAATCTAAATTAAATAGAATATAATATGATTTTAGATAGAATCAAGGAAAACAATTTCTCCATAATCAATAAAATGTCAAGTCACATAATCCAAAAGTTAAAAATCTCAGTGAACAAAGGAATCATTAATAAATTATTCACCTAGATCAACACTATGATTCCTTCATCAAGGATTTGCTTCCCTGGACTGACACTGTAAATTCTACATATTTTATTGAACAAATATTGTAAAATTAAAAAATGTATATTATCAGGTTTGGGACACAATTTTCAATGAGTCATGTTTCTCCACATCTTGAGAAGAAAGGAACTAAATGCCCTTTTTTCCAACTATCTTTTCAAGGTTATTTACTTAGCAAATAGCTTTGGAAGGCAGAGCAGCGTTCCCCTCCAAAGCAAAGGGCAGGCAAGCTTACTGTCTGTATAATAAAAGGTAACATCTCCTCCGGAAACAAAGAACTTGCATCTTATTGGCCATTATAAACGTTTCAGGTTTATAAGCTCAGAGTTATCTCTTATAAAAACATCTTGCTACATGTTCAGTTATCACTGAACTCCTTTGCATTGCCCTTTGGGAACTGGGGTTTAGTGAACCAGCGCAAAAGATGCTTATACTCTGACTACTACAGGCATACCTCAGAGTTATTGTGGATTTGGTTCCAGACCACCCACCATATTGTGAATATGCATATTCATAATATCCATACAGTAAATATTGCAATAAAGCAGGTCACACAAATTTTTGGGTTTCCCAATGGATATAAAAGTTATGTTTATACTATAGTATAGTCTATTATGTGTATGATAACATTATGTCTAAAAAAACAAGGGACATACCTTAATTTAAAACACTTTATTGCTAAAAAAAAAAGTGCTAACTATTATCTGGGCCATCAGCAAGTCATAATCATTTTGCTAGTGGAGAGTCTTCCCTTGATGTTGATGGATGCTGACTGATCAGGGTGGTGGCTGCTGAAGATTTAGGTGACTAACAATTTCTTAAAATACAACAGTGAAGTTGGCCATGTCAATTGACTCTTCTTTTCATGAACAATTTCTCTGTAGCGTGTGATGCTGTTTGATAGCATTTAACCTACAGTAGAACTTCTTTCAAAATTGGAGTCAATCCTCTCAAACTGTGCCACTGCTTTATCAACTAAGTTTATGTAATATTCTAAGTCCTTTGTTGTCATTTCAACAATCTTCACCAGGAGAGTTCATCTCAAGAAACCAGTTTCTTTGCTCATCCAGGTTAAGCAAGTTTTCATTCATTATAGTCTCATTATGATATTGCAGCATTCAGGCACATCTTCAGGCTAGCCTTCTAATTCTAATTCTCTTGCTATTTCCACCATATCTGCAGTTACTTCATTCATTGACATCTTGATTCTCTCAAAGTCATCCATGAAAGTTGGAATCAGCTTCTTCCAAACTCAGTTTAGAATAGTGCTAACATCTTTGCCTTGGAGTGAAACTTCCAAGAAGGCTGCTGTGAGGTTACTTAAAGAGATAGAGAACTGGTATTCCCGATTGCCACAGAATCTGTATGTTTGACAGAAATCAGTCTGAGCCTTGCTCTCAGCAACCCTTGACGGCGAGGTAGGGGAGAGTCATCCTGATTAATGTAGATCACCAAAAGGACCTGACAATTATGAAGACACATGTTCACTTGAGGTCAGCTCAGAATAGACAAATATCAGTATTATCCCCATTTATAGATAGGAACCTAAGGCTGACAGAAATAAGTGATTTGTCAGGGTGACAAAAACTAGGCCAAGGCAGAGCTGGGATGGAAATTTGAATATCTTTCTAATGTCCCTTTCCTTGCACTTAAAGCTGGTGAAAAAAAGAGGTGCCAAATTGTATTATTCTAACCATGGGGCAAAAATAACACCAAACCAAAGATTATGCATTAAAAAATCCAAAAGAAATTATACCAAAAATATTACTAATAGTCTGTGGGTCGTGGGCAATTGTTTTATTTTCCACTTTTCTGTAATCTTTATACAAAGTATCTGCAGCTAGCATTTTCAGAGGTTTAAAGAGAAAAAAATCCTAAATTTTATTTGATTAAAAAAAAAAATTCCGGCTGAAGCAAACTGTTCTATCAATGTTCCTCAAAATAGTATATGTAGAGATAAAAATAGTATATGTAGAGATAAAAATACATTCATAAGCCAAATAAAATTCTTCTTGTGTCAGAGTCCTAAGACATTTATGCTGTTGACAGAATTTTTGAAATACACAAAATCTCAGCCAACATATTATTTATTCTATTATTAGAGTATTTTATCTTTTTATAATTCATCTTTAAAGAACAGAATATTGGTTTTATTGACTAAAATATGTTACTTACTATTTCAAAGCCACATCAGAAGAAATGTTTAAAAGCAATAGAAATAAATCTACCTCTATCTGCTATTTTAAATTTCCTTTTGCATAGTTTATGTGCATTGCAAATCTTGCTAAGGATACCTTGCACGAAAGAGTAGGTTATATTTATGTTTCCAGTTGTTAATAATGGGGGAGCTCTTTGCTTATATGCTCTCTAAATGCTCTCTAGGTTATTTTAAGCTGGTGAATAGGAACATTGTAAATTTGTATATGACTGACACTGTGGATGAATAATGCAGTATAGTGACAATCATTATCCAAAACAGTTTTAAGTAGAGCAATTGCTCACTGAGTTTTGTATTGTTACTTTACCATGTGCAAGGTATTTTAAAATGTAGCTTTATAGTGAGGCTAAGAAAAAAAAAAGTAAGGCAATATGACAGGATTTTGTTTGTGAAGTAATGGGGGAGAGAGTGAAACAACAGCCTCTCTGTTTCTCTGATTCTTGTCTCTCCACTTATACATGTGCATAATTATATTTATATATGTGTTTGAACTATATTATATATTTCAGTACGTTTGGAGACATGTTCTGATGTTGATAACAAAAAACAAAACAAAAAAACACACACAACAACAGTGTTCCAGTACCAATTGCTAGAATTGTGTTACGTGACCTACACAATGTCATCTGGACTATTTCTAGTTCTTCAATACAAAAGTCAATTAGTACATTGATTACGTTTTTAATCTATTAACAGTTGTATGAAGACCTTTTTTTTGGTGGTGGTGGTTATATAATAAAATACAAGATAGCTCATTTGAGACTAACAGAAAAATGGATAAAATTGTCTTTCAGTGCTGCCAGGGAGAGACTGGAGCCTCAGTGGTGGTTCAACGCACTGATGAGGAGAGTAGCTCCGGCCAAGAGGGATCACTGTCTCCACCAGAGCTCAGACTCCAGAGAGGTTGCAGTCACCCGTTCCAGATGGAGGGAATATAAGCCAGCGAAAATGTGCAAGAATATGACTGCGCAGGTAGTTTTTGGCCTGTTAAGAGTCAAATATATCTATTGGACTACAGGGGATGCTAAATAGCTTCTTACCATTTCACTGTAGTGGCCCCCTTTTGAAGTTCTTCCATAGAAACATTAGCTTATAAATATTGTCATAGAGCATTTGGGGTCCATTGAACTTCTGCTTAATACCTATTCAACCTAAAACACAAGCCGAAAATGAAATTAATTTTATACCATAAGTAAAAAATAGGCTAATTTTTGCTTAAATAACTATATAAGAAAGTCAATTTATTTTTAAGATACAAATTTATCTGATTAGTTTTTGAACTAACAATAACAATGGACTTTGTTTTCTGTTTTATTGAAGTTGGAAGAACTTTCAAATTATAACTAATTTGTATTTTGGGTTCCCTTTCAGTAAAATGAATAAATTGTAAAATGCGTTATGAATTTTTTTAGTGAGCATTTAGGATAATTTGTGTGTGTGCTGCCATTATTTGTGTTAAATGAAGATAAATCATTTTTGAAACTGTATTGTGTCATAATTAGTTTTTGCATATTTTGTTCTATGTACACTGAAAATTCCTTGAGGGGAGAGATTATTTCTGAATTTTTTAACCTCTACAATGCCAAAGATACAATCCTACATGTAGCTGGACTTCAATAAACACTTGCTAAATTGAATTGAATTTACACATTTAAAAAGAAAGAAAGTAAGAGAGAGAAACAAAAAGGAGGTAGAGGGAGAAAAGGAGGGGGAGAGAGAGAGGGATAGAAAAATTTGGAGAGAGGCAGAAAAAAAAAGCAACCAAGATATTATTATTAGGGGGAAATTTTCCTTTTAGTAAAGGTCAGTTTCTTTTGCTTGTTAAAGGTATAACTACCTTATAGGCTTCACATGCGAAAAATTAAGATGGGCTCCAGTGCAGCAGGCAAAATTGACCTGAGATGATGAAAAATACTTTGACCAGAAAAATAGTTAGAATGATAGCACAAAATAAATACAGAAAAATGTCAGTGATCTCTGTGCTTTTGACAACCATTAGTGTTTAGGGAAAAAAATGAAACCAGATGAGAGCAATTACTTTCCATTGTGGGGAGAGGAGGCAATTAAAATGGGACTTGAAGAATATTATAGATCTGGGCCCTCAGAGTAGAAATGCAAGGAGAAGGCATTGAAAACAGAAGTTTTAAAATGAGCAAAGTCCCAGGACTGTGGTGGTGGAGGGGGTGTTGGGGTGTTGAATAGGAACAACTGATACACAGGAGAGTCAGGATCTGCACTCAGGTCTGGATTTGAGCTCAGGTCTGTTAGACCAATGTTGATTCTCTCCTGGACTATCAAACTTTGCCATTTAGTGCTCAAAACTCCTTTTCAGCTGCAAAACTTTTCCCTTGTGAATCTCGTAAAATCAGAATATGAAGGGTGAATAGAGATTTCCTTGTGTAGAATTTTGAAACTGAGAGAAGGGATAGAGTGGGAAAGTTGGGCAACAGAACCTCCCAGGGTTGTCAGTGTTTTTAGAGACCACCCGATTCTCCTTTGTGCTTCCAAAAGTGTTCCCATTGAAGCTCAGAGAGGTCAGACGTGTTGGACAGAACAAAGAGCCAGTTAGATCCAGATCCCAGTGGTCTGCCATGTGCTACCGGGATCTTTCTTCCGGGAAGGGCACAACGGTGTGATGGGAAGAGCCCAGACTGTGGAAGGCAGACAAAGCTGGATTTGCACTCTGTCTCCATTACCCATTACCCTGTGAACTAGGGGTTTCACGGAGCCGCGGTCAGCTCTTTAATGGGCACCTCAATCTTGACTTACCAGCCTCTAGAACTCTGAGAAAGAAATGTGTGTTGTTCAAGCGACCCAGTCTATGGTATTCTTTTATAGCAGCCAGAACTGACTAGGCAATATTCTCATATCTAGTAGAAAGAAAACACTACCTATTTATAGAATTGTTGTAAAGATTAAATTGGTTAAATCCTCAAAAAATTGTTAACCCATGGAAGAGTTTAGGACTGTACCTGACACATATTCACTGTTTAATAGATAATGGTTGTTATAGCCATATCATTATTAGAGCAGGATCTGTGGTTTGAATCTTGTTTTCATCACTTCTTATCTATATGACCTTGGTGAATTTCTCTGTGCCAGTTTCTTCATCTATATATAAAATGATAATAAAACTACCTGCTTTATAGGGTTGTAGTGAAGATTACACAAACAAATAAGTATAGGAAAGAGCTTAGAGCTTGGTATAGACTGAGGACTCTAAAATGGCTAGCTGCTTTTCTCTGCAAACCACCAACAGATTACTTTGTAGATGTCATTTTATATCCAAGTGATATAATTTTATGGAATCTATAAAACTGTATAATAACAAGTTTAGGATGAGTTTTAATATAAATAGTGAACTAAGTTTTATGAACTAGTTTAATGAACTAAGGAGAAGAACTTAACACACAAAGGTCTGAGTAAAGAATATTGTAAACTTCAACTCTTGACAATATGCAGAGAGACAGCGTTATTGAAAACATCAAATGGACACAGTTAAATTCCAGTTACCATAATTGCTTATTCTGAGGAACTAATAATTGCTTCTCTTTGCCCTGAGGATCTTCTCTCATTAAAACTGAAGCAATTGTAGCTTCAGGGGAAGGTAGATATTCCAAAAAACAAAGAAGTAATTGCTCAGCTTGAAGCAATTTTTATTCATATATATTATTTAGGGGAAAATACATTTTAACGAATTAAATGAGCATACTTTTAAGATAGAAATGTATTTATTGGTATTTATATGTTTGATAGTCACGTGGTTCAAAGTTCGAGAAATATAAAAGACTATATGGTGAATATTCTCCTCTCTTCTGCATTGTATTCTGCACAGATTATGAATATTACTGGTTTTAGTGTAACCCTCCAGATAGATCTTGGAGATCTTACAGGTCAGTACATAAGAGCCACTTCCTAATTGTTCATGCCTTTATAATATCCCATTGTGTGAATTTATCGCATTTTATCTAGTCAGACCTATATTGATGGACATTTAGGTGGTTTCTAATATTTCACTCCTACTAACAATCCAGCGATGATGAACCTCATAAAAAGGCCATTTTGTGAGAACATGATTATATCTACTGTATAAAGTCCTAAAGGTAAAATTGCTATTCAAGGCCATGTGTATTTAAAATTTGTTAAATACAGGGGTGGGCAAAGGTAGGCTTACAGTTGTTCATATGGAAAAAGATATGCAGGCTACAAGTATTCCAATAGGCTTATTAACTCTGTCTCGTGCATTCACAATTGTAACCTGCTTTGCCCACCCCCTGTACTGCCATGTTACTGTCGGTGAGGTGGTACTGATTTCCATGCCAACTCGAAATGTATGAGAAGTGTTTGACCTAGACTTCTTCAAGTCTACATCAAAATCACTTTTTTTTGGCTTCCTGAACTTGAGTTAAAATTCTGGGAAAGGGAGGGATAAGGCCAATGGGGCTGCCACTCAAGCGGAAGATTCAGCCTGGTGCTCACTTGCCCAGCCATTTCCTGCAGATGCGATGAGTTCCCGGGGTGACGTGGCTTTGCATTCCCCATGGCACCGTGGCAGTAGCTTAGCAAGAGCAGGGAGCGGTTCCACGGCTGTGGGTCTGAGGGCAGCTCCGAAGGGCCCCCTCAGCCCAGAGGCATAGAAGCTTCTGCGAGTTCCTGGGGCCCACACAAGGCTTGGAAATGCTGAGAGGAGCAGCAGAAGAGAAGGCGGGATTTGGGACCAAAAAGCTATCGAGGACAGAAATCTTGTAATCAGCAGTGATAGCTAGGTCTGTTGTTATCAGTAACAAGTGACACCCAAAGACCAAATGAGACCTGACAGGTAGCCATAGTAGGTTGTCTTCTTCTGGGCCAAGTGAGGGGGACAGAGGACATAGCAGAATGAGACACCGGCCAGAGACCAAGTAGGACAAGACATCTGTCCTCTTCCCTAATGACAGGAAAGTAAATAAACTTGAATCTTACCTGGGGATAGAGCAAGGACCCTTGTACTGTCCTGCCTCACCTCCTCTCAGATATTTCTTTCCTGATTTGCTCAATGCCTGTGTCTTGGATTTCTTATTTCACTGTTTCCTTAGGTAATTTACAACTGTAGTTGCAGACCATAAAATACTCTAATTTAAGCATGAACAGACTTATAAAACACTTTTGGGAAACTCATAGGAACTCCAGGGTTCCTGGAAACTAGGCTGAGATATAAAACCGGCAGTAATGCAGCCAGCAGAGAAGCCCTGTAGAAACCAGTCATCACCGCTCATCACTTCGACTCCAGGATGCTGGGGAAGAAATGCTAGAAACTCTGCCACATTTCTCCCAGAAGACTCAGGAGCCTCTGCCACCATGCCTGCCTGTCTGAAAATTATGTTTTCCTGTGTCTGACAGCTGTTCACTGTCACATCAAAAATGCACACGGACTTGTTGGCACCAGGCTCTAGCTGGAAGGGTGCCTGGGAATGACTCTATTGGGGTTCCTGGTGTACGGGACAAGAAGACAAGCAAGATATGTGTCAGCATGGGTGTTGCATAAACCAAACCAGAGCATCTGCCTCTCTCCACATTTCAACTGTGACCTTTATGTTGAAGAGTTCCACATATATATGTATCTAAGCCTCGGATCTGCATTTTCAACTTCCTGCTAGACAGGAAAAATGACTTGTTCACACCTCGTTTGAAATAACACCTTATTTATTTATTTTTTAGTGATTCTTTCTCCTAAAGCTAGTCTTATCCTCTTATATTTAGCATTTTTGGATAAGGTCTCTGGAGACATGTTCTTACCACCTTGTTTCTGAGATTTTATTTTGAACAGATTTCCCTGAGATACAACCTTTCTGCTAAATTCAATGGCATGGTTATCATGGTCCAGCTGGAAATGAGTGAAAGACGGAACAATTGTTTTTCAAAGACAAGACATTTGGATTCTGAACCAACACACTAAACACAAGATGATTAACCATTTCATGCTTTCCTCCCCCACTAAACACGGACATGCAGGGTGTCCCCCAAAAATGTATACACACTTTAATAGCTGATAGTTCAATTTTGAAAATGAAATGTATTTTAATAAACACTGCCTTTATAATTAGTCAAAGTGTGTATATACATTTTTTGGGACACTCTATATTCATTTTTTGTGGTTCTTCTGTGTAGGTGGATTTATAGCCTTGAGATCTCTTGATAACACACACAATAGTAGTTCCCATTAGGTCTGATTACTTTTCTAGAATATCCTGTTCACAGTCCCTTCCTACCAGTCATTTGCTGGTTTACTATGTAATTTTGCTTCTTTTCCTGTTTTCTTCTCACTACTTTCTCTTCATTAACATGTATTTCAACATTGCTTCTCTCCATTATTTACTGATCTGCTGTCTTATCAGGGGAGACAATAGTATTTCAAACAACAAAAGTTTATTTATCATTTAGGATACATATCCCATATGAATTGGTGGAGGTCTCTGCTCCACTAAGTCACTCAGGGACACAAGTTTTGAAATTTGAGGTGGCAGGGAGACAACTGGAGGGCTTATTCATGGGTTCTTCTATGCTTCAGCCTAGAAATGACACAGAGCTATTCACAGCCTGTTGGCTGGATCTATGGCTCCCCCTTAGTGCAAAAATGCTGGGACATGTGAAAGAATATTGGGGAGCAGCATTGTTTATGTCTCCCATCATATCAGAGGGAATGAAAGAAATTTAGCATTCCTAGTAATGCCTTTCAGCCCTATTGTCCTTTCTTTCACACACTTGCACAAGCATAGAAACCCATAGATTATCAGATACACACAGACCCTCAGTTTGAGAGAGTATGTGATTGGCCCAGGTTACACAGGCCTCCCCCTGCTTGGCTGCCTCTGCCAGCTGCTTTCCAACACAGCAGTGACCCTCGAGCTCTCTTTTCCTTGGTCTCTCCTGATTTGTTCACTGGCTCCTTCTCTCTTCTAATTTTTGTTTTATTATGTTCCTCCCCTCCTTCTGCCTCACCACATATTTTAACTGTGACCTTTATGTTGAAGAATTCCAAATATATACATGTATCTGAGCCTTAGATATGCATTTTCAACTCCCTGTTTCTGAACTTTGGTGGTTCAGTTACTCCAAATTAATTTTATATATATGTATATTTTTAGACATAACAGGTAGGAAGTGAACATGCTGAAGTTAAAGGAATCTTGTAAGATACGTGAGTAAAGGGGAGTTTTGCTTTGATGGCTGGGTCATAGATTTCCAGAGTCAATGTATGAAAAGCATGATTGTGGGAACCCACAGAGAAAGTTGGAATTTGAATGCATATGGAATTAGCTTCAGATGCAAGAAATGCAGCAGCTTATATTAGCTGATACAATGAATACCTTGCTTCCTTTTCCATTTTAATAGATATTACAGACTTTCAAAGCACTGAATATGGTTGAATTAGAGGCTTAGGGGACACAACCTAAAGACTCCCGATGGTTGTG
Organism: Miniopterus schreibersii; assembly: GCF_964146895.1. Lineage (NCBI taxonomy): Eukaryota > Metazoa > Chordata > Mammalia > Chiroptera > Miniopteridae > Miniopterus > Miniopterus schreibersii. The sequence goes on along the minus strand of NC_138106.1, from coordinate 25,085,596 downwards.
AAATGTTGACTTTACCCTCTTTGCATTTTACCTTATTTTGTTTAAAGAAAATATTGCGTATCTTTTCTTTGGTTTCCTGCTGGTAGCTTTTGAACAGCTTATTCTAACAATTCCATTGGCATTTTGCCCACTTGAGGTCTTCAAGTTAAGTAACACTTTCTGAAATGCAGACTTTCTTTTTTAATTTTCTTGGCTAACATTGGCTGCATCTTGATTACTTAGTAAACTTTGTGAAGGCTTTTGGGCATCAGGAAGGTGCATTAATTATTTCACTTTAAGGGAACAAGTCTTGTAAAAAAATGGAACATGAGTCATTTCCATTTCTCATTATTTTTTAAAGCTTCTCTAGAAAATGCCCTTTTCTCCTTAGGCATAGAAGCTTGCTGTTTAAAGCTACAAGGGTGAGTGATTTTATTTTCACCCTGAGACAACTCCTGCAAAAGCCAGATATTGATTTTTTGTTAGAGGTACAGTAAAGTCATTTTAAAAAACTTGTTTCTTCTTTTTCTTTAAAGACGAGCATTTTACATGCATGCTCCTGCTCTCTCTGATAAGCCACTGCCTAACTTAAATTCTCTATATCATTTCATACATTGTGTGTGTGTGTGTGTGTGTTTGACAATAACAAGATAAAAAAGGAATTTGGAGAAGTGAATACAAAAGAGATTTTTCTTGTGTCAAATCTCATGAATTTTTTTCCCTAAGGGTTTTGAGTGAAACCATTTTGCACAGGGCACTGTTAGTGAGAATAAAGGAGTTGCAGGGGAGATTTTTAGTCAAAGAAGGTTTTTCACTTAATGAAACAATCCTGTATTTATTAAGAAATAATAGAAAATAATATTTCTCTCTCACAGAAAACAACTTTATATTGACTATAAAATAAGATGATATACATTTAATTATAAATGTTTAGTTCATACACCACTGACAGTGCAAACTGGAACATTTATGAATGATGATGTGGCATTCTCCATCAAAATTTAACATAACCATGCCTTTAGATGCAACAATTTCACTTCCAGTAAGTTATCCTGCAGATAGACTTACACATGGTGTGAAATGACCAATGTACAGATTGATCACTCAGCACCGCCCTCTCCCAAGTTAAAAAACAATCTACATGCTCAGCAGTTGGGTTACATAAAAGTTATGGCACATCCCTAAAATGGATTACCTTGCAAGCATAATAAAGTGAATGAGAAAAGGTGGTATGTATCACTACAAAATGACCTCCAAGGCATTCTGTTAAGTGGAAAATCAAGGAGCAGAATAATATGTATGAAATGTTACTATTTGTGTTAGAAAGGGGGAAATAAATTTACTTAATATATTGATAGTATATACCTAAAATATATTTAGAAAGGTGTTCCAAGAATCCAAATAATATTAGTTGCAAGTGAGGATCAAAATTAGGAGGCTGGGTAAGAGATTGAGGAGGGGGGAGATGTGTCAGCAGTGGTGCCCTGGTAAATGTTTAACAACTAGTTGGGGGTGGGGGAGGGACTTAATTTGTATATTTGCCAATTTCCATTGTGTAAATACTCTCACCAAGTCCACTTTCAAGAGACCAATGTGCTTTCAGTGAACACAGTTGAGAAAGAGATGTTTCGATGGTCCTGTGAGCCCAGTGTGAGCCATCTTCAGCACAACACTGCCTTTCACTAGTCACCATGTTGCAGCTTTTGAATTTTGAACTATGTGAATTTATTACTTATTCAAAAAGTAAGTAAAAATTTAAAAACCTAAGTGTTCATGATGAATTATTTGTTGTCTAGTAACCAGCTATTTTAAATATCAAAATCAAGACTTTATATTAAGAATAATGAACCCCCAAATTATGTATCTTTTCACCAAATACTTCACAGTATCACTTATATGTGGAATCTAAATAACTGAACTCATAGAGTCAGAGAACAAATTGGTGGTTGCCAGGGGGTGGGGGATGGGGGAAATGGGTGAAGGTGATCAAAGGGGGCAAACTTCTAGTTTTAAGATAGGTAATTTCTGGGGGCGCAATATACAGCATGTTGATTATTGTTAACAATACTGTATGTATATTTGAAAGTTGTTTAGACAGTAAATTTTAAAAGTTCTCAACACAAGAAAGCTGTAACTATATGAGGTGATGGATGTGTTTACTAACCTTATTGTGCTAATCACTTTGCAATGTACATATATCAAACCATTATGCTGCGCACCTAAAACTCACACAATGTTATATGTCAATTATATCTCAGTAAAGCCGGAGGTAGGGGGAGTGATATGACCCCATTTAAATCTAGCAAAGATCTACCTGCTTTGTAAAGAATGAACTGAAGTAAGAGGAAAGAAAAGCCCAAATCAGGGAAGTTGCAGTGAGAATAGAAGATGAACAGTGAAATATGTTGTCAAGACTAGAAATTTATTGATTGGGAGCCAGGAAGGAAAGTAGAAGGTAATTGAGATTTTGAGCCTGAGCTGGTTGTCTAAAAAGGAGGAAGGAAACAGCATGAGAGGACAGTTGGTGAGCACTTGGGGCATGTGATTGTGGGGACTGTGGTATGTCTTGGCAACCTGGGATGTGCAGCAGTAATTCAGAGAAGAGAATGAAGGGGAAGATAGAAATTTGGGAGCCATCTACATAGATATTATCCTGTGGTAGCAATGAGGTGGGAGGAATTCTCCCAGAGAAAATGAATATAGAGAAAAAAGGAAAAAGGCTTTAAACATATTCTTGAGAATCTGAAAATGCAATTATAAATTGGCATTTCTATGCCTTAATTCTAATATGAGTAACTGCTAAAGCTAGAATATTTATTTCCCAGCTTTCCAAATTAAGCAGAAAAGAGAAATAATTCTTTTATGGTGCTTGCAGCTTGCAACATGATTAGAAATTAAATAGTCTATTTATGAGATATGGATGTTTTGTTTTGAGAAATGCAGAAAGCAGGTCAGACAGAATAAATATTGCTATAAATAAACACATATAATAGGCAACCCCAAAGCATCCTGATTTTGAAAATCAAGCTATCAACCATCTAATATTTTGTCAAGAAGAGAAGATGCAAAGGCCAAATGAGATTTGTAAAGAACAGATGGATGTCCTCAGGTGACAAATTTTTAACTTGAACAATAGCAGCCATTTCTCAGTAGGTTGAAAAAATCTTAATGACCTAAAATTTATTTTAACTTTCTCTGCTTCAATGAATGAACACCCACCACCTCCCCAGCCTCCTTAGGCAGTTTGTTGTGATAGATACACTTTAAAGATAAAATATTGACCTAAACTATATTGACAAGGTGGATGAGAGCTCCCAAACTTTGTTCATGGAGCCTTTGGCATCTCAGCATCTTTTTTCACCGTATTTATTTCTGTGTATTTCAGTATTTTTTTCTCAGGACTTATTTTATAAGTATTCATGTTCTAGCAACTCAGTAGCCATTTGAAAAAAATAATATACATACACTGAAAGAGAAAAATATTTTATATCATTCTTGAATAACCACAATTACTTCCTAATGGGAAGTACAGCTGTTGAGCACTGCAAAATTTCTCAAACCTTGGAATCAAATTGGATGCCACTACCTTCATTTCCTGTTTCACATAAATTTTTGTGAAGTATTTGCTTTTTATCATAGCAACTGCAGAAAACTGAGCATCTAAAAGATATTATGTCATCCAAAGAAATGTTATGTGGTCTGAAAATTACCTCAACCTTGTAATTTATGAATCATCTGAGAGACACTAAGTATCTATGTGTTTCCCTTAAAAATATAAAATATCCACAGCTCCCCTATGAATTTTGTGCATCACTGTGTGATGACTTGGCACTAAGTTGAGAGATGCAGCTTTAGGGAATTTGACGGTAATCAGAAATCAAAATGAGATAAGGGAACAGAACATTTAGGAGATCATCTCTTTGGATGACCAAGTGATTTCCTCCCTGTGCAAAACTAAGATTCATTGAGCTCATAAGAGGCCTCATCATTTGTTTCTAGTTACACATCAACGTGAGTTTGCATAACTCTTTCTAAAATATATAATTAGTTTTCAAGATAAAGCAATGACCTTGTATCTTCAGAGTCCATCAGAATGTTTTGAGTAAAATCAGGTCAGACTACGTCACTACTTTGGTGGGCAGAATCCAGGAGCCAGGCAGGTCTGACAAGATGTGATTTGTTCCTCTCTTAGAATATGTTGAACTGTTCCTCTGGCACTTTGTTAAAGGACATAGCATCAGAACTATTATCTATTATAAAAGCCAGGAAATCACTGCATCTAATCGCTACCAAGCCTGGGGATACTTTATTATATGAATGAGATATTAGGCTCCTACATCACCTTAATTGTGTTCCAAATTAGATCCCAACATTAAATCCTTGAGTCCTTTCTCTAATTGCTAAACTTGTTTCCCCCCACCCCCCGCTATGACAACATATTCATTGTAAGTTATAATTTATCAGCTCTCTAATGCAATCATTAGACAGGCCATCAAGATTACCTCTATCTAGCTCCTAGGACAATTATGGAAAAGCTCATTTATCTCCCCCCATTTTCCCAAGAATAAACCTGATTCTAGAATGTGTCATCTGTGAAAGGAAGAAGAAAAAGAAACAATTACTTATTTTTTTCTAGTGTTTATTCTGTCCTAAGCACTTTAGTTATCTTAACGAATTTAGAACTCACAAAAACTCTTAAGTACACAAAACAGTCTCCTTTTCACTGTGAGGAAAACCCTCCTCAGAATTAGTAAGTACTAGAGTGGGAATTCAGATATCAACATGAATGTTCTTTTTACTATACACTGTCTCTCTCTCTCTAGGACTCTTGGACAATGCCACCAGATAATGCAAAGCCCATGCTTGATCTGTGTTGCTCCATTCTAGAACCACAAGTCCAGGATCAAAGGAAGTCAGGGTTAGGTTAAGGCCAGGGTTGGGAATGTCCCAATAGCCAATGTATAGAAATGTGCTCCCTCAGGGGTTGGAAATGGAGTTGGTATTTGATCATACCTACATATCAAGTCCCAACAGTATGGGATCCAGAGCGTATCACACTCCAACTCCATGGGGACAGAAGCTCCTGTACTTGGGACCCTCCCAGACCTTGCCCTGTGTATCGCTAGATCTGACTGTTCATCTGAATCTTTTATAATATTCTTAAATAAACTGGTAAACATAAATAACTATTTCCCTGAGTTCTGTGAGCTGCTCCAGCAAATTATTCAAACCTGAGGAAGGGGTCATTATAACCTCAGATCTATAGCCGGTGGGTCAGAAGATAGGTGATGATCTGAACTTGAGACCAAAAGATAGGGGAGGGACAGTCTTATGAGCCTGCAACCTGTAAGATTTGATGCTATCTCCAGGCAGATAATGTCAGAATTGGGTTAAATTGTAGGACACACAGGTGATGTTGGAACTTGCTTACTGTTGTAGGGGGAAAAACCATATTTGTTGATTAAAAGTGTCAGAAGTGTTTTGTGGAGGAGAAAAGGAACCTCACAGGGCAGAGACTCATTGTAAGGAAGAACTGGGGTTTCCCTTTCCATGTCCTAAACTGTTAATCTAACGACTCCAATGTGAGAGGTGGGAGGGGAGAGCACACAGCAGTGTGCATGCACATTGTTGTAGGTTTATAGGTGATTTCTTTTTCTTCTTCTATCTTTTAGTATATTTCAAATTAAGTAACAATAATAAAATTGTTTTTATCTCTAAGATAAAATAATTTTTAACTGTTGGATGGGATTCTTTTCAATATCTATTTAAATCTCTAATAACAATGAAATAACCTCATGGTTCTTATAATTTTGGCAACTCATAACAATTGAGTATTGAAATAAAGCTATGGACCCTCTTGCCAGAAGCCAATATACACCAAAAGGGGTTTCAGGGATTAATTGATTCTTTGAAGCATATCTGGTTTTAAAATGCTGCTATGAAGTAAAGAGGGGAGAAAAAGGGACATTTTTTGAACAAGGTAATATTCTGAACAACAACAACAACAAAAAATTGGATAAGCAAATCCCCAAACATTTCTATTTATGTTATAGTAAGGCTATTTAAAATAACAATTTTTAATAAAAATATGCAGGTTAAATTTATATTTATTTTTTCTATATTTGGAGATTATACCTCAATTATCTATCCCTGCCTAATAAATACACTAAATCTTGCTTGAACATAGTAAAGTAGTTTTAAAGTCACTTTAATTTTTTAAGGTGGAAAATCACCCCCTCCTTTGGCATATGGAGATGTGCTCTATATCATCATTATTCAGATATCAGGATATAGCCTGAATTGAACTTATTGACATGCCATTCTGTTCAACTAGTAATGTATTTTGAATGATAGGCATATAAAAATATTCAAGATGCAAATTATGTATACAAACAAAATAACCTTGTAAGTCAGCATTCCTGTTGGAATAAACTAAGGTGGTTTGTAAAAAACAATAAATCTTTCTTCCAAAAATTAGTAATGTTTCACAAAGATTAAAGTAAGAGTGTTGTTAGGATTCAAAATACAGCAGACAATATCAAATGACTCTAATTTGTTAGAATGGATTTGTGTCTAAGGTGAGAAAAGTTGAATAAGACTTTAAACAAATTTTAAAATTAATTTTTTAGCTAGAAATGTCAGTTATCATAATCATTTATCATAGGCAGGTATTTAATGCCTCTTAATTAATGATTTTCTCAAAATTATGTCAATCTCAAAAAGAGTCACATAGCTTAATGACAGTTTCACTTTGCTGAGAAGGTGGGTTTCAATTTCATTTCTGTCGTGTTTTTCTTTTTTGTAGTTAATTGCAGATTCGTGGATCTACTTGTGACCTATACCGTTCTCTATTGCTCTGATCAATTCAGTAGTACATTTCTGTTATTTCTAGAAATCTTAAAATACTGACACAGTTTCAAATTTCATAGAAAATGAAGATCAAGGAGTGGATACAGCCCTTACTTAGTAATAGGGAGGGTTAATCCACGGTAACCCTGGTGATGTTATGAAACATAAATGGAAATTATGGAGTGTTTGAGGTAAGGCTAGCCTAGTCTAATATTTCGTACACCAGCAGTGGGTCTGCCTCATTGCTAAAGACAAATACTCCCTGGGAATAGGTGCTGTTTTGCTTCACATGTGCACAAGTGCACATTTATAGTCAGTTTTAGAATATAGCTATCATCTGTACTGAACATTAGCTCACAGCTGGGATTAGGTGACACGAAACTATTCAGTCCGTTTTACAAGTGTGACTTTATTCAGGTGGCTTGGTTTAGTTTGTTGGATTAAAAGCACCTTCACCCTGTTAGTTGGCAAGAGCATTTCGTTTTTTCGGTTAACATATAAAATTTTAAATGCCATATTCAGGGGACATTTATGAGAATGTTTACTGCTGTCACCATTATTTCCCACCCATCATCAAAACTTGACAGGCAGCCCTGTGATGAATACTTTAAAGGACTGAGAAAATTTTCTTTCACTAAGAAATGTCACCACTGGGATGAACCAGATTTTGAAAACAGTCAAAGCTTTAATAATGGATGATATTAGGAATACTATTTATATCCTGGATAGGCCAAAATATCATGGTTGGCACGTTAATGAATAAATTAAGTTTATAATGAATTTAATGGAGAAGATTCTTATTTCTTTTTGAGATATTGCTTTATGTGATATCAATAATAATAATAAAGAGAGAAAACCTAAGTTAAGCATGTACTATATGAAAGACTGCTAACTGTTTTATATGATTATTTTATTTGATAAGATACATCTTAGGAGGTAGGTAGTGCTATTCTCATTTTACATGTGATGAAATAGATACTTTGTGTGTTAGTTTTCTATTGCTTCGTAACATATTACCCACCTTTGGCTTAAAACAACACCCATTTATTAATTAGCTCACAGTTCAGTAGGGCAGAAGTCTGAGCATGGGGTGGCTTGGTTCTCTGCTCAGGATCTCACAATGCTAAAATCAAGGTGCCAGCTGGGCTGCTTTCTCATCTAGAGCCTCCAAGGAAGAATTCACTTCCAAGTGCATTCAGGATTTTGGGAGAATCTAGTTTCTTCAGACTATGAACTGAAGTCCCAATTTCCTTGCTGGCTCAGTTGGAGGTCACTCCTAGCCACCAGAGGCTGGTCACATTCCTTGTCATGTAGCCTCTTCCATCTTTAAAACAGACAATGGGGATGTCTTGCATCAAATCTCTGACTCCTTTGTCTCTGGTTTAGAAGGCTCATGTGGTTAAGTGAAGTCCACCCTTTCCTAAAGTCAACTATGTCATATGATATAATCTGACTATGAGAGTGACTATCCTGTCACATTCATAGTTCACACCCACAGTCAAAGGGGAGGGTGTTATACAAGGGTTGAATTACTGCAGGTGGTCTCAGAATTCTGCCTACTACACCCTGATTGCATAAATAACTTTCCTAGGTAACATAGCTAAAGACTGGTGTCACTAAGATTTGAACCATAGTTGTCTGATTCTAGTGCTTTGCCCTAGATATTAATTTAAAGCTAAAGATAAGTGAGGAATGTCTGGCCACTGTGATGATGATGATGATGATGATGATGATGTCATCCTGACTAGACCGTGCTATCTCTTGTCCTGTTCTAAATCCATATCTGCTTTATAATTTAAAAATTTTATCACCAGGATACATGCATTTATTTTAAAAAGTCAGAGGGTACCATAAAAGTTATTTTTGCTTTGTATTTTGAAATAAATTTAACTTGCCAAAAAACTACAAAATTTAGAAATCCCATATACCTGTCACCCAAGTCTTGTTTCTGAAAGACTGAATCTTGAGTTTTCTGCTGAGGAAAAGAAAGGGTAAGAGCCTGACTGTGCAGAATGTGGGGATGGACATGGAGGGTTAAGTGCGACATCTGAATACTTTCAACAAATCTCCCTGTTTTCAGCCCCACTCTGCACCCTTCCCATCAGAGTGATAACTTCAGTTTATGCTTGTGTGTGGTTTTGCAGCTTAAATTATCTTCTTTCTAGCAATTGTGTTGTCATCTTTTTCTACTGTTGTTTCCTTCTTTTCTTGTGTGTGTGTGTGGGAGCTATATGTCTTCTTAAAATTTCTGATTGTTTCCTAACTGTGATTTTCTAATAGTCATCTTAGTGGGGGGTCCATTGTAGGGACTGAAAACCAATACCATCAGTTCCACCACCCTAGATAACCATTTATTGAGACTCCAGCAGCAAGAGTTTGCGGGATGGACAGATTGCAGGAACTGAGGAAGAGATCAAACCCCGACCAGAACTCCTACGCCAAGGAAGGGAAGGTGGAAGCCTGTGCTCCATGGTAACGCTGATATTTAGACATGGGCCTCTTATGAGAATCAGTTGGCAGACAATGTTAAGAAACAGTGACAAAGAACAAGAGAGGTCTGCCATCTGACTCTGAGCAATCATGGGTGCCCTGGCCTAGTTCTCCTTCCCAACATCAGAGAAAAAGCTCAGAAAGCAGAGGCAGAAATGTGGGAAGAGCAGATTATACCTCTTCTCTAAGCCACAGGAGAAATAGCCTGCAAAGGGGAAGAGGAAAAGTGTGAACTTGGAGAATGAGGCAGAACTTTCTGCATAATTGATATTGACTCTTTGAATGCCCCAGTGAGACTATTTAAATAATAAAATAAGGACTAGAAGATTATAGATTCTGGACAAAATGTACATAAGAGAGTTACTGTCCACCTGGAAAGGGATGTGCTATATGACCCCATTGGAGACTATTTTGTTCATACACGAATAAGTAAAAACCAATAATCAGGTGATGTGGTGAAATACAGCTACTCTGAAGTTTACATGTATTCAGATCAAGAAAAGAGAATATATTTTTTGAGGCACTCTAGATTCTAGTCTCAAATACTTGGGGCAAAAGAGTTGGACCAGGAACAGGCTGGCTTAAGCCAAGTGTCTACCCATAATCCAACTAGATGGGGTGGGAGAATGAGGAGGGAGAGCATGGGCAGGGACACAGTATAAATATTACTTTGGGGCCATTCTTATAGATGGTTCTCAGAGTAGGTGGAACATAGGTTGGGAAAATAGTCTCAAAAATAGTGTTATAACTAAAGGCCCGTTAGCTTGCTGGCAGTGATGGCATCAGAGTTAAAATATCAAGTCCACCAGAATCTAATACACTTTTCTTTTCCCTGTGCAAAGTAACTGTGTGATCAAGCAAAAAATAAGTTAGTCATTTGCTCTAGGGAAAAATTACTACTTCCAACTTGCTTACCAACACTAATAGCTTATTCATCAGTACTTTAAGCCCTCACCTCACCGTGCCCTCTAAACCAAAGCTACCACGTTGTAAACGTTGCCCAATACTAATCAGTTCTCCTCCTTGCAAGGCCTACCTAAAATCTCCCAACCTAAGTCATAAAACTCTTCAAATATTTTCCATTGGCTTTCCTCTTCTATATTTCTGTCAAGGTGATATTCTCTCTCCTTACAATAAATCTGATAAACTGAGCTTTGCTGGAGCAGTAGGTTCATCTGGGGGTCTTCATGCATGTCAACAGCTGACATTGAGAGCTATGATTTCCGCTACATTTCCTGTTTCAAATTAATTTCTACATTTTATTACCACTTGCTTCCCAGAAGAGTTATATGTAGTCAACATTTGCAAAGCAAAAAATATACTTTTTACAGAAAAACTTATTGAAAAGATTCACTAGTGACAAATTGTATCCTGAAGAAGGCTACAACACTTGGAAATAAGTTTGAAGATAAACACAATAATCAAAGTTTACTCAAAATGTTAGTCAGCCTTTTAGTTGAAATGTAGGTTGAATATTCAGAGAAATAACAATTAGACAGAAGTGGTGATTAAAGAACCACCCATGAGAAATTCTACAGCGTTAATATCAATGGCTAAAGAACCGTGGTAATCAAAAGCATTGCTAATACTGCCAATTTTAAGTAACTTTTTGAGTACATTTTCCCTGGCGTATTTTTTAATTTCTCCTAATCATTGACCTCCCATCTGGTAAATAGTAATAAAGGGTAGAGTCTCTGTAATATAAAAATTTGGAACATGACGCTTTTTATTTCTTGCATATCCCAATACTCCTACAGCAACACTATATACAAAGTTAGGTGTTGTGACTCTGCCTCCATTGTAATATTGTCTTTATTTTACTAAAAAGTATGCTCATGACCATATTTAAAATCTGATGCCATATAAGAACAAATAGGGTTGGCTTCAGTCAGAGTAAATATTGGGCAAAATTCCATGCGCAAGTTTTCCTGTGCATACTCAAGGACAAAAGCTAATAGTATTGCTTTGTGTTCATGTAGGTCATTATCACAAGAAGAACCTAGGAAATTGTGGAAGTCTGTTTTCAAAACACCTGTCCAAAGCATTCACTAAGCCACAAAATTTCACTTTCTTTCTAACGATGGCTGTGAGGTAATGACATCATATGTTATTACATTAAGTACTGCTGACACACAGGGACCATAGGAAATTCAGCAAAAACTTTTTCTTAAATATCAATTTACAGTCTCTGATTGGGTGATCTTGGGCAAGTGAGTAAAATTATTTTTCAGCCAAAGTTGTCTCAATTGCTGTATGTAAAGAATAGTATCTGCCTTTCACGTTGTTATGAAGATTAGAGAAAATATCTTAGAACCACGCCCTCCTCTCAATAAGTGTTAGTTTTTGATAATCCATGCAATACAAAAATGAAGCAAAAGAAATTTCAATATATAGGCACTCAAAAACTAGTACAGGTAAGCTCATTTGCCAGTGAAAAATTTGAGAAATGTGTTCTAACCCTGGAAGAGCTGAGTTAATTTACCACAAAGGAAGCATCTATAACAGAAAGGCAAAAGGGAATATTTCAGCAGCCTCCTCAAATCAGAGAGTTGGCTGGCATGTCATACCTCTTTTACATCCATCATTCATTAGGAGATTCTGCACTGGATACTTGGCAAGTCAGATTTTGTATAGTGTGACAGAAAAGGAGATATCAAGTTTAAAACTTTTTGTATTACCAGAGGCCATCAATATTACCATACAAATATTTAGATGGCTCACTGGAAGAAGAAAAATCAAATTCTAGATATATAATTCATAAATTGAAGTCACATAGGACAGATAGGAGAAACTTTTTGCAAAGAAACTTATTCAAATGAAGAATTTTTGAATTAAAGGCCTCTAATAGAACCAACTTGTCAGATCTTTCATGACTCATGAGATTAAATTTTCTACCAAGATAGCAAGACACTGACCACATTTGTCTTGAATACTCAGGGAGGACAAATGAGTCATTACTGATTTGTTCAAAGAGGTGGTAGTTCAGATTCAAGCTGAGTACGTGTATAGTTGGGGTGTCCAGACTGATCTGCAGCTGTGTGCCCTGCTGGAGCTCAAACATGACCCGGCATGTCTGCAGGACATGCACTAGTTCCCCAGAAATCTATTTATATTGGGAATGAAGAGCATCTTTTGAAATAAATCATCGTAAGGTGAAGAGGAGTCAGATGCATGGAGCTGGTCCAATAGCAAAGACTCAGTCACCCACCAGGCAATTTTGAGAATAGTGTGGTTTATGTTACTTAGACTCCCAGCTTCACTCCCAAACTTCCTCCGGTTTCCTGGAATTCATATAAGTTCATATGAGTTTATCACAGTAGACTGTTAATAGTTAAGTTTTGAGGGAGTCAAAAGTTGTATGTGGATTTTTGACTACATGGGGTACCAGTGCTCCTAAACCCAGCATTGCTCATTAGTCAGCTGTTGGATGCTGTGGGGTGGGGCAATTTTGTAAGAGCCTGGAGATCCTTCAATAGATAGTGGAAAGCCAGTGCCTGTGATATGGAATATACTTTTTAATGTCAACTCCATGAGAGTGGGGGTTTTGTCTGTTTCATTGTATCCTCAGATCCTACACTGAGAACAGATACATAATAGAAGCTAATAACTATTTGTCAAATTTGTTGACTGACTATGATCTCATTTATTATCCTGGGCAGATTGTCTGATAAGACATGGTGTAATGGTTAATTTTATGTGTCAATTTGACTGAACCATAGGGTGCCCAGAAATTTGATCAAACATTTTTCTGGGAGTGTTTGTGTTTCTGACTGTCAACGCTTGAATGAGTTAACCAAGTAAAGCAGATTGCCCTCCTTGGTGTGGGTGGGCCTCATCCAATCAGTTGGAGGCCTGAATAGAACAACAGCAACAAAAAACAGAGTGAGTGAAAGTTGACTCTCTTTGCTGATCTTCAAGCTGTGACACTGGTCCTCTTTTGCCTTTGGACTCAGACTCAAACTGGACCTATACCATTGGCTTTGCTGGGACTCCAGCTTGCCAATCGCAGATCATGGGGTTCTCAGCTTCCATAATCACGTAAGCCAATTCCTTATAATAAATCTCTTTATACATAAAGAAATTGGTTTTGTTTCTTTGGAGAAACCAGACTAATACACATGGATTATATGTACATTATGCAAATGAATATTACAGAGAAACCTCATTTTCTATTGTAGAATTTCTAAAGTCACAGGAAACAGAATCTGAAAATTATAGAGCAGTCTTATGGAAATAAACAATTTCAGAAAGATTCACAGATTTTGATAACTATGAGCTATACTTTGACATATGGTAGCTGCATTAGTAGAGTATAAGCTTTAAACTGTATTAGTGTCACCCAGATGACACTAATACACTTGGGAGCACCTTCTCTGTGGGAAAGTGCATTTTCCTTCATGCACTGGTGAGATCAAAAGGGAGAGACATTTATGTCTTAAATAGTGATGTAGCCCCTGGGTCAAAATTAACATGCATCCTAACTGCGTGGTTCACACATGGAATAGAGTACTCTTTCCTCCTCTATTTTCTGCAAGAGTCTGTGAATGATTGACACTATTTCTTCCCTAAATATTTGATAGAATTCACAGGTAAAGCCATTTGGGGCTGATATTTTCTTTGTGAGAAAAAATTTAAAATATTATTTCAATTACTTGTTAAAGAGCTCTTTGACATCTCTTTGAATACATTTTGTTACTTCATGTATTTTTAAGGAATTTGCTCATTTCAGGTAATTGTCTAATTTAATGCATAAGTTAGTTCATAATATTTCTTAATAATATTTTTTATTTTTGTAGATTGGCAGTGATGTTTTTTCTTTCATTCCTGATTTTGGTAATTTATGTTTTCTCTCTTTTATTCTTGCTAAATCAAACAAAAGGTTTATCAGTTTTGTTGAACATTTCAAAGAACCAATTTTTTAGTATCTGTGATTTTTCTGTTATTTTTCTGGTTTCTCTTTTATTGATTTTTGCTTTGATCTTCATTATTCTTTTGTTATATCTTCCTTATTAATTTGTTCGATTATATTATATTATTGATTTTAATTCCTTCTTCCTTTTCAATATAAACACTAAAGCAACAAATTTCCCTCTAACATTTCTTTAGCTGCCTCCCACATACAATTGAGAAACTTTATTGAGAAATAAAATTAATGAAATTAAATAACTACATTTGTACTCTAGTTATAAAAACAGAGCAAAGAAGGGAAGAAAAATAGCATAATTATTTGAATAATTTGCTCTTTTGAGTTAGTAACTTACTGTTTAAATAGAGGAAAGAAGTAAGTGAGCAGTATTCTCATACATCATTGGATCTAATAACACTGCAACCTAGAGTGTATATTTTTTCCAGGGCATTGCTGGAGATATCATTATCCCACAGCAGCAGTTCTTTCAGAGCCAAGTTCCTAAAAACCCAGTTAAAGGGTGTAAATATAGTTGACTTTTATGAGCCTTCCATTGTTCACGCCTATCATCAATACAGATTATGGCATTTGAATCTGGTAATAATGGCAGTATTGGTGGGTCAGATAGGCAGAAGAATGCAATACAAAGGAAGAATAGGAATTAAACAGTGAGATTTCCTTTTATCCTGTGATTACTTCACCTGATGTAATAATCCCTGCAGCTGGACCTTGCTGGAGAAAAATACTTTTTGCAGACACCAGAAGGACTTTTAAAAATGTAGGTCAAATCATGTGACTTCATGCAAATCCCTTCCACAATCCCACTCCCCTCAAAGTGAAAGCCGGGATCTTTGCACTGGCTTACGAGGCCCTGCATGACCTGGCTTCCGTTGCTTCTTGAGTTTCATCTGTGGTTCCTCTTGCCGTATTCACCCTGCTCTGGTCACAGTGGTGCCTAGACATTTCTTGCAACACAGTAGGCATCTTCCGAATACAGGCTTCTGTGTGTGCTGTTCCCCGTGCCTGAATTACTTTTCCTCCACATATCCATATTGTTTGCTTTCTTACCTTATAATACAAAGAAAGTGTAGAAAGTGAGAGTATTTATAAACCATTATAGCCATTGGCATATCATGGTATCCAAGTTCATGATCAGAGAACTCATCTTGTTTAATAGCATATAGATCAGTACAGATGCTGCTGAACTTGGTGGTGCTCTGCTTGTTGTTCAGCTGCATACTAGTCATGTGTGATATTTTAAAGTTAGTCAACTATAACCCAAAAGTGTATAAAAATCTGACAACTGGTAAGCATTAAATTATAACTTATTTATTTATTTTTAATATATCTTTATTGATTTCAGAGAGAGGAAAGGAGGGGGAGAGAGAGAGATAGAAACATCAATGATGAGAGAGTCATTGATCCGCTGCCTCCTGCACACCCCCTGCTAGGGATCGAGCCCACAACCCAGGCATGTGCCCTGACTGGGAATTGAACCTCCATCGCCTGGATCCTAGATGGACGCTCAACCCCTGAGCCACACCTGGCCGGGCTAAATTATAACTTATTATTTTAATTGTTTTACTTCTTAATTCAGAATTTTGAAATTTATAGTTTAACATTCTTTGCTATATTTCATTAGTAAAATTTATATTTATTTATATTTAACCCAAACTTACAGGTGACCTTTTTCTAAGCCTAGTTTCATGGACTTTTTTTTTGTCAAGAGAAAAGACTTTTTTTCCTGAATATGTCATTAAAATATAAGTGATTACTAAGAAGAGAAAAGCAAAAGAACCCATACCAGTTTCAAATAGAAAAAAATATGATGCCTCATGTGTAGAGTTTAGTTTTGTGGCCACAGTTGATGGAGACATGTGAAAACGTCACTGTGTTACTTGTGGGAAAAGTACTGGCAGATTAAGTTATACAAATAATAAAAATATAATCAGGATTTGCATTCATAGCATAAAGAAATATGTTTAAATCTAAAAGAATTATTTAAAGAAAAAATATTGAAATGAAAAGCTGACAGAAGTACATTTTCACTATTTCAAATATAAACATTATATTTCACATGTAAATATGGGTGCTCTCTGGGTTACCTAAAACATAGCACTACACACAATTACTGAAGCTTAGGCAAAAACCGACATTAAAGATTTTTGCTTGTAAATCTTGGGTTATGCTGTTGCAAAGAAGGTGGATCAAGCACTTTCCAGTGATACCATCACAATCTGACATATCAAGGAATAGGTGAATGATAGGGAAAACCAAGTTAAAACAAATAAAGCTAACAAATAGTTTTCTCCTCGCCTTGACAAACGTACAGATACTGTTCATGACAATTCTTTTATGTATACATGATTTGAACATGATGGCAATTATTCTGTCAGCAAATGTGGTTCAGAGTTTCAGTTTAGTTTGGGAATAAATTCTGATGATGGTGGTAATAACAGGAAACTAATCTGGAGTAGTCGCCCAGATTAAAGAATTTGTGCCAGAATATAAATCAACTCACTGCTTCCAGCATTAATAAAGTCTTGTCTCAAGGAAAAAGAACAAAAGTCAGCTGAACTACACAGCAAGCTAAGTAGTAAAAATTGTGAATTACATAAAAAAAAATACGTTAAATTCAGGATTATTCCCTTTACTGTATCATAAGGAAGCTGATCATAAACAACAACTACATATGCTGACGAAGATGGTTATCTAAGGGGAATGTTCTGCCAAGAATGCTTGAACTATGGAACAAATTCTTAATGTTTCTACAGTGTATGAAACCAGTTTGCTCTCAACTTTTTTTAAGAACTTTAACAAGATGACAGACTTGTTTTTTTTATCTGACAAATGAGTTTTATATAATTTTTTAATTTATCTTTATTATTGAAAGTATTACAGGTGTCCCATTTTTTCCCCCCAGTTGACCCCCTCCACTTCACTCCCACCCCCTCCCCAGGCCTTCATCTTGTTATTGACTGTGTCCATGGGTTATGCATATATGCATATAACTTCTGTGGTTAATCTCTTCCCACCCTCCACCACCCTTCCCTCTTTTCTCTGAAATATGATTGTCTGTTGCATGCCTGAATGTTCTGGATCTATTTAGTTCGCCAGATTCTTTTGTTCATTAACTTCTTCTTAAAGAAGACCCTTCAACATTTCCTGTAGTGCTGGTTTGGTGGTGATGAACTCTTTTAGCTTTTCCTTGTCTGAGAAGCTCTTTATCTGACCTTCAGTTCTAAATGATAGCTTTGCTGGGTAGAACAATCTTGGTTGTAGTTCCATGTTTTTCATCACTTTGAATATTTCTTGCCACTCCCTTCTGGCCTGCAAAATTTCTGTTGAGAAATCAGCTGACAGTCGTATGGGTGCTCCCTTGTAGGTAACTAATTGCTTTTCTTTTGCTGCTTTTAAGATTCTCTCTTTGTCTTTAACCTTTGGCATTTTAATTATGATGTGTCTTGCTGTGGGCTTCTTTGAGTTCCTCTTGTTTGGGACCCTCTGTGCTTCCTGGACTTGTAAGTCTGTTTCTTTCCCCAGGTAGGGGAAGTTTTCTGTCATTATTTTTTCAAATAGGTTTTCAATTTCTTGGTCTCTTTTCTCTCCTTCTGGCACCCCAATAATATGAATGTTGGGCCTCTTGAAGTTGTCCCAGAGGCTCCTTATGCTATCTTCATATTTCTGGATTCTTTTTTCTTTTTGCTCTTTTGGTTGGGTGTTTTTTGTTTCTTCATGTTCCAAATTGCTGACTTGATTCTCAGCGTCCTCTACTCTACTGTTGATTCCCTGTAAATTATTCTTCATTTCAGTTTGTGTAGCCTTCTTTTCTGATAGGTACTTTATTATGTCATCGATTTTCTCAATTATTTTCATCATACTCTTACTAATATCCTTGAGCATCCTTATAACCATTATTTTGAACTCTGCATCTGTTAGCTTGCTTGGATCTATTTCATTTAGTTCCTCTTCTAGAGATTTCTTCTGTTCTTTCCTTTGTGACATGTTTCTTTGCCTCCGCATTTTGGCTGCTTCCTGGTGTTTGTTTCTATGTATTAGGTGGAGCTGCTATGTCTCCTGGAATTTGTAGAGTGGCTTTGTGCAGTAGGTCTCCTGCAGGGTCCAGTGGCTCAGCCTCCCCAGTCACCTGAGCTGGGCCTTCTAGGTGCTCCCCTGTGTGGGCTGTGTGCACTGTCCTGTTGTAGTTGAGCCTTGGTTGCTGTTGGCGTCCCTGGGAGGAATTGACCCCCAGACCAATCAGCTGTGAGGACCAGCTGCAACTACAGCCAGAGAGCTGCTGTGCTGGAGACACCCCTGTGGAGCAGGATTTACTTCAGTGGGGCTTTGGTATTCACCAAATGCGCCCCTTGAGTGTATCACTCATGGATATGGTAGGATTGTAATCCAGCTTGGTGGAGTCTGACCACCAGGTGCACTGTCCCTGAGGCCTCCCCTGAGGTGCCAAGTCAGCCTGTGCCAGTGCCTTGCCCAGGGCCCCCCAGCATGAGTTACACAGCAAACAGTAGTTGGCTGCTCCTTGTGCTGGGCTTGGAGGTGCCCAGGAGAGGCCAAGCTATGAGCCAATGCAGCTGCCGCTAGTGCCAGCCCTGGGGCCACTTATCAAGCTGTATGAGGCATGATGCTGCTTGTTTGAAAGCTTTTAGCAAAGTCCTAAGCATGAGGCTCTAGAGGCCACTTGCACAAAAAGCCCCTGGAAATGGCCTGGATGAGCTGCAGGTGGGGAGGGGCGGGGCCTCCGGGAATCACGGGGCGGGGCCAAAGGCGGGAGTCAGGTGCTGGCGTTTTAAATATGGTGCCTCCCTGCTGGCTGTGTGTGTGTGTGTGGGGGGGGGGGGGACGGGACTTGCCACAGGAGCCATGGCCTCCGCCAGCCCCTCTGCCTGGGAGGAAGCCGCCCTCCACCTCTCGCCCGGATCTCAGGCAGGTTAGTTCCCCCCCGAGTGTCCCGGGTCCTTTCAGGCTGCTGCCCGGCGCTGGGCTCAGAGGGAGCGTCCGAGTGAGTCCGTGCCGGGCCCTTTAGAGGAGCTGCTGGGGCTCCCGCAGCCTCCGCGACCCTCAGGGACAGTCCCCGCTGGTTTCACAGCCCGAAGGTGTGGTGACGTCTCTTCCTGGCCCTGGACCCCTGGGCTGGGGGCCTGCTGTGGGGCTGGGACCCCTCCCTCCTCCGGGGAAACCCCCACCGCCCAGATTCCCTCCCGGGTGTGGGCTCGTGGCCGCGTCTCCGTGATTCAGCGCCGATTCCCCCGCGTCTCCGCCCCTCCTACCGGTCTCGGTGCTTCCTCAGCTCCCTGGTTGTGGGGCTTCTGTTCAGCCAGATGTCATGAGGCTCTGAGTGATGGTGGTTCTGTGTTTTAGGTGTGATTTTGATGTGGTTGCGGGAGGCGGCGGGTGCAGCTGTTACCTACGTTGCCATCTTGTGTCTTCTACTGAGATATTTTTAATGAGATTTAATTTTCCCGTGCAAGGAAGGGATACAACATGTTTTCCAAAGAAAGATGAGACCAAAGGCCAAAATGTACATTAGAAGCCTGGAAGAACAGTTTTTATAGATTGTTATGACATGTCTCTTAAGTGAACAATTTTCTGTGACGTTGTAGGTGATGATCTTGATGAAGCACAGCAGCTAAATGAAATTTCCATAGGTTATTTTTCTAGATGGAAAATGAGACCTGGGGCATGTTTGTTTTATGATATGGATATACATCTATCACCTAAGGAATTACTGTTGTTTGAGTCACCTTGGCTTTTTGTTCTCTTACTTGGCTCCCCTCTGTTTAATTTTTAGAAAGATTAAAGATAGTATAAATAACATGTAATTTAGTATTGATTACTTTTCTTTGCTAAAAGCATTCTCATTTGGCATTCTTCTTTATTTTTTTTGGTAAACTTAATTTTCTTCCGCTCTACCATAGGTGCCTAGTAATCATCATGATGCTGATGATGATGGTGATGATACTGCTGCAGATGACTATTATTTTAAAATCTAAAAAAATTGTCTCTTTTGTTGTCTTCTTGGAATAGCAAATTTTACATTTAAGTGCACCATTTGACTCTGCCACCGAAAGTGACACATTTAGTCTTTTGAGATATCTTGGTATCACGCCACAAAAGCTTTTAAAATGGCATTTTAGTGGAAAGAGATATTCTATCAAGAACTGCAGTTATGTACAAATTATTGCCTAAATTACTTTACTTTTCTTGTTCTCCAACCTGAGACCTGTAGTTAAAGAAAAGAAAGTCTGATTCATTTGCTCATTTAATAAATCATTATAAACCCGAAGGTTTACCCTGCCAACAGATGTGGTTCTCTCTATTCCTTACTCTCTTGAAAGAAAGAAGGAACAGTCACCTTGTTCTAATGATTGCTGCAGGTATACGCTGCCAGATCTTAGCTTAATGATCTGTATTAGAGCAGAAATACTGATACTTAGAGATTTTTGAAACAAATCATAGTTTTAAATTTTTTTTAAATTCTGTAGATCAGGGAATAACAAAGTCTATTCCCCACATTTCATCTTGAGTCAACACCACACATATGCACCATTTTCTCCTGCCACTCTCTGGTTACCCTCATATGAAATCTCTCCAGGTATTTTTCACTTTTACAGAATTTAAAGACTTCTGATATTGAGATGCCACTTCAGTAGGGAACTATAGGGTCTGGGCTTTACCTTATATGGGGGATGAAGAAAATGAATTTTAGTTCTAGGGGCCAAGAGTAATCCTGTCTTCTAGCATGTGACCTGTTTCCTGCTAGGCCTATTGTGAATTCCACTATAATTGATGAAAACACACTCTGGGCTGCTGGAGAATGTCTAGAAATGGGGTCATGGTAGAGTAATATGAAAGCTGTGAAAACTGGAGGTGTTACAGCAAGCCTATTGGTTTGGCGGTCATAAGACCTTGACCTGAGCCAGCAACAACACTTAGTAACTGAATAATCACAAATAAGTCACTCTAACCTCTCTGAATCTCAGTTTTCTGCACCATATAATGGGAATACTATTACCTAGTGAGCAAGTTATAAAGATTACATACAGTACTATAAGAAATATTTTAAATTGTATACACAAATGTATCGCCTCATAGTGATAAGTGCTCTACATTTTACTCATGGGTTTTGTTTTGAAGTTCACTCCCAAGGCTGCTGCATCAATCAGTAGCTCACAATGGGAAATGGTCTTCCTTGAACTTTGTATAATTTTCTAGATTTTACTTGATATTTCTATACTCTTTTTGAATCTCTTTTTTGAGTTCACCAAAGGGATTCATTTCAAATGTAATTTGAATGCTTTCCAGTGCATCTGCCTTTTCTTGCTCAGGAACCTGCTCTTGCTGTGAGCTAGTTGCTTATACCCACAGCTCCAGGCTGCCCCTGCTCAGGCCTTCCTCAGGCCTCTCATCATGGCCTTCACCCCTGCTTGACCTCTGGCACCCCCTTGTGATCTGCTCTCTCCTTCATGTCCCCAGCCTGTCTCTGGGTATAATTTGCCTCTTTCTCTCCAGTTGGTTAGAAAATACTATACTCTTCACTTTCTTCATTCCAAGAGGTGGGATAAGGAATCCGAGTGGAGCAGTTTATGTTTCTACTGAGAGTTCTCACAGACTTAGCACACAGGCCTTTCCAGCTCTCCAGACATTCCCTCCACTTCCCAGATACTCCATCCTCACTTCAGGTCCTTACAGTTTTCCCTGGCACAGACTACACCACCAACTCTGACCAATCAGGCCAGCCTCTCCTCATTTATGGGGATTAGTTTTCCAGGAGACCTAGTGGGGATCTTTCCAGTCTAGTGTCTCTTATCCCTCAGTACAAACTAGATTCTATGAGCCTCTTGGGCTGTTTGCAAATCAGAGGTGTGTCTAGATACTAGTGGGTATACCAACAAATTCCTCATGCTAAAATACCAGGACCTCACCTAAGACCTCCATTAATTTGAGTGAAAATAATGGACTTGTTCGGTAAATAAACATTACTCATAGATACATAAGCAGTATCAGAATATGTAACTCCTGAAGAAAAACACCTTTTATGGTAATTCAGGTTCTGATGGATTGGCCCTGTTATTATATCATTTTTGTCTCTGGTAGCAGTTTTTGTCTTAAAGTCTATTTTTTCTGATATTAATATAGCACTCTAGCTCTTTTTTTGATTATTGCTTTCATATTACATTTTTAATGCTTTTACTTTTCACCTGTATGTGTCTTTGAATCTAAAGTGCATCTCAGCATATAGTTGGATCCATTTAAAAATTCTCTGCACTTTGATTGGAGTATTTAATTTATTTACAATTAATGTAATTACTGGTGAGGTAGAATAGTAAGATCTGGCCAGTCAACATCTATCATTCATCCAATTGAAAGAAGACACTATCATTCCTTTACATTCAGACACAGCCAATGACACAATACAATATTTCAACCCCCAAATAGTATGACCTTGGTAATTTTCTTTAGATTTTCCTTTAAACACTTGTAATTTTTATTTAATCAGCTAGTCCAATTGAGGTCTGCCTTTTTTTTGTACTTTCTCTCAAATAAATGCATTCTTATTAATTTCATCTGAATCTTCGTATCTTCTTTACTTAAATAAAATTTCAAAATGGAAGCTTTATGTCCCTATTTAAATAAACACCCACCTGCTATGTATGTGTGTGTATACACACACATGCACACACACATATACCATATCTTAAATAAAGTGAAAATAAAACATTGCTATTAAATATTAGCTAAATACTGTTACCTTTGAGCCTGGAATTTATCATTTCTTTCTTAGAATATATTAGCAACCATTAGTGATGTAATAAAGATATCCCAGCACTAAACTGAGATTGTTTCTTGACTAAGACAAATAAAACAAAATATAAAAGGAGAAGGCTTCTACCCATTTGATTTAATGTTATTTATTGCACCACTTGAAATTCCTTGTACAGAGTCTACATTTTGCAAAGTGCTCTACTAGTGAGAGCTGGCCAATTTTTCTACTCATTTTAGAGCACATACTTTCAATATAGAAAATACTCGGGGCTTATCTTATTGAAGTTAGCTTAGCAACTGATTGAATGAGGCTCATCCACATTATGGAGGGCAATCTGCTTTATACGAAGTCCACTGTTTTAAATGTTGATTTCATCCAAAAAAACACCTTTACAGAAACATCCAGAATAATGTTTGACGTAATATCTCGGCACCGTGGCCTAGTCAGTTGACAGATAAATTTAGCCATCAGAGCCTGTTTGTTTTTACACTACACCTGCCTCCTTCTCTCTCTTTTCCACTCTGACCCCATCAAAATTCAAGGGAGAAGACTATCTACTCCCCAATGGAGGAGTAGAGAGAGATCAAATGCAAATGAAATCCTAGAAAACAATTTTGTAGACTGGAGGAGGGCTAGGATTAGGTTCCTCATATCCCAAAACCTGTTTACTGCTGAAATTACATTTTAAAAAAAGGATAGCAAAGTTACATATGTGCTAGCACAGGGCCTAAAAATGTTTGTATAGGGTCTTGAATATTGTGGCTGCTAAATGAATATTAGGTATCCTAGAAATATTATAAAGTATCTGATTCCTTACCTATCCACCTGCTATTAATCTTAAAATCAGAGCCAAATTACATAGGCTCTTTTGTGTAGATGGAAGAGCTGTGAAGAGTTAAGTATGAGAGAAACAAAGGTAGGGATGTGCACAAACTTCCCCCAAAGTTTAGAGTATAAGAACAACAATGTATGATAAAATTCATTTGCTTCTTATAAATTTATTTTCCTTCACCAGTGGGCTATTTTCTATGTTTATCCATGCAATTTACTGAGAGGAAAAAAAAAAAAGACACAAAGCTTTTAAAAAATGTGTTTTAGACAGATAATGCTTTTAAAAGCAGAGAAAATACATCTAGTCATTGAACAGGTGTGCGCTTGCAAAAGGGAAATAAATGAACCTTTTAAAGCACAATTTTTCATCAAAATGAGTTTTACTTCTAAAAAATGATGGCAATATACCCTTGGATACTTAATATATATTCATTTGAAAGGCATCCGAGATCTTTTACCTAGTGATCAATCGCTTTGTCTTTATTTTTATTTTAGAAAGCCAAAGAGAGAGGCCATAATTCTTCTGAGCAATACAGACCAATATTTAGCTACTTGCTTGAATTTCACAGCTTTGGGTGAGAATAAATATACATTCACATTAGTTCCTTATTTGATCCTTAATTTGCACAACAAAGGTTTGCTATGTTAACTTTCTGTATTGTGCATAGGAAATATTCTTTATGTAACTCTGACTATATTGGCAATAGATTTAGAATCTGTAAAGGTGGGACCTATAGAAGTTAATATATATTCTTAATTGTTTATAGTAGATTTTGACAAAAGTCAAATTTAATGTTTTGTATGAAATCTATCAACATATATTTATGTATGTATGCAAACACATACTCTATTGAGAGTAGGGTGAGATTAGCATACTATTAAAATGGTATTTTGGCCATAAAACTCAGGAATACCAGAATTCTTCCACAGAAAAATACCTCTTCCAATTTTCTAGAAGGAGATAAGTGAAGAGAACAATGACTAGTTAAACAAAATAACATTTTATCACAAGTTAGATCTCTGACAAAAGCTATGGACCTATTCTCATAAATTGTGCTGGAATTTAGTAGAGTTTACCCCCAAACTAGATGTACTAGTAGGTGCCATCTCCTGAGCCCATATTTAACATTTAGAAGTAACAAAAAGCTACACCTCCCAGCTCAGGGATACATGGGGACAAGCAAGTAGAAAAGAGCTTTGGTCCACTTGCCTAGTACTGAGTGGGCCCAGACCATCTGACAGGCTCACCTCCAGGACCAGGGCACAGTCTCCCAATGAAGGGGAGAGTGGGAGGGACAAACTGTGTGTGGTGTGTGAGTGTGTGTGTGTGAGAGAGAGAGATGAAGGGAAGAGAGTAGATTAGAAGAGAGGGGAGGAGAAAGAGAGGAAAGGGAGAGAAGGAGAGAAGGGAGAAGAGGGGAGGGGAGAGGAGAGGAATGAAAGCTGTGTCTTTACCATTTTACAAGTGTGGAAGGAAGACAATTAGGAAAATAAAAATCAAAGCCTGCTTGAATACTCCACCCATAGAAAACTCAAAGGACTCCCTTAGCAAGGTTCAAACAGCCAGCCCTCTCTCCTTGGGTGAAGGGAAGAGGGGGGACAGAATGGCTGGTTTGAGATGTGGTTTGAGGGAAAGGGGTGAGGGAATGGACAGAAAGGAAGCCAGAATGACACCAAGACTAGCATCCATCTCAGAGAGAAGTTGACATTTCAGTGAGATGTTTGGTTTCCACAAAATATATGTTTTTGCCCTATAACATTGTTCCTTTAGATTCATAAGATATAATTTTTAAAACATTTTCCCCCAGAACTAGAGATCTAACCTCAAGGAGGATCTACTCAAATTTCACTCATTCGCTCAATACTCATTGAGAATGACATTTAGCTTTTGAGAGGTATAAAGAAATAAGTTGAATCCTGCTCTTGAAGGAACTTGTATTTTATACATTGTCAAAAAAAGCTAGAATATAAACTATAAAGTGAAAAATATCTTAAAATATGTATTGCTCAAGGACACTGAGTTTGGAGAAAATAAAATTTTTTTAGCAACAGTAGATTTCACTGTGATTTTCATAAAGTAGTATATTAAGTTTCAGAGTGACCTTTTAGAAATTTCAAACAGAGCTCATAGAATACTTCTTCTGAAGAGAGAAAAAAAAGTGGATAAGCAAATATGCACCTGCATGGTTCAAATATTATGCATCTGCTCCAGAGCTCTAAAACTAATTAGAAATTTTGTTTCATGACTGCAATTAGCCTTTAAAAAGATGGGCATCCATTAACACAATTTGGTAGTATAATGACAAGCAATTAGTTATAATTGTTCTATTCTGGAGAGAAATAATAATTGAAAGTAGATGACTTGTAAAGGAATTGAAAAACAAGCTTGCTAACTTAATTCTAAAAATTCATTTTAGGAATCTTCCTCTTTGGATGTATATAGAACTTGAAGAAAATAACATTCTTTTCTGTTTTGCTTCTTTCTAGCTCACTTTTATCTACTCTTCCTCGATCTGCTTTATCTCACAAATCTTAGTTTTACCATTTACATTTCCACAGTAATACTAGAGAAAAATATCAGGGTACTTTCAAGAACCTGGAAGGTCAGAACAATTCCTTAGAAGATGGAATTAATTATACTTACTTGAGACATTTGAACAATTAGGTGGAAGTTACAGAAGGCAGATAATAGTTCAATATGAGGGAGAACTTCTTAAAGATTAGGATGAATCAAAAACAATTTTTTTCAAATGTTTATAATTCCTCAGTTTGTTCAAATGTAAGCTGTAAAATCTTTTATTGGATGTTGTAGAGTTCATACGAGTTGATTCACTGGGTACTTGTGAAGAGTTGGACTAGTTGATATGTAAGGTTTGTTTCCTCAGGCATTGGAGCCTCTCTCACTGAAATTATTTTCTAACAAAGGAGTCATTTGCATTGTGTCCTCTGTCAGAAAGTTGTAATATTTACACAGTTTAATTTCTGCCACTGTTCTGAGTTGAGCCAGTTAGATAATCGTGAATCTGCACACATGCGTCATTCAGAGGAACAAGAAACTGAGACACAAAATTATATATGAGATGCTAGGTGGCACTAGGACATTCCTTTTATGCCTATTATCTCCAGTGTATTGAAGAACTGAATATTTCCTAAGGATGGATGTACCTAGAAGTTTTAGAATGGGAGCTTGGTGTGGTTGAGTTAAATAGAATAAAGCTAGAAGTTAGCCCTCTTTGGTGCCTATCCACAAAATTCCCACAAATATAGCTCTATTGCTAATAAGGATCCTTGTATATTTCCCAACACAGTATGTCTGCCAATATGCTTAAATAGAATATAGCTAGGTGCAAGGAAGTGTTACACAGGTCATGTGAGCAGATTTATTTGAAATATTAGCATACCATTTTTGGTTATATCACCCCTAACAGCTACTAGAGCTGCTGCCACGGCAAAGAGGAGATAGATTCGATAATAGGTTTAATGGTATTCAGTTTATCCAGTCAGTGCCTCTTTGTCTTAGTTAGGTATCACCAATTTAAGTCAATGGCCTCTTGCCGCACTGCCCATAGAACCTGTGTCTCTTAAAATCAGGACATCAGATTGCAAGCCAACACAGGCTACCTCTTAAAAATAGTGTTATAAACAACATCTAGAGACCCTTACTTATCAGTGAGGCTAGTCATTCTTCCTCACAGCTACCCAGCACCCAGACCTCTTACCTTCCACATATGAAACCCATGATTTTCTTTGCCAGTTAGAATGTTTTTGCTTGCAGCTAACAGACAACTCAATTCAAGCTAGCTTAAACAATACAAAAATTCGTTGGCTGTCATAATGCCCAAATTTCTCATGCCATCATAACTTCTCTATTTCCAACACTTTTGGCCTAAAGTTTTTAATACATTTCACCTTCACTAAGGTAGCTGTATCCTATCTTGTAAGATTACCACTCAAGTCATAATTTCCTATAATCATTTATTCATTTTTTCAACATTTGATTGCCTACTATGCTATTTTTTGGGTGGGGGGAGCACATCATTGAATAGGTTAAATTGCAGTCCCTAAAATCAAGGAGCTGTATTAGTTGAGAAAGACCAGTTTATGGTATAGCATCAGATGAAATTGCAGAGGTTGATCACATAGGTCTATTCTCTCTTATATATATCTCTGCTCATTTCATATTCACTGCAGGACCTAGGCTAATGAAACAGCCTCTATCTGGAAATCTGCCTGCTAGTGTGGCACAGGGAAAGAAAGTGTGACAAAGCACAGTCTGGTTCTCAAAATTTCTGCCTACAAGTTATCTATATCACACTCACTTATATTTCACTGGCCAAATCACATTGCTGACTTCAAGGAGTAGGGGAAGTATACGCCTCTTCCAGAGAGGGCAATCGATATTGGTAAAGAGTAAAGCAATCAACCACATGACCCTAAAATTTAGAGTAGGGGTCAGCAAAAAACAGTCTGTCACATGATTTTGTAAACAATCTTTTACTGGGACAGAATGATACCCATTCATTTACATATGGACTATGGCTACTTCTGTGCATTACAGGGCAGAGTTGAGTGATTATGACAGAGTCTATATGGCCTGAAAAGCCTAAAATATTTAGTCTTTAGTCCTTTCCAGAAAATAATTTTCTACCCTGATTTGGAGAGGCAGAAAGATACATGCATCAACATTTAAAATGAAATGTGTCCCACTTTCTTAGTTATTTCATGATAGAAGCCTTTTTTGGGGGAAGCAGGCAAGGTATAATTTTTTTTAAATCAAGTGGAGGCATTATTAAGAAAATGTGTCATAAAAAATGGACTATGGAACTGCAGAGGAAATATGACTGAAAAGATGAGGGAAGTTTTTTTTTTTAAGAAGATAATATTTGAAGTGAGCTTTGAAAGGAGTAAAGATTTCTCAGGAGTGCCTTCAAGGGAAAAGTATTGAAGAACGAAGGAAAAACTTGAATAAAGAAAGTTTAGGATATGCTCAAAAAATGGTGAGTACTTGCAATGAATTATGGGAGATAAAGCTGTCCATGGAAACACAAACACACCCCCTTGAACTTTCATATTCAAACTATGTTATTAAAAGATGCAGCAAGGGTGATGAAAGGTGTCCAGGCTTTGAATCTTGGCTTCGCCATGTAATAGTTGTGTGACCTGCCTGGTGTGACCTTTCTGAGCCTCAGCCATCCCTGCCTATGAAATGAGAATTATTGGGACCTCGTAGTTTTTTGAGGATTTAAATAATGGATATATACCTGTCCTGCCCCTGATACATAGTAGATGCTCAAAATTTGTAGCTATTATTATTATTCATATTACTCTTTTTTAAACCCTTGTCAATCCACTTCTTTGACTTTTGCAACCAGGCCCATTCCTTTCTGACACACACACTTTCTGGTCTTTGTGCTCCTTTTCATGTTGTGCCAACTCACTGGTACAATCTGCTGTTACCTACAATATCCTCCTCAAATAATATTCTTTCTAGAAAGTCTTAAAGTGACTTCACATAAGTTAAAGTTATGTGTGCTGTCTTCTTTAGTCACTCATAAGATTTTTGAGGGAAGGGATTGTATCTTGGTCTTCTTAGAATCTTTGTTGTAAAATTTTACGAACAACATTCACTCATGGCAGAATGATTCAAAAAAATTCCTATTTCTTGCTAGACTCGCTGGTTAATCAATGAGCCATCTTGGGAAAACCTTAGTTCTGCAATGAAATTGACCTTTATAAATAAAAATACAAGATTATAAGTTGATCTAGTTGTTAACCTTTCCATAAATTTTGGGAGCGATTAAATTGAATTGTGTTCTTTCTCATTAGCATATAGGGAAGGCAGTTTAAAAATCACATTTATGAAATTCTTTAAACAAAATCTACCTTATTGTTTATTTTCTAAGTATTTAATGAATAGTATATGTAGCATATGGCCTGGGATCTTCCTAAATTTTTATTGTGTCAAAGTCACTAATGAACGAAAGAACATTTAAAATGAAGAGTCCAATGTATGTGGCCTAAAATAACACAAGACATTTCTGATTGTTCCTTTTTGTTTTGATGGCTTCAGATATTTATTTATTATTATTATTTTTTAAATATATCTTTATTGATTTCACAGAGAGGAAAGGAGAGGGAGAGAGAGAGATAAAAACATCAATGATGAGAGAGCCATTGATTGAGCCCATGACCCAGGCATATGCCCTGACCAGGAATCGAACCCTGATTGCCTAGATCCTAGGTTGATGCTCAACCGCTGAGCCATGCCTGGCTAGGTGATGGCTTCAGATATTTAAAGCAGTACTCCCAAAACAAGGGGCTCATAGTTCTGAGGGTGGGCCGGATGAGTCCCTGGAACATGGGGAGACCTTAGAGCCCTTACTCATGTTCAATTTTTATCTCATCATCTATAGATCTCTACTATTTGATGTTTTAAATATAAATATATTTATCTAGTATTTGATGTATATAATTTTAAAATAAAAATTAATTATATGTGTATACTCAAAATTTATTTACTAATAAGGTATAGAATTTTTAAAAACTGAAAATCATTGATTTAAAGGAAAACTACATATAATATCTATGATAAGTAGCTATATTTAGTCATGCATTTCCTGTTTTTATTGCTTTTAGAGGCAATAGTGATTGCTTTCTTTCTAAGCAGATTGCATTAAAATATAATACATAATTTTGAAAAAATACTGGTGTCTGGTGGTGCAGAATCCTCTGGGAGCTTCGGGGTTCCGTCCAGCATTTTTAGGTTTGGCAAACAGGAGAACACTCTAGAGCAAAAATTAAAAAAGGAAAAATGAGTAACTACTGAACAAAAGCATCATATTTCACTTACTCTCTTTACAAACAAGTGATTCCTGCCTATTACTATGAGAAGGATGAGTGGCTATCACTTCATTCTGTTTTTCTTATCTTTGCAATGGGTTTAAAATAAAATACTATTCATGTTCATTGTGCTGTAGCTTGCCCTCTTAGGGAGCTACTAGATAGTTTAGTAATTTGTTAAGTATTGATCAACGAAGTGGGACTGCATACAGTCTGTTCTTATGAGAGATCTTATTCCAGTTTTTACAAAGTCCTATAAAAGAAAAAAATATGAATGAATAGATTTAGCCAACTGACCATGAGAGAGAGAATGAGGTCATGTTATGTGCATGTTATAAAGTTAGAAGTTTTCCAAAGAAAAAGTAAAGCAAGGCCACGTTATTTAGTGATAGTTAAGGAAGAATTCTGGCTGAGAGATATAAGAGAACGGGTGGGAAATAATATTGTTCCAAGTTATTTTCTCTTGACAGAGAGCATTTTGAAGCTCAAATGTCAAATTTAGACCGTCTTTCATGTCAACCCAGTTAAACAGCAGTCGCCTACCCAGCAGCGTGATAAAGCAGCGTTTTCTTTCCAGATCTTTTCTAAATCTGGGGAGCTGGGGGCTCAGGCCAGAGGAAATGTGTGGCACTAGGATTTCCCCAGGATGAAAAGCACGGACACTTCTCAGCAGCCATGCCAAGTCAACCAATGGTGGTGTTGACCTCCTTGAGTGCTCCCACGGGCCATATGATTCTTTTAGCACCAAATGCTTTCTGCACACTATCTCATTGCATCCTCACAACCACTCTGTCAGGTTGGTTTTGAACCCTCCTTCTCCATTTTAGGTAATTTATCCAAGATTATTAAGCCTGTGGGTGACAGAGCAAAGATTCAAATCTAAGTCTTCTGGCTCCAGTGTTTAGACTTAGTTGACAGGAACGTCTAGTCACTACTTCCTATTAAAAAGTCAAGCTCTGCGAACTAATATCACTCTGACTTCTGGGGAATGGCAGGGGAGTTTGCTTGTGGGTGTCCCAGGAAGTGGGGCTGCCCTCTACCTACTGGGACTTACACTATTAGCTCTATCATTAAGTCCTTTCACTTTTTGAACTGTGCTGTCTTCTTATTGGAGGATCTGAAACAAAGGAGGAAGGGGAAGACAGTCATAATTTTAGGTGACTATGATCAAGAAAACTCATACTCAAACAACTCTGATCAGAATGTAAGGGGCCACTGAAGGTCTGGCCCAAATCCTCAACACAAAATACCCGGTGACAAAACGGATGCTGTTATAATCCTCAAAGGGTGGGTTGTTGGCTAGGCAACTAAAACTCAATTTGGAAGAATTTGAGACTTCTGCTTAGTTCAGCTTAGCAGGAGTGGATATTTAAATCCTTTCCTCATACTTTAAAATGACCACATCTTTCTGTTTAAAGTAACCCTGTGCTACCTAAGTCAATACACCCTGGCTTTTACAGCTTGAATGTCAGTATATATATCTACCTTAGATTCAACCCAATAAACTTAATACTAGAAAAATAGAAGAACCTCATTATAGCCTTCATTCCCACATGATTCTATACCACTTCATGAATTTTGAAGACAGATTTATAGTGAGACCTCAGGGCATATCAGATTTCAGATAATTAATCTTAATACTATTGTTGTAAGGCATTCTTTGAAGGGAGACAAGTAACTGAGTTGGGCCTAAAGTGTTTTATAAAATCTCACATATAAATTAACAAAAATGACATAATAATAATAAATTATCTTTATGACTGGAAATGTGATTTTTTAATGAATAATATTAAAATATCCAGTTAAACCTCCTCTGACTGTAGAAAATATAATTTTAAACTTCAAAACATTATTATGGTTAAATATTAAAGCAAATGTGCTGTTACTTTTCACTTATGTAAGAGCCATATGAGAATTCATTATCACAGCACATGAAATTTTGCTCTCAGACTAGAGTCATAAGGGAGACAACTGGAGTAATGAAATTGATGTAGTAACAGCAGAGATTAGAATTTTTATTCCGACAGTGTTTCACTGCACATCAGGGATTGAAGAGTCAAATATGGTGCAGACCTGTGGACTATAGTTGGCGTCTTGGGGAAAGGGCAATGTGAGAAAGGAAGGCAGCGAGAGCCGTGGCTCCTAGCAAAGCTGATGTGGATGAAAGGCTGTAATCACCGGGCAGGGATGATCTAAACCTTTGTGCAACACAGTCAGGCTGAGAGGGGAAGACTTGTGGTCATGTGGAGGCAAATACAGGTTGGAGAACTCGGGTGCTCGTTTATGTCCTTTTAATGCCTGAAAGTACACTAATAGTGGTGCTAGGGACTGACTGCAATAAATAGGTGGTCATTTTATTTGGTGCACACTCCAAAGTTGTTTAGATTCCATTATTATCATTAAGAATGTTCCCAACAGTGACAAAGGAATAAAAATGGTTTATTCTTGGCAGGTTTTCAAGCTCTTTCAAGCCACTAGAGTAGATTGAATCAGTTACTTCTTTGTATTCACTTAATGGTGTCCTGTGGCCAAAGGAGTGAAATAAAACCAGAGAATAAGCAGTTTATGAGATTGTCACATGGACCTTGATTGGAAATTATATTTAGAAAATTTTAAAAAGACAGAGTATCTATTAAACATTATGAAAGAAAATGCATAGGATGTGAACATCTAAAATAAAATATTTTTGTATGTGTAAAGTCACATTACAAGAGGAGCAGCAAAGTTGTACGGCAATTGTAAATTAACAAAGGGTGTATTAAAGATTTTTTTAAAAGACAAAAAAAGAGATCAATTCAAAGTTTTTTAGGTGAGATTAGAAGCATGAAATGTCCAAAGTATAGTAGATATAATAAATATTTTCTGAGTGAATTTAAGAAGAGAACTGTTAAAAGTATATGAACAAAATAGGTCCAGAGCCATGGATGCCTGGAACAAAATGACAAATCTCAGAAGGGAGGGAGGTGGATGGGACAAGAACATGCTAACCAAAGACCATATATGTATATATGCATAACCCATGGACACAGACAATAGTGTGGGGAAGACCTGGGGTGGGGAGGAGTTTGAGGGGAGGGGAACAAAGGGGGGGCAAGGGGGGCATCTTTAATACTGTCAACAATAAAAAAGTATGATATGCAATGAAGTACAAAAGATTACTTGAGGCACCTGTGGTCTTACCGTTTCCGGTAATTTTGGTAAAATTCACAAGGGTTCCTCTTGAGCACAAGGGATTCTAGCGGAGTGCACCTTAAACTGGAGAGCCCCGTCAGAGTCTCAATGTGGTTCTCAGCCAAGGATAAGTGCTGTATCCTAGGTAGCTTTGGCAATTGTTTGAAAGATGTGAGATGGTTTTTGTTCATATTTAAAACTCTGCAGCTGAATACAAAATATAGACATCTTGTCATTTGTCTCCTAATGAGGATGGTTAACTTCTAAATCTTGCATATGACTAATATGTATGCCTCGCCTAGACCACAGCTGCTCAAAGGAGTGATGTTTTCTACAAATGTCATTTGTAGGAAAAGAGAAATATTTATGTTAAAATATTAAGAGAAAATAAGCAGTATCTATGAGATTGTAAGCTTGCTGAATGTAGGAATCTATGTTCTTTCTGGCCCATTGTAGATCCTCAATATGTCCTGAATGAAAGAGTGAATGACGGCATATAATCTCAGCTATGAAAAGTTCTCACAGAGAAACAGAATTTGTGAAGAGTACTGACTCTAAATTGTGAGATTACAGTTATTTTTTTTCTTCCAATGTTTCTCCACTTAAATTCTATATTGAGAAAATAACATTTTAGATCAGGGAAAAAGCCTTTTTATATAAAAGAAACCCAAAAGGTCTTCTTAGGAGAAGAGATGCTCAATTTTCTTCATCTCCTAATCCCTTCCTGAGGACCTCTGTCTGCTACTACCAAAGCTCACTCCACCAACCATCTTGCCTAGCGAAGCAGACGGCAGCTCTTTACAGAAAGGGTCTCAAGCAATCCAGAGCCAAGACAGATTATTTTGGGATCCTTGGAGGACCAGTTGTCCATATCATTTGAAAACTTTTCAGTTTGTTTCTGTCACTGTCCTGATTTCCAAACCCACCCCTTCATTAGAATGTGACCCTGAAGCCAAAACTTTGTCAACTACCTGTAGAGTCTTTCCCCACAGGCACTAAATAAATCTGACTAAGTAAAAATTGCTGTCTTGCAACAATAATGTATATATAATGTAACTGCATTTCCAGTTCACAATGCAAGAAGCATGGCAACCTTTCCTGCCAATATGATTCTAGGATTACAAATTACTCCCCTAAACACTGATAATAACAATATTAATTTGGAAAATAAGAGTTTTTCCTCTCTAACGTGTGAAATTTTGATATTTAAACTTATCTTTTTGCCTTGCCGAGGCATCATTTAGCACTAATACCTCTAAGACCTGACCACATGACGTGAACTGCAACATGTATGGACAATGGTCACATGTCCCCAAGTAGCAAAGATTTGATTTTAACTTAGTAACTGGACATGCTAGGAAGCAGGTACCTTGGCAACCTTATGGCACTTAAATCCACCAGTGAGTTGTCCACTAACCAGAGGGTTTCAACTCGAATTAGTCTTCTAAGAATCCTGTTAAAATTTTTGACTTGATAAGGATCCCCCAAGTCCTGAAAGGAAATGTTCAAATTCTGAAGGAAAAAACAAAAAGAAAAAGAAAGTTGTTTGCCAATTTAAAAAAATAGTTATTAAGAATATGTTGTATATGTTATTTAAACCAGTAGTGAGGGGTGTGTATCTCAAGGTAGTGAGGGTGAGAATCCTGACTAAATAATCATTAAAATGACATTCAAGTTTGGAGGTCAGGGGTGGAGGCCAGGATCCTCAGATTCTGAAATTTTCTAAGGGTGGAGAGTGGAAGGGATAAAGCTCTGTTTGGGAATTATTGATTTAAATGTTTATTTATCTTCAGCTTCCTTGGAAATCCTAAAAAAATCACATTCTGTTTCAAAACAACTAAAAATGACATATTTCAGAGACTTGGTTTTTATTTTTACTTTTAACATCAGTCAATTTTGATGTAAAGGAAAGTAAAACCACTCTCAGTAGTAGCATTGCTCCTGAAAGCTCTATTAGTAAAAATGAGATTAACTTTTTTATTTTCACAATAAAAAACTTTACAATCAATTTTTGTCAATAAATATTATTGAATAAAATGACAATCCCCTTTTTAAAAATTTGAAGCAAAATAGTTTAGTATTTTAAAGGAAATATAGATATCTCTATCTTTAAAAAAAATCACTAAGGTTTTGATATTTAAGATATTAAACATTATAAAATTTGATACTTTAAGTTCCATTTTCTGAAAGTATGAAAGGTCTTAATTTTTAAATAAAACATAAGAAATTATAAAAACAGTTATATCTATCATTTCTATATTAAATGTCACCTCTTCAGAGAGGGTTTTTTTTGACCACTATTTTTCTATTAAGTTTTCTCTAATAGTTTTGAGTTTATTTAGCCATTCTCTTAAAATCTAGTTATCTCAGGCCAATTAAATTTTCTATGATAATTTATTATCAAGGTTCTATTATCCTTTATTATATATCCATGGTTTAAATGGCAGCTATAAAGAATGAATGCATAATACACTGAAATTATTACTTTAAAGAGAGTCCTTAGAGGTCAAAGTTTAGATGTATTGTTTAAATTTTTTTAAATAAATAAATAATTGTATTCCTTAAATTTTTAAGAGTAGAATATATGCATCTATTATATAGGCATAATTTAAAATTAAATTTTTTTAAAAAAGAAAGCACTATGCAGGGAAACATTCTATTTTCATATTTTCGACTAACAAGTAGTGTAACGCCGGCCAATCATTTCTCTTTCTGAACTTCTCTTTCCTTTTGTGAAAGGAAGGAGTTTAGACCAGACCCTGTCTGAAGCTCCTTCTTACCCCCTATTCTTATAATTCTCCAACATACAAGATCAAGTGAAGCAAGAGTCATCAGGAGGCCCTCAATAAGCAGGATTTAAACTCATTCTCATTTCCAAAATCTTCATGAACAATTTTGTTATTTCAAAAAACAAATATATGGCCATGCCACTCTGTTGTGAAGTTGATTCACTCTTTTATTGCTACCAGCACTTATTTTTCCCACTTAAATCTTTAGTCCTCTGTCTAAATATAATTTGATCCAACCTCAATTTGAAGTTTGAATAATCGCCATCCCATAGATTTGTAGTGGTCAAGATGACTAACTGTGGGGGCTGTTTCAGCTGGGTTATTTTCAGCACAAAGAAATCACAGCTCCTATCCTTCATTGGGGGAAAAGTTTGATTTGTTCCAGATAGCTCTGTTCAGACCAGGCTGGCTGCTCCAGCTGATCAGAGCTGCTCACTTAACATTGTTCAAGGGACTCCAGGTTGCATCATCAGCTCATTGATAAAGATTATTGCCCAACATTTGGCTTTTTTTTAAATTATCGAGAGAAATAATCTCATTCTCAAAGATTTTAAACTTTTCCCAAGTTTAGCAGTGTCAAGATAAAATAAAAGTTAGAAAAGAAGCAACATGTCATAATGAAGAAAGGTTGAGAGAGAGGTGGAGAAACCCAAACACCACTAGTTTTAGAGAAAGCTCTGAAGAGATACTTAAATATTTGCCCTGGTTATTGCCCTTAAAAAGTGTCATAATTTAATTGACACTTTTTATTGAAGAAAATAGACTTCTTCTTTCTGCTTGTTTTAAGCTCTCACCTTGCAGTCCTCCCAGTTTTCTTGTAGCCATGTTTCCCATTTGTGTTTTTCAATAACACTTTTCCGTGGAGGCAAGGCACACTCCCCCTGTGTGAAGAGTAGCTCTTCTGCAGGGGGTCCTAGGTGAAAGTCACAAGGTAAGATCTTGGAATTAGGTTTAGGGTGACAGGACTGACACCTTCACTTCGTATTTGGCCAGTTGCTTTAAACTTCCATTCAATATTTGGATTGAGGAAATCATGATTTGACCCATATTGTGCCCAAATAGTGTGAGCAGTAACAAAAAGAGTTAACTTTTAACCCTACATAAATTATTTCTAGCCTAGGCAAATGAGAAAAAAATCACCAGAATAGTGACTATAATCTTTGTGTAATTATTTCTTAGGGGTGTGAAGTCATTCCTGACTTTTCCTCTCTTGTATCTGAATTTAATTAGCCGCATGGTCCTACCAGTTTTCCCCTTGAGAATCTTCCCTTCCTTGTCAATGTCCAGGCCCTCAAATTTTCCTACCTGAACTTTAACTTTCCCTTGGATCTCCTTGTGTGCAATGTTCTCTCCTTCAAAATAAATGATACAAATTGTCATCCAACCTTCTTTAAAATACAGCTTTACCATTGGACTCACATGTTCAAAACATTTCAGAAATAAGTCAGACAGAAAAAGCTATGAACCATATGATTTCACTCATATGTGGGGTATTTAACTGACGCTCATAGACACAGCAGTATAGTGGTTACCAAATAAAGGGGTGAGGGGAGTAGTAAAGGGTAAAGGGGGCCTAATATTATATGGTGATGGAAGATGATTTGACTTTGGGTGGTGGGCACACAATGCAATATACAGATCATATATCATAGAAATGTACACTTGAAACCTATATGATCTTATTAACCAATGTCATCCCAATAAATTTAATTTTTAAAAATTCAGAAATTTCTTATTGCGTATCATATAAAGATGAAACATCCTAGATTGTCAAGCAAGGTTTCTCAAAATCTTACCAATCTCCAGTTCTAAACTGATTTCCCTCTATTTCCAACCTTATTGTCCAAATTAGGTTTGCACAAAACCTTCAGGGTTGGGGAAAGATACCCTAATCCCAGTTTTGAGTTGGGTACTAGGTAATTGTTTGACTGCAAGTACCTAATTTAATTTTCTGAGTTTCAGTTTTCTATGTCTGATAACATATAGGGAAGACTGGAATCAGGGGCCAGCATGAGCTGAATTGGGTAAGAAAATATGTTTGTTTCAAGTTCATAATGCTATATAAAAATATCTATTTCTAATACTTTTCTAATATGAAAATACTATTCTACACCAACACATGCTTTCTTATGGCAATAAACCCCTACACTTTTGTGCTACCCCAGATAAACTTCAATCTGCTATCATGTCAGTCAGGCCCAGGACAACAATCACCCAATTGACTGGGGACATCTTGGGCTCTATTGTCTTTAATACCCACCCCCAATGGTAACTCACTTTGTGCAATAGATACCCCAGAGTTTATTAAACTCTTCCCTGTATTATTTGTTTGACTTCTATTGATCGTCTGCACTTTCAATTATTTTTTTAAAGCAACTTTTGAAGGTTTCTTTGAAGTTGGAGGCCATAGGTCATCTCCACTGTAAGGAGTTGCATTAAATTGGATTTAAAAAATTTTTTTTTTACTCAGACTTGGTTAGTAATTGAGGATAGATCTTAGTAGCTCAGAACTACAATAGGAATACCTGACAGCCCAAGGATGTTGGCTTTCCTTGCTATCTCTGAGATTGTCCTTGGTCCCCTCACTGGATTTGTAACTTGTAACAGCAATGACTGAATTAACTTGCTGAGAGCTTTTCATACAGAAAGCACTTTCTCTTTAAAAGAATTGTGCCAACAGTTTCCTCTTTTGCTTCATTTAATTGGGAGGAGTTAAGTCAGTCTTGCTCCTCTGACCAAAGTCTTGGGGAATTGCTGTTTATCACACACCGGATAACCTTTGTTTTCTTAGGTACTCTTCTTGGATGTACAATTGGGATAGTTGAGCCCAAATGAAGTAGTTTTGATGGGTCTTTCAGGATCTAAGCTAAGAGGAGGATAATTCTTATCAGGATGCTTTTAAATCTCTCTCTCTCTCTCTGTCTCTCTCTCTCACACACACAGGCACACACACACACACACACTTAAAATTAAGGGCAGCGAATGAGGAACATATTTTTCTCCATGGTTTGAGGTGATGGGATTTTCCAACATTTTCCATTCCCTAGATCACCCTCCATTCCTTTTACGACTGCTCACTCAGCCAGAGATTGGGTGTTGTTAATGATCTATGGTGGGAAAATGTGCTTTATCTCTGCGCCGCAATCATATCCTCTGCATGAATGGCCACTGTGGTCATTACGTGGGATTGGTTTTGCTGAAAGCTGACCTCAGCACATGACCTGGCTGCTTAAATCATGGAAGGAGGTAGGCGACTGGGCTCTCTTTATACATGCTCATTTTCATTTTACTCCTACGTTTTAATCTTTGGTCATCCCCTCCAATTTCTTCACTTCTGCAATTCTCTAAACCTCACTCTCCAACTGTGCTCAGAATGCAATTTCTTTTCTCCTCACTGTGGCTGCCACAATCAGCAACCGCCTCCCTCACACAGACACATAAACGCCAGTGCCCTTACTTTACCAACCTTTGGACTTTCTATTCAGATTCCTTCCTTCCCTTCTTCCAAACCTCCTAAACCAGTGTTTCTCACTGTATGGCCCTCAGGTAATCTGCAACAGAATTTCCTGTGATCATTTTTACAAATGCAGATATGGGGGCCCCACTCTTTACTAACTACATCAGATTTTGGAGGGTGTAAGGCCCAGGAGTCTGCATTTTCACACACCTCCAAGCAACTTGTCCACACACTAAAGTTAAGAACCAACTAAACTCAGCCCACATTAGCCTGTGAGGTAGTCCCATCTTCCTTCTGCTGATGAATTCCTTACACGTGACACACTGCCTCCACTTCCTGAATCTTCTTTCATTCTAATTCCCCGTAATTTCTTGCTCTTTGAAAAATATTTTCTCTAAGGTCTCGAAAGGACAAATATAAATTACCTCTAGTTGCACTATCTACTAATATTTTAAAAATAAGAGTCAGTGCTTAGCTGCAAATAGAGCTGACAGAGTTAAAACATAATGTATTTCACTCAAAGTTTCAGAAAATGATACTATTTCAGTCTCCCTTTGTCAACTGAGTTTGACTGAAAGAAGAAAGGCATTCTGAGAGTAAAGTGAGGCAACAGAGAGGGTCAAATAGGCAGATAAATATACCTATAGCAACTTTTTCTAAATCAGTATAACAATGTACAATATAACTGCCAGTCTGAAAATAGAGATGGGAGATAGCCAAGATATTTGATGTTTTATAAAGACTAAATTCTCATTGAAGCAGGAATTATCTCATCAGCTTATGGGGAATGCAAAAGAGACATGAGAAATGCATGGTCTCTTTTCTTACACAATTTATAATCTATTGAAATCTACTTATAGAAAACAAACTATAATCTGCTTATACTAATCAAATTATGCATATCAGTGGCTGTAGATCAAGGCTCTTCACACTGTCATACTAATTCATTTATAGAATCTGAGGGGAAAACAGGAATATTAAAATATTGGTTATTCTACCAAATTTAAAATGTTTACTGAAAACATAAAATGAGATGACCTGGCTTATTTACTCTCTTTTGATGTTATTTTAAAAAGTGTAAAATTAAAGTCATCCATTGAAGTGATAGTGTTGTCTATGATTGTTAAATATAGTGAATAAACTAAATTTCCAAAATGGCCATTGGTTAAATAAGTTTAATATTCACATGATGAAAATATATGCAACCTTTAATAAACATGTTTTGGGTAACGTTGAATAACATGGAAGAAGTGCTCATAATACTAAGATAAGTGAAAATACTTGTTCACTTATTCTAAATTGTTCATACAATTCTGTTAAGAAGTACATATACATAGGCTTTTCAAAGAAAGCATAATTGAAAATAAAAGTCATAGTGACTATTTCTGTAGTTGAATTACAGGTTCTTCTTTATCTGTTTTCCAATATTTATACTGAACATTTACTATTTTCATAATCAAATATTACAATATGCTTTTAAAGGTAGCTTCACTAAATTAGCAATTTCATGATCTTAAAAAAAGAAATTTTTCTACCTACAAGTAATATCTTTTTAAAAATATAATGTCTTTTAATCCCCCCACCAAAAAACCCCCAGTCTACTCAGAGCATGTACACAGAGAATACACGCAGTTGTTCTTTTACCTTCTCTTACTCTTGGACAACGCAGTTGACTTCCTTGAATGTCATGTTGTTCTACTTCGTGCCAAGTGAGGTACTTAAAATAATCTGATGGAAGCTTTAAAATAAGAGAGAAAAAAAATTTCATCTGGCAATATATATTTCATTTACTTTTATGTATAGAAGTGATGCAAATCCATGCCAGACATTCAGCCAAATAGTGGAACTCCAAGTACCTAATGGTGTGCTCATAGAAGTCATCTTAGTTTAATCAAAATAGTGTATTCTTATACAACTTTGCATCTCCAACACCTGCAACAACTTATGTTTGATGGTAAATGGCAGCAGAACTAAATCTATGTACTCATTCATGGTTCCACTTCACACCACCTCTGATAAATTGTCCTTTAATGTTTACTGAATATCTCATGATGAATCTCATTCTATTTTCGAGCAGTTCTAACGATTAAGGGCTCTTCATTCTATGGGACCTACAAGACTTCCTCCACATGTGACGACTATTTTAAGAGTTTGATAACAGTTGTCATCTTGTTCCTAAGTCATTCAATTATTACTCAAAGATCATACTTTGCAAATGATTAAATGTCTAGGAAGAACATGTGGTTCTCCTTGGGAAGAATTCCAATTTATTGACATTGTTCTTAAAATGTGTAGCCAATATTGAATGAAATATTTCATGTATGGCCATCTTCCTTGTTCTAGACAGTATATATTACTGACCAAAATATATGCCAAGATCACATTTGGGACAATTTTATATTGCTTATGACTAGTCAATCACAATTCCCATTATTTTATGCAGTTTATGGTAGTTTCAAGGTAACACAAGCAAAAAGACATATTACTAGGAAAAGATAATTATGTTAAATACCATGGATTTATTCTTTTGTTAGCCAGTGTTATACATATATACAAACAAGCCCAGAATGTTTGATTTAAAGAAATATTAAAGTATTTGGAGCAACTGCGCTCATCTCACAGAGCAGCATTTCACAGAGCTTATGCTTTGCTTGAGCTGTAAATTTGTGTGATTGATACTAACATAAAAAACATTTCCACCATTAAATAAACTATGAGGCTCTGGATTAAACCAAGTAAAGCATTTCTCTTTATTGCCAGACTTCTCAGAGACTTTTATTATTTATTCTAATATATATTGTGAGCCTATACTACAAAGTGTTCCCCTGAACTTTTAAAACATAGAACTATTATTCTTGGAGCAACATGTAGAACTCTGCATCTTTTAAAGCAGAATTTGGAAAAGCTGCCTCAAAATAACTTGGGAAGAGTGGCTTTTTAATAATCATTTAACTTTGATCTTTTTTCTTAATTTACTTATTTACTGAATGGCCTTGATTGTCCCAGTAAATAACTTAATATCTTCACTTAGAAAATAGAATGAATAATAAAATATCTCTTCCTTATTAACAGTAACACTAAAATATTAATGCTTGAACAATTCTTTGAGATATCTTGAGGATTTGCTAACATGCTTTCAAGGAATTCACTCATTCTTTAGAACTACTTTTATTATTTATTTATTTATTTTTAAATATATCTTTATTGATTTCAGAGAGAGGAAAGGAGAGGGAGAGAGAGAGATAGAAGCATCAATGATAAGAGAGTCATCGTTGATCAGCTGCCTCCTGCAGGCCCCCAACTGAGGATTGAGCCCGCAACCTGGGCATGTGCCCTGACCAGGAATCGAACCCCGATCGCCTGGATCCTAGGTCGATGCTTAACTGCTGAGCCATGCATGGCTGGGCTAGAGCTATTTTTAAAAGAAA
Source organism: Miniopterus schreibersii (assembly GCF_964146895.1). Classification (NCBI taxonomy): domain Eukaryota; kingdom Metazoa; phylum Chordata; class Mammalia; order Chiroptera; family Miniopteridae; genus Miniopterus; species Miniopterus schreibersii. The sequence continues at coordinate 25,042,074 of NC_138106.1, read as the reverse complement.
CTAAGACACACAAATACATTTTAGATTATTGAGGAATGCAGTCCCTGGCCTATTCTTGGTTGTTAAGTTTAATGTTTATGGAAACTTCATTCCAAACCTGTTATGTGCTTTTGGAATATTTTTTTATTGCTTCTATCATAGAATACAAATTTCTTAGAAGTTATATTCTCATACTACATTGTCTCTTTGTACTGTTTCTTGGGGCTGTTGCTGTGGGAAAAATGAATCTAAGCTAAAGATGTATTTAAGAAGAAAGTTTTCATCTTTTAACTGGCATATAATTTTGTCTCCCCCCAAATATTGTTTTTTTAAAAGGAGTTATGGGGTGATTTTGGGATTTCTGACATTGTAGGAACATGAGCCATTGACTTTCTTTGTTTATATCCAGGTAGGGTTGTCAATGTGCTGCAGTTTTGTGAAATGTTGTTTCTTCTTAAGGGAATAGTGAATATTTGTACCTTGCCCTTTTCTTTTCCCCCTTTTAATTCTGACAGACCAACAGACTGATTCATTGGTTCAATAAATATTATTGAAGCAACTATGCTTCATTTCATTCATTTATTCAAAAATACATACTATACATTTGCTAATTGTGAGGCACTCTGTCAGACACTGGGGATACAAAGTTAAATAAAACATGGCATTTGTGCTTAAAAAACCCATTTTATATAATTTGGGAGGCAGGCATAAATAACTCATCTTGATCCAGTGGGATAAGTGGAACAATTATGAACGAAGGCAAGGAGGAAAAGCACACATGGTGGGTTAGAGAAGTCTTGGAAATGGGCAGTTTAGGAGAGGAAAATCAAGGACATCAATCTTAAGCTAGAGACAGGATTTGAACTCAGTGGGAGAAAGGAAGGGATGCCATTCTTGTTTCTGTGGGCATTATCTTTCCACCCTCTCCTCTGGTGTTCCTCCACCCAGCTTCTTTCCTTTCCTCTCCAAGAGGGGACTGAGAGTATCAGCCCCTAATTACAAGGGTGGATTTAAGAAGTTTACACACTTATTAAAAAGTGTGACGTATAAAATGAAGTTCACTTTATAAATGTATCATTAGGTAAAGGGCTAATTGAGAATGTTCACCTGGGATGATATTCCAGAATCCGAACGTGAGCGAGCTGTTCTGCTCCTCGGCAGGGCCCACCAGGGGTATGGCTCGCTCAGATCGGAGCAGGACGATGAATTAGATGGACGAGCCTCCTGGCTGCTTGTGTTTCGACCTGAAGAGCTGTGTGAAAGAAAATGCTTAAAATATCTCTTTTAAAGTCTTTAAATGTAAATGCTTTCGTATAAAAAAACAATAACAAATTATAAGCGCCAATTTTTCCATTAGAGGAGAAATAAATGATACCCTAGGAATTTACCTAGATCTCAAGGAGTTTTACATCTTATCATAGTCCCAAGCACATTTTTATGGCTAAAAGTCACTTAAGATAAATTCTTCTCAAAGGTAAGGGTGCCTATGTAGACTGTATGTCTTAGAAAAGTTTATCTTTTGGTGCGCACAAATACTCACACTGGTTTATAAGATACGAACCAGGAGGTCTGCCCTCAGGTTAGAGTATCGTTCCTAGAAGAGCTACAGCGACACGAGGCATCTGTAGACTCCCTATTGGTTTCCCATTAATCTGGGCCTTAAATTTTCCCCAAACCTTTTATATTTCCTCAAATTGGTGGCAAGCAAATTAAAAAGTCTGGCTCTTTCCTCAATATTACTCACTTTGAAATACTACCGAATCATTTCACTTAATCCAGTTCCCTGTGTACTCCATTTTTTTACCACTGAAATATAAAATGTCTTTTCTGCTCTCCTGTACAAATTCTCTCGGTAAATATTCATTGTTATATATTTTTTAATCCTTACCCGAGGATATGTTTTTATTGATTTTAGAGAGAGAGGAAGAGAGAGAGAAAGAAAGAAACATTGATGTGAGAGAGAAACACCCACTGGTTGCCTCCCATCCATGCCCGGACGGGGGATTGAATTTGCAACCTAGGTCTGTGCCCTGACTGGAATCAAACCTGCAACCTTTTGGTGTTAAGGGGCGACACTCCAACCAACCGAGCCACAGCAGCCAGGGCTTCATAGTTATTCTTACACATTTCCCTTTCTCTTCAGCAATAATAACAAGTTTCTCTTTCTGTAATTGATTCTTTACACTATTTTAAATCAATTTTAAAATAATATCTTAATATGCTTTTTTATGTTAAGTAAAACTAGAAATCAAAACTTAATTTCTAGCTTCCTTTTATTCTTAATAGATCATGTTTTAGGCTCCAGGAATCTTAAGAGACAGCAGATTATATTTTATGGCAGTTATGCCTCTGTAGCAATTTTGCTTACAAGAAACTACACATCTCTTATGTATCAAGGTTGCCTTCATGAACTACAGTATAGAAATCTTTCATTTATTAATTTATTAATTGAGCTGGTAGAGTAGAAGAGCATAACCATTACATCATATTCTAAAAATAGCATTACTGTGCCATTAAAAACACACACCTTATTATAAAAAAGAAAACTATCCTCCCATCTACCACTAAATAAAAAATAATTAGGTCCTATGTGAAAAAGTCAGAAAATATATGCCTCTCATATCTTTCCTACTTAAGCAATTCTTTAACAGTTTAGATATTGTTTCTTGAAATTACCAAAGAGTATCTTGCCATACAAACAAATTAACAAACATTAGCAGAACAATATTAAATTGTACAAAATGTATTATTCTTGAAGCAGGTAAATTCTGCCATCTATAACTAGAGTTTTGGCCAACAATCAGGGGGAAAAAATGAGGAGGGAAATAAAATAATATATCAGGGGATAAACAGAGGATAGAAGTGTAACTGGCTTTTTTGGCTCATTTGTCTTTGTTAATATTGTTCACCATTTTATACCAAAATGACATCAGGAAAATAAGGAGAGTGAATGGGGCTGAATTTTTCTTCAATGACTGGTGTCTGGTGATTCTAAACTCCAGTGATGGTTACACAGTGAGAGGATGAATTAATAGAAAAACCTGGAACTCTCCCACTCTCTTGTTTTTAATCTAAAGTGTGAGAAATGGTCTTATTTTACTTATATAATCTCCTCAAAGCAGGGCACAGGGGAAGTAATAAGTTCACATAATTAAAATATTTGATGAGAAAGATCTAGTTGGTCAGGTTTTCCCATGCTTTCCTTGTATAATTCTGTAAGACTACACACACAGCTTCAAGGTGAAATTAAGTTTAAAAGTAACAAAATTACCTCATCATTATCGTTAGATAATTTTTAGTTTAAACTAGAAATCTTTATGCTATTATCCTGATTACTACTAGACATTATTAATAACAGAAGGTAATTAAAAAATTGGTAACACAATAGGCACCTAACATCCCCGCCATGCATCTCCCATTCTCTCTCTCTCTCTCTCTCTCTCCAGAATGACTGAAGATTGGTCAAGGGTTTCAGCTAAAGACAGATTACCTGAGAAGATTCTAAATAATACATGACTAGTAGAATTGTCTTCCAGTGTGTAATCTCTCTGTAGGCCCCAAAGTCTGGATTTTTCCCCTCACTTTTTTAATATTACTCCTGAGCACCACACCAGAGTGTAGTGGTGAAGGGCAGTGTGCTGTGGGATTTTGTGATAAAACTTTGGGGCATATTCAAAATTTTCTTTGTTTTGTTACTTTTATCACAAATTCCATATAAAGTTTTTCTTCAGTCTGCCTTTTTTGGGAGGGCAAAAATCTCAGCAAAATAAGATAATTTGGGATCCTTTAGTTTAAAAAAGAAAAATAGGACATCCTCCAGGTTATGTAACTAACCTAAACTCCTGCTCCATCTACAACTGCCTTAAATGTGCACATCAGTGAAGTCAAAATTACAAGAATTGTGAGTCCTTGAAATCTAAGAAATAGCTACTGCTTTGACCTTGGGCAAGACACTTAGCAGTTCTTATTTTGAATATTCAGATGACGTGGACTCTGCCTGAGTGATAGGATTTTTTGTTTTTATTTTGTAACATTGCAATGATGACAGCTACTACTACTACTACTACAATCATTTTGTTATTTACATTTATTGAGCACTTGCTTTGTGCTGGCCATTGAACTAAAAGATTTAGATGGATTAACTCATTTAATCATTGAAATCACCTAATGAAGTGGGTAATATAATTGTTTTGATTTTATAGATGAGGAAACTGAGGCACAGAGAGGTAGTATAACTTGCCCAAGTCACACAAGTAAATGACCAAGTTTTTTCTAACAACTAGGATTCAAATAAGATTCAGATAAGCTACTGTGATTCTTTAAATAACTGTAAAGCTGTATCATTATTAGGGTGCAGTTATTAAGGAAAACCATTAGTATCGATTTTTCTAATTCTAATTATTCCACTTAGGTATATATAAATAATTGCATTGGTTAATAGTACACATCAATCTGAGTCATTATTATTTGCTGAAAACAAAAGTTAAGTCTTCAGTAGAACCTGTGAGAACACCATTCAGATAACAGCCTGGTTTTAAAAACCTCCCTTACTTTCCCTCCCCAAAGAAAATAGAACCAGACACATGCAGTTTAGTTGGTATATTAGTTTACTCATTTTTAATCTTTCTGCCTACAGTGAACAGTTCTCATAAATTACAAATCTAAACCCTTATGAAAGAGGAATTAATATTATTAATGCTCTAATATAAAGCTGCCGCAGAGACGATGCCATGGCTACAGTCGTACAGCATTCGTCAGAGGTGATTTATAGTGTCTTTAAAATAGGTAACATTATCAGAATTGGCCATCTATTCTTGGTTTTAAAAAATGTAGACTGGCCAACAATAAGAGTCAGGTGAGCTAAGACTGCTGTAGGAAAGTGGTGATAATGTAACATCAATTCATGAGCCCCTCTCATCAGAAGATTGCAATGTCCTCTACAATCACAAATTTATAAGCCTCATAAATTGCCGGCTGCAATGGGTGCTATCTGCTTAATTAAAATGTCAAGTTGGTGATTATATAACTTTGTAAGAGAGTGGAGGAAGTTGAGGATGGCCTAGTTTCTGAGGTGAAGCCGAGCTCTTGAGCTAAAGGAGGCGATGTTGGGCACACACCACCTAGGAGGCTGGGGAGGCTCTTTCAGACGTTGAGGGCTGTCCAGATTGTATTGCCTCTGACTTGATTGCTAACCGTTCCGTTTATATTTAGCGTTGCATCGTGAGAGCTTTGTTTTGAGGAAGGAACGAAGAGTTCAATCTAATTTTTCAGCTAGCAGACTTTTCCCAAATCCTCACTCTCTTTCTTTCCCTTCAAAATATTGAGCGAGGCTCTCACATCTTGTGGGATCTTGCTAAAACCAGGTACTTTTGAGGTACAGGCTAGAAGAAAATTACCAAGGACTCTAGTGCATTAAATTAGGATGAAAGGAGATATCAAAACAGCTTTTTGATTTCTTTGACTATTCTTTTTATTTTTGAAATCCAGAATCTCTGTCCTTGCTATGTCTATATTTTATTAATTTGCAAAATGAGTAATAATTATGTTATGTGCTAAAACTGATAATGAGATAATAGAAGTCCTCTGAAAGGAATTCTTATGAAAGCAGGAAGAAATTTGATATTATAATTTGATAGTTTCTGAAATGGTAAATTAGGTATAACAGGTTTTTAAATTTAAATATTATTATGTTTAAATTTCTGATGACTCTAAACTATGTTCCTGGAACTAAACCCATAGATTGAGTAAATAGTAATATAACAATGAGCTGTTCTGAAAAACTGTGTTCTACAGATATTCCAAAAGTATTTCAGTCCCCAAAGTCTAGAGTTTTAATAGATATATCTTAAATTATTTAGGTTGCTGATTCTAAACCCATATAATAATAAATTGTAATTTTTGAAAACCATACTAGAATGAATTTTCAACTCCATCTTAATGAGTCATATTTTAATTTTATGTGACCTAAATTGTATTCTTATAAATTTTGCATGTCTCTGTTACACCAGACCCATGCGCATTCCTATAAATACAAATAGGAGTCCAAATTAAGGTACAACAAAAGTAAAAGAACAAACATCTACTAAGTTGCTTTGAGGGAAAGCTTGTAAACTCCAGTGACTATTAGTGGGTTTGTTGACATTTATATAAAGCAAAAGATATATTCAAATACCAGAAACAATGAAGATAGAGAGGCTAAGCTACAGCTGTGCTCCCTCTACAAGACTATATTTAGAAGTTTGTAGAAATTTATGTTAACCATAAATTTTCAATACTTGAGGAATGTTCTATTACTCCTTATATTGTTACAACTTTGAAAATCCAACCACATACAACACTACAACAGAAGAAAAATGTAGATACTAAAAGATAATATGTCATTGAGGTAGAGCTTGTGAACAGAGGCAAAACTATGAAATCTCAAAGGAAATGGGCTGTATATTAAAAAGACAGTATGTATAAAACTCTTGTGTTTTGTTTTTTTTGTGTTCAGAAATGTGACTGAACAAAAATACTAGCATTAAGGAAACTTCTTTTCTTTTCCTTCCTTTCTTCCCCTCCCCCAAAGTTTGAAAATTAAGGTTTAAGTTATAGTATGGACATCATTTTTTTAACGCACTCTTTAAAATAATTTTATAAATATTTACTAGCTAAAACAATAATAATGATAATAAAGATCATTTTAGACAGAGCTCACAAATAAACCTCCTCTTGGTACAGCATATTAAAGGGTGTTAGCAACTGGGAGAAAAATAAAGTTCATAATTCTTCACAGAACTTCTACCCATTTAGAAACGATTATTTCACAAGTTTATTTCTCCAAATGATGGCACAATTTTTAGCATTAAAATCAACATAATATCTAAACACTGCTTGAGATCTACACAGTTTGCTAACAAAAATAGAACTTCTGTAATAGAACTGCTTTGTCTTCCAAAGCCCTGCCTACGCGTGATTCCTCTCTTAACTATAGGCAGTAAATGAAAGCTATAAATAAGTTTCTTACACTCATATGAAACCATAATGTACTTAATCCTGAAAACTAAAGGTACAAACCTCATTTTTTAAAATTGAGAGGCATCACTATAAAGACAAAAAAATTCAAGAAACTTACAACTCCCCTAATTGTGTATTGTCTAACTATCAGCATGCTTCAAGAAACGTTTATGAAATAGCTATGAAATTTAGAAATGAGGGAGCAAGGGTTGGGTTTTGGCCTCTTTTTTAATTTGATTTGTGGCTTTAATGAGCTAGTACAAGCCCTGTTTTTGTGGTAGTAATTTCATTTAAACTTAACTAATAAATATTAACTAGTATTAACTAACAACAAATAGATATAAACTAATCAATATTTCCTTTTGGCTGCCTTGTTTATTTTTCTCCTGAAATTCACACAAGCTCCTTTAAAGGGCCCTGTGTGTCTATAGATATGCCATCAATAAAACAGTAAGCCCACCTCCCTCTGTTATAACAATGATCCCAGAAATTGCATTGTACTTGTAACCAGTTGCATGATATTGCGGAGAGGGTGGCAGGAGAGTTTGCTTCTCTCTCAAAACAACCATCATCAGTAACACAGGCTGCATGACTTGACATTTTTAAATGAAATTTAACCTGGTAATGCTGTCTTGGTTGGTTGGTTTGTTTCCTCTCAAGTAATGACAGGTTGCTTTTAAAATTACGTTTTCTTACCTTTCAGACATATCTTGCTGATGCAAAAAGTTCCTCTGGCCTTCATAAAGCTATTTTTCTGAAGATATTTTTCAGCATGTTTCCAGGAGGGCATATGAGAGCTGTCCACCAAGGATCTGTAGTCTCTTTTGGGGGTCTTCCATGTGTTCACCGTGACCAAGGAAACGAGGTGTAACCTAGCAACCTGGCCCTTCAGGAGGTATTGTTACCAGTCTCATCAAAGGGATCCCTGTGCTCTTGGAACAAACTGACAGTGAACATTGCTGCCAGGGAGTTGTCTACACTGTGGCTTACCTGAACCGTGACGACAGAAACACAAATGACAGCAGAGGGAACAGGCATCTGCAGGGCATCCCTTAGGAAGCTTGTAGTCCTCAGCTCCATTATTTCTTGAATGGTTTGCATCTGGCTTGGGTTTAAATGGAGCTGTGTTTGTGCAACATATTCCTCAGTTTGGTTTCTCACTTCTCTTCTGTAGTTTCAGAAAACCAGCAGAAGGAGCAAAAGGGAAGTTATCTAATTCCTGCATGAACCTGGCTCAAATAAAACTACTTAGAATCGAAGACAGGGAGTTCTGCCTTATTCAGTACAGGAAAGAAATGATAGGTTTTTTTAAAGCAGAATTTTCACAGAAAAGGGAGAGAATATCACATTATAGTATATACTCATTTATTGGTCCTACAAGTCTGCCCAGAGTGCCTGCTATGTGTATAGACCGCACTGTGAATTTTTAACATCATGAGCTGATAAAACAAAAGTCCTCTAACCCTGTGACTTGCATGTCTCTTTTCCCCAAAATAGAAAAATGTTAGCTGTGTTTTGGAGGACTGAGAAACTGTTTGCTAAAAGTGTCTCCTCCTGGAAACACTCTCTTCATAAGTGATTTAAATACTTCCATAGTCTACTGCTTCCGGGAACAATACATTTCGGAAAACTTTTTATTCAAAACCTAGTTTCAAAGTAAGATATCTTGGACGGACCCTCAGGTTTACCTTTGCTTTCACTCCCTTTTTCTCATTCCACCTTCATTCGCCTTCTCTGTGAGAAGTCCGGGAAGACACACAGGTGAGGACTTGATAGTCTTTGCCTTCAAATACCTTGCGTGCTACCAGCTATAAACTCTATAGAAGCTGGCGTACAAGCATCTTCCCCCTTATTTCTCAATTTAACCAAGTTCTTAGCCACCGTTTCTGACCAGGAAAAAAATTCTTACTGTTTCCACTCAGAGTAACTCAGAATCTTCTGGGTTTAAATGTGGTCAATTCAGAATTTAAACCTAGACTGTGAACGATCTCTATTCAGGACCAGCTATGTAATTTTTGGGCCCCATCGCAAAATGTCAATGCAAGGCTCCTTGTTCCAAATTATTAATAGTTTCAAGACAGCAAAAGCAGAGCATGCAATCAAGCATGAAGCCCTTCTGATCATGGGACCCTATATGGATTGCAGGGCGTGAAGCCAAGTCTCATCTTCCTTATACCCTGTAGGATGGGACCTTTCAAATGTGTTTACTTTCCCTCTACCCAAGCAAACGAGGACAGTCTGACTCTTTTGCCTGTAGATTATTTTCCAGAGAGGAGGCCTCAGATACATCAGAATCCTCATTTAGTGTTTACATTATGTATTCCCATTCATTCCATCACTGTCCATTGCTTATCACTCTGGGGTCTGTTTGCTTAGAGTTCTCTGCTAGTTATTTTATTCACAGGGTGTGTAATGACACTTTCTCTGACTTGGTGGCAAATCCATAAATTCCATTGTCTCACTCTGGCAAATGAATACATGGTTCTTTGTGCACACATCTTTCTCTTGGAAGTATATATTGACATTAATTCACTGTCTTCCAAACTGCTGTGTTGCCAAAAATACAGTCCAAATGACAGTCTGATTCTCTTTCCTTTGCAACTATCTTTTTTTTTCTATCTTGAAGCTTATAGGATTTTTCTCTTTACACTTCAAGTTTAGGAATTGTACCTGGATATGCTGAGTTATATGGCTTTTCTCTTCAATACTGCCTAGTACTCAGAATAAAAATGCTGCAGACTAAGGGTTTCTTTAGACCTGCTTTCTCATCAGCTCAGATACATTTCTTTTTGTTATTTGTGTATAAATAAGCTCTCATCTGTACTTTGCTCCTGCTGGAACAGATATTGTTCATGTACATGGTCTCATGAATCTGTACACAGATTTGCTTACTTTCTTTCTCCAGGATTTCCTTTTCTTTGCTGATTTTCTCTTACTTATTGCTCTTGATCTTCCAGTTCAGATTTTAATAATCGCCCTTCCGGTTATCTACAGCATGGAAAAGATCATGATTTTTATTCCAGAGAATTTCCTTTTCTCAGTGCCATGGGCAACTCTTCTTTGTTGTTGTTCTCCCCTTTTCACTTGAGTTCTTGAATAGGTTTCCCAGCCCTTCATTTCTCTGAGGAGCCACCTGGACTGGTGCTCTCCTTGCTCTTCCGCCCTTGCTCTGGATTCTCCATCTCCTTACTCTGAGCTCAGGACACCAGTGGTATTCTAAGAGCAGGGCAGAGTCTGCCCTGCTTACCAGCTGCTAAGAGATACCATGTAGTTGTGGAGCTGGTAGTCTGACATGCCAGCGTGGCTGGTTCCAGTAGAGCCTTCATCTGGTTTGTAGACTGCCAGCTCATTGTTGCATCCTCACACGGTAGAAAGAGCCAGAAAAATTTTTTTTAATTTATTGATTTTTTTACAGAGAGAGGGGGAGGAGGGGAGAGAGAGAAAGAGAGAGAGAGAGGCAGAGAGAACAGAGAGAAAGAGAAATTTGGTGTTCCACTTATTTAGGCCTTCACTGGTTGATTCTTGTAAAGCGTCCTGACCAGTGATTGAACCTGCAACCTTGACATATTGGGAAGATGCTCTAACCAACTGAACCACCAGGCCATGGTCCACAAAACTTTTTAATAAAATTTTTTATTTTCCAAATAAGGTAAATAAAAGCAAAAACAACAAAAATACTATATATTTTCATCATCATTTCTAAAATGAAAAAGATATATTAGGTAATCCTAAATAGGAAAAATACTATTTTAAAATAAATAGTATTTCTTTAAATTAACAAAATGTCTCTTTATAAAAATTTTCCAAGTTATTGTTTATTTTTCTTTGTTGGCCCTTGGCTTTGCTGACACTAACTTGTAGACCTGGCTTTGGGTGTTTCAGAGTCCCTGCTCTGGAATCCGTTGTAGAGAAGTAACCAGGCTACGGAATGTGCATAAAGGAGAAGGAAAAGTCTATTTATTCAGGAGATTTATAATCTGGAATCTCAAAGCAGGCCATAGGGCATGTCATACTAATATAACTCCTGTGTTTTGGTATGATAACATCGTTTGTACACAAGGGATTTATGTGAAATATGAAGGAAGACTTTCTTATTTTCAGATAAATAATGGGATGAGTTAACAGCTCAACTCTGGCAACCTAAAATATGAGGACGGGTTGGTTCTGATAAAAGGTTATAAGAGAATATACTAAACAATATTTGGGGTTGCCACAAGTCTCATGTAATAGCACTGCTGATTCTGGGAATAGTAACATTTTCCTCATACATATATCATCTTGTTTAACTTAGCTGATGAGTTCTAAAGATTTTTCTTTTTATGGTAGAAATGTCAGCTAGCCAAATGCCAATGAAATTCACTTAAAAAAATTTTATTCACAAAAAAATATAATATGCGCCAAGGGCTCTACTTTGTTTTGCCAAAGGCCATTAAAATTATTGATATTTCCCAGTCATAATGAGTTGCTTCTTTAGGGAAAAGGAGAGCAATAAATGTTCAACACTTAATAAAACCACTGTGTGCTCTATACTTATTTTATTGCACTCTAGTTTTTATCTCCAAGTTTTTGTTACTATATAGATTTTAGCATCTATCACATCAACTTTCAAAAACAGCTTATTCCTGGAAACTTATAATGTTTTTATTACTTTTCTGTTTGAAGTTAATTAACCTGCCATTACCAGTAAAATCACTGTTAAATGTGTATTGACAATTTCTAAAATAAGACTCCATTTCTGACTTTATTGTCTTGGGTGCCCTTTAGACAACTACCTTGCTTTATGTTTTAATGTGAGATATCTAGTCTGGTAGAAATAAGTGTAAAGGCATCAAGTAATTTTATTGAATCTGAAATCATTTTAATTAACTGAAATTGCCATATAGCCTGGCAGCTCTGAGAGAAGTGATTAAAAAGAATTATTATGATAAATACCAAACAAAAAGCAAGTTATATTTTAAATCATTTATTCTTGTTTTCTTCAAAGAGCATGCTTACAGTTCACTCCATTTTCCAACGGCAAATTTCGACAGCCTTAATATGGTGAATAATGCCCCGGCTGGTGTGGCTCAGTTGGTTGGGCGTCATCCCATGGACCAAGAGGTTGCCGGTTGGGTTCCCAGTCAGGGCACATGCCCAGGTTTCAGGCTCCATCCTGGGTAGGGGGCGTGTAGGAGGGGGCCGATCAATGTCTAGCTCTCGCATTGATGTTTCTCTCTCTCCCTCCCCTTCCTCTCTCTCAACAGGGCAAACAATAAAAGTCACATGGTGAAATCAACAGATTCAGAAAAAGTGTTTGGCATTATCCTATGTGCATTTTTTAATGTAGTGTCTGTCTAGGGCTGCTTTTTGCTACACTGGCAGAGCTGAGTAGAAGTTGCCACACAACAAAGCCAAAAATATTGACTATCTGACCCTTGATAAGAAAAGTCTGTCTATGTTTCTTTAGATAACACATAGTTCTCCAATGAAACACAAATTTATTCCTCCTGTGAATATATTTCTCCTCTTTATTTTTTTCTTCTAGTTCTTTTGCTTGATTTAGCCCATTTTTTCCTTCCTGTCATCCAAGATTCTGTCCTGTTTCTCCTCTTTAACTCATTATTTCTCCTTTAAGTAACCAGAACATGAAACTGAAATATAATATATAAAACATAATTTATTGGGTGAATTTTTAGGTTTCTTCTTGAATCCAAAATGAAAATATATCTTCTTTGTTCTCAGCACATCCTGTGCCATAAGAATCTAACATTAATGGGAAGTTATTGTTCACTATGTTATAAACATTTGTAGCAAGTCAGTGACCCTTAAAAGAAAAGGGGCTCCTCACCTGAGAAAAGAGAATCAGGGGCCAGGGAGTAGTTAGTTGCCATCCCCACCAAGAGTAAAAAAAGGAACATTTGATTACATTTCAGTGAGAATTGAGAAAGTGGCTTAATATAATCATTTTCTTTTTCTGTGAATCGCTCTTCCACTGGTGTGTAGATAAAACAGTGTAAAGTTTGGATTGACTACTGAAAGTGTAACATCAGCATTTTAAAATATAAACGTACAAATATAATATGATATATAGTATATTATATCATAAATATATAGTGTCAGCATTTTTAAAAACCACAATATTCCCATGGAGAAAAGGTTTACAAAGAAATGTTTTCCATCACCCTCCCCTGCTGACTCTCTTTGCCTCCCTAATTCTTTCCTATTCTATTTTATCTTTTTATCTCTGTACATGTCTTAAATGTCATTTTTTTCCTCACAATACTGTCTTTGATCTCTTTTCTTTATACATTCTCTGTCTGAATACTCTTATCTATTCCTATCATTTTAACTTCCAAGAGATGATTCTCAGTCTGTATCTTTAACTGAATTCTAACTAAAGCTATAGACATTACGTGCATCTCTGTATAACTCATGTATTAAATTGATATCTCTAATTTAGTGTTATTGGGTCAAACTCAATATAATGTCTCCAAGTTCACCCCATAAATTTTATTTCTACATTCCTCCCCATCAAGCAACCCACACTACCTTACACCCATTTTCAATCAATCCTAACTTTTTTTCATTGCAGGAAAGGGTACCTATATCTGCAACTTACACTGGAATGCATAAAAAAGATGGATAGAGAATAAAGTGAGTGATAAATAAATGGATAGGATGTGGTAAAGCAAGTATAATAAAAAGTTGATTATAAAATTAGGTGGTGGGTATACAGGTATTCACTGTAAAAGGCTTTACACTTTTTTATGTTTCAATTTTTCTCATTAAAAGTGTTAAAAAAATTTATTTCAATTTGCCTTCAAATTACCTTTAGTGACTACCACTTTGCCCTATGCCCTCATCATCTCTCACCTAAATTGCTGCAATAGTTTCCTTTGGTTTCCTGCCATCATGTTTGTGCCTATTAGATACTCACAAAGAAAAGTTCTCTAAAATGTTGCTACTCAAAGTGTGGTCCACAGACCAGTAAACAGCCAGCGTGCCACCTGGGAACTTGCCGGAAATGCAGGCCCCACCAGACATACTGAGTCAGGATTCACAGTGAAAAAGATCCCCAAGTAATTTGTATGAACTTTTACGTATGAGAAGGACAGCTCCACGTGACACCTCCATTCTGTATTATTCCCTTGCCTCAGGCACTTCAGTGGCTCCCCATTGCCTACAGGGTGGTGTCTAAGACCTTTAGCATGGTACGCAAAGGTCTCTGTGTCTTGGGTAATGTCTACCTCAAAAGCCTCATCTCTTACCAGTACCCCCATTCCTCCTCCACAGCCAGTGGCAGACTTAGCGATCACACTTGCCTATTTTGAACATTTTGAATATTTCCAAGGCACAGGTGTCTTGTCTCAGTCTGTCTTCCCTTTCTGTAACACTCTCCCTATACCTTAACCCTTTGCCTAACTCTGTCCTATTTGTCCTTCAAGATAATTTAGTCTACATCGCTCCCTTATTATTTTGTGCATAGATTTATTGTATCCCTGTATTGTAATTTTTTTGAAATAAGAATGAATGTGTTACTTTTCCCACTGGGCCCTGAGCCTCAGAAAGCAGGAAATATGTTTTATTCATGATTATATTCCCATAGTTCTTGTGCTAGCATAGTTCTTGTCACAGATGTGAGATATTTAATAAATGCTTATTGAACTGAACATGAAAGGAGGTGGTGACCATTGCAGAAGGCGTACTTCAATGTGGAGTGGTGGTTCAGAAAGAGGTTGCTATGGGGTAAGCAAATAAGTAAAACCAAATTCTATTATAGCTATATTCATTTAGCTGTATCTACCAATTTACTTATCTATCATGAGTTCTTATATCTACTTTCCAGATCTCTGAATTTATACATAATAAAACAGCTATTTGATTAAGCGCTTGTATTCTGAATTAAAAATATAAAAGACATGCAAATTCACTGAGCATAAGTATTTACTGAGCATCTTTAAAATGAGGCTGGTCTTATTGAGATGTAACATTGCTTTTGTTACACTTAAAGAGATTTTCTGAGAGTTATAGCAATTATATCTTATCAAGTGTCATGCACAATAGACAAAAATACAATGTCATATTTATCAACAAAGACAATGAAATGTCATTTAGATATTCATCAGGCAATCATCATCTGTCAACAAAGCATATTTCAAATCTCATTTTGACCTTTGCCTGTGAGTTTATTACAACTAAAGAGAGAATTAAATATTTTGTCTATGTGTCTTTTTAATAAGGTAAATGAGAGTTGAAAGTAAAAGAACAAAAAGATAAAAATTTCTTATAATTTAAACTCTAATCTTATTTATCATCCAATAAAAAGCAGTTTTTAACCATATTAGTGGAATAGTAAAACTCTTTTTAAAATTTGCATAGAAGTATGCTGGCAGAATTCATTTATCATTAAAATAATTTTAATGTCAACCACATAGAACTAAATTATTTTATATAAAACAAATAAACTGAGAAATGTAGATTCTTTCTTCAATTTCCTTCCTTCCTTTCTTTTTCCTTCCACAATATTTATTGAGCAGTTATATTGTGTAAAACATTGTGCTATGCTAGCTTCCAGGGATATGAAGATAAAGTATCCTCTCATTCATTCCACAAATATTTAGTACCTTCCATATGCCAGGCACTGTAGAGATACAGCAGCTAATGGACAAAGCTCCTGTGCTCTTGGAGTTTATATTCTAGCGGCTGAGACAGACAACAACAATTAAACAAATGGGTGAGGAGTATGGTTACTGATAGGTGCTCTGAAAAACATAAAACAGAATAGCGGTATACAGTAGGTAAGGTGGGGGAGCAGGGCCAGGGTGCTATTTTAGCTAGAGTAGCAGGAAAGTTCTCTTTAAGGGGACAGTATTTGAATAGAGATCCAAAAGATCTGAAAAAGTGAGCAATTTGAAGATTGGGAGTGGAGGGAGGTATTCTCAGCAGAGGGAACAGCAAGGATAGAAACTAAGATGAGACGGAGTTGGGGACGTTTTCAGCAACAAAAAAGGGCAAAGGTGGTTGGACCACAGGGACCAAGTGGAGTGTGGTAGGACAAAAAGTCAAGACCCAGGCATGATCGGATCATTTGATGTGTTAAGATTTTATTTAAAATGTGCTGGGAAGCCATTAAAGAGATTTAAGCAGAGAGTTTGTGAAATGATGATCATCTAACAAAGATCATTCCAGCTGCTGTGTGGGGAAGGAGCCGCAGAGGAACAAGCGGGAGCAAGAAGTTGGGTTAGGAGCTCATTTCAGCATTCCAGGAAACAAGTAGTCGTGTCTTAAATTTCTCCCCACATAGGTAGAAAGAAGTGC
The DNA here is from genome assembly GCF_964146895.1 of Miniopterus schreibersii. Lineage (NCBI taxonomy): Eukaryota > Metazoa > Chordata > Mammalia > Chiroptera > Miniopteridae > Miniopterus > Miniopterus schreibersii. The sequence goes on along the minus strand of NC_138106.1, from coordinate 25,025,802 downwards.
TTGAATTTGAGATGTATTGTTAAGGTGTGTTTGGTTTAGATTTAGAGGGATTTACAAAAAATAATCAGAGCAGGTTCCTGTCGGTGATGGAGTGAATAGTGAGTTAAGGTGGCTAGAGGAGGCCGAGCTTGTGGGGGAAACTGAGAGTTAGGTATAAGATCCCGGGACACAGCGAGGTGGAAAGGCCAGGCAGCGTGTTTGCTCATGTACGACTCGGGCTCAGAGGTCAAGGCTGAAGTACAAACTTGGATATGATCCCCAAATAGGTATTTAAAGCCCAGGGACTGGATGACATCGCCTAAAGAAATAAATAAGAGAAGCCCTTGAAGTGACCCAAATGATGCAATATCTAGGGCCAGCGAGGAGGACTGAGAAGGTGGCCGGTGGTGTGGAAGGAGCCCAGGGGGCAGGGGCGGCGCCCTGGGCCTGTGACGGCGGCCACACAGCGCCTCGCCCTCAAAGGCTCCACACTTGGCCCACTGCCGCCCATTCTTCACAATTTTATCTTTGAACTTGTGTTTTATAAGTGAGGTTCGATGGGACCATGAAGCATGCGAGGGAGGAAAGTGAGGAGAGAAGATGGGTGCGTCATGGGTGCCCTCCATCCCTTGACACCCGTCTCGTCGTGATACCCGTGAGCACAGGATGCAGAGGGCCCACGAGGCTCGGGGGTGGGTGGGGGAGGCCCAAGCAAGGCCAGGTGAGCACGCTGCACCTGCAGCAGGGCAAGGGGCGGTGCCGGTGCCTCCAGGCGGTGCCTGCTGTGCAGGCCGGGACTTGCTTTCAGAGCAGAAAGAAGGCAGTGGTGAGCGGCGAAGCCTGAGCAATCAGGACCCTAGCATACCCTTTCTTACTTATGTTACTTCCCCGAGTGAGCCAACTACTTACACCGAAAATGATACCGTAGAGGGAAAGGGAAAGATGGAGCAACCCGTGCGGCCTTTTCTTCCCAGCCCTTCCCTAGGCGTCCATAAGCCAAAGGGAGAGAGTGGTGATAGGATGCGGGCATGTGGAGAAGTGAAAATAGTTGAGTTAGTTTTGTGCAGCATTTCCACTCTTCTCTGAAGAATGAAATCTATTTGCATCTATGAGCTACAACATATGAGCTGTGTCATTTATATGAGTTAAATGCTTTTATATTTTTATTTAAATCTGGCATTATGCAATATAAAGATGAATGGTAAAATTCATGCTTATAACTTTAATTTAAAATTTTTCTTTATTTACGAACAATGTTCAAAACAAAAAACACCATAACAAGTTGAGGGAGAGACAGTGGAAGAAAGAAAAAGAGCTTTATGAATAGCATCTTGGTTTTTTTTTTTTTCTTTCTTTTTGAACAAGGAAGCCCACATTCTCATCTTGCTCTGGCCCCACCACTGACGCAGCTGGCCCTGCCACGAAAATTTGGCCCCCTGGAAGCCAAGTGAAGAAAATGGTTCCAGAAGGAGGGAGGGGCCTGTCAACTGTGCCAATGGCTGCTGAGAATTGTTTTAGATGATAGAAAATTGATCATTGCCTTAGGCATGGAGACTATCTAATTAAAGTTAGTTTTGTCAGTTTAGATAGTGAAGTATATGTATATAACAGTTTAACAACAGTAAAAATGGGGGGGTGTACATACACTCATTTTTATCTATGATGTTTCCAAGTGTTAATTTTATTTATTCTAGTTGATCTCAGGAATAAATTAGCATTTGTTCAATGTAAAAAGGAATCGCCCCAGAGCTGAAATAAGTTAAGAAATATAATTAAATTACATACTGTTTATATCTTCTGTCATGACAGTAAAAAAATGTTATTTTATTTTTCTTTCTCTTCTTTTCCTTTGCTCTCTCTTTATCCCTGCACCCCACCCCCTTGCTTTGAAGATGTCTGTGCAAAAGGGAGTGAATTATTATTAGATCAAATTTGGCACTTAAAAATAGCTTGTTAAGTGAAAATCTGTATGTTTCCTGCTTTGTTGGCAACACTAAAAGATGCAGGTGAAATCCGATGCCCCCAACTTTGGCTTCCTCTGTATTATTTACATAAAATAAAATTTCTAATTCGTTATGTAGTAGCTTAAGTCAGCCACTAGATGGTAGATGTTACCATAGTCAACAAATCCTTTCATGAAAGGAAACTGGTTGTAAGTTCACTTTGAATTATGAGTTGCAGAAACACAACCTTCTGTTGATTCTTCCTCTCCATCCCTCCTTCTTTTGAAGAATTCATTTGGGGGGGGGGGAAGGTGCTGATTTCTATGAGTTTTCCTTGCATAGAAGTGGGAAGATTAAAGCTTTCACCTATGTACAAGATGGATGATTTCGAAAGCAATTCTAGAATCTTATCAACTTCATAAAATACAAAGTGGAGTCACAAAACTGGCTAACAAATTGCATTTAAATGACTATGAAGATGAATGGCAATGTTGCGCTGGAGTGTTTTCAACCAAGACCAAATAAATAACCTCATTGATCTTATATCTTACAAAGAAGGAAATGACACAAAGATTACAAACCAAAGGTAATGTTATTACCCGTATGTTAAACTAGTTATATTGCATAAAAATAGAACTTTTGATATATGTTTGTTGGTTATTTATTCCTTATATGGCAGTTTCACTTGACGAGTACAGGGAGGAAAAATAAACCTGAGCTGGTAGAATAATATTATACCACAGTGCTCAATGTTGTCCCTCAATTATACAAATTGAATTACAAAATCTGCTAGAGATTATGTTTTAATTAACCAAATTGCTTTTGTGGAGTTGTGTATTGTTTATGTTTTGACTGATGACTTTAAATATATTTAAGCAACAGAGGCTTATAAAACATGAAACTATAAGTTTGTAATTTTCCTAAGTTGACATATTGATTTTTTCTTATGATAAAGGGAATTTTTTATCTTTGATAATTTTGTTCACATTTAATTTCATTAAAATAGCTGTGGATATCCTGCAGTACTGCACAGCAAATACATACATACATACATACATACATATATATATATATATATATATATATATATATATAGTAAATATTAAAACAACAGGAATTGATTGACATGAGAAATTTTAGAACTTAAAAATAAAGAATCAGGTTTGGAAAAGAAACTGAATTTCCTCTTGGAGCTCCCTATCACTCTCCCTTCCTTGGTTCCACGATGCACTCTCTCCTTGATTTTTCCCCGTTCTTGTTACTTGCCCCTTCTCAGTCTCTTCCCTGGGTTCCTCTTATGCCTGCTTCTCTGATGTTTTTGCTCTCGGTTTTTATTGTGTATTTGTTTTTGTTTTTGTTTGTTTGCTCTTTTGCTCACTCTCCACTATCATCTTTAGGCTCTGGCATTAGGCTGCTGAGGTTCAAACTCTGGTTTGACCACTTAATGGTTAGGTGATCTTGATAAATAACCTCATTATCATTATTCTATTATGTAACTTGAGAATAATAAGAATCCTAATATCTCCTGTTAAGTAATAATGAAGCAATTCATGTAATGCACTTAGCACAGTATCTGGCAAAATGTAAGGACTTAGTAAATATTCCATCTAGGACTTTTTTCTTAGAAAATAGAGCTATATCAATTGAATGGCTCTATTCAGATGTGTTATAGAAACTTTAAAATGATATATCCAAATCTAAAAAATCAATATCCTATCTTTCTCCAAGTCATTCTCTTTCTTAAATTCATTACCTAAATTAACAGCAACAATGTAATCTAATTTAATCTCTCTAACCTTTCACATTTATTTCATACCTATATCCTGTTGACTCTACCTGGTCAATCTCACCTGAGTTTATTCCTTCCAGTCACTCCCCATTTATTCACATATCTTTTTATTCTTTCATTAAGGAATATATTGCCAAATGTGATGGGATCTGGAGAAATGGCAATGAGGAAGATAGTATAGACTACTGGGGAAGGCTGACACGAAACAGGAATTACAAGTAGCTCCTATCTTAGTGATTTCCCACCTAGATTGTCACAGTTACTCTCCAATCTTTCCTCCTTTCAAAACATCTGTTAAATTTGCAAGAAGTTTCTCTTTAAAACACAAATCTAAATCTTAAAATATTAGCCAAAATAATCCAACAGCACAGTTTTTAAAAAATGGATATGACCAAGTTAGTTTTATTCGAAGATTGTAAGGGTGGTCCAATATTAGGAAATCCATTATTGTAATTCATTGTATTAATGAAGTAAAAAGGAAAAAAAATCATATGATTTTCTCCATTGGTGCAGTAGATGCCCTAGACAAAATCTAGCACCCATTCATATGAAAACTACTCAATGAACTCACTTAACATGTTGCCATATATTTATGGCATCCCTAAAATCTGGGGACACTTTAATGTTTAATATATAATATTGTCACGTTTTTCCTCTAAAGTCAGGAACAAAGATACTTATGATATTTATAATATTTTGCATGTGTTGCAAACACTAACCAATGCAATTAGACAGGAGAAAGCAATTAGTGGAATATGAATAGGAAACAAAAGGTTAAACCTTATTTTTTAAGAGAAGATGTGATTATATATCTGAAAAATTCAAAAGAATCCATAGGAAAACACAATAATTAATGAGACAATTTGGTAAGGACACAGGTTTAAAATGAGAATGTAAAAATTAATAGCAGGTATATGCATATATATACATACTTATATGCACACATACTATATACACATACACACACACACACATATATATATATAAACAAAACCAGTTAGAATATATAATTGAAGATAAGACTCCATTTGTCTTAGGAAAGTGAAGAAAAATACCTTGACATAAACTTAACAAGAAACGTACAACACTTATATCAGCAAAACTGCGAATTGCTTTTGAAAGATCTAGAGATCTTAATGAATGGAAAGACATGCCGATTTTGGAAAAGAAAGAGAGAGGCCAACATCATAAAATGTCAGTTTTTCCTAAATTAAGGGCTGGGAGGAAAAGCTGTATCAGATTTTTAAAAGTACTATAAAGACTCTATAATTTAAACAGTTTAATATTAGCACATGAATAGGCAGACAAAGCAATGAAAAAATAGAAAATCCAGAAATAGCTGCAATTCCATGTGGAAATTTAGTATGCAGTATTGGTGGCATCTCAAATCACTGGGTAAAAGATGAACTTTAAAATAAGTGTTGTTGTGACACTGGATAGCCCTATGCCGAAAAATAATATCGGGCTCATTTCTTGCAACATAAGCCAAGATAAATTCCCATCAGGTCAGATATTTAAATCAAGGGTAAAAAAGAAAAAACGAAAAAACAGCATGTATGTGTTTAAAAAAGCACTTGCAAATTCCTCTATGATCTGGGGATGGGAATACTTTCCTAAATGTGACTCGAAATCGAGAAGCAATGATTAATAAATTTTATTATATGAAAATTTAAATTTATTTCATGGTAAAAAATATACCATAAGCAAAGTAAAAATACAAATGACAGAGAAAAATATTTGCAATGTACAGCATGAAAATTATAATAAAATATAATACAAAGTTATCCCTACTACATAAAGAGCCTCTAAAAATTGCTATGAGAAAGGCCAAGAACTCTATGGTGAAATGGACCGATCCGCAGAAAATTCATAGAAAAAGAAATGAAAATTGCTCTTAACTGTATAAAAAATTGCCCAGCCTCACTCATGAGGTGATAGTTGTTGACTGGGTGATTGGTACATGGGTGTTCATTACATACATGCAGATATAAATCTGATCGTGTCGTTCATGTGGTTGAGAACTTCAGATGGTTTTTCCTAGCCTAGGATAAAGTCCTCAATTTAAGGTTTAGAATCAGAGTTCTAATTATTTAGTCTAATTCCTCACCATGAACCAGCTCCGCAACGTTGTGCTCTGATCACACCAAAGGTTTTGTTATTCTCTGATCATGACACATAAATTTTACACTCAGGGCTCTTGAATCACGCTGTTTCTTCTGTGAATGGTGCCCCTTCTTCTGTTCTCTGCTTGGCAAAATCCTGGCAGTCTTCCAGATATACTCAAAGTTCAAGACTGAACTTTTCTTTAGAGCACTTTGCTTGCTCCTTTGAGTCATCACAACACTTTCTACAGGCATCTACGAAGCTCTTCTTACACACTTCTGCAGTGATTGGCTTTTATATATGTCTCTGACATGGGGAAAGGGCACTTTCTTGCCCCAATCTCCTTAGTGTTTTTAGTGCTTAGCATGAAACCTGGCCCCAAAGAAGTACACAATATATTTGTTGAATAATATAATTTTTATGCACTTGCCAAAGAGACTTCAGTGATTCCCATATAAATCTTTCAGGACAGATGTCAGAGGAATAGAAGCTGGAAAATAGATGTCTTGCAGATTTTGTTTACTTAGCACTCTGAGTTTTGGCTATTAGGACTCTTTCAGTTCAATGACAAAGATTCAACTTTAACTCTGCAAATAGGCAGAATATTTGCTCCTAAAATCAAACCTTGGAAAGTAGATTTGGCCTCAGAGTCCCTGGATTTCTATCTCTCTGTCTCTCTGACTCTGTCTCTGTCATCTGACGCGCACACACAGGCACATGCACACACTTCTGCCTATTTCTGGTTGCTGCCTTCATTATTATAAGCCTGAGATCTCCATGAGGCAGGACCTGGTAGCACATAGCTCTGGGCTTATATTCTCATAGCCTTGTAGTTAGCAAGGAACAGAGCTACTTCCTGCCAGCTCCAGTTAAAAAAACTCCTAATAAAAGCACTCTGGTTCGCCTGAGTCCCACACCTTTCCCTAGATTAATTTCCATGACCAGGAAGGTAGAGCATGTGATTGACGCCAGTTGGGCACCACGCCTCATCCTTGGGGTGGGAGAGCGTGATCGGCAGCCCGAAGCAGGGCAGTATTTTGGAATTTGAGGGGAGGCCTCTCTAAGACAGCAAAGATCTCATCCGGGCAAACAAAGGAACAGCTCTTCACCCACACGTGAGGAGGATAGATAATAAGATCAAATGTTGGAAGGAATCTCATATAATTTTACAACTAAAACTTCCTTATTCCCATTACATAAACATTGTAGCTCAAATGCATGATAAAAATATATCGATCAAAAGAAATGACTAATCCGGAATTTTATTTGGACACTTTCATCTTTTCTTTTTCTCCTACTTTCTGATTCTTTTTAAAATAAGGATCCACCTAAAGAGTAAAATTCCCTAACCTAAACTTTCTAAGTTTGATCAATTTTAGTCTTTGTCAACCGTAGTCTCTTTGTTCTTTCTTTCACTGAGCCTATTTCCCCCCAAACCAAATACTGCATTTGAAAGGAAAATGGGGAAAAAAACACACACAACCCAACTGAAGAGAAAAGCTGTCTTATTTGTGAATAAGTTCCTGCTCGCAGGTGTTGTGAGGGTAGGAGGGAAATGGAGCAAGTCCTTGCGTGATACTCTTAGGCGATGCTCGGCCGGCACTGGCGACGCCGTCTTAGGATCCCAGTGCTCTGCGTCTGGAAAACCGAGCTGCCTGGGCAAGTACTAGCACCAAACCGAGGCCTGTGGGAACTGCAGTTAGGGAAACTCTGACGTGTCACCTTGCGGGCTTAGCAGCTTTCTCTTGGGTTTATTTGGTCCGCATACATCCGAGTGCCCTTATGTGCAAAGGACTGTCCTAGGAACAGCGATGGACAGGAGAAAGTGCTCCAGGGGCCAGCCTTCTGTGAGAAGAGAAGTGTGCAAGGCTTCTGGGAGGCATTTTGAAAGAAGTTCACTTTCCTTAAGCAAGTTAAACACGCTAAGGTAAAGATGGATTTGTTTTGCTTATCTCTATTTTCTGCTTTGTTTCTTACAATGAACAGATATCTCAAGGGTAATAAAGCAAAATGAAATGAAAACTTACTGTAAAATATGAAAGGGTGCGCCTCCCCTGGCATCAGAGGTGCCAATCCCGTTTCTATCAGCGACCAGCTGTGTGAATGTGGGCAAGTTAATTAATCTCCCTAAGCTTTGGTGTCTGGCCTGTTAAATGGAACTAATAATTTGACCTACCTGCAGAATTGTGGGTATTAAATAAAAGAAAATGTAACCAAGTGGTTAACACTAGACCTGGAAGATGCACAAAATAGATTATGTTCATTATTCTTGTTTTTCATATAAAAAAAAAAAAGCCGTTTGAGAGCTAAACAGACATAAAATCTAGGAACAAGTGATTCTGATCCATTTTCTCCTTTCCCAATATTTTCTCGAGTATGAATTCTTTAGACTCTTCCCACTTTGTACCGAACCCTCTCAGAAGCCACCCAAGGGTTCACTGCTATGAGGTCTCCAGACATTCAGTTGCTATTACTTTTTGTTTTATTTCTAGCAGAAGGAGCTAGTAGAACTTCAGCCCTGTTTATAATTAGAACCTTCAAACTAAGTGACATTTGTCACCATGCAGGCCCAACTGTGGATAATTGAAGCCTATATGTTTCCCTGTAATTGAATCTCAAGGGCACCAATAAAATGGTGACTTTTCTTTTTCATCTTTTCCTGCAACTTTATTTTTCAAGAGTACTCAGGGCAGAAGCAGTGAATGGTGAGAGACTCTTGCTGGCTTCTTCGGTCCTCACCTCCACCCCGCTCTCCCACCCCAAATTGCTGACTCTCCTTCTACTCAACTCTCCCCCAGATTCACTAACTGCCAAAATAGGTTTTCTTTTGAGAGGAACCTTCATTTCTTTCTCTTGTACAAATCTAGTTGTGTGTTGTTGTTTTAAAAAATACATTTAGTTTTACCCACCTTAGAGGTTTTCAGCCAGTTCAGATAGTCAACTCTTAAGTTCATTTTCCTTGGACTCATTCTTTGGATAGTTTCCCTAGTATATAGCAGTGCAACTGGAAAAACAAACCAGCATAATTCTCACTAACAGAATCTTGGAAAACAGAATTGATGATTCTCTAAATATGGTAGCAGCTACTACTAGTACTTCTATTAATGGACATTTAATGAGCACTTACTATGAGTTAGGCAAGGCACAGGCATCATTGCATCCTTTTAAGAACCATATGAGTTGTTATGATTTTCTTTTCCATTTTCTAGTTGAGGAAACTTGCTTAGAATGTTAACTAATTGGATCAAGACCACCCAGCCAATGAGTGATGGAGTCTGGGAATGTTAATTAAAATATTAAGCTTAAAATATTTTATGATCTACTTCATAGTAGACAGGAATATAACCATTGAATTAAATATTTGTGTATCAAAGTCTATTCACAAAAGCATGAATTTGGCTCCACAACCTATTTGCATTAAATGAAAACAATAGTTGTTTAGCAATGAATTAAAGTCTGTTATCTTTAAGCATAATTTATGTTACCTACTGTTCCAAGTTTGTGGACTTCTTGGACCACTATGGCATTTTAGTGGCCTAACAAAAAGAATTTAGAATGTCTACTTTCATGTTTTTCCAGTAATGCTCCGAGGCTGCCAGTGTAACAGGGACTGTCTGGAGGAAGGGGTGGGGTTATCTGGTACAACTGGGGTTGCCTGGCTGCATAATTATTTGACTCTCTATGTAATAAGGATGTATAGGTCATTTTAAACTGGTTGATAAGTAGCGGTAGTTTGGCAAATTTGGTGAAACATCCACAAAACATTGTCTGAATGTTTAAATTTTCAACCAGCTTTGCCGGTAGTGTGACTTTGGTTTTAAGACTTGACAAGAAAGGAAAGTATGTCGTCTTCATGAGATTTATGTCCAGGGTGTACAAGCACAGTGGATTTTCTCAAGTACTCCCAACTTCAAACATTCAGTTGTTTTTGAAATATCTCCCAAATTTTAGTTTATAGAAAATATAACTGACTGAGTTAAGTCAGTAAACATTACAGAATGAACTAGTCACAAAAGATGATGCAGCACAAGAACTGTGAAATAACAAACCAGGGGCTATCTGGTTGCATAAAAAAAATTTTACTTACTTATGAAAATACCTGAATGTCTAGCCTTTCAAGGCACAACTCTTTAAGAACATGGTGCTTTTCCAGTTGTAAGGTTTTATAAAACCATGATAATAAAAAAGCAGTGTAACTGAGGTTGCAAAGAAAACTGCTGCAGCGCAGGGTGTGTGATGGGATAATCATTGTGTCCATTATGGGCCATTACTTAGTCTATGATCAGAAGTTTGAATTATATTCAAAAAGATTTAGTTATCATTTAATGTGTTATGCACTCAGGTAGAAATATGTTTGCATTTATTTATGCAGCAGATACATGCACCTGCGAATACATACATAACCACTAGGGGTAGTAGTTGGAGTGTGAGTGATAGGGGCTGCCTGGGTTCAAATCCGGACTCTGCCACTTACTAGCAGCTCAGCTTGGGCAAGTTATTTCACTTCTCTACTCCTCAATTTCATCATCTGTAAAATAAGGATAGCAATAGAACCTAAATCATATAGTGGATGTGAAGATGAAAGGATTTAAAACAGTACCTGGCATATACTACTGTACAAATACTTATTGAGTGCCAAGCAACGTTCTTCATTCTGGGGACACTGAGGTGAACACAACGGGGAAGGCCCCTGTCCTAACCTGTAATTACATTCTCTTGCAGGAGGGAGACAACCAGGAGCATAAACTATAAATAAATCATATAATTGAAGGTTATGATTAAGTACTAAGAGAACAAGAAAAGCATTTTTTGAGAACAATTGAACTCACAATATAACTTAAGATTGATATGTTCTCATTTTTTAAAAAAGTATATATCGATTTCAGAGAGAGGAAGGGTGAGGGAGAGAGTTATAGAAACATCAATGATGAAAGAGGACCATTGATCTACTGCCTCCTGCACGCTCCCTACTGGAGATCAAGCCCTCAACCTGGGCATGTGCCCTGACCTGGAATTGAACCAGCCACCTCTTGGTTAATGGGTCGACATTCAACCACTGAGCCGTGCCGGCTGGGCTGATACTTTTCATTTTATTACAAGTCATAGAAGCATGCGTACATACATGTATATAGGAATGACAGTTAACTTTTGGTGCACCCTCACAAAAGAACTAATGAAAATACTTTGAGAGATATATTCAAATAATAAATTGACCTCTGTTCAACACAGCTGGTCTCCTCTTCTGTGTTCTCTCCGGGTTCTGTTTCTACCTTATCTCCTACGGGCAGCCCATTTATTTGCCGGGCTGTGGCTTTCCTACCCCTTTGCCCTCCCTGTGGGTTGCTGCACGCTAGCTGCTGAGAAGGCAGTGGAGTACTGCTAAGGGAGCTTTGCTTCCCTCCCAATCTGTTCTATAATAAATGTCTGGGGTTAAGAGCTTTTATCAACAGGGCCGGTTTTTCCTTTGTGTTTGCATGATGCTACAGCTCTTCCAGCCTCTCTGCTGGCAGCACTGCCTTTCCCTTGCTGGCTACCTCGGAGTCTTTGCCCACTGTCTTCTGTGCTGTCATGATGGGCTATTTAGCCTAGTTCATCTGGTAGAGGAGCTTTCTCACTGGGGTTTGAACTGAAAGCAGGTTTCCCTTTGAGCAGAAATGAGAAAGCCATGACACCTCATATGTAATATCATAGCCTCTCGGTCCATCATATTTTATCTATCTATCTATCTATCTATCTATCTATCTATCTATCTATCTATCTATCTATCATCTATCATCTATCATCTATCTATCTATCTATCATCTATCATCTATCTATCTATCATCTATCTATCTATCTATCTATCTATCTATCTATCTATCTATCTATCTATCTATCATCTATCTATCTATCTATCTATCTATCTATCTCTCTATCATCTATCATCATCTATCTATCTATCTATCTATCATCTATCTATCATCTATCTATCTATCTCTTTATCTATCTATTTATTTTTATGTTATTTTATTTTTAAAAACATATGTTTATTGATTTCAGAGAGAGGAAAGGAGGGGGCGAGAGATAGAAGCATCAATGATGAGAGAGTCATTGATCGGCTGCCTAGCCCGCAACCTGGGCATGTGCCCTGACCGGAAATCGAACCCCGATTTCTGGGACCCCAGGTCGATGCTCAACCGCTGAGCCACACCCGGCCAGGCCATCATATTTTATTTTTAATGACAAAAGCAACACATAATCTCACCAGAAAGTATTGCAACATAGTAGTGATAGCAGACATCCGTATCTTCTTGCTGCTTCAAATGAGACTGCGCTTAAAACTTGAGCATTCAATACCATCAGTGATTTTTGCTCTTTGTTCTTTTTAGTGTTAGAAAGTAGGTGCCTGTATCTACATCTTTATAAACTATAAGGTGCCTTTGCCATGCTTTTCACATTTAATCTCCTCTCTCTCATTGGAATGTTAAATAAACAAGCAAAAATAACTTCCACAGCTGAAATCCCTTTTGAAAGTAAGATTTCGTTAAGCAAATGCTAGCCAAAAAAGACCAGTCTTGGGGCGTGGAGTCTGACCTGCCAGCATCATGGCTAGGTAGAAAGGCAGGTCAGCTGCCCCTAAGTGTGAAGCATTTTTATACATCAAGTAGGAAAGGTGGTCTGAAAGAGATTACATCAGCTATAGGCAAAGGGGTGGGAGAAGGTCCCAGAGATGCAGGGCCAGGCCTGGGACAGGCAGAGTCCAAAAAAGCAATGTCCACTCCCATGGACTGGCTGTGGGCAGGAGCCCAGCAGGCCCACCTGCAAACAAGCAGCTAGGGCTTCTGGAGTGAGCTGGAGCCTGGCTGAGCGAGCCTGCAGAGAGAGCCACCTGGAAATCAACCCGAAGCTCCAGCAGGCGGCAGGAGACACGAGCACAGCCTTTATCTGGCCAGCAGCCATTAACAGACTAATTAGTTCTGTCTCTTTCTCACTCTCTGGACTCTGTAATTTAATTTAGAACATCTCAGAATTTTCTCCTTGTCAGCAACATGAACGTCTTATTCACTTCAAATGAGTCAATAGATCAACCTCAGGAAAGGGGCACAATGAGGAGGAGGGACTAACGAAGGAAAAAAGAGCGGATGAAGGAGGGAAGGTGCTGGAAGCCTTTTGTAAATACATACCCACAGCATAAGGAATATCGTCAACATGCTTTCTACTACTACAGATAAACACCACCAATAAGGGTTTAGATATTTTTCTATCTATTTATAAGTAGATGTGAAGACATCCTCTATTCATACATCAACATAGTTCTCTATGTTCATGCTTTTCAATTAATATATTGTGGACACTATTCAATGTTAGTGCATAGAAATCTAAGTGACCATTTCTAAATGGCGAATATGTAGATGTACAATAAATTATTTAGCCAGCTCTCTTAAAAGATGTTTATGGAATTTTTTCAAGATTTTTTTCAACTGAGAACAAGTAATAAACCTATTTTTACACACATCTTTGCACCATTGCATAAATACTTCTTTAAGATAAATTTTAAAGAAATTGGGTTTTTAAAAGCATATGCAATTAAAAAAACCCCAAGTATATACATTCCAAATATCTTCCTGAAAGTCTCTACCAATTTACACCCTTACTGTTGGTGCTGACAATTTGTTTATATGTACTTTCAGCATCACTAAAAGCTATCTATTTTTTATGCCTCCTAGCAAATCTCAAGTCCGGGAAAGTAGGAAACCAAGAAAGAAAGTAATGTCCCCAAAACTGCTGCAGTCCTTCAGTCTATGCAACACTGAACTCATGACTTATATCAAGTTTCAGTTTATATGTTTAATATACCCCAGGACAGTTCTTTGACCTCTTCAACAAAATTCAATTTTAATTTATATTTGTCCACACCCTTTCCTATGTGATTTGGACAGCTGCAGGCTATCGAGTATAGTAAGAGCAAGCTTCTCAGTGCTTCCCTTGAGCTAGTTCAGAGGTCCTACTTTAACAGGCAGGAGTTAGTCTAGAAATAATGATTCAACTATTTCTTAAAGATTTCACAATTCTACATTCCATAAAGAAAAATGTGAACCCCTGGAAGGTATGGTATTTTCGAAGTGTTTAATGTCAGCTCCTGTGAAGGGCTTGGACATATCCACACTCCAAATCTCACAGGACCCCGTGTTGCAGAATTTGCTAGTTTGCTAACTTCTCAAATGGGATTTGAGCATCACTGTGTGAGTTGCAGGTTACTTGAGCAGAAAAGGGTATAAAAATATTTTATAGTAAAGTTTACTATAAAATAGCAACAATGTTTTTTCAGTTTGAAAGAGCAATAAAGGGGAGCCTTGAGGGATAAAATCTTGCCTATCTCATTGTCTGGATAATGAATGTGAAAGGATATTACCAAACCAGTAGCATAAAAGCCAACATGGTGTGCCGCCTTTAATTTGTTTGCTTAATGAATCATAGTTACGGATTTCCTAATATTGACCCATGAGATGCCATGGATTTTTAAAATATAGAGATAATATAAATGGACAAGATGCTATGACTACAATAGATTTCAATTTTAAGTATTTATTCCTAAACAGAAGAAAAGTTAGCCAGGATATGAAACATGAAAAACATGAAACTGTTGTTGCAAAATTCAAGTGCTGGCTGTTGGCAGGGGTGGGGAGTTTGCTCAGGATGGAGAGGCAGGGGCAGGAGGAAATGTCTCCTATTCAAGGGGTTGAGAGGGGAAGGGACAGGAGGCAATGGACAAATAAAATACTTTGGTGGCTACAGTTACTTATTAATATTTATGTGTTAATAGAGAGACATAGATTTTAATATTACTCTTACAATAGTAAGGTACTATTTAGGGGCATGGGGAATTATAAAATAACATTAATTTAGAAATCAGAGCGAGGAGATAAAAGATAAACAGGACTAGCAAAATGCTTAGTATGATGAACAAGAACAGAGGGAGGGGTTAAAAAGAGAAAAAATAATAAATAGTGAACAGGATTAAATAAAGTGAGAATAAAACCAAATTATTATCTTTACAATAAATTCAAAAGAACCAAATTTCCCTATTATGAAATAAAGGACATCGAATTATATTTAAAAATATGTACAGATATGCGCTGTTTATAAGAAACATACCTGTAATAAAATGAAGACAAAGGTCGAAAAGAAAAGAATGTATAGAATTACAAAGGCAAATGCAAATAAAAAAGTAAGAACTAACAGTATCAATATATGAAACAAAGCAAAATCTACAACTGCATTAAGTGAGAGATAGGAGTTGTGTCATGGTAAAAGCTGTAGGCCAAAGTGCAGTTTATATCTTTATTCACCAGGCACATAACATCAAAAATATATAAAACAAAATCCTCCAGAAATACAAAGATAATTTAATCAAGCAAAGATGCAATGCATTAAAAATAGGATCAGCAGACTCTTTTTCAAATATTTATAAACACGTATATTTAAAATGTTTGTCTTCTACTGACAGAGATTCTGCATTATTTTCTTACATTATTAGAACATGTACAATTGTGAATCATGTGCTTTATCTCACAGAGAGCCACAGAAACTGCAGTCTCCAGTCAATCCAATAAAACTAAAAATCAACAACAAAATCATGAATAAATAACCAAAAGTACTTTTCTAAGCATCCACCAGATCAGAGTAGAAATTGAATGGCTGATAAAGGCAAATTAATTCTTTTCATGAGCCCTTCAAAATCCATGCAGTTGTGGCCTTGAACATTCTATCAACAGAAAAAGCCTGACATTTAACAATTACGAATTCCGCTTAAGAAAGGAGAAGACCAAGTTCTGTTATTCTAAGAGCTGAACTATTTTAGGCTTCTGGCTTATTTAGTACATTTAAGGTCAGACTGCACAAAATTCATGGGGATTCAGGCCTATTTTTGACAATTTTCCTGTCACAGGCTGCTTTGGCCCTGAGGGGTCCAGGGGTAGATTCCCAGCAAGGAAGAGGCATCTCAAACTTTGGGTTTGAGAGCCCCAAGCAACCCCTCCCCCCCTCCACCACACAGGCACACACACAGGCACACACACAGACACGCACACAGACACACACACACACACACACACACCCCTCCAGGAATGCCTCTCACTGGGAGCTGGATGCATACTCAGGAGCCTGGGTGGTTCTCAGCAGGCTGATGGTGCCAGGGCTGGGAGTTGCACCAGGAAAGGTGCTAACACAGTGGTAGAGGTTATGTCTTGCCCAAGTGCCCACTGAGGGTCAGTGGAACCTTCGGTCTAGCCCTGCTCCACTGGCCAAGTCATGCCTCGGTTTATCCACATCTCTGTCCCCACGTGAAGGGCTATTTTCTTCTGTCTTGGGGCCATGAATGGCAAGGGTGGTGGCAGAAGTCATAGACTACAATACAAGTCAGAGGCAACCATCTCTCTGGGGCCAGAGAGGAGCTCAGGAAGCCAAGCAGATGATGCAGCAGTAAACCGGCCCCCTGGTCTCACGCAACCTTCCCCAGGGAGGTGGGGGCAATAGGAAGAGACACAGTGTCTTCTGGAAGGTTAGAGGCCCAGAAGCCACAAGAGCAAGGGATTAGCATACCCTCCTGCACCCCGCCTTGCTCCTCCTGAATGAGGACAGTCTTTTAGGTCCCGATGCCGTGTGGGCAGGTGTGAGGTTGGCCTTCACCATCTGAGCTGTGCTCCTCAGAGCCCTCGGCCTCCACCACCAGAGGAACTGGCTGCCCGTCTTTGAGGACCACATGCACCAAATGTGGCCTGAGCGTGTGCCAGGTACCTACCGACAGGGCAGAGCCCTAAGTCAAGCATGGAGGGTTCAGTCACCTCTGAGGCTGCACACGCGCCACCCCGTGACATCTTCCACTGGTTTAAACAGCCAGCTTTGAGGAAGCTCAGAGCTTTCCCAGCTCTTTGGAATGCAGCAGATTCACTGAACCACACAGGGCTCGATGGTACTCCAAGAGCCTGCTACGCAGTCTGAAGTCTGGGAGCATCAGAATCCCCTGGGAGACAAGACGCTCAGGTGACTGGTGAGCATCCGCAAATGTGAGAAGCAGTGTGGTACCAGACCATCCCCTTTCTGGCTCAGTTAGAATTAGTGCAAGAGAAGGTATGACATTGTTTTAAAGCTAAGGCCTTTGTGTGCTGTGTGGTTGGCAGGTGTCTACCCTTTTCTCTGGTTTAAGTTGCTGAGAGGCCTTTAACTTCTGGTCTTTGTGTATGACTGAAAGTTGCTGTTGGCATATGGGGCTTGTTTCATCCCTGCCTGGAGCCCCGAATCTGAATCTGATGTCTGTAGTTAAGGGTCTCTGAGGCTGTGCTGTTTGAGGAATGGAATGTTAAGTGCCACTCAGTTGGACAGCGAAGGACTTTCTCCTGATGAGTTTACCCTTTTCAGAACCCAGAATGAGTTAGTTCTCGCCTTAGAAAACGCCATGGCATCGCATTTTACAATCATTAGGATATGGTACCTTATACTCAGTAGTTCTGTTTCCTACATGACAGTGACCTGTCAAATATGCAATGTGTTCATCTCCCTTCTTCCAAAGGAAACAATCATCATGAGGAAGCCACGATTTACCAAAAATGCTGAGATGAACTGCTCAGGAAGGAACAGTTTTATTTGGTTTCTTACGTTCCTATGTTTGATTTAGACACAGTCCATTATATTTCTATGGCATGATTTCAACAACAGTGGACACTTTAATCATCATTTTGTTTACAACAAAGTATAGCCCATTCATCATGAGGAAGATTTCCAAATACCAGTTATATGTCCGTGCTTTGTGAGGCCATTTGTAAAAAGGATCCACAAAGTATTGTTTTAAATGTGGCATTTTTGAATTCTCTAGGGCACTGGGCTTTCTTTCTCATGGTGATACTAAGAAGGAAGTGGGGCATTCTGTGTAATGGGCTGAGGTCTAATCTCTGTGGGGGTACAAAAAGGAAAAACATGGCCTCTCTCAAGAGTTTACAGTCCAGTGTAGCATCCACAAAATAGGGAAAATTGAATATTATTATGTTATGGTTGCACTGCCTAGCTTGAAGTACAAAGAGAGAAGACATCTCTTGCTGTAGGAATCTGGGAAGCCTGCTGACAAAATGTGTGACTTAAGTATTCCACTTAAATAAAGGCAGGCTTTTCAGTGAATGTGGGCATTGAAATAAAATTAGATGTTAGCCAACATCTGTGTGGAGGTAAACTACAAAACACCTTCCCCAGCGTTTCTGATTTCAAATATCCTCTTTTTCTTCTAGCTTAAAATTGTCATGAGGATGTCCCACTCATGACAAATACACTGGTTAGAGACCAGGGTCCAAGTCATGGGTCTGGGGATGGAGAGAAACTTGCAGGCTATACCTCACATACACAGAGCATGAGAAAAACTGGGATTAGAATTATAATAGCGTAATGGATCTTCTCATTATCAATGTAATGCATACCCATTGCAAAAAAAAGAAAAGATAATGCAGAAAATTAATAAATAAGTTACTTGATCTAATATGTTAATCAGAGATTATTACTATAAACATTTAGGACTATATTTTACTAGAATTTTTGTGTATGCATTTATACTCTAATATAAATACATGGGTTGATATCCTGCTGAGTTCTTGGGACTGGCTGTGGAGGTGAGAAGAGAGGGAGTAAAAGAAGCTACAATTCATATCTCTTTCAGTTGGAATTGCTTTGTCTTGCATCGATTTTCAATGCTATCATTTTGATGTATGGTATGACAAGTTACCCTCTTTAGCACCATTCAGTATTCACTTATGTTGTCTACACTGTTCTCTGTGAGGTTTGACAAATACACAGGCTGAACAAAATGGAAGTGATTCCCTTAGAGTTTTGTCATGGGTTTTGATTTAGTAAGCACATGAAGGTTGAGAGTTACTCAGTTGTTCCTTGAAAAGTTTCAAATGTCCATATCTGCTTCAGTGTGAGGAAAATGTTAAGTCCTGCAAGATGTGGTTCTGATATAATATAAACCTTTTTTGCTAAACTTATATGTCTCTTAATCCCAAATTACCTGTGTTTTGCAGAATGGAACTGACTGACTGAGAGTTTATGTCTTAAACACATTATATTAGACCCTTTGCAAGAGAGAAATTTGCACCAAATACAGCCTTCATTTATTGAACTCACTATCTGAATGAGAGATATGGGGCATATGGGTTATTCTAATCATGACCTTAGGAATGGGTATAAATTCCAGAAAAAAGCAGAGATGACTGGCCGTCACACCTCCCTAAGGAATCCAAATCACACTCTCAGATTCTCTTGGCACCCTCTTCACCAGGAAACCTCTGAGTCCTTAGTCTATAGACCCTTCCATGGTATGTGAATTAGACTATGCATGCTTCTGTCACTACACTTAACTCTGTTTTTCTTGTTTCTTTCTTATCTAGACTGTGAGTAGTTTGAGAGCAAAAAGTATGACATCCATTGTTGCATCCCTCAGAAATAGCATCTGGCACATTAAAACGTTTATAAATGCTATTGGAGTTTATGAAATCCAGAGACGTTCAAGAAAGGAACTGCAAATCAAAATCATTTTGGTTTTGAGGTACAGGCATCATCTTTAAAAAGCCAAAATTTCAAAAAGCAGTTATTACATAAAGTAGAACTAAGAAGGTGATCCAAGTGAGAATGTTGGCACTGAAGGCATCCACTCTCTCACAAACAAGTGGGCTGCCTTGACTTGCCTCAGTAGACAGCGAAATTGATTGGTGGTGTAAGAGAAGAGAACAGATTTGTTGGACATTTTTAAGGTTGTGATACAAAATTCAAAGACAATTTAATTTTAGAAACTAGCCTTTATTTAAATAAGGCAGGTAAATTGAAACAAAATTTATTTCAGAATTTTTAAAAGAAGGGATTTTCTAAATAATTGAATGATTTCCAATTATTTAAGAGATACTGTTTCCCAATCTCTTCTTTGTCACCTACATTACTTTCATTTTCTACCATCTTTTAAGCCAACTTTTCAAAACACAAATATATTTTAAATAGTCATTCAATGTGAAGCAATTTGGCTGTGGGAGGCTCTCAGGGCAAAGGAGAGGGTCATATCATTTGAGGAGGTTGACAGGCATTCATAATATGCATGTATATGATGTATAGGGAAAGAATCAAATCTTAATTAGCCTGAGAAACACATTTCAGAATAATTCTGGAAGAGTAGAGGTTAATATATTTGATTATAAGATGCATTGGTTCCAGTTTACCATATAATTTCTGTCACCTTCATCAAATCTATAAGGAAATGATTACACTGCATTGTTATGCTCAAGTTTCTCATAAGCCCTTCTTGTAAAAAACATTTAGGAATAGGTTGTTCTCTCGGTATTTTCTTTAGCCTGGTTAAATTAATTTTTAATTTATTTTTTATTTTTATTTTATTTTTTAAATTTATCTGTATTGTTGAAAGTATTACAGGTGTCCCCAATTGACCCCCTCCCCCTCGCTCCCATCCTCTCCCCAGGCCTTCACCCCGTCTTGTCTGTGTCCATGGGTTATGCATATATGCATATATCTTCTTTGGTTAATCTCTTCCCACCCTCCACCCCCCTTCCCTCTTCCCTCTGAAATATGATCATCTGTTACATGCATCAGTGTCTCTGGATCTATTTAGTTCATCAGATTCTTTTGTTCATTAGCTTCTTGTTAAAGAAGATGCTTCAGCATTTCCTGTAGTGCTGGTTTGGTGGTGATGAACTCCTTTAGCTTTTCCTTGTCTGAGAAGCTCTTTATCTGACCTTCAGTTCTAAATGATAGCTTTGCTGGGTAGAGTAATCTTGGTTGTAGTTCCATGTTTTTGCATCACTTTGAATATTTCTTGCCACTCCCTTCTGGCCTGCAAAGTTTCTTTTGAGAAATCAGCTGACAGTCGTATGGGTGCTCCCTTGTATGTAATTAACTGCTTTTCTCTTGCTGCTTTTAAGATTCTCTCTTTGTCTTTCACCTTTGGCATTTTAATAATGATGTGTCTTGCTGTGGGCCTCTTTGGGTTCCTCTTGTTTGGGACCCTCTGTGCTTCCTGGACTTGTAAGTCTATTTCTTTCCCCAGGTAGGGAAAGTTTTCTGTAATTCTTTTTTCAAATAGGTTTTCAATTTCTTGGTCTCTTTTCTCTCCTTCTGGCACCCCAATAATATGAATATTGGGCCTCTTGAAGTTGTCCGAGAGGCTCCTTATGCTTTCTTCATATTTCTGGGTTCCTTTTCCTTTTTGCTCTTTTTTTGGTTGGGTGTTTTTTGTTTCTTCATGTTCCAAATTGCTGACTTGATTCTCAGCGTCCTGTACTTTACTGTTGATTCCCTGTAAATTATTCTTCATTTCAGTTCATGTAGCCTTCATTTCAAATTGGTCCTTTATTATGTCGTCGATTTTCTCAATTATTTTTGTCATATTCTTACTAATATCCTTGAGCATCCTTATAACCATTATTTTGAACTCTGTATCTGTTAGCTTGCTTGGATCTACTTCATTTAGTTCCTTTTCTAGAGATTTCTTCTGTTCTTTCCTTTGTGACATGTTTCTTTGCCTCTGCATTTTGGCTGCTTCCTGGTGTTTGTTTCTATGTATTAGGTAGAGCTGCTATGTCTCCTGGAATTTGTAGAGTGGCTTTGTGTAGTAGGTGTCCTGTAGGGTCCAGTGGCTCAGCCTCCCCAGTCACCTGAGCTGGGCCTTCTAGGTGCTCCCCTGTGTGGGCTGTGTGCACTGTCCTGTTGTAATTGAGCCTTGGTTGCTATTGGCGTCACTGGGAGGAATTGACCCCCAGGCCAATCAGCTGTGAGGAACAGCTGCAACTACAGCCAGAGAGCTGCTGTGCTGGAGACAACTCTATGGAGCAGGATTTACTTCAGTGGAGTTTTGGTGTTCACCAAGTGCGCCCCTTGAGTGTGTCACTGGTGGATGTGGTAGGGTTGTAATCCAGTGTGGTTGAGTCTGACCACCAGGTGCACTGTCTCTGGGGCCTCCTGGGAGGTGCCAAGTCAGCCTGTGCCAGTGCCTTGCCCAGGGCCACCCAGCATGAGCTACACAGCAAACCGTAGTTGGCTGCTCCTTGTGCTGGGCTTGGAGGTGTCCAGGAGAGGCCCAGCTATGAGCCAATGCAGCTGCCGCTAGTGCCAGGCCTGGGGCCACTTATCAAGCCATGTGGGGCCCACTGCTGCTTGTTTGAGAGATTTTAGGAAAGTCCTAAGCATGAGGCTCGAGAGGCCACTTGCACAGAAAAGCCCCTGGAAATGGCCTGGATGAGCTGCAGGTGGGGAGGGGCGGGGCCTCCGGGAATCACGGGGCGGGGCCAAAGGTGAGTCAGGTGCTGGCGACTCAAATATGGCGCCTGCCTGCGGGCTGTGCGGGGAGGACTCGCCAAGGAGCCATGGCCTCCGCCAGCCCTTCTGCCCGGGAGGAAGCCGCCCCTCCGCCTCTCGCCCGGATCTCAGGCAGGTTAGTTCCCCCCGAGTGTCCCGGGTCCTTTCAGGCTGCTGCCCGGTGCTGGGCTCAGAGGGCGCGTCCGAGTGAGTCTGTGCCGGGCCCTTTAGAGGAGCTGCTGGGGCTCCCGCAGCCTCCGCGACCCTCGGGGACAGTCCCCCCTGGTTTCACAGCCCGAAGGTGTGGGGACGTCTCTTCCCAGCCCTGGAGCCCTGGGCTGGGGGCCTGGTGTGGGTTTGGGACCCCTCCCTCCTCCAGGAAAACTCTACCGCCGAGATTCCCTCCCAGGTTTACCCCGTGGCACCAGGTGTGGGCCCGCGGCTGAGTCTCGGATCTGCCCGTGTCTCCTCCCCAGTCTCGCTGCTTCCTCAGCTCCCTGGTTGTAGGGCTTCTGTGCAGCCGGGTTTCAGGAGGCTCTGAGTGAGGGTGGTTCTGTGTTTTAGTTGTAATTTTGATGTGGTTGCGGGAGGCAGAGGGTGCAGCTGTTACCTACGGGGCCTTCTTGTTTCTCCCTCCTAAATTAATTTTTAAGTTGAAAGCTAAATCTCTTCAGATTGTATTTGGATTACAATATTTTATTACAAAAGTGGGAAAGAAGTGTTAAAGTTGAAAGGAATCTTGTAACTTTCCTAATCTGATCCTGAACAAGGTGAATAGAAATAGAAGTACTTGTCGCAGTGCTATGAAAAGAAAGTAAATTTTGTAACCAAGTGATGCTGGCTGTTTCCCTAGTTCTACCACCTACTTTGTGGATTTTCTATTAAGTAGGAATGAACTAAATCATTAAAAACTTGAAATAAAACAGTTGATTAGACTCAATGTTTTACATGCTTCAATTGAGAGCTTACTGAACTAAATATTCTAATAGAATGTCAGCTCCATCAAAGCAGGAATTTGTATCTGTTTTCCAGAGCCTGGAAACAATGCCTGAAACACATAGGTGCTCTATAAAATCTTTTAAATCAATGAATTTAATAAATTAATAGCTTTGAAGAAATAAAACATATTTAACATTAAAACTGTACTAAATATAATTCAGTTTTAATAACTCAGAATCACTATTAAAATTACCACATATCCTCACATCATTAAAGTGTTTTAATTTTGAGGTGCCCAGTTATTTTGGAGGTTCTCATTTTATGGGTTGATGGAAATGAAGTTTATTGGGATTTAACTTCTGCTTTAAAAGTTTTAGAGACAGGGACCTTACTATGTATTTGTTCAGACTTGGCTTTTTTATTAATGTTGAGACTATTCTCTCTGTGGTTCATGGGAGAAGACCAAGAAATATGACTTAATTATTATAGGTAGCAACATTTTGGCAGCAAGCTGTCAAATAAATGGACTCATTAATCTACCCAACCACCCATCTATTCATAATTGTTCAGCATTGGAAGCTGGCACGTTGGATGAACTAGGAAGTGTGTGGTGTAGAGTGGTTCAATAAAGCCTTCCTGTTTAATATTTATTGGGCATCCTTAGTGTGCCTGCCAAATATCCCATTAGATCACAGTTCTCACCTTCAAAAAGTAAGACATAAACATCTTGTAAAGTCTCCGTGGAATGAGGCAACTTGCCAAACCAAAAAATAAATAAATTTTAAAAGTAAAGACTGCAGTTTTACTCTTGAATCTTGATTCTTTCGTGCTCAGTCTGAAGGAATAAATCTGAAATAGAACAAATGGGGCATAACCAGCCTGTGTTCAGTATCCAGGCCATTGAAAGTAGACCCATCCATCTGCAGAAGTCTATACTGAGCTGCCTTTGTGGAAGAAAACTTGATTTATGTTTTAAGAGAGAATGAACTTCATTAATTTTTTAAAAGTTGTGATACAAAGTTCAAGGGAAAGTTTTTTCCTAGAAATTTGCCTCTATTTAATAAGGCAGCAACTTAAGTTAGGAAAATATTCCCTCCAGATAGTGTTAAATTCATTTTATTTATTTATTTATTTATTTATATATGTATGTATGTATTTACTTATTTAGTATTGTTTTAAATTCCCACTCCCCACACCTCCTTCTTGGCAACCATCAGCTGTTCTCTATATCTATAGGTCTGTTTCCTACTACATACTCACCTGTCTCACTGTCCTGTTCCAATGCTTCTAATGGCTTTCCAGTGTCTGCAAGGCAAACATCCTAATTCCTTAGAAGAT
This sequence comes from Miniopterus schreibersii, assembly GCF_964146895.1. Taxonomy (NCBI): domain Eukaryota; kingdom Metazoa; phylum Chordata; class Mammalia; order Chiroptera; family Miniopteridae; genus Miniopterus; species Miniopterus schreibersii. The sequence goes on along the minus strand of NC_138106.1, from coordinate 25,001,394 downwards.
CATAGTTATGGCATTTGGTCTTTACCTCAATCTTTCTGTGTTTTGACCAGAGAGAACAGCCTGGCACTATTTACTTTCTCCTGAAATCATGCTTTCTTTCATTCATTCAACAAAATATATCAATTACCTGGCATGCATCAGGCACTCTTCCAGGCATTGAAGAAACAGTAGGTAAATCAGACATTCTTTCTCCTGACAGGGGGCTTATACTCTAAAGAATAGGATATTTCTGTCTCAATAAACTTTGTCCCTGCTTCTTAAATTTGCTTTTTCCCTCTTCTACCACAGATTAAATGTTACCTCCACTTTGAAGCCTTTATTCTGGTAGAATAAATGCTATCTGTCTCTGTACTTTGCATTTATTGTTCGGTGGAACTGTTTCTCTATTACTTCATTATCTCCCCACCCAGTGTGAGATCTCAATGACAGGAGCTGTGTTATACCTATCTGTGTATCTACAACATCTGGCATGTTATGGATACTTAAAAAATGGCTGCTGAAATGCCTCAACATTATTGTCTTTTATTTAAATGTCTTTATTTCTTTTTTTATTATTATTGATTTTTGAGAGGGAGGAAAAGAGAGAGAGAGAGAGATACATCGATTGGCCTCCCATACTCACCCCAACTGGGATCAAGCCTGCAACCTAGGCATGTGCAGGGAATGAAAACCTGCCACCTTCCAGTGTATGGAAGGATGATGCTCCAACCAACTGAGCCACAAAAGCCAGGGAAAATATCTTTATTTTTTGCTTTTGTATTTTCTCCAGGATTATATAATATCCAGAAGCTTGGCAATCCAAGTTTAGCTCAGAACAGTTACACAACCAAAATATGCTCTAAAGAAGTCTATTCCAAGCAGTATTGGTAGAATGATTTAACATATTTCTTTCTGTATCTAAACAGTGAAGCCATTCCTGTCTTTTGGGCAAAAAATAAAGTATATAGCACCCCAAATTACTCTCAAAATGAAGGATAAACATCTGCTATCATTTTGAAAATTAAACCTATTTTGACCATCAGAAACTCATTTCAATGCATACAAAAATAGAGCTATCTATAGTTCACACAGATTTGCATGTTGCTAAGTTATAATCACTGAGTCACTGATTAAGGAGTGGCTTACATCTGGCACTTGTCTTGAAAACAAGATTTTTCACCATCAAAATGGTTGTTTTCCTTTCTTCAGTATTTAATAAAAACTAAAGGAATACAAGATTTCCAATGGCAGTCTGTGACTCTTTCAAGGCTATCAGTTGAACTTTATTGATCAACTCTATTAAAAGGGTAAAAATAAGTAAGTATGTAGTTGATTAGAACCCCAGACAACCTCAACATTTGCAAGACACAGAACCAGCAGAATAATTTCAAGCAACTGAAATTGGCATCCAAATAGGGAGGGACTCAGTCTCCCGTTTTGTCTGGCAGCCTAGCATGGTATGACAGCAGGCAGGATGGGACTCACAAGGAGAAAATCATGCAATAAGGTAGCAGCAATCTGTATATCAGATCTACCAAGTACCAACAGAATAATGGCCAAGTCAGGAGATGAGAGCACAAAGGCATGACAGGAGGCCAACTATCCGCTCACATACCCAACACCTCTGCTCTGTGCATGCCTCCTGGTTTCACACGCAGCACCGGAAAAATGTCAAGGAATTAATCCTGAAATGAAAGAGATTTATTTTTACCACCTGGTGCAATGTGCTTGAAGTATAAATCAAGTTGACTTATAGGTAAAAAAGTACATTTCTTGCATAGTTGAGTTTAGAATCTCGTATGCAAATATGTTGCACCATATTCCTGTGTATTTGTGTGTATTTCTAAAGGCTGTATTTCTAGAAGTGAAATGCTAGGTCAAAATATAGTAGGTATCTTTCACATTTTGGTAGGTACTACCAAATTGCCCTCAAAAATTATGTAGAGTTTTATTTTTCTACTAATGTATAAGGGTGCCTTTTGTCTGATGCATTTGCCAATATTTATCAATAGCTTCTAAAGATTCATTTACCTAAAATATCTCCTTTAATTTATTTCCACACTATTATCTTTTTTGGTTTGCTTCCAGAAAGGCCTTATCCAAAGATAACTCATCGCATTTAGCTCAATTCCATTCAAATCTAATGTCATTAATTCATTTTTATCACCTATTTCCTTTGTTTTGAGAGATATGTGGAATAGAGGTGGAGGGTGAGAGACTAACATTCATTAGGTGAGTACACTGAATCAGGTAATTTACAAACAGTATTTCTCATCCTAATAACATTATTTCAGTGGTTCTCAAAGTGTGGTGTCTAGACAAGCATCTTCAGCATAACCTGGGACCTTTTTCAGAAGTGCAAATTCTCAGGCCCTGCTTCAGAAAATCTGTGGAGGGCCCAGCACTTTGTTTTTCTCTTTTTATGAGCCCTCCAGGTAATTCTAATATACCCTACAATTTGCATTATGCTCATTTCATAGAAGAGGAACTGAAATGAACTAAATGTGTTATTATAGATTCTTAAACACAGTACGTCTTCAGGAAATATAACAATTTCAAGGAGAAAAAAGAGTTTCCAATTGTGATATAGAAAACTTTATTATCAAAGAGCCTCATGTCTCATTTCTGCTTATAATGTGCAGCACAGCCCTGTCACATAGGAAAACTTAGAGTTCATTTGACTTACACTTTTTTTTATAGTACATACTCTTGATAGATCATTGACCAGGTCTATTGTTACTGCCATAACATTACCAGATAGATTCTTAAGGTATAAACTAGACCCTATTTTAACTTGTAAAGAAAATAATGTTTTGATGTTGTACTTACAGTGGTACCTGGGTTTTCTAATGTAATCCATTCTGGAAGACCATTCAAATTCTGAAACGTTTGAAAACCAAGGGATCAACAGCTGACAGCTAGGCCTCAGGACCTTGCCCTCAGCAGAAGCCACGTGGCATGTTCGACTTCTGAGGCATGTTCGAAAACCGAAGCACTTTCAGGTTTTTGGCGTTCGTAAATAGCAATGTTGGTCAATGGAGATGTTAAAAAACCAAGGTACCACTGTATTTGCATTTCTTTAATAAGTAAAGTTATGTAGGGGACTGCTATGCCTGTGGCCAGGGACATATTACTTTATAAAGTACTTGCTTTGCACCACAGATATAAATTGTGATTTATCTACTTTCTTATGCACTGGTATGAAGGATTCACTTGAAGACTAAATCTAGTTAGAGTATTTACAAGGGTCCCTTAGTAACACTTACTAAATCACTATCAAAATGCTGTGTGCTGGGATTTCTTCTCTAATGGAAGAAAAGATTTTTTATTAGCCTCGGCTTCCTTGTGACCAAGAATATTCATTGGTAAGACTGAGATTTCAATGCCTGGTTAAGGCTTTTGTCTTTGGCCAGTAAGCAGAACACAAAAATTCTTGTAGTGCTGATAATGTAGCAAAAGACAGGGTCAAAGTTGAAAGAAGACAAATTTATTCTGTGCTAGAATTAAGGCATCTTTGTCAGAGATGATTATTAGTCCCTGTAATATCTTGTCGTTTTAAGGAGAAAATAGTGCATGTTTTGTTTGGGTCACAGAGTGTATGGGAAATAGAGGATAAAGGGCTTTTATTTTGGCAGAGGAGCGAGTTCAGTGTCACTCATTGTTAAGTTAAAGAAAATTGGTTCTATGAGATGCAGACTTTCCCTAGCTTGCTTTGCCTGCTCACATAGAAATGTAACTCAGGCTGTATATGGCCATTAATTCAAGAATGCAATCTTGGAAATGGGGCTCAAAGGGTGGATGATCGCCAACTCAAGAGCCCTTTGAAACTAGAGGAAAGACAACTTTCCCTTCTTCTGGTGTAGTGGGATAGCCATCAAGGGTATCCTGGGTTGACTTTTAGGAAAAGGCAATAATTTTCTTTTCTGCCAAACCATAAAGTAACCAGAAAAAAGTTGATCTACTTAGGGGAAAGTACTGTGGGTACTAGGTTGGAGTCCAGTGTTTCTCAATGTTAATGTGCATCAGAATCACCTAGTGAGCTTGTTGAACAGGGGTTGCTAGGTCAGACTCCTAGAATTTCTGATTTATTAGGTCTGGAGTGGGTCCCAAGAATTTGCTTTCCTAACAAGTTCCCAGATAAGGCTGATAATCTGAGAACCACTGGTGTAAGAAAAACAGTTTGGATTTGGGAATCAGTTTACTAATTCCAAATCCTAACAATTAATTGCCAAGTGCTCTTGGACAAATCACTTAACCTTTCTGATTTATTATTTCTCTTTTGTAAATTATGCATGATGGTAATAACACCATCGTAATGAGGTGGTCCAGAATTGTTGGGGGGACCAAATGTGGCCATGCAGGAGAATGCCTGTGAATATTGGTTAATAATGTGTGTATGATGATTACCTTTATGTGTCCACTTGACTGAACTAAGGGATGACCACATACCTGGTAAAACATAATTTCTCGGTGCATCTGGGAAGGTGTTTCGAAAGGAGATTAACGTTTGAATCAATGGACTGATTAAAGATATCTTCCCTCACCAGTGTGAAAGGACATTATCCATTGAGGACTTTAATAGAACAAAAGGATGGAGGGAATCACAAAGTCTCTCTCTTCTTGGGACCTGGGATGTCCATCTTCTCCTATCTTCAGACCTCGGAGCTCCTAGTTCTTGGGCCTTCAGACTGAACTGGATTATATCGTTAGCTTTCAGTTTGCAGACAGCAGATTGTGTGACTTCATGGCTTCCGTAACTACAAGATACAATTCCTAGAATAAATCTCTCTCTCTCCTTTCTATCTATCTATTGGCTTTCTTTCTCTGGATAATTCTGACTAATATAGTGTGTTCCTTCCCCCTTATTTTACAGTTAAAAACAAAACTCTTCCATCCACAAATTTATCTCCAGATGGCTCTGCCTTTCTTTTCTCAGGACTGATGTAAGCCAAAGTAAGTCTATCACAATAAATTGGAAATTCTGGTAGATAGTGTTGGTGACCTACCCAATAGCCACTTCTTCCCATTTCCTCTTATTAACAGAAAATTAATTTTGTTCAAGGATGAGGTAGCTTTGTGCTCAAGGAAGAAGAGTTTCTCCCCTAGCCCAGGGATATAAATTATGATTGGTCTAAGCATCTTGGTAACCTTGGTTTTCTTTCACATAATAGAAATAAGAAGTTTGTGAAATAAGAAGTTTTGTACATTACCCAAACTAGAGATATAAAATGAGGTCATATCATAGAGGTATTACAGTGGTTATGTTGGGAATTTCAGATTTTATCCAAAGAGAAAAATAGGAAGCCACTGAAGGATTTTAGAAATAGTCAGAAGAGAAGATTTGCATTAAAAATTCTTTTCTTGCTGCCCCTGAAGAATGAATTGATTTGGAACCAAGTGGACATACGTGAAACCCATAAACAGGCACTGCAACAAGAGATGGTCACAGCTTGAACCAGAGCTACTCTGTACAATATGGTAGGCACTAGCTACATGTAACTACTGAGCACTTGAGATATGGTTTATCCAGATTACAAAGTGCTGTAAGTATAAAATGCACGCCAGATTTCAAAGACTCAGCCAGAAAAAAAGAATGTAAATATCTCATAATATTGATTCCATATTAAAATGAAAATATTTTGGTTATATTGAGTTAAGTAATATGTCTTATAAATTTAACTTCACCGGTTACTTTTTTAATGTGGCTACTAGAAAATTTAAAATTGCGTGTGTGACTTACATGTGTGCATTATATTTCATCAGACAGTGCTGATCATTGTTTTGACAACTGAGATAGAAAGAAGTATACACATTAAAAAGTGTTTAGGAGGCTAAATTGACTAATTTGATGATTTATTGTGAAAGACGGGATTATCAAGGATTGTCTCTGTTTCTGGTATGAATAATTGGATAGATACATCATTTGAGATACTGAAGAAGGAGCTGGGTTCAGGAGAGTATGAAAGATAATGTGTTTAAATTCGGTCACATTGAATTTGATGTTCCTTAGAAAAGATACCTGAGCAGGACATATGAATTTAGAAGCTGGTGAAAGATGGTAAATGAAGCCATAGGAGTGGCTGAGTTTAAGGAAGAGCTGATAGTCTAAAGAAAAGAAGAGGAGACGGAAAAGGACCTGTCAAAGGGCTAAGAGGCAAAGTAGGAGAGTGTGTTGTCAGAAGAAAAGGAGGGATATGTCAGCATGTAAAACGCTATTGAGACAAAACCCAGCAGAATGTTGATAATTACTCAAAATTGGTGATAGACACATGGTACTTTATTACGATTCTCTCTATAATTGTGTATATTAAAACTTTTATAATGCAAAATTGCTGTTTAATTTTCCAGAGATCTGGAAAGATAAGGGCTGAAACATATTCTTTGGAGAGGTTCAGCCAAATCATCCATAAATTTCTACCAGAGTTAACTTGTACACATTTATAGCTCAATTGATATAAAATACAACAGATGTAGATCTTAAGGCTCAGGGAGGCTTGTTCAGTGAAGACTACCTTACATACATGTCCTTCTCTGTGGCAATAATAGTGTGATTTCATGTAACTGAGAAGGGAGAACGTAATCATTGTCCATAAGTGAGAAAGAGCATAAGAATAAGAAAGTTGGGATCATGTCCTGTGAATTTTCAACCCCCCCCCCCCCCACTGGCCCAAAGAAGGAACAAGACAGAGAGCTGTAAAACTGAGATTTCAGTCAGTTGTGTGGTAATAAGCAGTAGCTTAAATCAAGGGTAATATATTCCAGCTTTGTGGTTTCTTGTTATTAACATTTTAGCCAATGATGAGTATTGTCCAAGTCTTCGTGCTTGCTATATTGTAATTATTTAGACTATAAATTCAAATTCCTGGAATTTTCAGTATAATGATCTAAATATTAGGAATCAATAGATCATCAATATTTTTTTCTTCTCTAGTCATGAGTAAACCAGAATTAAAAGAGCAGTAAAAAATTTTAAAAAGCAATATTTTGTCATATAGATTGCATTAAATGAACTTCACGAAACATTAAAATTCTTTCAAAAATGTAATAGAAATATACCTTTTTGTAGAAAAATAATTTATTATTTTCAAACAGAAAGAGAATTTAAAAATTCACAAGCAGGATATATAATAAGTATTGAAAAAATTTAAGTTAGCAGGCTAAGTCTGGATTATTCAAGGAATTACTTTAAAACAGCTGATTAACTCTTGGTAATAATCTATAATAAAATAAAATTAGATTTCTTGCTCCATATGCCCAAATATACTAAAATAAACTCCATATGGTTTGAGTATCCAAATGCAAAATGAAACAGAAATGCTAAAGAATACATAAGTGATTATACATATAAGCATAAAACATTAAGAGAAATATTGATAAATTAACTTCATTAAATTCAAGACATTAAAAACTCCCTAAATTAAAATGAAAGGCAAAACACAACTTAAAGGAAATGTTCACAGCATATGAGAAAAGGTTAATATGTTTAATATAAATATCTTATGAAACTATAAGTAAAAAGATAAACATCCTAGTGAAATACAGGCAAAAGGCATAGAAAAGAAATTTATAAAAACAAAAAGACTAAAATTTTATTTCATGTAACTAGTAAAGATTTTAAAAAATAAATGCTATTTTGAGAGCGTGGGATCTCTTGCAGATGTCTGTTGCTATGACTTATTATAATATTTTTGGAGAGAAATTTCAAAACATGCATTAAACCTAAAAAATTGTATATAGTTTTGACTCAGAAAACTTGCTTATAAGACTATATTTCAAGGAAATTATCATGGTTATGTATGCAAAATATACGTACAAGAATATTCATTAAAACATTATTTTAAATTTTGAAAATTAAAACAGCCAACGTTTCCAGGAAGGGAGGATTGATTAAACAAAGCATGTTAGAGACATACAATAAAATGTCCTTTGGGAAAGACATATAGATAAATATTTAATATTCTGAAAATATTTAATATTATGTTTACAATATAATTGTTTAAGTGGTAACAAAATGTATGGTGCCATGTTCTACACACATGACTGCACAATATACAGCAGAATGTTAAAGTGGTTACTTCTGGATGGTAAAGTTCTGGTGGTAGAATAATGAAAAATTATTTTTCCTGGCTTGACAGAATTTTTAAAAATGTTCTCTTATTTCCATCTTCAATAACTTTCTTTTAAAAATTATGACATAGTTCAAACATACAGAAAAGTATAAAGTGTCATGTCACAAACATTCCAGAACTGAAAACTCAAAGTGCAAGCCTCTGACGCTTCACTACGTCATTTTCAGAGTGTTTTCCTTTTTTTTTTCTTTTGCTAGTTTTTAGAGTAAATAAGATTTGCACTTCAAACCATAAGGAGATAAGAGGGTCAGGAGTTATTTTCCTACCTTAAATTACTTAAAAAGAATAAATTATAGGTGACAACTACTTTCTGACGTTGAGCTAAAGGCGGTCAGCCCTGGGACCCGTTAGGAAAGGCAGGTGAGCCCCGGAGTCACCTGGACTTCCCGCCTGGAGGGAACTGGGGGGCTGTGAAACAGATCCACTGGACATGCCCTTCCTTGATCTCATTTCTACTATCCTGATCCCTTCTCCATTATTATAAAAATGATATCATACTATATATATATTTTTTTGCTCAATACTATGTTTGGGAGATTTTTTTTCACATTAATCCATGAAACTTTATTTTCATAGTATTGTAGGAATCTGTAATAATTTATCCATCCATTTCTGTTTTGATGGATATTTAACTCATATTTTATACAATAAATGGATATTACTTTCACAAAATCACAAGTTATTGAGATTATTGAGCAGTGGTGAAAAATATGCCATGATGAGATTCAAATAATATATTTTGCTAGACTCTTGTAAGGATTACCTGATTTTGCCACTAACATGCAAAGATCCATGGATAAGTTTCCCCTACATAGAGATGAACTCTGTTTAAACTCATAATAACTTAAAATTCTTTCACCTTTAATTAAAAAAACACACAAAACCTTTACTCTCAAAAATACTAAGAAGAATTAAAAAGAAAAAGAAAAAACTTACCTTAGCCTCTTTTTTAATGGAAGTTTCCTGGGCAATCACACATCTGGCAAAAAGTTTTATCCATTTCAAAAAGTCAACTGAATTTTAATATTTTAATGTATAGTTCACCATCAAGTTGACATAAAGCTAATTTTTCTGAACCCGAAGGTAGTGCTGATGTTCATTCCTCTGTCCTAGGGGCTTGGCACATAATGGGTGGCCAGCAAATGTTTGTTAAAATACATGGATATTGAAGATATTGATTTTGGGCTTTGAGAGACAGTCTGGGAGAGGGCATGCTGGTGTCAGAACCTAAAGATTTCAGAAACACTTGGTGTTTTACAATAAAGAGTGTGGACAGAATATATACTTTAAATTGGTATTTTCCTAAGAAATCTGAGACACATGATTATGGTAGATTATAATAGCTTCCTGTCTGCCTTGCTGACCCTTTTACTCAATATCTGCTAGATGACATTAAAGCTTCAATAAAGAAGTATCAGACAGCAATATATTGGCACATAAATCAGCTTCAATTTAGGAAATATAGATGTGTATATATACGTACATATATATATCACTGATCATCATGGTATATACATATTATCATATACTAAATATGTTGTCTTTTTACTAGAAATTTCAAAATGTTAATGCTATATTCTTGAAAGATTATAGTTTCAGTTTTGTCATTATTTCCTTGCTATTTACATTTATTCTTATTTCTTCAATATATACTCTCATATAACTCAGTCATGTTCTGGGGTAGCAACTTCTTTGCAGGTAATACACACTTTTCTCTCTCTGAATTGTCTTATATTTTATTTTCTATTTAAAATCATGATTAAAATGTAGAGGTAACTTTGGGAAAAAAATGAAACCGATGTTTAACTAACTATACAAATGGAACCACTCTTTCAAATGTGTTGGTGAAAATCTATTGCAGGTAAATTTGTGAAGACATGGCATTATTGTGCATTTAATTTTCATTCATTCATTTGCTCAACAATATCTCTGAGTGCCTACAATGTGACAAATTGTGTAATAACTGTACTGACAATGCCTGGCGGTCCTGAGCCCTGGCTTCTAACTGTGGATCACAACCAACAAGCAGTTTGGGGCAGCGATTAGGAAAGCTGGCTCTGAAGAACCTCCCTCTCCCAAGTTAAATTTTAGTGGTGAGACCCTGAGCATGATATACAATTGCTTCAAGCATCAGTGTCCTCATTAATTACTGAGGATGAAAATGGCACCTGAGGTTGTTAAGAAGCTGGTGCGGTCCAATGCGTACAAAGCGCTGTGGCCAGCACGCATACAGTACGCAGTAAGTGTTCACACAATGATGAATTGATAACGATGCCTGTGTTGGGGAAAGCTGCACCTTTTTGGATCTCTGTTTCCTTACCTGTAAAATGCAGGGTTGAACCCTGTTCTCTTTAAGGGCAAATCAATGATTATTTGGAAGCTTGAGGGAACTTCTAGTAGAAAACATTTGTACCTCCATTGCCTTAGAATAAATGAGTCATCCTGAGAGGTCGTTAAGGGCTAGTGGAAGTTCAAATACACAGAGATAACAATTCTATTCCTGAGACGTGAACAGATTATGTGTCCATAGTGCTTCCTTTGCCACATCTGAAACCTATGCCAAATCCTAGCAATGGTCATTCTTTAGCATTGTGAAATAAAAAGGGATTTTGCTGAGGGTACCACTTCCAAAAATTTTAAGGTCTGCCTTGTATTCAAACACAGTCACAGTGCCAGATACACTAATATTCAATATGTTTCTCATAGTATTTACTTAATGTCAGGATTTTAACATTTACAAAGTAGAACTATTTATTTTTGCAAACCATTTTTAAAATATATGTTTCAAAGATCATATTTGATGATCTGTTATTTTCCTAGGCTTTTATTAAAAGGTGTTCAGTTTTCTTTGTTGTTGTTGCTATTATAGTATTTGGGGCAGATAGTTTGTTTTAGACAATCAATTTTATTTGCTTGTTTTTGCTAGACATTTTGAGTTTTGAGGTTTTATTTGTTCTGTTTTGATTTTGAAACTTATGCTCAGAACTGAGTTCTTATATTGATAGCTTAAATGCAGTCTCTGGGGGATGCACATAAAACTGCTAAATTGCGTGCAAGTCCTCCCTCATCTGTTCTGTTATCATTTATTTAGAGCTTCCATAGTATATTTTCAAAGTATTTTAGCACTGTTTTAATTTGTGTTATGTCTGTGAAATGACAATGCCATAAATACCCCCAAAGTAGGCTAGTTAGCAAAGGATCAGTAAAAATTTTTAGTTTTTAGGAGAAAATAAAAGCCCAAACTAAAAATCAGAAATAAAAGGTAAATGTATTTAAATAAATGCAGTATGAAAACAAATCTAAAGGAAGTGTTCTTTGCAATAGAGGAAGGGGATACTAATAACAAATGCTATTTTAAAAAAATGCTTTTATAAGCTCCTTTCCAACAGTACTTTAAAAAAATGTATTCTATAGCTACAATAAAGTGCACAAATCTTAAGTTAGCGCAGCTCAATTAATTTTGACAAATACCCACCCTGAGCTTCTTCTATCACATGCCTTGCAAAGGATCCTAACTGCCTTTCTAAGCTCTGAGAGTAGGAGCTGAGCCAAGCTCCCTTGCTCAGTCAGTGGTGAATGAATTAATAAAGGAATAAGCATTCATTAATAGGATACCTTATCATACTGTGTGGGTGCTTTTGTTTGTGGCTCAGACCTGGGGAGAGATGATGAGGTTAAAGGTGGTCAGCAGCTGTAGCAGCCTCCGCCTGAGGGTGTTGGAGGACCATAAATCAGTCAGGTCTCTTCTTAAGTGCAGTTCAGGGAGAGAGAGGGAGAGAGAAAATCAGGCAAAAGATGCAGTGTCCAGGGGCAGACCTGGCCAGGAAACAAAAGGCTGTTTCAAATTATTTGTTTCTTGGAGTCAGAAGCAGAGATGTAAAAATCTATCATACCTGTTGCTGACGCACTAGGCCTGTACAAGGGGGCTGCCTAATATCCTGCTTTATTCAACAGCTTTTAGTGAGAGCGACTTCACAAAGATTAGCATTAATTTAAAATATATGTGTAATGATAATTTGAGACCACATTGTGACTTGGGATAAGTATATTATGTAGTGTATTATTTTGGTACAATGTCAAGGAAAAGAAAAATGGAAAAAAATAAAAGGATTTGCAGCATGCTTATGAGAATCAATCAGTCTTCTGTATGCTTGGATCACGGTAGGCTGAGGCTATAATAAACAAATAGACTCAAATTTAGTGACTTAAATGTACAAGTTTTAGCTGTTGCTCTTGCACAGGTCAAATGAGTGTTCCTGGTCCCATGGCTCTTCTGGACAGCTCTTCTCCAAGTGGAAACTCAGGGAACCAGGCTCCTTCCCTCTGGGGGTTCTTCCAGCACCTAAGATGTGAGCCTTTCTGTGTACAGTCTGCACCCAGCCCTCAGGTGAGGGGAGAGAAAGAGCTGGAGGGTAATGAATGACATACATATGTCCGATTACAGACCTTTGGCCGGAATTTAGTTACTTGGCTGCACACAGTTGCAAGGCAAGCTGGGCTATGCTGTGTGCCAAAGAGAAAAATGAACCAGTGATAAAAAGCATTTTTTTTTTTTTTTTGCCACAGGGCTAGTCCTATGTCTCCTTCTTCTGAACTGTTATGTTCATTTTTTTTGATATGTTTTAACCACCTTCACCCATTTCCCTAATCCCAAACCCCCAGCGTTTAGCAACCACCAATCTGTTGTTTTTATGAGTTTACTTTTTTTTAAGATCCCACATATACGGGAGATTATACATATAAGTGTTTCTCTTTCTGACTTACCTCATTTATCATAATGTCTTTAAGGTTCATCCATGCTATTACAAATGGTAGGATTTCCTTCTTTCTTTCCAGCTGAACTATATATATATATACATACACACATACACAAGGTGTCCCCCAAAAAAGTACACACACTTAACAGCTGATAGCTCAATTGATGTTTCTTTCTTTTCAAATTTGACCCATTGGAATTAATAATTATTCAAAGTGTGTACACATTTTTTTGAGACACCCTGTATATATCACATTTTCCTTACCCACTTACCGACACATGGACACTTAGGTTGCTTCCATGTCTTGACTATTGTAAATAATGTTGCAATGAACATGGGGGGGAGGGTGCAGAAATCTCTCTGAGATAGTGATTTTGTTATCTTTAGATATATATCCAGAAGTGGAATTGCTAGATCATATGGTAGTTCTACTTTTACATTTCTGAGGAACCTCCATCGTGGCTGCACCAATTTCCGTTCTCATAAAAAATGCACAAGATTTCCTTTTTCTCCACATCCTCGCCAACGCTCGTTATCCATGTCTTTTCAATGTTGCCCGTTCTAAGGGATGTGAGATGATATATCATCGTGCTTTTGACTTGAATTTCCCTGATGATTAGTGATGTTGAACATCTATTCATATACCCGGTGGGCATCTGTATGTCTCCTTTGAATAAATGTTTATTCAGTTCCTCATCCATTTTGTAATCAGACTGTTTGCTTTTTTGTTACTGAGGCTTTTTTAGAATTGTTTTTAAATTAAAAAAATTCAATCCTCCAAAGAAAATATCTTCTGTTTGACAGTTACTGAAATTTTTACTTTAGGAGGAAGCCATAGCAAGTCCTAGGCCAGACCAGAGAAGCTGGTTGGGGTTGCAGGGTATGGTAAGGGTATGACTTGGACTTGGTTTAGGCTGCCAACATTTGAGTTTATTCCTCAAATAGCAAAAAATCAGTACAAAGGACATAAAGAATACCAAATGAGAATGAGTGGACACAGTATTTCATGCCTCCCTTGTAGAGGTGGCCCAAGAGTTGGTGGTCCTGGTGACCCTCGTGGAGGGAGGTCTCAAGGTTGGAGGAGCATGAGGACCGTGAACTTGCTCTGTCTACTCCCAGCCACGTCATTGCCCTGAAACAGCTTCTGTGTCTGTCCACAGCTGTAAATCTGCTACTTAAGAACTCTGTCCCCTTGTAATAATATCCAACTTTTGATCATAAGGATCGCTTCTGTGTCAGCACCAGAATAATCCCCCTTGCCTGGGTTTGAACCTCAGAACCAAGGAGTTTGCCATTTATGCCTATGTTGGGGCTTCCACAGGTAAGACTAGCTGTGACCTACCTCAGGGGAGAAGCCGTTTTCCTAATGCCAGACACTAGGTTTGGGAATCTAAAAATGCTTTACTAACGAGGATAGAACTTCTAGCTAACAAAGTAAACTGATAGGCTTTGCGGTACCTTTATTTTCCATTAGAGTGATTTTTTAAAACCTTTTTCTTTTTTTTTTTACAGATGTGTGGGTCAATAAATAAGCACCTTTTCTGCAATTTTACATTCAGAAGCAAACAAGTGTAGAATTCAATATGATTATGCAGCCCCACGAGCATTACTTTAGAGAACATCTCTTTAGAAATGTTTTCTATCTTCAAGTGAACAATTTCTTACATTTCTTTCCCATTACCAATCATGCAAGTTAAAAAATGGTTGGTTTCATTAGGTAAGACAATTTATCAAACTGAAAATAAAACTGAAATCATGCATTTTGGCAGGTTTTCTTTTAGTACAGAGGGAAATAAAAAAGCATAGCAAGTGGGAAAAAAAAATCACCTGAAAATCTTTTTTGCTTCCCATTTGGGATTTATACAGAATTGGACCTTTTTTACCCCCCTTCCTGAAGAACTCACTGTTTCATCTATGCCCCTATTGCACCCAATATAATCAATCTCCTATCCTGACGTCATCTGCTAAAACAGTTGCCTTCCTCCACTCGATTTCAAGAGCCTTAAGAGCTTGGTTCTGTGTCCAATTCATGTTTGTACATCTGGCTCATGATAAATTGGTTAAGTGAATAAATATGGAAAAAACTTCAGTAAAAGGTAAACCGATTACCAAAATTATTGGTGGAAAAGGCTTTAATCTACTGAGTTATAAGAATTTGCTTCCTGAAATATTTTCAGAGACATTCTTTTTTAAAAGGAACAGCTTTTAAAAATAGTTGCCCCCCAAATCCATATGTTCAATCAGTCCCTTGTAAATAGAGCCTAAGAATTCCAAATATAACATTATTTTACACATTCAAAGACATAGGAGAGCTTTTTAAAATAAATATATTATTTTCTTTACCAGTTAATGGCAAAAATGATCTTGATAGAACCACCTACACTCACTTTTCTCCATGAGTTTGTCACTAGAGTTGAAACAGGTTTATACACCCCCCTGTAATCTGTATGCTTTGACTATAGGATGTGAGACTTTCAACAGGGAAGTTAACAAGAATGGGCAGTTCATTTATGATTTTTCTTTTGAGTACATTACCAAGAGACATTTTTTTTTTCTTCATATATGGCCCAAGCTGTGTTTTTCTCTGTATTTTATCTTTTTTTTTTTTTTTTTTTTTTTTGCTGGCAATGGAACCTTTCATAGACATCAAAGTCATCATAGAATTGGTATAAAGAGCTTTTACTGGATCTTTAACCTGGAGTTTTTACTTCCATTGAGTCAAAAATATTATCCCATTTCAAATCTGAATCAGAAATAAGGCAGATGCAATTGTGTCATGAAAATGAAAATGATTTTATTTCAAAAGAATAGGAGATTTTTATTCTACTCTATGAAAATTGCCATTGGATGCCAAAGGCTCATTCCAGGGTGCACGTTTTATAGTTATGTGTAGCTCTGGAAAGATACATGGTAATATCACCAACTGCTTTGTGCCCGTTGTGAAGATTTTTTTCACCTAACTTCTTTACATGTTGAAATAAAAATGGTTTCTACCCTTATCGGTTCTATTACGATTACAATGACATCTTGTGGCATTTCATTTTCTCTTTTAAAACTTGCCCAGGTAAAAATCAAACACTTTAGTTCTTGCTAAAGAATTTTAGCTTTATTGATGTAATATATATAAATTAAAATTTGAAAAACCTAGAAATTATTATTTGAAGTAGAAGCCAACTGAACAAAATGCATCCTGTGTTATTTGTTCAGCAGATATTTCTGAATAATTTCAATTAGAAAAAATATTTTCTTTCAAAAATATCAAGATGTCACATTTATTTTAAATTTTATTCCATTGGCACCATTGTGCTATAGGAACTGCCCAAGAAATTGGTTTTAAGGACAATGAAATTAAAAATGAAAAGTCTGCTGCTACTGAAGTATTGTGTGAATTGTTTAGACAAGCTAATTAAAACAATATTAGTGGAGAAAATATTTTACTGAAAGAAAAAAATTAGGACAAAATTGAACCTCTGTCATTTAAATCTAATAATTATCAGCCTCTTCATGGACTCCCTCCAATTAACATGGACAGTATGCTACATTAAAAGATGTAAATTTTTTTAAATGACAAACTGGATTCAAGATTCCCACCCTCCCACTCTGCCTCTCTCTCTCTCTCTCTCTCTCTCTCACACACACACACACACACACACACACACTCCAGTCATTAACATTCACTTCTACGAGAAGGATGTCAGAAAAATTCTTTCAGGTGTATTTTAATGACCAAGTCTAGTCTACTTCAGGTACCGGAGAGCTGTTTTGCTGATAATAATTGCCATTTGCATGTAGCTTGTGAATATTTGCTTTTCTACTTCCTTCTTTCTTTCCTCCCTCCCCTCTTTTTGAATTTGAACTTCTAAGCAACCCTTCTGTGAAAGCAATCACTTTTGGAAATTATAGGCAACATACCCACTTGCTATGTGCTTTAATAAACATGATTCCCTCACAAGCCGTGCTGTGAACATTATGCAATTTCCAATTCGAGACACCAATTGTAAGACACTCCTTTGTTTCATGTTTTGCTAAGGAAGAACAAATCATTGTCAGTTAAACTTTGACACGTTGAATAGAAAGTTTATTTTAAACTCATTCAAAACATTAAGTATGTCTTTTAGACTTAAAATTTTTTACATGTCATACTTATGTATATTTTACAATAAAAATATAAGCAAATGACAATGTTTTCAAAGCACAGAGTGCAGCTCCAAGTCCTTTTCTGCTATGTCCCTGGTCACCTATATCATTGGCCTCTATGCCACTAAGAGCATCGGTGACACAGCCATGCCCACAATGCAACTTCTGTCTCTAGGGCTTTCTTCTAAGCTATTGACACCAATTCCACAAGTTTTGAAACTGGCATTTTATCTTACTTAAAAAAAAAAAATCAATGAAAGGTTTTCAGACAATAAGCAGGATTTACAATGCTTCCTAAAATAGTCATTACGATTCTTTTTCAAATGGTTTGTTGACTGAGAAGCAAAGGGATGGCAGTTAGACAACCGTTATTCAACAAGATTACTGCATGCACAGGCAATGTCATCTAAAGTCACGACTTCTAGTTTTACCAGCAATTGTAAAACACCATTGATCGCTCTGTTTAAATAAATGTTAAACTGTGAAAAATGATGCTCCATAGTAGAGCTGAAATATGGTAATGTCAATGCTAATAGCTAACCTTTCGTGAGTGACTGCTGTGTGTCAAGTACTATTTATATTCTTCATATACATTATATTATTAAATTATTAATATAATCCTATGAAGTAGGTGTTACTTAAATATAATTAAAAATTAAATAATTTGTTCCAAGGCAGACATCTAGTAAGTGGTAGATCTGGTATTTAAAACTGGTTCTCTGTCATTCCACAGTGCATATTTTTCCCCACAGATCACTGGTTATAAATATTTAAACAGAAAGTACCAAAAGGTGGGGTCACTCAATCATATGGAAAAAGATAATCTCTCCATCAGCAATTTTCCTTGAATAATAGAGCAAAGAACAATTATGTGAACAAATGTCAGGTTTATATATTTGTGAATTATCACAAAACTTTCAGAAAAGGAGATAAAATAGTCTATTTGAGAAAGAGAGAAAAATGCTATATCAGCCAGAAGTTGCAATGGCTGCAGAAGAAACATTTTCTGGAAAATGCCATATGTCACAAATAACCACTTAATCTTTCCCCAAATAAACAAACCTCTGCAATTTTCAAAGAGAGGAAAAGTTTATCTATACTTAATGTATAAAAAAAGAGTTAACCTGGACAAAAGAAAGTACATGTTTTTTTGCATTGGTGTTATTTTCATTCATTAAACATTCTTTGCACAAATCCATGAATCTCTGTCTCATCAAAATCAGAAACCAATATGAACATAACGCACTTTTAGCTTAGGTTGATTAATGTTAAACTATCTTCTATACTTTGAACCAAAGTAGTTAATAAAAAAAACATTAAACTGATTCTGTGAAAATATCTCTCCCTGTCTTCATAAGACACAGATTTCCCCCCTCCTCCATAGCGATGTTTATGTGCATGTAGAGACTTCAACATTTCCTCAAGAATAACTTAGTTTCCCTGGCCTGTGTTGCTCAGCTGTTAGAGTGTCTGCCAGAGCACCGAAGGGTGGCAGATTTGATTCCTGGTCAAGGGCACATACCTGGGTGCAGGTTTGATCCTGTCCGGGCCAGGTGTGTTTGGGAAGCAACCAATTGATGTGTTTCTCTCACATTGATGTTTCTCTCTCTCTCCCTCTCTCTCTCTCTCTCTCCCCCCCTCCCCTCCCTTCCACTCTCTCTATAAAAATCAATGCAAAATAATAATAATAATAATAACTTTGTTGGCCCTGGGGGTAGCTCAGTTGGTTAAAGTATCATTAGAGCCAAGGTTGTGGGTTCCATCCCTTGTCAGGGCAAATACAAGAATCAACAAATGAGTGCTTAAATAAGTGGAACAACAAGTCAATGTTTTTCTCTCTCCCCCTTCCTCTCTCTCTTTCCCTCTCAAATCAATAAATTAATTTTAAAAAATAATAATTTTGTTGGCAGACATTAAACAAAATAACTGGGCTAAGTATCATACTCTCTGTATTGCATTCTTAGAAGAAAATTTAGGGAAAAAGCTTCTTGACATTGGTTGTGGATATGTCCAATAATTTTTGGATATGACACCAAAAGCACAGGTAACAAAAGAAAAAATAATAATTGGGACTATATCAAACTAAAAAGTTTCTGCACAGCAAAGGGAACAATCAATACTGTGAAAAGGCAACCTACAGAATAGGAAAAAATATTGGCAAACCATATATATGATAAGATATTAGTATCTAAAACATATAAGAAGCAAAATCAGTATTTTGAAGAGGTATCTGTACTCCCATGTTTATTACAAGGTTATTCATAATAGCCCAGATACCCTAAGTGTTCATCAATGTATATATGGATAAAGAAAATGTAATATATATTCCTATGTAATATATGTATGCATATAAATGTATGTGTGTGTGTGTATATATATACACACACACATATGTAAACACAAATGCAAATATTATTCAGCCATAAAAAGAAGGAAACCCTGCCATGTGCAACAGCATGGATGAATATGGAAGACATTATGCTAAGTGGAATAAGCCAGACAGAGAAAGACCAATACCACATGATCTCACTCATAATGTGGAATCTAAAAAATAAGAAGTAGAACTCATAGAAACAGAGTAAAATAGTGGTTGCCAGGGGCTGGGTTCTGGGTAAAATCGAGTGATACTGGTCAAAGGGTAAATACTTTCAGTTATAAGATGAGTAAGTTCTGGGGATATAATGTATAGCATAATGACTATAATTATGAATACTATATTGCATACTTGACATTTGCTAAGAGTAAATCTCAAGCATTCTCACCACACAACTTGAAAAAGCAACTGTGTTAATTTGATGGTGGTAATCATTTTACAATGGGTATATATATATTTTCATGTTGTGCAATTTAAATAAATACCATTTTATTTGTCAAATGTACCTCAATAAGGCTGGAAAAAAGGTTTAATTTAAAAACAAAAGATGCATAATTGCTGATTTCTTCCCCAAAAGATATGTTCAAAGAGAAAGAAGTTTCCATTAGCTGTGAACACTGTGTGTGTAGTAATGAATGCATTTTAAAATAAGTGAAACTAAACCATAAGATGTTACTTTTTCAATAGAAAAGAAAATATTGAAGAAATTATAAACAAAGTCAAACAGTAGTAAAAACTTGGTATTATCAAGTATTCTATTTTTAGCCACTCCATTAACATGCTAAGAACAAGGTTTTATTTAAGGGACATCTAAATTGTATTGAAATATTTTAAGGTAAACATTCTGAATGGTAGAGTTTAATCTTATATTAGCGAAGAAAATGTATTTTGGGCTTTATGCTTGTTTAATGATGTTGACTCTTCCTTATAGGTAACTCATTTAGTTGACTAATAGACATATAGATAGAGCAAATATGTGATGCTTAACAAGTAGAGATCCAGTACTGAGGAGTATCACAAACTCAGAATAACAATCTTGAGTCAACATCAGTGAGCCTGATCTGTGTACATTATAAATGAAAACAGGAGCACTGTTCTACAATAACCTCAGCTTTATGAATAAACGATAAGTTTTCTGAGAATATAAGCTGTAAAAGATTCAGTGTTGAGCATTGTGACCTGGCTATTCATAAATTCTTTTGTGGGCTTTGCCTGTAAATGTCTCTATATGTTTAAAGGATATATTTGAAGTGTTCTAATATGCAGAGGAAGTCTGCATTTTTCCATAGTATGTAACAGGGGAAAAGCTTTAGAGTAAAACCATTTTTTCTCATTTTGCATAAGTTCATTGCATTTTTAATGTAGACTACTGCTCCATTCCCCAAATCTCTCTAAGTTGTGTGAAAATTATAGCCTTTTCTGTTTCCATGGATAAAAATATCAAACATGTAAACCTTATTTTAAATGTAGTTTTGCTACTAACATGAATCCGTGGATCAGTGGCAATGTATCACCCGCAGGTTGTTAGAAATGCAGGTTCTCAGGTTCTGCCCTAGGCCTACCAAAATGAGAATCTGCTTTACGATCCCCAGGTAATTCTAATACATAGAAAGTCTGAGAAGCACTAACTTAGGACACTTCACTGATTGATCTAATTTTCTGTAAGTTAACTCTGTCTAAACAGCCAGTATACAAGAATTCCACATGCGTTCTTTATTTCGCAATATTCAAGATTTAGTGTGTAATAAAATCACCAAGGGAACTCATTAAAATACAGATTTTCAAGTTTTTCCTCAGAGTTTGAAATTCAGTAGGTCTAGGGTCAGACCTGGTTTCCCCAAATCACAACTCTTCTGAACAGAATTAAAGTTAATGACAATATCAATTCCTGTTAACAGCTCCAAATCCTACCTAACACAAGAAAGTCACATCCTAGCCGTTTCTGTTAAATTTTTAAATGGTTTGAACTTTTTCTGAAACTGTTAATCACAGAATCAAAAATTTGGTATTAAATGTGCCTAATTTCATTCCTAGAACATGATGAGTTCATTCTTTCATTTTTCTCCCCACGCCCTGAAAAAGAAAACCATTATTTCAGCCAATGGATAACAAAGCAATTCACTAGAGACCTGCCTCCACTGGAGTCAACTACTTCTTGTTCTAGAAATGAGACCAATATATCCTGCAAAGTACTTATAATTCTCCAGAGGCCCCGAACAAATGCACCAGGAGCCATCAAGTAACCAATGGGAGAAACAGAAACGTGATACCCCAATTACAAACATTCAGGATCAAAAATGTAAAAACCTCTTAGAACAAACAAGAACACCTCTGCAGGTAGAATTCAGCCCAAGCCCTGTGGATTCCCAGTATCTGAACTAGCATGTTTTTTTCTAGTTAATTACCTGGTCACATACATACCACAGAGCTTATTTTTATTATTAATTTGCTTGCATGGTTTACTTTGAGGCTTTTGAGAACTTGGGTGTAGTTTGGATTTTACTTGCAGCAGCAAAACATGGTGATACACCAGGCGTGTAATCTACTTGAGGCTTCAGACGCCACATGGGTTTTAAAAGACACGGCCAATAAACCATAGCTATAAGCTGTGGGTTTGCAGAGCCCTATTCTTCTAACAGGTTTTGTCGTGAAGCCATTCAAAAGACATTCAGTTTGCATTCTTCTATATTACACTAGACACTTTTCAGAGAAAAAAACAATCAGAATTCTTTCAGAGTACCTGTCTTCGTTTCAATGATTACTGCTTGTTATGTTTAAGTGTATAGTGCTCATTTACTTTTGTGCCTTGAGTCTGCATGATTATAAAAGATTTACGATGTCCCCATCTTAAATTTGGAAAACTCACTGTTTCCAGATTTCACCCGGAGGTATTTTTATACTACAACTTCTAAAATGAAAAGCAGAGCTGTTCACATGTTCACTATGTACTTTATTTTAAATACCAGTACAACAAACACAACAACACAAGGAGCTTTACCTCAATAATACTGATAACATTCCTTGACAAGTTGGCTTATAATTTACATACATTGCTTTTAGTTGCAGTTATTTTAATTATTATCTCAAGATATACTGTAAGACACAAATCTTAAATATATACCAGTTGCAAACATAATGTGCTTAGTTACTATTTTTCTTGTTATTCAAGTGAAATGATTTAAAGTTCCTCAAAATCATGTCCGTTTGTGTTCATTGTTTCAGGATGCATGACTCGGCCCATGAACAGGATCGTCCCTGCATTGGGTTGGAAGTGAACAAAAGAGGGGATAAACAACAAAAAAAATATATTTATATTAAAAAAGGGATATTTACTTCTCTTCTTGCTTACAACAAGCAATATTTAAAAACTAAAAATAACGTATCATTTATAACGTATCATGATATAAATAAAAAATCATTTGAACATTAGAAATTATCCAATAAACAATGTGGGAAAATGTTACCAATTTAAAAATTTATTTCTCTTTAACCTAGTAAAAAAGTTCTGTTCTCATAACAGACTTACCTGTCCTCCTATTCCTGATAAGAAAGAAAAACGGATGGTCGACAATCACTTGGGGATACAGCACAGCCATCCTACTAATGGCAATCATTCCTAAGTGCAGAGAGAAGGTAATTACATGTCTGCGGATGTGCAGGGACTAATGAGTAATTTCTCCAAGCCATCTATATTTAATGCAAAGGCAATGGCTTACGGGAAACCCGACTTTAAAGACTTAAAGAGAGAAAAATGATAAAGGTGCTAATATTTCTATTTGACTTTGAACACCCCCCCCCGCACACACACCACACCCAGTTTCCTACCCCACCAAAAATAATAGGACAATTTATTCTGCCTCTTACAAAACATAGTCTCAGTCTCAGATAAATACTTACATCTTTACTGAAATGATCTTTCAGTTGAAGGAAGACAGAAGAAAAAAACACCCTAAAAAAACTAAGAGTTTAAAAAACACCCTAAAAAAAACTAAAAGAAATGACTTGAGAATATAAAAAGCTAAGAGTTTTTTTATATTCTCAAATCATTATTTCTTTTGTCTGAAATGGGTATTTTCACATAGCAAGTCCCCAGGCCTCTCCTAAGTGGCTGGAATGGCAGTGATCAAAGGGAATATATAGCAGTGAGAGACTCAATGTGTTTCCTACAAGCTGGGAAACTGAATTCCCCTGAGATACTTATTATGAATGACCGTTTTATACTTGCTTCAGGGTGATTCCACTGTCAGGAAAAGGTCGCTATTAAATTATGTAACTTTTAAGCTTTCTTGATGCCTGAGACTACTGTGTTTCTATTTCCTCCTGAAATACTGTTTTTACTCCGGCTATCCTTTTAATGGACAAATTTAATGCAAAGGTAGAAATAATGTACGCAAATATGATGTTACATTTTATGAGGCAGTGATGGTGGAAATTTGGCTAAAATTTGATGATAAAATGGAAACAAATCCAACCAAATAAAAGGAGGGGGGAAAAAAGGCAATGTGAATATCATTCTCCCTTAACTAAGGAAGTCAGAATGATCGAAATGATCAAGGATATTTGCCATTTGCCATTTTTGCCTCGGACACATGGTTTATGTCAAATTCCTTGAATTGTTTAATTAAAATTGTGATTTTATTGGTATTGTTATTTAGTTAAAAGTATTTACTACATGCTATCATACACTCTTGTTTATGTATGTGCTTTTAATATCAAAACTTTTCACTGACAAAATTATAAACTAACTTCCGTAAGTAATTAAGTAGGAAGAAAAATGTTTAACTGGGCAGCAGGGAAATATTTAAGACAGTGGAACAGGCAGCACAGCAGGGAAATCTATCCTACAGAGCTGACTGTGCCCTGCGTTTATTGAGAGAAAGCAGGACACGGGAGCTACCCTGCACGGGGCCCGGGGTGAGCGCACGCTTCGTAGCCTACTTAGGAAATTCTAGCTGGTTCAGCATTAGCTGGACTTCTGCGTTAGAGCAGAGCCAGAGCAGTCGGCTTTGTGCCTAGGTTCTGAAAATGACCCCTGCCCTCCACCCAAGAGTGCTCCAAAACTACAAATCTAGAAACGGTGAGAAGATTGTAGAAAAGAACTGGGCACCTGAGGTGGCAGCAGCCTCCGAGCCTTCTTCATTAACCTCGATGAAGGACTTGTGAATTGCTTTGGAGAGGAAAACCCCTTTGTTATCTGCAAGAAAGAGATGACAGAGCATTTCTTCAGTATCAGAGACAGGAAAGCATTTTACCCTTTGATAAGAGGATTTAAAAACTGTAAGAGGCATCATATGCTGACGTATGATATAAACTTAATGGTATAAAACAAGAAATAATGTGAGATTACATTTATGATTTGAGAGAACCATCAAAGATGTATATTCTGATTAGCCCTCGTTTTATATTCTCCTGCACTTATAACTAGTCAAATATATTTAGTTGGCAAAACACACACATGAATTCCAAGACAGAAAATATAAATTCATATTTAACTGATGCTATATTGTTTCAGACTCTGATGCCTATTTTCATTGGTCTGACAGCAAAGGGAGGGTCAACTATTAAGAGCCAATATTATGGCCCTAAATGCAAAAGTGACAGAGCCCAGTTCCTGAATGGTAATGGGTACCCACATTCCCAGCTAAGCCCTCTTCAAATATTCTGGGGGGAGTTCTCAAAGACACCTTATGGTATTTCAGCCACATCAATTTGCACAGAGGAAACTGCCCCCAATGGTTCCTGAGCCTGATCTGCTGGCTGTAGGAGGCGCCTTGAAAGAAGGAATCTTGTCCTTTCAACTCTGACCTCTGTCCCAAGTGTACCCTCCTCTCCCTAGTCACCTAACCTCTCATCTGCCCTCATTGACCCACACAGAGTGGTGGCAGTGGGAGAGGCATAAAGATCAAGAAAACAAGGGTGCTGAGGGTTCTTGCAAGAGAGCTAGTTACTTTTTAAAAATAATGGAATGGATAAACCTTTAGTAAGCTAAGTGAGGAAGAGAGGCTGCTCACATAAACAGTGTTAAGACAAAAAAGAACTTATCTAAAGATACAGATGAGAATTTTTAAAAACCACAAAAATACTATGTATAATTTTCTGAAGGTAAATGCTAATGAACTTTACAAGGTATAATTTATTTACTATAAGTGTATCTACTTACAAAACACAGTTTGGCAAGTTTTGATAGTTATATATATCTGTAAACCCACATCCACAAATAAGAGAATATTTCCATCTCCCCCAAAAGATTTTTGTGCTTTATTTAATGCAGGTAATTTTGAAAATGAATGGGTTTGCCATCAACTGGACACTTTTACAGTAATGTATAAATTATAAAGTTGAGCCAAGGAAAAAAATAGATCTGAATAATCCAGTAACCATTAGAGTACTAGTAGACAAAAACTTCCACCATCCTCAAAATTAAAGACTCCAAGACTAATGGGTTTTCTGGGTGATTTAACCAAACCTTCAAGGAACAGACAGAAATTTCTGTTAAAAAAAAAATTCTAGATGCTAGAAAAAGAATAAAAGTAATCTCAGTCATCTACGGGTAGTCGTACCTTGCTATTAAAATTGAGCAAGGGCAGTCTTCTAAGGGAAAAAGTATTAACCAAACTCTCCTATTAACATGTAGGTAAGTGGTTTTTCTTTTTTTAAATCAGAAAATTAAACCCGGCAAGATATTCAAATAAATTTTTTAAATGAGTTTCAGGGGATGTCACAGTATGTTATGTCGCCACAGTTGAAATCAATTCCAACTGTCTTGAGTTCACATCAGAGCTTCCTCCGGGATGACCTTATCAAACGCAACCAATTTATGCCATTACCCTAGTAAAAACCCTCTCCCCGCTCCTGCGCACACTGCCCCCCGCCTGCGGCATGTGCCACCCCTGCGCGCCTGCTCATATGCAATGTGGGGTCCCCCATGCGGTCCCCCTGCTGCATTCGCTCGCGCTCCAGTTCATTTGAGCCGCCACAGCCCGGCGTCCACACTTGACCGCGTTTGTGTCTTTGCTCTCCCAGAAGCTCTTTTAACATTTGCTGTCCAGTAAGACACCTAATCTACTTTTAAAGTTCAACTTCGAGACCTACCAGGGCCTCTTCTGCTCTCCACTGATTCCTACCTCCCACTGAAGTAGAACTGACCACACTTTCCCGCTCAACCCAGGATCTAACTCTATTGAAGCCTTTATAATAGATCCCATTTGCACGGACCTCTCTTCCCGGACTGCCAGCTTCCTTCAACCAAGGAGTGTGCCATTCCCCTTAGTATCCCTGGCTTCTGGCATTCAGCGGGGGAGGAAGTTTCCTGGTGGTGTGTAATTTTCCAGTATTTAACCCAATAAACAGAAATTTATTAATTGCTGAAGGAAAGAGGTCACCTATTTCATATCGTAAGACTTTGGGTCTTGGCACTCGGTGAGCACCATGACCACAATTCTGTTCACGATTATAGCTATAAACTTTATTCTTATAATCAATAAAACATATGACACTAATCCAACTAGATGCTCTAGGAAAATTGATGGAGAACAGCAGCAGAGAGGGAAAGAATACAAAGACCACACACACTGAAACTATAAAAATCTAATCGAGCAGAAGAGCAAAGGGAATGGCACCCAACAGACCAGTGTCATCATAGACATTTCAGAGAGCAAAATAAAGATCCTGTCCAATGTTCTGACTCCCAGGGGCGAGCAACTGCTGCGTGAGGGACGGCAAAGGTCTGCAGACGTAAACGGGACCTCGGGACACTCAACCTTCAGAAAAACAGTACCCGTTTGGAAATACAAGTGGGAGAAAAATGTAAGGAATAAGAAATCACATCACAGATACTGAGGGGGAAAAAGAAAATGAATTTTTTTCTCTTGGGAGGAACTTCAAGCAGTCACATTAAAGTAAAATGTATGCCGAAAGTAGTTTAAAAGAGAACGCTGTCTGCTGTCACCGAATTTTAGGAGGAGATCAGCTCATGCAGGGATGCAGGCATGTTAACAACCTCCAGCTTGCCCTCCAATGCTGCCCCTTGTCGAGTAATTGTGTCCATCAGGCCATCTTTCCCGCTCAGCCCTGCGCTTACTCCTCCAGGGCCTGGACCTTGCCTGGCCTATTCATCTTCTATCAACAGGTTCTTTCACACTCCCAGGCACCAAGTACACACTCAGATATTTGATGAATCAGAATGTAAGGGAAATTAAAGAGATCTAATTTACACTGATGAGCTTGTCTTATTGGTTAGAGAAAAGTTAACTCTTCTCTAAAATAGAAAATAAATAAATGTAAATCAAACAGAGCTACCAAAAAAAATAAAATAAAAAATCCATACGCTGGCCCCAAGCAGTCTTCTCCTTCTGGCCACAGCAGACATTGCTGCCAAAGGACGGGTCCTACTTTCCTCCAGGCAGTGTGGAGCCAGGCTTTTCACATGGATAAGATGGGAACTGGGCCAGAAAACCCTAGTTTCCTCAGAGAAGAGCTGGGCAACAATTCAAGCTCTTCTGAAGACAGCGGGGCAAAATACTTAAGCATTCATTGAGTCATTGAGCAAATATTTATCAAGTGCTCTATGTGTAAGAGGTATTGTGCAGGGTCCCAAAGGCTCTAAGTATCTGTGATTAACATAATGCTGGCAGGATGGCATCTTGCAAGTGGATGCCACCACATCCCTTGTGGCACGGCTCCTAAACACAGCCAGTACAAATAGATTTCTGTGTCCCCAAGATCATGCTTAAAATAACAAAATGAAGAGTGTTCCATAAAAGGATGACGAAACTAAATATTTTAGTTGCTAAAATATTTTTAGCTTTAACCCCACCCATGAACTTTAGAAAGGTTTCCAGAATTTGAGCTCCTTCAAGGTAGGAATAGTGTGTGTTTATTTTACCGGATAGATTTTGTTATAGACAAGCAAATATTCACCCATTTACTCATTCATTCATTCATTCATTCATTCATTCATTCATTCATTCTTATACTAAGCACCTCCTATGTGCCAGACACTTTTGATGCACTGGGTATAATGGTGAACTAAACAGGTTCTTCCTAATGGGGGAAAGCAGACATTGAGTGACAAGGACAACTAAAAAGCAAATCAATAAATGACCACAATTTCAGTGTGTGATAAGTGTAACTTAGAAATAAGAGCAGGTGATGCGTTGGCTGGTGACTAGGGCAGAGAAGAAGAGCTCCCTGACACAGGGTGTTGGGAAAGGCATGTCTGAGAAGGTCCATTTGAGCTGAGACCTAAAGTGTACAAAGGAGCCAGCCAGGGAAGACCTGAGGTAGGGTTTCCTGTGGAGGGAAAGGCTAGTGCAAGGCACATACAAGCCAGGCGTGTTCAAGGACCCAAAAGAGAGCTTGTGGGGCTGAAATGTGGGAGTGAGGAGGGCTGGAGGTTTGAGAGAAGCCCCCACGCCCGGAGCCAGCGGGGCGAGCACCATTCCCTCACCACGCTCCTACCCAGCATTATCCCGGGCCCCACTCCGCGCCGGGCTCTGAGGATGGAACAACGTGGGATGCAGTCCCTGCTGCTGAGGAGCTCTGAGGCCCAAGACACGTGTGTGCACATACAGCCTAAGAAAAGCTTTGTGCTGTGAGAGTCCACAGGAGGGAACGTCAGTCGTCTAGGAAGGAAGAGATGTCAGTGGAAGCTTCTCAGAGGCGGCAATATTTGGGCTGGTTCTTGAAGAATCGGCAGAGGAGTGAAAGTCAGAGAAGGGGACAAGGGCATTCCAAGCAGAGGATTATACTTGCAAAGTGAGATAAGCAGAGGGGATGACCTGGAGGTGCAGATGGAGCCTGGTTTATTGGGGGATGGGGAGTGGCAGGGGATTCGCCTGACCTTAAGCATTTGCACCATGATGCTAGAGAGCTGGGCTTTGTCCAGAAATAACGGAACATGACTGCTTGATTTTAGAAGACTCCTGTGGGTGAGCAAAAAGGTAGGGGCACGAAGATCAAGTTTGTTAACTGCTGCAATAGTCTCGGCAAGAAAGTAGGAGTGGAAGTGGAATTATGGCACCAGGAGAGAAATACAGCCTCTGGCTTCCAGGTGCAAGGAGAAAGCGCGCAAACAAGGGCAGGATGGGAGTCAGGCGGCATAAATCTGAGCACTGGAGTCTGACCTGGGTATGGCTTTTGCCATGTCTTCTTAACTCCCGTATTTTATTGGCGCCTTTATGAAAGCTCGTACTTTATGCTGAAAGATTTAGTACTCATTTTTTCCTTCCTTACACCTTCCAAGAGGATTATCTATTAATCCAAATACTGACAGTCACTCATTTCCATTACAAAAATAGCCCTGCTCCCTAACAGGATCCACACTGCAACTGGATGAGCATTTTAAATCGAGCCCGAGAAGAAAATGATTCTCAGCACTCTCTAGATTCCATGTTTATTGTATGAGCGTTTACTACGTTTTATGTTAATGAAATTTAGCATCAAAAGCAATGGATATCAAATTGAGATAAAAATCCAACAATAAATACAGAGCATCTCATCTTGTTCATTCCATCATTCAGTAAGTACTGGGCAGAAAGCACAGTGCTGGGTGCTTCCCAAGCTCACATAAGGCTCAGTCTTCGGGAGGTTTAAATTCTGGCATGGAATATCCAGTGCATAAATAATGATGTGATCAGATGTGATATGTGACATACAGACAAGGACAGAATATTTTAGAATGTAAGGAGTGAGCGCTTCTGGTTGTAATCATGGTGGCTTGATAAAGCTGGGGAAGTCTGAGCTGAGGCTCAGTTCTAGAGGTATTTTGGGTGGGAGAGATTTCATAAAGTGGGGAGCGGGGGGATGTGTGGTGCAGAGCGAGTGTTCAGTTTGGCTGGAGCACAAGCTGTGTATAAGGAATTAGCCAGTTAAGGCTGGAGGGAGCTGAGGTCTGAGTACCCCACTGAGCAGGGGCCGGTGCACAGCAGGCTGAAGCGAGGCTCTGAACAGGAACTGGAGTGATCTGAGAGTGAGTTTTAAGGCGATTAATCTTGGCAGTAGTAGATAAGCGGCAGATAAGACAGATTAAATGGAAGAGAGATTGGAAACCATTTAGGAGACTGTTGAAATAGTCTAGGGCAGCAGTAATGGGAGTCTGAAATGAAGGCGGATGCCAATGAATTAGAAAATAAAAGAGTGGATTCTAGAAGTCTCAGCAAAGGATTCTCAAGCCACTCTTTTTCCAGAAGCAGGAGGACATTAAGCAGAGTTGCTGCTGCTGCTGGTGTTGATTTGGCCCACTACTAAATCACATTTGCTATTTTTGAAGATACATATTTTATTGCATGATTTAAGAATGTAGCAGTGTCCCATTAGTACCTAATTGTTTTCTGGGTGCTTTCGAATTTACAAAACCTATTAATAATGTTATTTTTAAAGTGTTTCTCAGTTTTTAAGTAAGAATTTTAATTGAAGAAATAATACATACACAGGGTAAAATTCCAAACAAACAGTACCCAGTATGTGAAACAAAAACTCCTCTCTTATCTAAAAGCCATTGTCCCGTATTCAAGAGGCAACTACTGCTATTAGTTTCTAAGGCCTTGTTCAGAAATGTTCTGTGCATTTAAACGCTTAAATACACACCTATATTTCCTCTTCCATCTTTGGACCCAATATGTTCCCATTCTGCTCTTCATTTTTTTCCCCCTCTCTGCTTCCACAGTGCTTTCTCTAGTACAGGATTTCTTAACTCGTCATTACTCTTGACATTTTGGGCTGGATCATTCCTTGTGGTGCTGTCCTGTGCAGTGTACATTACACATTTATAGAAAGCAACCCTGGTCCCTGCACCCAAGAAAGCAGTAACACTGCCTGATTTTGACAACCAAAAAGGTCTGCAGCTATTGCTAAATATCCCCTGGATGGCCAAACTGTCCTCCACAGTTTGGGAACCACCACACCAATAAAACATTTCTATCACTCTTTGTTGTATTAAATCCAGCTGTTTATGTCCTTTCCCCCATAGTGTGTGTGCTTCTTTAAAACGGGTATAATATCTTGGTCATTTCTTTATTTTATGATATAGTACTTTGCTCACACTATCTGCCTCACAGAGAGTTGTTAAATGAAAGAAACAGACATGGCATTGAATATAATTAATGTCGTACATCTTAAACACCATGAAGTTCTCATTAAAGTAGAAAATAACAACCAAGTAATAATTTTCCTGGGTACTTGTGGGAGTTACTAAGTGTCATAGACATTTTAGTTATTATTTGGATGCAAAAAACGTGACAGGTGACAAGAATACCAACCATGTAAGGCAGAGTATATGGTGCCCAAATAAATGACGCAGGGATCAAATGGCACTGAACTTGGAGGAAGCAGAAAGGCAAGCTTATAGTTGTATAGTGTTTGAATGAATGAGTCATACATTAATGTGTGTGTGTGAAAGGGCAGGGGGAGGATGTATTGGTTGGGGTGGCAGGCATGCTGGGGCTATCAAGACTCTGGCAAAACTAAAAATTTAAGAATTAAAGCTTGAGATACTGGCTTTAGATCTTTTATCAAAGCTATCCTGAGGACCTGAACTGGGTAGTGTCTGGGGATGGCCAATTCTGGATTTCTTACATATGTTTTAAGGAGCACATGTTTCAAGAAATGTACCATGTAAGGTGGCCTCAAAGAAACCTCTTCCCTCCTCCCCTCCCTCGCCTTATCCTCCGGGGAACATCTGCTGTGTGCCAAGTATGTGCCAGCCCTGTGCCAGGTACGGGAACGCAGCTGCAAACAGGGCGCTGGGAAGGATCCGATTCTGATGGAGGTTTGATCAAACAAACAGCGACTTCACATATATATGATATGAACTCTGAGAGATCCTATTGTTATTTCTAATCTCCAAACCGTCTGCATTCATAATGTATATCTATGCTCTATTGTCTCTGTACATAGTAAAGGCAACTAAATATTACCTTATAAATATTACCTTCCAGATATGTCAAAAACTTTAAGCTACACTGGCCACAATAATTGACTTGCCACTGCAGTGCTACTCCCTCAGGACTGAAAAAGCAGCAGATATTCGTATGTGTGACATAACAGCCTAGATGTTTGCGTGAGACAGTGAGAGTGACTCTCTAATCAAACTGAAAGCAGAGCCATGGTCAGGAAGCAGAATGTAATTACCCAGTTGGAATTTGGCCAGTATGGTAGACAGATTCTTTCAGTTCCTAAGAAAGGGAGCACAAGGCCTTTACATCCTACTATGCTTGAGCCATGAATGTATTTCTGACTCAGGTTCAAAGACTCCCATTACCTTTGGAATCTCCACCATTATCACCTTCTTGACAACCTCACTGAAGAGTTCAGAGCCTTAGTTGCCAGATGTGAGTCATGAAAACCTTTACTCAGGGGAAATTCACTTCTTTTGTGTGGATGGGAACATTTACGCAGTGGACATTAAGAAAAGCCCTATTAGTGTTTTGCAATGTAAGCTCTCTAAACGCAGGACAGAAGGTGTGGTATCAGATACATCAGTATAATCTCACTGCTGAAAGCTAAGTGCTGCTTAGAAAACAATCTGCCCAGTCCTAAAGCTGGGAGGGCAAGGCTTTCTAGATTGTAGACTTGGAGAATTTATTGAAAACTATGAATGTGCTATCCCCTCCCTGGCGTCATCTCCCCCCTCCCCCCCGCCCCCCGCCCCTGTGAATGTACAGCTATCTGCAATTTCAGGGACCAAGGCCTCTACTTCTCTGAATTCGGTCCATGGGCCCTCACGCTCCAGGTTTAGAAGCTATCATTCAGTCAGCTGGATTTTCTATAGGGTGATACTTCAGGAGAAAACTAATTTCTCCCCCGAAACTATGAACTGCCAAGGAAATCTCCTATCACCTCAGCTCTCTAGATGGAGAACTGGTTTCAAGAAATAGCATATAGAGGCCTTACATTTGGAGATTCTTTTGCCTTGATAGATATTTGACTTTATATCATCAAAAACAGATTGTTTTATTTTCCGTGTTCTATAGAAATGATAGAAAATAATTATAATATAAGCTGAATCTCAAACTCACAGGTAGCTTAATGATAAATGTCTTGGGGTTGGCTGCTTAAAAATATTTCCAAAAAGGTTTTGCATGTTCTAAGTACTTTAACATTACTCATATGTTATGATTTTTACCCTGAACAAATTAGGGCATTCGAATCAACCAATTTGAGTGGATTTTATTTTCTTGGGATAGTTAAAATAAATTACTCAACACCCAATATACTAGGTATATTTTGAAGCTACTTCTTCAAAACCGATGTTTTTTATTAAAGACTTAGAATAATATTTGCATCATCTCACTAAGTACTCTTTTAAAAGGTATCTAGTTCCCACAGCAGAAACTCATTTACCAGCTTTCCCTTCTTCTTTCCTCTATGATTTATTATTACCAGACACACTGAGATATTCAATCAACACATTTATCGATTATCTACTCTACAAGGCATTATGTCAGATGAGATGGGAAGTTTAACGATGTATAAGACAGGTCTTCTGGAGAATATAATCTACTAATGAAGATAAGACATGGACCGGAATAATAGAAACTTAATGTTACGACTATACTTATAGTTTTGCTTGTAGAAGTGAATTATATTTGCTATATTTATCTAGCAAATAACTATATTTTACCTCGAAACTCAATAGTCAATAGAGGCTTCAATATCATCACTTTAAAAAGCTTTCATGAAATACATTTTTTTAAAAAAATTGTTTTATTTCCTACCAGACAAGGCTGTCAAATTTGCATTTTTGATGAAAACTTCAGTTATTCCAAGAGCCTTCAGAACATCTTTTAAGTCAATTTCCTCTTCCACTGTGAACCTGGAGAACACACAGGGGGAAAAATAACTAGGTATAGCATTTTAAAAGTATTTAGGTACAGTATCTTGTTACCTGGGACAAGAATAAAATGTTAGATACGTTGATTTTTAAAGTCTCTTTTATGAGAAAAAATTATGCTAAAACTGTCTTTTGACTGCAAGTAGTATTTGATTGTGCTTGTAAAAAGAGGGGGAACCAAATAGAATAATATGATAGAAGAGTATTAAATTATTAAGTAGAAAAAATATATAATATGGACACTAACCATAATATATGGTGGAATAAATGAGTTTTGAGATCAAGAATCATTACCATAGTACTACGTAAAACTTGTAAATGAACAGCTTTCAAATCCTTCGACCTGGTAATATATTTGCTTTTTAGACGGGTAATGAGTAATCACACATTTCCTCAAGGTGCTTCATTCTCTTCTTAGTATCCTGGTCAACATTCTACGCAGTGGAAAGGGCTATGTAAGAGCCAAGTTTTGCTGTAGAATTAATACATGCAGTATTTCAACTCTATATATTATAACTCACAGAAAGGAAACATAAAAACTATCACTTTAAAAAATATATGTCTTCATGGTTATATTAACCTCTAGGACATAAGCCTATTCTCACAGTAGCATCCCAGAAAAACTGCTAATCAGTGAAAGTGGGTTAAATATTATATCTTAAAAATGATGCACTTTTACAAGTATACAGAGTTTTTTTAAGATAATAGATCTTTTTTTGTTCTAATGAATTAATATACATAAAAATGAACATACTTTATGAATTATACATAAATGTGCCTCATTTTTGTAAAAATAAATACATTATTTAAAAACTTAAAAATAAATACAGTGATCATTAACAGAACATTAATTTTAAAAACTGTTTTCCACAGAAAGCCAGATTGTTACTAAAATGGAATATCTCCTAAATCAATGAACTGTATCACCCATCTTACTAGTAAAATATATGGACCATACATGGCTGCATTAAAAAACAAGTGTATTTGTTAAAAGCAAATGGTTTTATTACTTTCCATAAAAAGTGAAAACAACTGATTAGAACTAAATGTGCCTCCTGATCAATATAGATGAAAATGTAAATTTTAGGCAATGACTGTGTACTTAAAAGAGCTAAGACTGCCACAGTCACTGAATGTTACGTGCCTTCTGATGTTTGGCTTTAAGAAGAGTGACAAGGCAATGATCGCTGTCAATGAGACTCAGCGAGTGGAGTGATTAGGAGAAAATAGTTTTAGCAGGTCTATGTTTATGGAAAAATAAGATAAAAGACAAGTAAATGTATAGCAAACATATTAAACTAAATACTAAATTTTATCTATAGCCTACACTTTAACTTGGACTTAACATTGTTTGTCTTTTACAAAAAAAGTAGATATTAATTGTGAAAGTATAAAGGGGGGATGAGTAGGAAAATATGGAACATCTTGGAGAATACATTCAATGGCTTGACTAAGGTGTTTTTGTATGTGTGCGTTATCATCATTATTATTAACTTATTTTTTGATCACTTATATGGGCCTTACTATCTGCTAGGAACTGTTCCAAGAGAAAAAACACCAGATTTCTTTAAATATTACCACTTTGAAGTAGGTATTATTATTAGCCTCAGTTAAAAGAAGGAGAACCTGAAGGGCAGAAAGATGAAATAACTTGACAAGGTCCTACAGCTAAATAAATGGTAGAACTGGGTTAGGGGTCAGGTAGCATGACATTGGTCCTGATTCACCTCAAATACAAAAGTAAAGGGAGATATCAGAAGGGGATTCTTTTTCCTTCTTAAAAGAAACTTGGTTTGTTTCACACTTCTGAGGCTGGTTGTTTCAGTGAGGATGGTAAGTTAGTCGGATTGACCTTGGGCAAGTCCCTTCACTTCTGAGCATCAGTTTGGGCTTATGGAAAAATGGCAATAATAATAATAATAATACCCACTTCATAGTATTTTTGAGGGAATTAAATAAGGTTTCTAAAAGTCTTAGGATGGCTCTGGCATGTAGCAGGATGCAATACAGGGCAGTACTGTTAAGAGTTCTTATTATATTGAAGTTATACATAATATTCACATTATTATAGGCGTTAAGATGTGCATATTTGCACTTTAGTGGTAATGAAGTAACTTGATTAAATAGCTGTTTTAATCCCTGCTACTTTAACTGTAAATTAGTCAAATCTAGTGTCTTTCATTTTAATATTTGTATATCTGACATAGGATAAAATGCATAGGTCAGAGTGAAATAAAATCTAGGTGTCCATGAGAATGTTTGTTCTAAGTTTAAGACAGGATATAACCACTTGCCATTTATTCATTCATCTTCCTTTCCTCATCAAACTATTGAAAAAAAACAATACCTATTATCCATTTATTATCTCTTTCCCTTTAACATAGGCTAATATTAATATAAATGATCATTATCTTCTTTATACTGAATGCTTACTATTTCAAAGGTACTATGCAAATCCTTTTATGTACAGTATCTCCTTTAATCATCCCTCTGACAACCTCACACAATCCTATGAGAAAGGTATTATCTGTCCCACAAAAGAACAAACTGAAGCCCCCAAAAGCTAAGCAACTTGCCCTAGTCACACAGCTAGTGGGTCATCAAATGAGGATATTAACTAAGGTCTTTCTGACTGCAAAGGCCCCCAACACTAATCACTGTAATTCCAACAATGGTTTATTTGAAAACAAACAAACAACTACAGGCAGATTTTATATTTCACCCACTGAATTTAAAAATAAAAGGCCAAACAGTGC
Organism: Miniopterus schreibersii; assembly: GCF_964146895.1. Taxonomy (NCBI): domain Eukaryota; kingdom Metazoa; phylum Chordata; class Mammalia; order Chiroptera; family Miniopteridae; genus Miniopterus; species Miniopterus schreibersii. Next base: position 24,964,432 of record NC_138106.1, on the reverse strand, counting down.
TTTTTTTTTTTTTTAAACCAAAGCCATGGCTGCTTTAATACAGGCATATAATGTATTGGTGTATTTGCACCTTTTTATTTTCTTCTTATTATTTTTTAATCTTCACGCTAGCGTATCTTTTCATTGCTTTTCAGAGAGAGTAGAAGGGAGAGAGAGAGAAACATAGATGTGAGAGAGACACATCAATTGGTTGCCTCCCACACTTGCCCTGATGGGAGGCAGGAATTGAGCCTGCAACCGAGGTATGTGCCCTTGGCCGAAATCGAACCCGGGACCCTTTAGTCCGCAGGCCAACCCTCTAACCACTGAGCAACACTGGCCAGGGCTATTTGCACCTTTTTTATCTGAGTAAGTTGCAGAGGTATGTAGAGGGCAGGAGATTTAGAGACTGAGTGGATGTGTGGAGCAAATGTTAGAAAAGAACAAATAAATGTTACCTTTAAGAAAATTTATAACATTTATAGGCAATTAAGAAACTAAGCAAGCCCTTTGTAGAAAAACCTAAGAAAAAACATTCATGTTAAAAACGAAATCAGATGGCTTATGCATTGGTTTTCTTTTACAAACATGCAACTGAAGTGCTTTATTAGTAGATAATCATTTCAAAACAACAGCATGGTTTCCGGTTACATAACAGAGAACCACTTTATATCCTTTGGTTTCTCTCTGATCACAAATGACAAATCTGAGACTACAAAAGTCAGAGTGGAAAGATACTACAGCCAGAGACCTCTGCCTCCCAAGTATTAAGATATTGGATTCTGATTTTAGGAAACTCTTCTTACACCTAAGCTGTATCAGTAAAGACTGAAAAGCCAGAACATACAATGAAGAGTGTAATGCTCATTAGAACCAGGTTTTTAAAACTCCTACCTAGAGAAAAGTATATATAAAACTACCCAGAAGTTAACATAAGATAAATACTAGTATTTAAAACGTACACTGAAAAATAAACAATAATAGTAACAATAGTTAGTACTTATATGATGCTTACTCTGTGCCAGGAATTATTCTAAAGTGTTTTTTAGAGAATATATATATTTTATATATTGGCCACCTATTTTTGCTACCATGGGTAAGTTAGAAAAATATCTGACAATCTCATTTAAATCTTAGAGATGTATGCCTGTACATAAACCTTATGGCATTTCACTGGGTTTGGTGACATCACATGGGTATAGCAACCTTATGCTCTCCTGAACATACTTCTTGTATTTTGGATAAAAATACAATTTTAATTTATCATCTTATTCCTGTAGGATTTATTGTTTTTTTTTGGGGGGGGGGTAACAAAAATACAATAGTCATTGTCCCTTCTCTCTCCCCCACCCCAAAATACCGTATACCCCTTAAGGAAAGCATTTTACAGCTTTTTGTATAAAATCTACTATAACAGAAAGTAAAGTACCTGTCAAGCAGAACAAGAATTGGCCAAATTACAGAAATGCAAAGTTGCATTTTCAGGTAATAATTTCCACAGGAATAAAACTACACAAACCATTTAAGGCAGACACTTGAGTGAACCTAGAACGCGGGTATCAGAACATTTTTACCTTTGCTAAAACTGGGTCGCATGAGTCATTACCCTCACGGAACATTTTGTGGATCCTAATGCTATCAAATGGAGGGGGTGGCTCGCTTCCCGTGGATTCTCACCGACACAGACGCATCTGCAAACGCCAACCTCTTGAAAAGGGCAACCAAACTGATCTCCTTTAGCCTCCCTGCCTACGCGTTAGCCACGCAGAGCTCCCAGAGAAACGGCTGCATGGGAATCAGCGGCGCCTGCTTCAGTAACAGGCATTAATAGGAGCAAGCAAGCTAAACCATTTCGTAATTGAAGAGCATCTCTTAGAATATGAAAAATTAATTGTCTTCTGCTGCCATGTTCAGTTTCTCAGTGAATAGGACCTGGAGGCCACATTTTCTAGTGAGTATGGTTGAATTAGAGTATGTGATACTTAGGCACTCATTTACAATTCTGCTACACTGCTCCTAAGTTACTTTGCATCCTCACAGAATTCAACATTTGGAGATGCTGCACTTAATGCATAACATTCAGTAAGGGAAGCATTAATATGGCACTGAATTTCTCATATTATCAAAAGGCACTTATTATAAAATGCAAGGAAAAATACGAAGTTAATGATAAAAGTCTCCGGATGAGAGTTTAGATCTGATTTAGATAGTTATTTAAATTTAGTTAGTAATGGTTAAAAGTAAATTCTTTTAGAGTTAAGATATGTTGTTTATATATTCAGTATGTAGACATCAATTATATATCTATATGAAACTTTGCCTTATTTACTAGATATTCACTGGCTAACTCACCTCGAACACAGACATAGTGGAATCTTTCTACATAAATGTGTTATCATGGAAAGTTATGCAAACTTAACACTTTAGCAAAAAAGAAAAATAAATATTTGGAGTACAAGTACCTTAATTTTTCTATGTAGACTAAGAAATGTATGCCTAAATATTATGTATGGTTATATATTATGGGTTTGTAATACTAACATAATGTGTATATATAGTTCTAGCCAAAACTGTCTACAGTTCCAATAATCTCCATTAACATAAGCAAACATCAACTAAACTTTTTGAAAAATAAGCATTTATATAAAATAGAACTTTTAAATAGTTCCTAAAATTAGAATAAATATAAATGGATGTTCAGTAACTCCATTTTAATAATAACATTATCACCTTTCAATGCTCATATTAATTAATCGTATTTGTATAACTTCCTTCATATGGAATGAATGTCAGAACTGTACTTACACACACACACACACACACACACACACACACACGTGTTTAATCTGTTGTTTATTTGTATGTCTTGTTTATTAGTCCAGAATTTACACACTAGATGTATAAACTTGTTTGGGCTCCCTGGCCACGCTCCCCTACTAGGTTTTTAAAGTATTCAAGGACTGAAAAATTATCTTCAGTTGGGTTTTGTGGCAAACACTTCTCTGTTATGGGGGAGAGATAGACTCTAGAAGAACTTACAGAAGTAAAGCAAAACTTACAAAAGGGTAATTTCATGGTGGGGTGGTAACATAAATGCATTGTCACAACAGGGAGATGCACAAGTGAGGGCAAAGTGAGAATCACCTGCTCCACAAGGGGGTTCATGGAAGGCTTCCCAAAACTGGTGCCAGAGCTGCACCCTGAAGGCTAAGTAAATAAATCTGGCAGAGCAACGTGAGGAGAGCATTTTAGGCCAATACAAAAACACACAGAGGCCCAGAGGCACGGAGAGAGCACGGTGCCTGTGGCATAAATACAAGCACACAGATAGTACACGTTACAACATGTTTGCTGTGCTGAGTGGCCAGAGGCAGGGTTGAGGAAGAGAAGGGGAGTCGGCGCACCACGGCCCTGTTCGGACTCTATTCTTTTGGCCACGGGGAAAATGCTGAGCTCCCACCTGCTGACCTATGGTTGCAGCTCGACACCTAGCACAATGACTTGCTGGTACTTTTTCCAGCAACGTCAGAGGTTATTTTTCCAGCTATAATCAACTTAAAATATTAATGAAATACAGAAGACTGTCAATGTAAATTATGTTCAGAGACAATCTATTGGAAAATCTTCTAAAATGAAGCTAAGAATATTGACTCCGATCTGAGGCTAGGTGTTGGTAAATAGTACTGAAAAAATCAATGTGAGCCTGTGTCTCTGGGCAAGACCACATGAAAAGGAAAGAATACTTTGAAAATAGGAGAAAAGGAGAGGAGGGACAGCTGGGGGGGGGGGGGACAGGAGGAGGAGAGAGGGGCACAAGCCTTCAAATCCAGCAGCAACGGCAGCAGTTGCCCTGGGGCAGAGTGTTTGTTGCTGTGCGCCCTCGGCGCTGTGACAGGGTCACTCGGGAGCCTCACCTGGGCAGGTACACCTCCACTTTCTGCTTCTTCACGGAGCTCGCCCACTCTTCAATCAGCTGAGCTTTGAGCAGTGGCTCCAGGGTGGCCAGGGGAACTTCCTGTCTGGACAGCACCAGCATCATGCTGATCTCATCTCCCTCGTATGGTATTTCTAGGACTTGGTAGATACCGCCAGCTTCATTGGAGCCATCACTAAATTCCCCTAAAGAGAAAAAAAAAGGTGTTAAAAGGCCCATATCAAAGCCTAAATAGAAGGTTTAAATTTGTTATAATTATTTTCCAAAGCAGTGTATAGAATGTAAGAAATCTGGGCATCTGAGAAAAAAGGGTTTATTTAAAAATAGACCTTGAAATTCAAGTGAATCCTGAGCCCTCTAGAATTTATTTTAGAATCCCCAGAATTATTGCACATTTGTCATAATATGCTCTCTAGACTTAGTTTTTATTTTTAAATAAGACTTCGAACGAATATAGATTTAAAGGATGTTATTAGAAACAATGAAAAGTTCTGGTTAGAAAAATAAAGTCCTGAATCCAATATCACATTTACCAATATCTGCCTGATTACTAAGAAGAGAAAAATTGATCATGTAATACCTGGTACTCTATTAATACCACAGTTAAAAGTTTTGAGGCAAAGGGAGCACAGCAAAAATAAAATCTATTGCATTAACAATATCAATCTAGTGTACTTGTGGTGATTATGACCTTCAGATTAGGTAATTAGGAAAATTAGATAATTGGCTTTGTGTTTTTTAAACTTAACTAAATTGACTAGGCTTTCATAAAAAATTAAGTCTTTAAAACAAATGGTCTTGCCACAACTTTAAAATTTCCTCCATTTTTCAAAAAACAGTATTGCTTTTATTGTGACTACTTTCCTATAATTGATCTAGGGCCTTTAAACATCACATTAAACATTTTGGTTCTCAAATAAATGGGCATTTTCTTTTCTTGTTTTAACTGCTAATTTGATTAACTGTGATTAAATCTTTTATTTTTACAACACATTTTTAAATAGAATAAGCTAGTAGTTCTAACATACATTTAGCTTACAATTACATTTTGCTTATGACAGCAAACTATTTGTTTAATATAGGGTGCACGAAAGATTCACACCCGAAACTTCTGAAAAGTCCAATAAAACATCTTTGAAAATAATGCCAAGGATATTGAGTTTTATCACAAATTATAGACCCTCAATAAATGAAACTATCAATGAATAATTATGTTGGACCACACATCCATAGGTGTGAAAGCAAAATTTCAAATGAATGCTTATAATTCAAAAAGTTGAAAGGAGTCAAATCAAGAGCTGAGTGGAACACATGGATCAATGAAAACCACCCTAAAGCCAATGACTTTTTGTAGTAATTGTATAGTCTTACACTAGGTCAGGTATTTTTATGTGAATAAAGTCACTCTGCAGGTGAGATCAAACTTATAAATTAAAGAAACATTGAAAATCTGTCAGTGCACATAATACTCATTTAGGATCTAATTAGAGGCTTAGAAAATGGAGCTAAGGAAATTTAGCTCAAAGTAAATTGACAAGAAACTTAAGTAATGAATATTTCATGTTATTTCTTAGAAATTTGTGGAGCTCTGGCTGGTATGGCTCAGTTGGTTGAATGTTGTCCTGTGCACCAAAAGGTGACCTGTTTGATTCCCGATCAGGCCTCATACCCAGGTCGGGGTGCGTATGGGAGGCCACCAATTGATGTTTCTCACTTTGATGTTTCCCTCTCCTTTCCTCTCTCTCTAAAATCAATAAAACATACTTAAGAAATTTGTTGATATACCTCAAAAAGAGAGAAATAAAAGCCAAATGTCATACCATAATAAAATTCTCCTTGTTGATACATCATTGGAATTTGGACTTCACTTTCATCATCTTTAGTGAAGGAAAACGTTCTAGTATTTTCGGGTCTAAATTGTGACTTCCAGTTGCCCTTGAAATAGACAGCATTGATGAGTGCCAGTTGAGTGACAGTGTCAAAATCTCTTGGGGATACCAAATCTTTCAACAGACCTATTCAGGAAAAATAAATGGATGAAAGTCCATATTAAATTGGAAGATGAAAGGAGACCAAAGATTATCAAACTACCATCTGATAGAGTGATCCAGAAAAACTGTATACCATTACTAAACTTACAATAAAATTTAAAAAGTATCTTACTTTCAAAAGAAAGATGTTACACACACACACACACACACACACACACGCACACATGCACACATACACACACACTCTTACAGTTTAAGGGCATCTAAAACACCCACACCATCTAAAATAATACAAGTATCTTGAGCCTTGCACAAACTACAGAACTATATACAGCAGAATCTCAGGCTTCACCAGTTTCTAGTTGCAATGATGCATGTAAAACTCAGCACGGAGTAAGCACTCAATAAACAGTGCTAAGTTTATTTTTGAACCTTATACATGATTAAAATGTCATTCATTTCAATCATGCCCCTTGTACACTGGATGCCTTTCTACCAAATATAACAACTGCTTTTGACTAGGTAAAATCACGTAAGGGGAAGCCAATTCAAAGTGTGCTGCCTTATTTTCTGTCCCCTGAAATGTTCCTTTCCAAATCTGTCTTGAAAGGTACTGGGTCCCTGATGATTGTTAAGTGTTTACAAAGAGTTTGGAAACAAACAACTTTTAATAACTCAGCCTATCCCAGGTAGGTGATTCTTCTTGATTTATTCTTTGAATGTTAAAAAAACAACAATATACGTTTCTTTTATCTTACATTTTAATCTCATAATTGAAAGAGTGATCGTAGTAAGAGTGATCATAGAGAAAAAGTCATATAGTGAAAAACATAGGACCTAATTTTGCTCTGTACGCTCTCATTTTATTAATTTTAGCACTTCTGTGCTTACAAAGGTGCTTCCGTTTTTGAGGATAGGACATAGGGTATGCCATCAGGGTTTTTTTGTTTTTGTTCCAACGTAAAATTTATTAGATTAACATTATTTGAGGAGTTTGATAATACGAATTAATTTAATGAACAGCTGTAGTAAAACTACTTTAAATTTGGTCTCATTTTTTAGATTCTAATTTCAATTTTTTATGGTAAAATTAGAAAATAAAATGAAATATGAAACATTTGGAAAACTTAAGTACATTTAAAATATATGAATTAAAAATAAAATTTTAAAGTAATGCATTTCTTTCTAATTTCTCTCCATTTACTTGGGCTTAAAATGGGAAGGGGGGTTGGGAAGAGATTAACCAAAGAACTTATATGCATATATGCATAACCCATGGACACAGACAACAGTGTGGTAAAGGCCTAGAGAGGGGAAGAGAGTAGGGCGGAGGGGGTTAGTGGGGGGGGGAAGGGGACATCTGTAATGCTTTCAACAATAAAGATAATTAAAAATAAATAAATAAATAAATAAATAAAATGGGCTGCTCTCTTTTAAAGGAATCCCATACAATTTTTTGATTACCAATCAAGTTCCTGTGTTTTAAAAGCCAACAAAAATCTTTAAACTCTGACTTTTAACTCTCTTATTCTATTTTAATCATAAGAGAGCCACCAACTGTCATTCCAACCAGTATCTAATTTATTAAATAGTCAGCTCAAGCAAAATTCCAAACAGTAGCTAAGATTACTGCACAGAAAAAAGCCATCAGCTGGGGAGTACAGACTTCAGAGTAATTTATCAGTGCCGAAATTCTAGGCATGCCAAAAGACTAAACTTATTTCTCAAATGTTTCTTTATAAACAATGCTTCCAGAAAGACTTTAATCCGTACAATATAAGATGCTTAACTAAATGTTATCTAATATTCAAAATGCAAAAGGAATGAAGAGGCAAATAATTTCAGGGCTAAGCAAGTCAAGGCTAAACTATCTGAGAAAGAAAAGCGGCAGACGACATACTGTTGGTGTGATTCTCCACCCACTTATTGATGTGGTTGGCCACGGCGATATTTTGACTGAAGTCCACATGATTTACTTCCGCATTAAAATACTTTTTCATCATTTGTAAAAACTCGTCATTGATGTGAAATTCATTTTGCACAAAGAGGGAATTGGCAATTTTCATCACATACTGGCTCTTTTCAGCAGTTGCCATGTTAGAAAAATCCTTCAAGAAAGAAAATTCTTCACCTGCAAAGTGACATAGGATAAGTTTATTAGTGGAGCAAACACAGAGAGTGGAGGGGCAGTAAAAACACAGCCAGGGGCCCAGGGGAAAAGCACCCCCTAATCCCCATACTGACTTGGTAAGGAGGTTCAACTTTGTGAGATTTCTAGACGTTCAAATGAACATTTTGCAACTGATATTATTTTTCATTCTAATTGATATTTTGTTAGAATCAATAAAGTAAAGATTTTCTGGTGGTTTACTTTCAAAGTGCTTAGGTTACTTCCATTAAATGTCTTATGTTTATTAGGAATAAGAATTAAGTTTAATTATCTAGTTTAAAAAATCAAATTATTCCTTTAATTTTAGTTTTATTAGACTTTTTAAAAACTTTAAAACTAGAAAATCCATTCGTAATTGTTTTAGTTTTTAACTTTTTAATGAGTTAATTCTCACATGTATATTAGAAACATTAAAATAGAAATCTTACATCATGTCAGTGATTACAAATACCTTTTGACTACAAATTTTCTCTAATACATGCAATTCTCATAATAATGAAAAAATTCTTAGATGCTATCTAAACAATGAAGATAGAGTTAATTTTAAGCAAAAAAAATTTCTGATATTCTTAGGGAATCATGTTGCTTTTCTTTAGAGCACTCATCACAGTTGTAAGTTTTCATTTATTTATGTGATAATTGATTAATATATGTCTCTCCCTCTAAACTGAAAATTCCATCAGAGCAGGAAAGTTTGCTTTTGTTTATCACAGTAAGGTTTATTTAAGTAATAATAACATTATTAATAATAATAATATATAATTTCCTTAAATTAACTCAGCGAGGGATGGAGCATGGAATCACCGTTCTTGGGCTTCCTAATGTTTCTCCTAGCCATACCATCTCAATGAGGTTACTTTCTTACTGAGGATAAATACTACTGCCTCTGGCATGAGAACATAACTGAGCTGAAAGTTAAAGCTAAGCTATCGTAAGAAATCAAACCTAAGCACACTTACCATTTTTCAGGCTGTCATATCCCATTGAATGACGGATTTCTTTCAGGGTAGACCCTTGGGCCCCAAGTTCCATCATTCCCATTGCTAGGGTGATGCTCAATGGAGAGAAAAGAATGTTTTCATCTTCCCCAGTGGCTCGAAGGTGATTATACATATTCACCGAGAACTCAGCAATGGTTTCATCAGGGAAAGTGGCCCCCACAGCCAAACTGTGCAGAACCAGCAAAGAGAGAAGTCCAAGGAAAGCCATGTTGGAATAGTTTTGGTCCTGGAAAACAGTAATTTACATATTAATTATCTCAGGAAAATAAAGAAAAAAAGAAATATAATATAAAAAATCAATTACTTTTAGCAAAGCTGTAAAGCAAACCAAAAGTTTTTAAATATATACAGTGTTAATATCTCTCCAACAGAAGCCCCATTAAAGGATATGTTGGAGGGCCTTCTTTTTGTCCCTAATTCCTTCACCATCTTTTTCACCCAGCCCTGCAACCTCCCCTCCCCGCTGACAGCTGTCAGTCTGTTCTCTATTTATAAGGAAGGTCCTATTTTAAAAAGTAAATTAATAGTCAGTTGAACAAATAACATTGCTAAGTTCTGAGGATACTCTCAGGAACAAGATGGTCCCCAGCCCCCCGTGGTTAAGGTTATGTGGAGAGACATATACAACAAGTAATTCTAGGTTGTGTGTGTTGAGGTTAATTAGCCTGTTTGTCACAGCCTCCCCATACGTAGCTTGGTCATAATTCTGAAACAGTCTACTTTAGCTTGCACCACACGGCATAGATCCAGGGCAGCTAGAATGACAACCAAAAGACACTTCCAGGGTTCAGGATGAACTTGTGAAGTCAGGCATGTGAAAATGCCACTCTACCCATTCATCACAACTGTTAAAATTAACGCACCGTGCAGCTGGGTCACCACGTGGCGGGAAGAGGTGGGACACACACCTGCCCACCGCGGGCCGGGTTAGCAGCCCCGGCTGCAGGCGCCCGGGAGGTGGCAGCCCGAAGAGGCCCGGGAGGTGGCAGCCCGCAGAGGCCCGGGAGCTGGCAGCCCCCAGAGGCCCGGGAGGTGGCAGCCCGCAGAGGCCCGGGAGCTGGCAGCCCCCAGAGGCCCGGGAGGTGGCAGCCCGCAGAAGTGGCCGGTGCAGAGCAGCCTTGCTGGCCTCCCTCCCGCAGCGGCTCCCGCTGACAATCCGGTGGCAGGAACCCCCTAAACACTGTGCTTTCTACACCCAGGATAATGCCACCATGTCAGCTTACAGCAACAAGCTGGGGTTCTCCTTAAACGAATGCTTCTGAATATCAAGTTCACCTGGTCCTTGAACCCATTTCTCTTGGGAAGATAAGGCGCTGGCAGGGCCCAGACACCTCTGAATAGGACCTCTGCCTCTCGGAACACCAGGGTTCCAAAGGCTCTGTCCCCCCAAACAGCTGACCGGCACACAGTGGGGACTCGATTCCCTTTTTCCTTGGAGCCTTTCAGTTTGTCGGCATCTGAAAGCTAAACTGCTTATTTAAACAATTAAGTAGCTTACTTGTTCTCTATATTGTATATCTATTTCCACACATACATAAATATATTTAAATCATCATCAGCACAACACGTAAAGTGATGTTGAGCAAACACATTTGGAAAATTGTATTTCAATTAGTATGAAACATTAATAGTCCCTGTTCCTGTTAAGAGAGTGCATAAATATTTAACTTAAGAGCAGTGTGTTTCCAACAGATTTTTGAGACAGGCCTTCCTAATCGGTGCTGTCATATTTGTAATTGCAGTTGCAGAGAACTGCCTGGTTAATCTGTAAGTCCTTCACATTTGGGGGTCTAGTTTTAGGTATCAGTTCTGTTGGACTGAGAGGTTCCAAGTTACTGTTCCCCCAGTCCCACTTTTATATTAAGCTTTAAATACTACTCGCCTGTTTAGGACGGTAAGGTTAGCCTGTGTGTAAATATGGGCTCGCACTGCCCACTCTGTGAGGCAGGGAAACCGAGCGCGATGCCACAGGGCAGTGTCCCCCACACTTGCCACTTCGGGGCAGAAGCCGGGTGCCGAGGTGGCAGGGCTCCCCTGCTAGTCTACCAGCTTCGGCCGTCCATGGGAGGCTGCTCGGCACCCCCTCTTCCTTTTCTGAGCCAGAGGAGTCCAGGAAAAGACTGAAGTAGAATAGATGAGTTTTCTCTCTTTCAGATTCAGATGGCAATTTAGCAGGTAGCCTTCTAAGTTAAAAGAGAACTTATAACATATCCAGTATTTAATACTTAGGATGTAATGCTGTTTAAGGGAACTCTGAAATCCAGGCCAGATCCCAAAGTCCATGATCTTAATCAGGACACTCTACTGTTATCAGACATGTCATCTTAACCTCTACCAAGTACAGACCCAAACCTGGTCCTCATTACTTTCACTTAATGTTATCTAATACAAGACCAAAAAGTTAAAGACACTATATTACTGTAGCATCTGTCATTCAATAATACAACTATTTGGGAACCACTGCATTTAACATGAATGTCAAATTCCAGGCTAATAAAAAGGTTTCATTCATATAAAACAAAAACTAACCTACTGCAAACCAATAAGAATTCCAGGAAACAAGCCCAAATATATTATGTTCATAGGCATTTTTATTTACAAATGATTGTACCTTGAGATAATAATAATAGTGGACGTATGATGTGTGATCTTTGGCCAGTCACATGCATTCTATTAGTCTTAGCTTTCTCATTTGTGACACGAAGATGCTAATCCCTACTCTGCATAACACTAAAGAAATAAATGAGATTGTGTGTGGGAAGCATTCGTTTCAATGTACACATTATACTAATAAAGAACATTATCATTAGAAAATATGCTTCCTAGGTATATATATTTGCTAAGTCAAACAAGAGTCTATTGAGCCAACATGAGTGTTTTATCATTCCTGATGGCCCATCTAATGTACCACCATTAGCCATTCATTCAATCAAGATGGATAGAGGTACCAGGAAAATACCAAAATTTATAAGAAAAAGCTCTTGTCTTCAAGGAACTCACAGTATTACAGTGTTCTTATCTATTTAAAAGAGGAGACTCATAAGAATCAGGAGAAGGGTAAATCATTTCTTCAGAAAAATGCACGCATATGGATCTTGACTGGCCAAGATATTCACTGGCCTCAGGTCAGGAACTCCTAGTCTACAGCAGATGGTCCAGATGCAAAAAAGAGCAGACATTCAACTTGGCAGTGTTCTCTTACTCTGGGAAAGAGATACTAAAACCACTAATGCATCTTTGGGCTTCTAGAGGACGCCTGGAAAGAGCACCCATATGTTTGTGAGAGGGCTCTCCCCAGGGCAGTGAGCAGCAGGCCATTGATTTACATGTTCTGCTTGGAAACTAGGAGCACCATGGCTGTGAATGGTGGGAGTGGTCATATCAGGAAACTCCTTAGTAAAGATTTAAAGCACTCTGCTCTGAAAACACACGTACTACCCATAATTAAGTGATTCCCTCCTCCTTTTGAAGGTAAGATTTCCAGTGTGCAAGCAAAATGACCTCTGCTAGCCTGGTCTAGCCTTTCTGGTGCCACCTACCCCACCCCTCATCCCTGGCCCCCTTCACCTCTGCTGCCTCTGACTACTCTTTCTGAGTCTTCCCCCCCCCCCCCCCAGGGCAGAGGGAAAAATTTCCTTTCCCCCTTATGCCTTCTAGGTGTAGGTATTCTGCATGGATCTATTCTTAGCCTTCTTTGGGTAAAGTTCTTCTCACTCCCGCTGGTGAACTTCTTGCAAAACAAAGATGCTTCCACTATTATCCTAATCCTATTATTCCCAAGTAAGTAAAATTCTAGCTCTGGCTTTATTTTTATCTTAATTTCTGATGTGCATTGCAAATTGCTCTTGATATATCTAGCCTTTGACTCTTGCCAGCACTTCAGATTCAAGGTGGCTCAAATAGGACTCTCATCAATCAAACCCATTCTTTTTTTTTCTTCTTAAAACATCAAAATCCTTGTCTCCTCTCCATATCATTTTCTCTTATGTTCAATAAGCTGTCAAGACTTATCCCATACTGCAACCCTGTCACCTCTTGTATCCATCATCCTGTGGCCATTCCCATGGCCAGAGTGACAGTTCTTCCCTTTAATGCATTTTCAAGGACTCCACCAGTAGCTCTCAGCCATTCTCTGAACCCCAGGTTACTGCCCTCTTCAATGCAACATATGCATAGCCTCCAGGTGAATTGTCTATGTACTGTTATGAACAGGTATTCCTCTATTTATAAAACCTCAGGATCTCTCTCATGCCTGTGGATTAAAGCCCAAAATCTTTAGTCTCGAACATGACCTACTGCACTGTGACCCAGCATGACTTTCTCCCTACAACTCTCCCTTATAAATCCTGCAATTCTAGCCAGACATCCTTTTGCAGTACAGATCCCAGAACTTCCCTCTCCTGTTGCTGGATTGTACAGTTCTTTTTCTGGAACTACTTTAACCTGGTTCCATATGTTCAAATCCTAACCACTCCTCAAGGTTCTGCTCCACTTCCATTTCCTACATGGATACCCGTCTGGTTCTTCCATTAAAACAATTTCCCCCTCTCTGAAATCTTGGTACATTTTATCTCAACCACAGCACATAACACTGCTTTCTCTTACTACAGATAAATCTGTACATGTATCATCTCTTTTCCTAGGCCTTTTGAAGGCACAAATGGAAATACATTCTTTTATTTTATTTTTTTAGTATGTTTTTATTGATTTCAGAGAGAGGAAGGGAGAGGGAGAGAGAGATAGAAACATCAATGATGAGAGTCATTGATCAGCTGCTTCCTGCATGCCCCCTACTGGGGATCATGTGCCCTGACCAGGAATTGAACAGTGGTCTCCTGGTTCATGGGTGGAGGCTCAACCACTGAGCCATGCTGGCCAGGCAATACATTCATCTTTGTGTATCTTAAGATAACCGAAATAAGCACCTAATGCATTACACATAGTAGGTGCTAAATATATATTTGTTGAATTAATACAGCATGAGGTATAAAGACCCACAATGCTGCATTAGAAGGAACAGCAAGAATAGCTGTTGCTTCTAAGTTCCCGAAGCTAATTTAATCTGAGCCCAAAGGTAGTACCTCATTTCCATTTTTTATTCCTTTTGATAAAGTGTTTCCTTATTGAGTCTGAGACGATCTTTCCAGCCTGACAAAGTGGCCCTGTCACTAATGCTGGCATAATTCAATGGCTGGACATGGGATGCATTAACAAACAAGTACACCACCTTGAAAAATCACAAAAGGTGCTACCCAAATGTTACTGTATTAACATTAGTCTACAAAATGCCAGGGCCTCACCATTAATCATAATAGCACATTCTAAAATGAGTTACTCTCGCTTAGAGCATTACTTTGTAGATTCATAATTTTCAAGCTACTGAATAACATGCCTTTACATAAAAACAAGGGCCTGCAGTACAGAATAATAGTAGACAGTGCTGTCCTGCTAGAAAAGGCAGAAGGCGTTGAGCTGTAAATAAACTACCGTTGATTCTTGCATTTCTCTTCCTTGCTGCCAGTGCTGGGGTAGGTTGTGGGCATTGTGTGTGTGTACATGGCTTTAGAAAACGCTTCATTGAAACAGGTCAGGGAAGTAAATCTTGTAACTGAGGTATGAGGAATCATAAAACCAGAAGATAGCACAATTAAAAAGATGGTCTTTTAAAAAACTTCCTTAGTAGTTAATCTTATTTATAGAGATGGATTATCCACAAATGTAACTTGCTTTGTTTTTGGTAACCCAATTATTTGATTTAAAAAAAGGTTTCAGCCCGGCTGGCTGGGCATGGCTTAGCAGTTCAGCGTTGACCTGAGATCCAGGTGATCGGGGTTCGATTCCCGATCAGGGCACATGCCCGGGTTGTAGGCTCGATCCCCAGTCGGGGGCGTGCAGGAGGCAGCCGATCAAGGACTCTCTCATCATTGATGTTTCTCTCTCTCTCTCTCTCTCTCCCTCCTTTCTTCTTTCTGAAGTCAATAAAGACATATTAAGAATTTTTTAAAATAAATAAATAAATAAATAAATAAAGGTTTCAAATTGTGAGCTGAGGGACAAAGGGAAGTGTTCTTTAGCAGGTGAGAACAACGGCTGAAGAAAGTCCTTTCTCCAGCAAAAAACAAACAACAAAACAAACTAATAAAAAAACCCAACAAAACAAAAAAACAGCCACAGGAAACAACTAAGGAGAGATGCCTAATGCCAAGAACACTGTCTTGAATCTTTCTAGCCTATTAATTCTCAGATTTTGCAAGTAAAGGACTAGTAATTTTTTAAATGGAGGGAGCAATATAGGGTGGCTAAAGTTTTGTTTTACCAGTAAATAAACTGGGATGGGGGCAAAAAAAATTTAACAATCACGTAAAAGAACACATCAAAGAAAAGAATGAGCATTTCAACATAAAAATAAGCCAGTCCTTTAAAGTGGGTATATTTGAATTCATGAAGTTTCGCTACTTTTATTTTTATTGTTCCCCATGGCCTAGTGCTTGGTGCTTGGAAACCATTGTTCTAACTTTGGTTAGCACTAGCTCCCTTGGTGAAATTTGGAGCAGGTTGAAGTCTCCAAGACTTCGCTTCCTGACTTACTAAGAGAAAGGGTTAACCTAGATCACCAGCTATGAAGCTGGGAAATTTGTCAAATAATTTGTCACATGCACACAGACACACACACACAAGTCATTATCTTCTGAAACAATCTGTATTTTAGCAATCTGTAATTTAGCAAATTTCCTCAATTCTAACATGCATGGTGTTCCCTCCCACCACTAATTTAAACTTCTCTAAAATTGGAATTTTACAATCAATGTCCAAAGAAATCAGCTAGTTCTCCGACGGAGAGACAAGCTGTGACACTGTTGTCATTTCCTGTGTGTCACAGGCTGGACAAATGTGAACTTTCCGCTACTTGCTTACCATTGCTTCCCCAGTTGACTTATTTCCATTGGCACTGCCTCCACTGTGGAGTTTTTGCTAAACTTGGGTCCAGAATTGTCCTCAAAGGACTGTACTATGATTGCAGCACTGAAAAGGAAAGGGACCACATATGCAGAACAGAAAGGTAGGTGTAAATTTATTGTAAGTTATGCAAGTGTTCATCACTTGAGAAGTGAACCAACTGACTTTCTTGTAAAACAACAACCGAATGTTTTACAAAGGTTCCAAGAATAGAAGACACAGGCAAGTAGATAAATTTGTGCCAGAGATAAGTCTCTTGTCCTTGGGATATATACAAAAGAACTTTCTGTTGGATGTCAAGCAGCACAATTTTAAAGGCAGAAGAATTTGCCAAATCTCTCAAAATAAATCAGTATTTTGAAATCAAGAAAAGGGGAATGACCCAGGTATGCTTTGTGAAAGACTATGGCTCAGGTACTAAGCTGTCAAAAGCTTCCAGATAGCTTTCAACATTAGCTGTATAAATGTGTGGAGGGTAGGGGTGTGGGGTGGACTACTGGTCAAATAATCAAATGGAAATGTAGAGAATACACAAAAACATACTTTGAAATTACTTAAGATTACATTTTTAATCACAAAGGTGTTAAAAAGTTTTGATCAGGAAATGCATTATGAAAAGTATCATGTCATACACATGATAAATGGTGGCCACAAGTGATTCAGAATGTTAAGAAGGCTTACGCTTAAACTTTGATTATTAAGGCTGTAATATGCTAAGGTATGCATAAATATCCTCCATTGTGCTATTTTAAAAAACTGTACATTTTTCCAGTTAAAAGTTTTTCTCCCAAAAAAGTGTTACTATATTGAGATGGGTCTTAAGACCAAGGGGGCAGAACCAAAGAAATAAAGGATACAAGGAGGCTTAATTCTGTAATCTCAACACTATGAAGTTATGATCTACATGATTTAATCTTTTCATCTTTTTCTCTTTCTTTGGCTTCTTCCAACTATCTAGACCACTGTGACTCTTCCCATACTGTCTTACACTTTCAATAAAATACATGTTTATGTTCTTTTTTCTGTTTTACTGAATCAAGCAAAAAGAAAAGCCCACCAGGTATCTCTCAAACAAGAAAGAAATGGCCAGATAAATCAAAGGTACAGCACTATGGAGAGAAAGTAACCTATAAATATTTAATTTACCAGAAAAAGTTATGAAAGACTTGGAAATGGACCAATTTTTCTTTGATGAAAAATTAGCATTATCTAGAACATACCTTTCCAGGTTATGAGATCCTATGGGTTTGAGGCCCTTCATTGTCTTTGAACAATATTACAACTCTCTAAGTCTCAGATAATTGATAGTGATGCGAATGATTCCTATCCATAAAAATGACAGTGTAGAGGTATGGTTAAATGCAACTGATTATTGACCTATGGACATTGACCAGTTTTGCATTTATTAAGCAAATGTATTTCAGAATTCCTGATGGGTTTATATTTTATCTACTTTTTGAATTCTCTCATGAATTGGTTATAACATTTTACTGGTTGTCTCATTAATTAATGAGGTAATAAAATCTTTTAATTTTTATAATTTTATGAGTATGAGAGTCAAGATTATTATCTTTTAAAAACAATTATTCTTTAAACTTTTAAAGTTAAAATTTTTCTTTCAAGAAATACCTACTTTCATGGGCTACTCAAATAATCAGAGTAGAAAAGAACTGGAATATTAATCTTTTCTTAATCATGGAATATTCTTTAATTACTGGTTCAATTGATAATGTACCAGTGGTACCCCAAAATGATTTAGTAGAACCATGAGGCTTGGAATTACTGATCACATAGCAGCTAGTGCTGCGGTAGCTATGCTATATGTCTAAAGGTCAAAAGTTCTTGTGTATTTTGCAAGCATCAAAGAGGAAGTTTAGGACTGGAAGAGTCTACAGTGGCCCGCTCATTTAGGAACTAACCAGTCCTGGATATGTTGGCAAACAACCGAGGGAAGATGTGGTGCTAAAACTCCCTAGAATTTCTAAAGTGCTTTGGTACATATGAATATATTGTGTCAATTCCTCGGCCTCAAGAGGAGGTTCACTGGAATGAAGATAAATTGTGACTTAGAAGATTCTCTTTCTTTGGTGGTACTCAAGGCTTCCAAGGAGATTTTGATTTTCCCCAGTAATCTCCCTGGGACATATCTAGTAGAAAGTAGGAGCTAAAACCTTCAAGAACATTTCACAGCAAAGATAACCTCTTGGAAAATTGTCTTGACTCGATAAGTAGATGCTGAATAAATAAGTCTCTGGCTAAACCTTTCCCCACGATAAGCCATAAGAAATTTCAAAAATTAAAAGCCAAAATACTTGATTACTCTGTGTCCTTCAAGAAGTTAGAAAAATGTGGCCCAAAAGAACTTTCTGTGATGATAGAAATATTACATATGTATACTTGCCACTGTGGCTACTGGGTACTTGTAATGTGGCTAGTGTGAGAAACAAGAACTTTAATTTTATTTAATTGTAATTAATGTCTATAGCCACATATGGCTAGTGGTTACCATATTTGGCAGTGCAGGGTTAGAAGTAGGCTAAACAGATCTACTCTTCGTAGCATTGGTTCTTGACCAAACAGCCCATAATACAAGTGTTTAAACCAAAGACCAGAAAAATAAGTAGCATAAACTCCACAAAAGATGTCTCCTTACCTAAGATGTTTTATTCAGAAACATATCCCCTTTCTTCAGGAGATCTCAACTGATAAAGAGGCTCTATCTAGAATTCACCTGCTTTTCATTAAAGCTGGTGACTACTGGGGAAAATAAAAATGCAAACCAGAACCAGTGAGCTGGTAGGTCCCCATCCCTCCTACAAATGTGATTTGAGCTTTCCATAAAATGGTAATGAATAATTCTGTTTGGCACAATCCTGGAGCCTTTGTGCTTGCCAATGAATGATTTCCTTTGGAATACTGTCAGGAGAGCTAAACAAGTGACACACAAGCCCCAAGGCAAAATTCAGGGAGTCGTTTCAAAGAGACCTGTTAAAAAGTCATCATCAATCAAGGTCATGTGTGGCCCAAGGCCATTTTGGAAGAAAGCCTGGCATTAATGGTTTTAGCTTACCCATTAATGTTGTAAGAAATCTATACTAATAGCTCTCTTCCCCAGCCTGTGTGCTTAGCTGTTTACAAGACTACATCATGTTCCTGTTAGAAATGCCTGTCCAGACCCTCTTTCTAGAGGTGAGGAAACAGTCATTTGTACTGAACAACTTCTTGTATACAAAGGGTATTTAATGAGCTACTATAGATGCTAAAATGATAAAATTCAAAGGTGAATGCAATACCTAGAATTGCATTCATTCATTCACTCATTCATTCATTCAATAAAGATGTGTCCTTGCCAGCTACATGTTAGGCCCTGTGCTGTGTGCTTGGGATACAGACAGAACAAGATGACACAAGATACATGCCTTTCTGTTATTTTCCTTCATGTGATAGGTCTACATTGTTTAAAGAGAAATCTGGCTTTTTATTCACAGCTTTAAAAGTACTGAATTTTCTAATCTTTTCATATAAAAATGGCACTTGTATAACAAAGTTTTAAAAAGTTGGCTGTGTCCCTGAAAATCTAAAAATACCCAGATGTAAAGGCTGTTTCTCAATTATTTTGCTAATGGAGGGAGTAGTAGACTGACTCACCCTCCAAACATTCAGTAACACTTGAGTGTTTCCTGAAGGGCTGGGAAACAGGTAAAATATTCAGAGAAGTTCCTCAGTGTACAAACCTAAAGAAAAAAAATTCTCACAGAAAGACTTTCAGAGCATTCAAAGCCAGTTTTAAACTTACCTTAGCGAAAACTGTAAATACACTATTGTAATGTGATGATATCCTAACAGGGGATAGTGGCAGTTAGGGCTGTTGGTCAGACACAGCAAAATGCATGTATCCCAGCTACTCAGTATCTATATTTGTATTTATATCAATTATTATGTTAATTTATGTTAAATTACGTTTGGGCTATATTTACTGTTTCTGTCGTGTCTTCCTTTTGTTTTTGGATTCTGTGTCTGCCACTGTAACGTAGCCCTCATAGCTGCTGCCATTTGCTCCTTTAGCTTTATTTAACCTCTTTCCTGACGTTATATGATCATGTGTGAGTTTGAGGACATCTCAAAACTCTCCTGAGAGGAAATGCATAGGCTCACTTTGCTTCAGTGTCTACTGAGACCACACAAAGCTATTTTCTTTTATTTATTTATTTATTTATTTATTTATTTATTTATTATTTATTTATTTAATTTTAATATATCTTTATTGATTTCAGAGAGAGGAAAGGAGAGGGAGAGAGATAGAAACATCAATGATGAGAGTCAATGATCAAGCCCGCAATTGGGCATGTGCCCTGACCGGGAATCGAGCCCCGATCGCCTGGATCCTAGGTCGACGCTCAACCGCTGAGCCACGCCGGCCGGGCACACAAAGCTATTTTCTTATTCAGCTAATAGCCATAATATTTCCGAGATCCAAGTGTTCTTTTAGTAAGATGGTTCAGGCTCAAGGGATTCTGACACTAAGGTAAATGAGAAAGGACATTAATATTAGGTCATATCTTGTGAACTGCCATTTTTGTAAGTCAAAGTGGTCAAATATCAGCAACCTACTCCTTACTGAGCATTTGCTGTGTGCTAGGCTGAGGAATAGAACTTTCATATGCTGTTTTTGCTAATTTATATTTCATACAGTTGTTTCAATTTTTTCAGAAGTCGCAGTATCTCATATTTTAAAAATGCACACTAATTTAGAAATTTGAAAAAAAAAAAACTGTATTATTTTAATTCTTGTTTAGAATTCTGTTCTCTTCACCTAGTTTAGAAATGCTAGAAACTGACAGAAGGGACTCCTTAGTGATAAAAGTTACTGAAATCAGGTGGCTCTTTCTTTCAAAGAAAAAACACAAAATACTCATGGCTCACCCTAACTGTACCCTGGGGAAATGGTTACATACATTCCTTTTTAAACAGTCTTTTGCAGGACTACAGACCACAGGGAAGGGGAAAGTGAGAAAGTGTGTCAGAAATAATTTTACTGCTTTGTTTTTTAATGTCCCTATAAACTTGAAATACAAAATTTCCATCACATTGACTAATGTATTAATACCCTAAAAATATCCACCTGTTAGCCCATTTATAACCCTGCCAGAGCCACTGCAATCGGGGTTTCTAAAAGCAGCGCTGGTTTCCTCTCCCTGCAATTCTCGCCGCAGAGTGTGGGCAATCAAGAAAAACGCAAGCGGATGAAAAGACTCCCTGAAAGTATTCTGGTTACATTTCCCTGTAATTTTCCCAACCCCATTTACAGTATAGTAACACCTTGAGGAAGTGTGTAGAAAGATAAATCAAAGAAATAAGCCGATTTTAATGTTGGACAGGGGAAAAAAGGGAGGAGAGAGAATACTTCTCTCCACACGGCAAAGTGAAACCACCCGAACAGTAATCGACGGCTCTTACTTTCCCAGATCTGGAGAGAAACGGATTTCATTATTTTCTTCTGAGTCTCTTCCACGTTTAACCGCCCTCGTTGACAGGAAATTCTCCTTTATTGTCCTTGATCAAGCTCCTCGCAGCAGCTTAAGGCTTTTCTCCTTGTCTGGGAGGGATACTTAGGGGTCTGGTGTGAGCAGCGGCGCCCGCGGCCCAGCGCACCTAAGGCGCTCGGCTCTCCTTAGTTCACTGAAGGGTCTCGGAAGAGTCAAGGTGAAGCGCAGGCAAGGGTGTCAGTTTTTGTTTTGCTATCTTGTTGACTGCTTCTTACAAGTCTTAAACAGTATCCAAAGTGAAAGCTAGTTGTGTCAGAGAAATCTCAGAGAATATGTTTATGACTCAAGGTATGTGTCAGAGCCCATCTTGGAGATGAGATTTATCTCTAAGTAAATTGAATAAATTAAATAGTTCTCTGAACATGTTTTAAAAATGCAGATAATTGGTCCTGCAGAGAATGAATGAACAATGGGCATCCGGTTGGCATAAGCGCCATGGGTTTTATGCTGTAACAGAGCTATAGATCTGTGTTTTAAATATACAGTTTTATAGTCCCAATAAGAAAAACAATGGGAGTCAAAGCTCAACAAGTGAGACAAGTGCAGCCCCAATGGGACGGGATACCTGTCATACGTTCTCACTTCTAGTGTTGCTTGGGAGTCTACATGTGAGTGGCTGGAGCTTGAAGCAGGCAATTGTTAATAAAATTCAAGAATGTGATAGGAATATCTAAGTTTCAAAATTTTAAAAAAAGGAATTCTTCCTGTAAAATATATTCCTTTGACCTCACTTTCCTCCCCAGGGACCAACTAATTCATGGAATCCTAGAGCTGAAATAATGTAATAGACCAGGCATCTAGACATAATACAAATTAATACTGGTCTTCATAAGAAGCCAGAGGATAAGTGAAGGTAACCCCATTTTGTAGATTAGGAAACTGAAACCAGTAAATTTACGATATTTTACCAAGTTCATAAGTTTCCTGAGGAATAAAAAGGGGATCTGAACTCTTGTCTAAAAGCTTAGAATCCCTTGCTTTACTCTGCCATGCTGCCCCTGGTGGGCAGGAATTTTCTCTACAGGACCATGTGTGTGCATGCGTGTGAGTGTGCATGTGTGTGTGTGTGCGTGTGAAAGAGAGAAAGCAGTTCATCCCAGTTTCAGATTGGCTCCCTTACTGACTAGGTATTTCTTAATGTTTAGATGACATCTAACTCCTTTTAACATATTGATTCTATTTGTGACAAACGATGCTACAATAATCTTTAAACATAAAGTACATTAACTGGGATTAATGCATTAACCTGCTATATAACGCATTACAAGACAAATTTTTTTAACTAAAAAAAGTTAAATAGGTAAAACATTCACAGAGTATGAAAACATTCAAAGTGAAACATTCAAAAGGTATGAAAAAGCATGTAGTGAAGACTCTCTTTCCCACACTCTCTTGTCTCCTAGTCAGCCAATTTCTCTTTGGTGGAATGAATTAGTTATCTTCCAGAGATATGTATGTATATGCAACATATGTATTTCCCCTTTTCTTACAGAATAACATAATATACATTCTATATATACTGATTTGCAATCTCATTTCTTCATTTAGCAACATATCTTAGAAACTATTTCCTGTCATTACAGAGGAAGCATCCTCATTTCTTTAAAATCAGCTTTACAGCATTTCACGGCATGGGTACTCGATAATTTACCTAGTTAGTCTCCCACCACTGGGAATTTAGATTATTGCAATCTTTTGCTATTACAAATAATGAGGCCATGAGTAATTTCAGAAATGCATCATTTCACAGGTGTGCAATTATCTCTGCAGGATAAATTCCTAGAAATTAAATTGCTAGGTCAAAAGACACAAGTACTGGTAATTTTGATAAATATTGCCAAACTGCCCTCCATAGAGGTTATACCATTATAAACCCTAGGGATATACTCAGAAAGAAATAGGAAAGACCTACATAAGTATAATTGAAATGCTGCTGAGGAATATACACACAAAAAAGACTAGAACAGCTCATCTCCTATGTAGCATTTTTCCTGAAATGAGGGCAGATAAACATGTTAAACAACACCATGGGTGTACAATCAGCACAATCCAGATGGTGGGAAACTCCACAGGATAACTGATTCAGTTTCAACAAATAAAATGTAGAGATAAAAGGCAATGAGAGTCAGGAAAGCAGGGAGTCAGATGGCTTAAAAGAGATGAGAGACATATCATCAAACTGAAGTGCCTGTCTTTTATTTGGATGCTGGTTAAAACAAACTGTAAAAATCATTTATGTTATTATAAGACAATTGGGGGAAAAGAGTAGAATAAGTGGAAATTGGTACCTTATTCTTAGATATAAATATTCGATATCATAAAGATACCAGTTCTTCCAATATTATTCTATACAGTTAATGCAATTTCAATAAAAATAGCAACTTTAAAAAAAATCATACATTATAATTTAAATTCATGTAGAAAAAATAAGAAGCAGGAATAGTGAGGAAAATTCTGGGGGGAAAAGGACAGTGATGAGCTACTAAAATGCATTAAAAAGCTATAATAATTAGAATAAGGTGGTGAAAAATATAATTTGGTATATGACAAAATCTGGCATGTAAAATCAATGGGGTAAGAGACAGTATTCAGTACCTATAAAGAGGATGATTACTTTGTTCTTTAAATCAAAATGAATTCCAGATGGGTCAAACTTTAAATGTGAAAATGAAACTTTAAAATTTGAGGTAGCCCGGCCGGGCATGGTTCAGTGGTTGAGCATCGACCTACGATCCAGGAGATTGAGGTTCGATTCCCGATCAGGGGTCAGGGCACATGCCAGGGTTGTGGGCTCGATGCCCAGTCGGGGGTGTGCAGGAGGCAGCCGATCAATGAGGACTCTCTCATCACTGATGTTTCTCTCTCTCTCTTCCTTCTCCCTTCCTCTTTCTGAAATAAAAAAAAGATATATTTAAAAAAATAAAATAGAATTCGAGGAAGAAATGATGGGAATTTAAAAACCTATATTCATAGGGTACGTGTGTGTGTGTGTTTCATTTATACAAAGAATTGTGTGTGTGTACATACATGCATATAATTTTTATGTATTATATACATATATACATATAATGTTGAAACAGAGAAGTCTTAAGTGTGATAAAAACATAGAAACCATTAAAGAAAAGATTAACAAATATACCAAAAAAAATATGCACAGCAACAATCTTATGAGTAAAGTCAAAAGATAAGTGAAAAACTTAAAAATGTTAAATTACAGACTAGAGGATAATTTTCCCTACTCTATATAGAACCTCTATAAATAAATAAAACCAACAAAAACAGTATAGAAAAATAGCAAAAGTTATGAATAGATAGTTCACAAAAAAAGATTTTAAATAGCTCTTGGTCAAACTTTTAAATAATTATTAATTACAGTAAAATACACCAAGGTAACATGAATCACGTATCAGATTGATAAAAGTAAATTAAGACCTACACTGTATTATTATTAGAGTATGACCCTAAGGCAATTTGATTTGTGGCATGTAATGGACAAGGGCAAAAAGCTGTGACCCCTTAGAAATTACAGAACACGCCTGCAATCTCTAGGATCGGTGCTATGCTGTCTCACTTACACAAAGGTCACAATATTAGATGACTTATCCGGAATGCCACTGAAAAACTAGAAGCAGCAAAATCTTTAAGGTTTTTAAATTAAAATCAAAAACCCATAAAGATACACATTTTGTATTGAAGACTGTATACTTAACTCAGAGGAGCATGCCATGGTCGCTACTTCGGACTGTTTATTTTATTCCAAGTACAATAATAGTATATATGCTTGTTGTTTCGTTTTCCCATTTTTAGCAATTAAAAGAAAAAAAAAACTGAGAAAGGAGTTCATGGAGACAGGCACACTGACTTTAGGAAGCCACAAAAAATGTTGGTCTTACAGCAGACGAAAACTATGCATATCTGATATAAGGCCTTAAGTGTAGCACCATCATCCACAGGCGCTTTCTGTGCGGATCAGTGTATCAGCACCCAGTGTTGGACATTGATAATGATGCCCTTGAACCCCCTCAAATATATTCACTTACTCTGGTAGACTCTGGAGGGATGTATGTAATATATGCCAGAAAAACGACCATAGGCCATCTGAAACAGAATCCTGGGATACCAGGATACATTTCAGTTGTCTAGAACACTCAAACCCAGAAAAACAAATTCCTCCGTGGACGCAGCTAGCTATCTTAATGTAGTTTTATTTTTTATTGAATTTATTGAGATGACATTGGTGAATAAAACCAGATGGGCTTCAGGTATACACTTCTATAATACATAATCTGTATATTGTAGGATGTGTTCACCACCCCAAGTCAAGTAGCCTACCAATCCTTTACCTTCTTCTACCTCCGCCCACCACCCCCTTCCCTCTGGTAATCACCACACTGTTGTCTGTGTCTATGAGTTTATTTTTATTTTTTCTGCTTAATTCCATCACCTTTTCCACCTAGGCCCCCAACAACCCTCCCCTCTGACAACTTCTGTTCTCTGTATCTACGAGTCTATTTTGCTTGTTATTTTATTTTGTACCCTAGGTTCCACATGAGTGAAATCACATGGTATCTGTCTTTCTCTGACTGGCTTATTTCACTTAGTATAATACTCCCCAGGTTCATCCACGCTGTCACAAATAAGATTAATGTAATCAAAAGACAAATAATAAATTGCCATTGGTGTGCTTTTGTTTTTAACACACAATTCAGATTTCCCAGCCTTCAATAAATCTGAATTGGGTAATATATAACTTATCTTATGATGACTTATTAAGAAATAGTGTTGTAGGTTTATGACCTTATCGCAAAACATGGCCACATGTCGTATTTCAACATTACTGGCCTTGGCATCGTTATGTTAACAGAGTGGAATTACGTTCATGTTTGAATCCGCACGGCTTAATAGTGGCAGCAGTCAGCACCATCTGCTGATGGCTCTCCTCAGTGACTGTGGCAGGAAGGCTCTCTGTGGTCAGTTTTCTTTTTGGTTGCAGTTCTCTTTGCTGTTCCTCGCTTTTTAGCCATGAAAATGGATGGCTTTTAAAAGTCATCAAGTGTTTTTTGCAGTCAAGCTGCTAGGCAACAAAAGGTGTCCTCAGGGGGGTGAGTTATTTTAAGACTGAGAATCCAGTATGATTAGATAGTGTGTGTGTGGCCTCTAAGCATCATTAATATCATTAATGTGAGGCAAAAGTCCTGGACTAAATGGCTTCTGGGAGAGCATAATTTATTTCAGAATGACATGACTTTAACATGTTTTTGTAACCTATTATTAAAAGGGGAGACAATAAAAGGATTTCTCTAAATCAGCACTTCGCAGTGTGTGGCCGGGGGGGACTTCTGCATCAGAATTTCCTAGGAGACGGTGAAAATGCAGGTTGGGGACCACATCACCAACCTCTTGAATCAGAAATTCTAGACATGGGCCCCAGTTGCCGGTCTTAAAAGATACTTCAGGTGATTGTTGGAAGCAGTCAGGTGCGAACACTAAGTTGGGAGGGTAATAATGAGGAGATGCCTGTCGGGAAAGCTGAGGTCAAAACAGGGGAATGGGGCGAATGGGGAAGTAGAACTAATTACAGACCAGGCACTTTACAAGTCAGCTCATTTATTCCTTTACAATCGAGTGGCTGTGATGTTGACATTTATTTCTAGGATTACTGTTTAATACCTACTTCCTCCCTAGACTGCAGGCCCCACCAGGGCAGGAACCACATCTATCCCACTCAGAGCTCTGGGCCTAGCCTGTGGCTTGGCCTGAGATGTTCCTCAATATTTGCTGAGTGAATGATTTAGGTATGTCATCTGCACATAAGGACAGGCAAACAGACTCATAGAGGGTAGATAGCCTAAGACCACACAGTTTATAGTGAGCAGAGTCAGTCGGGGCTGGATCCAAAGCCCAGGCCACTATGTCCAATACCCTTTGTTTATCATGGGCCATTTAATTTGTTTGCAGAGGAGACTTATCTCCATATTGCCTGTTAAACGCTCAAATCCCCCTGTAACTGAGTTTATTTATAAAATGAAATAATATGGTATATTAGAATGTGATAAATATCCTGTAAAAAAACAAACAGCAACTCAGGGGAAGGGGATAAGAGAACAAGGGGATGAGAGGAGTATTGCAATTTGAAATAAAAAGATTAGGAAGGCTTCCCTACATAGGCGATTTTCAACAAAGGCTTCAAGGAAGAAGAAACACACTGATAACTGGGGTCAGAGGCCAGAGATTAGCAAGAGCAAATGACCGAGGAAGCAGTGTATCTGTTTAGTCCAACATCCAGCAAGAATCCAACACAGGTAATAGAGAGGGTGAGGAGAGTGGTGGGTGAAGCTTCATCAGAGCGAGTTGAGGAAGGACAGGAAGAGAGGAGTTAGAAACTGAGCAAAGACCGTTCTTGAAGAACAGAGAAATCAGGAGTAGCCAAGAGAAGGGAGTAGCCAAGAGAGGGTTGTCTTTGTGCTTGCTTCACGTAAAAGAAAAAACTGGATGCTTGTTTCCTAGGAGTGATGCTCCAGGAGAGGGGGCGGTGGTGATGATTCAGGAGAGAGGGCCTTGAGGAGCGGTGGTGTGAGGAGAGGATGACAACCTGAGCACAAGCAGGGACCAGCCTTGGATAGAAGCAGACAATTCATCTCTAGAAAAAGGAGACAAGGCAAAGTGTATGGGTACAGACAGATGCTTTTAGGTGGGGTTCTATGGGAGTGGAGGCTGTGGAAATTTTTTCATGGATTCCCTTTTCTCTAGGAAATGGGACACAAGGTCATGAGCTGGGAACAAGGTGGGAGCAGGTGCTGGAGAACCTGCCTCAGGAATATTTTTCACTGCATCCTACTCCTATATATGCACTGCACTTGGTACTTCTGCTTAAACATATGGGAATATCTTATGCAAATATTCTTGCCAAAACAGTGTTACTCATCTTTGGTTAGAATTATCTTGGAAAGTAAATTGTACAAGTAATGAATTTTGAGATAGAAATTAATACAGATTGAAAGCCCTCTCCTCTGCTCCCATTTGTATTGCAAATTTATTCTCTTAAAATTATTTCATGTTCTGAATGTCACTGAGAAATTTTGTAGATCGCAGATGTGCACCCCAGGAGTGGGTTTCCAACCGTAATTTAATTGAAAGGGTCATAACTAAGTTTCACCATATGGGGCTGCCAGATGTAATCAATGCAATGTAAATTTGAAGAAGGCATTATTGAGTGTGTCGAGGCACATTTTATAAGCAATGAGAGCTATCATTTATACAACAGAAGTCATTCTAATGTTATGAAATTAGAACATCAGTAGAATACACAAGTGTTACAGGGTTAATACAGAACAAGTAATTTTGGTTGAATAAAATACTATTTAAAGACATACACAGTCAGACAATAAAGGCACTGCTTACCACTCCTCCACCCTACTACATCAATCAAATCTGTGTGGCTAACATGGCTTAAAGTTTTAATACTAATACAGTTGATGATATATTTGAAAACTGATACAATTGGGAATTTAATTTTATTACAGAGAATGTGGACAAATTCTTCAGCCATAAAGTAGAGCCCTATAAAGTTTTTAACCTGGGGCCCATGAACGGTTTAACACACCGAAATTGCCATCACTGAACTTTCGGCTTGTTATTTGGAATCTTCGTCTCAAAGCTGTTGAAACTCAGTGGCTAGTCTTGCAATGCATAAACTTTATAACAAAACCAGTGATCCCCCAAGTCTATTATTTGAATGTCTGAAGTCAGGCTCAGAACAAAAGATCACACCTGAATAAAAAACATATAAAAGGCACTGTTTTCTCCCTGTCTACGTCAGGTTGTAGAAGGCTCTTGTAAAGAAAAATTGTGCTTCAGGAGTAGCTGTTGTGCTGGTATCAAATCTTGCTCAAATACAGATGTGTGTGTATGTATATATATATATATATATATATATATATATATATATATATATTCCATATGCCACCAAACAATGACACTCCAAAGCTAAAGATCCAAGACTACCCACCCCACAGAGAATATCATCTTGAACTCAGCTACAGTTATTTGCAGTTGTGATGAATGAATCTTAAATGTTAATACCTTAAATCTCTATGATGTTGAATTGATGCCCCTCACAGGCTAATCTGAACACATGTGTGAAACTGATGAAGGCAAACAGATATTTTGAACTTGGTGATCTTTGGCCAGATTGGATAAATCCAGGAGAGCTGTTCCACTTAAATAATCCAGAGGGTTTCAGCAGGTTAAGAGTTGTAGTCAACAACACACACACACACACACACACACACACACACACACACACACACACACACACACACACACGGCCAGGCTACCAGAACAAAGGAATCTCCTGGCGACAGCTCACAAATTTAAGCTGAGGCAGGAGGTTCACCCCAGGGACAGTGTGAGAGTACTGGAGGCCACATGTATTCTCTGCTCAGTTGCCTTCTGCTCTTCTGGCGCCAGAGCAGCATGTGATGCGCGGAATCTTCTCTTGACATTAGTTATACAGCCAGCAGTTGGCCCTTCTACCAGAATCACTATAATTTTGGTAAGATCCAACTGATGGCACCACACTGAGGAACTGATGAAGCCAGCCCGCTGAACCACAGAGCTATACAGACAGCAAGACTAATTTAAGCTTACTAGTGAAGCGGAATTTAAGTAGATTCCAAAACAATCACCAAAGCAAAGTTAACATGAAGCAATTAACATGCACTTTTAAACAGCAGCCTGTCAGTGGCCTTTCCCTGGGGATGGGCACTAAATGTTTACATAGTAGTAGTAAAAGGGACCTCAAGGATGCTGAGCTTTAAGGCCAATTCTGTCGCAGTCTTGCTACCATTTTTAGAGGCCCAGTTACCACCACTGCTACTTGGAATGAAATTCCTAACCTTTGTCACTTCGATACTTCTGTTTCTCTTTCAAAACTCACCTTATTTAAAGACAGCCCCCACGAGTCATTTCCATTTTTGTATGAATGTTGCTCAGTACAGTGTCTTGCCTGGAAGATTCTAAACAAATGTTTGCCACATAAAAGAAGAAAACAGAGAGAAATAGCTACATTTATAGAATAAAAATGAAAACTGGATTAAGAATGAGAAGAACTGAACTTGAGCTCAAACTCCATTCCTCACTAAATGGCAAATCTCTCACTCTTGCTGGATTCTGTTTCCAAGACTATAAAATGGGAATAATAATGCCTTCTCCATCTTCCTTGTAAAGTAGTTATGAGAATGCAGGGGCCATAGTGAGGAAAGGGAATGGGCAAATCACTGGCTGGCATCTATTTCTTGTGTCAAGTGAGGATCATAAAAACTCCCCTATCTCTTCTTAGGCTCTTTTTATCAAGGGTCACTCAATTATCAGAAAGTGTTACGCCTTTTTATTTATTTTTAAAATATTTTAAAATTTAATTCTGAAAAAATTTTAAACTTACAGAGAGGTTGAAAAAAGTACAAAGAGGTGTTGTTATATAAACCCTTTACCTGGTTTCCCCAAATGTTAACATCTTAATTATAACTGATGCAGAATTATCAAAACTAAGAAATTAACATTGATATAATACTATTAACTGATCTACAGACCTTATTCAAATTTTTCCAGTTATTTCACTAATGTCCCTTTCTGGTCCTGGATTCTATCCAGGGTCCCACATTGCATTTAGTTGTCACGTCTCCTTAGTCTCCTGCAATGTTAAAACAAGTATCTTGTGGCCCTAGCCTGTTTGGTTCAGTGGTTAGAGTGTCAGCCCATGGACTGAAGGATCTCAGGTTCGATTCTCCGGTCAAGGGCAGAGGCATGTACCTCAGTTGAAGGCTCGATCCCTGGCCCTGGCTGGGGTAAGTGTGGGAGGCAACTAATTGATGAGTCTCTCTCACATCGATGTTTCCCTCCCTCTTCCTCTCCCTTCCACTCTTTCTGAAAAGCAATGGGAAAGATATCCTCAAGTGAGGATTAAAAAAATGATAATGAAACAAGTATCCTGTGGATGGATTCATTAAGACCATGCAAATATCCTATTTCTCACACTTTTGGCCAGGAATTTTAACATCCCATGATTATTTTCATCTGCAACGACTAGCTAAATGGTGATTTTTCTAATGGTTTATTCTGCTACATTCATCGGTTGGAATTCCACTGTAAAGAGCGATCCCTTCCCTCTCTTTTATTTACATGTTAAAATCACTTGTTTGTACAAGCATGAACTCATAGGTATTTCTTTTATTCTATGAGTTATAGTCCATTGCTCTCATTAGTTCTCAAATTGTCCTAGATTTTCTATGACCTTTTCAGATGGTTCAACTCCCATAGATCAATGCCTTGCTAAAAGTCAATTCACCCCCAAGAAATGCCTGTTTGGATACGTGGCATATGAGAAAACATTAAAATGCATAGCTGGAGAAGCAAAAAATGTCTGGGTTATCAAAGAAACAGGATACTGGCTCCAGACACCAGCAGCTCCAAATGAAGACAAAAGACCTTTAAGGAGATAGGAGCTCAGAGTACTGAATACTCCAGGCATTTATACTCTGGCTGGAGGTTTGGCCATCTGGCAATTGGCAAGAAGGGTGATTAGGGACATTTATATTCCTGGTTAATCTGAATATACAGAGGCCAGTGAGAAGTACAATTTCAAGTTCAATAACTATATTTCATGGGGGGGGGGGAATATATCATTAGTGTTTAGGCTACTTTAATGACTACTTTAATGAGAAAACTTTTGAAAACACATAAAATCAATCTTGAGTATGATCTGTATAACATAAATCCCTGTGCAACAGACAGATGATCATGTTTGTTCATAAAATCACTTATGAATTCATCACACAGACTCATATTTTGAAGGTTTGCTATTCCCCAGCACTGTGCAAATACCATCGATATGAGCAACAATTAAACAATGTCTCTAGTGATCTTGCAGTGTGGTAGAAACAGTTCTTTCACAAAGCCAGAGTGTTGCAGGTGGTCTCAGAAAAAGCTCTGGGCTTCACCAGTAAAATGGCAAGGTGCTCTTTGATCTTTCCAGCACTGAAGTAATTTGATGCTGTGACTCACTAACTTGATTATTTAAAAATTGCTTTTTACTCTTTTTCTATTTTTAATACTCACCCAAGGATATTTTTCCCATTGCTTTTCAGAGAGAGAAAGGGAGAGGGAGAGGGAGGGAGAGAGAGGAAGAGAAAGGGGGGGAGGTGAGAGAGACACATCAATTGGACCTGGGACCCTTCAGTCCCAGGGCCAACACTCTAACCACTGAGCCAAACTGGCTAGGGCAAAAATTGCTGTTTAATGTGTCTTTCTCTCAAAAAATCCTAAACACAGTAATAGATGCATTTTTCTCTTTGACAAATCCTTTGTAGCTGCTTAAACACTGAATCTCCCAGAACGGATTCCCGATGGGGGGAAAACCTCATTTACATATGGTCACCAACTATTTTTCACACAGTGGCTTAGACGTGTGATGTAATGAAGAGTCAGCTGAGACTCTGAACACATTATGTTTTTTAACTTCTGTCTCCTCAGGAAAGCATAGCACTATTGAGTGTCCATTACATCTTATGGAGAACTTCCATCTTAGGTCACCGTATTAAGAGCTCCTGGTTTTGGTCCCACAAGCTCTCTTTGAAATGACCTATAGGAATACATTATTTTTAAAGTTGGAGGCAGACAGTTGGTTGCATATTGTAGTTACTTAAGTTTTTTCTTCTTCTTTTGATTAATGGAAATCCAATAGCTAATCTAAATAATTGTAGCGGTGGACTAGAAATTGCTTTCACTGCTGTGATGCCATATTAAGGACACGAGGAATATGCTTGTATCTTTATCTTCCAAAATAAGAAGATGCCTTATCTTAGGACTGATGGATAGAAATACTTATTTGGAAATTTAATTAAGAAAATAATTTTAGAAAATCAGCACATCTACTTGTTTTAATAGTTAACAATATAAGCTTTAGGTTTATTATCCTAAACCCAAACTATTTCATTAGTACTAGAATCTCACTAGAAAAATGAAAAACAAGATATTTTTTAAAAAGGCTCTTTATGTCATAATATCATATTCACATTTTATATTTACTGCAACTTCAACTATGAATAGTGATATTGGTTTACATTGTACAAGGTTCCAGTATTAACCAAAGGCTACTTTTAGTTACCTTTTTCCTAACCCTTAACCTAAATAACAGATTTTTATACAAAGCATAGCTATACCACAATGGGCTTGTTTGAAGGAGTCTAAGACTATCATGTTGTTGTTTTTTAAAACAACTGATTTTCACTTATAAGTTGATTTTAAAATATTGAATCTATGAAGTAAATTCTTAATTAGGAATTGCTTCCAAACTAGCATCCTGAAATATATCATGATTAAAATGTATCCCTTACAGATAAACTTATATAGATGTGGAGTAATACGTGTAATGCTTATAGTGAGAGACAGGACCTACTGACCTGTTAGGAGAGTTGAAAGACTATAGTAAAAGTAAGGAAGGAACTGGGTTTTGTTAAATGAGTATGTTTTGGAAATATCAGTGCAGACAACAGAATGGCTCACTGAGCTGCCTGGGGCTGCAGGGAAGAGTCATCAAAGATGTTTGTGAGCAGCAGGGAAGGAAGAAAAGAATTCAGTATGACCAACTAGGTGGTCAGTGCTGATGGTAACTGAGGAAGCAAGCAGCTACTGGAGCTGCAGAGGAGAGGGGCAAGGCCAGTTCAGCTCTGGACTCCATGGTAGGCCTGCAGATTAGCACTGAAAGACAGAAATCCTGAAGTGAAAGAAAACCAAGGAATTTAGGTGATCAAATCTTGGAGCCCTGTAGAGCAGCAGCTTGAAAATGAGTTTGGTATAACTAAACAAATAATGAGGGTGTGTCCAATTAACATCCTTGTCTTGAATACAATTCTACCAGAAGTAGTTTTACTTCTAATCCATTTCTCTGGTGAGTGACATTCCCAGTGTGTCCCAAGTTTGTGTAAATTCAGATTTGCACCATGGATTTCCTTAAGGCCAGGTCATAAACCTTAATGTTATTGTATGCTGACATTTAAAATATTCTAACTTGAACAGCCTCCATGCCGTATAGAAGGCAGAGCTTCACGCTGCAAACCGCGAGCTATGAAAGCATATGTCCCATAGAAGCAGGGCACTCAGAATTGCTTAAATATTTCAATTGCATAAACGATCCAAATGCTTGCAAACATTTTACAATTATAGACCAGTAGAGGGCTTTAAGAGGCACTTTCATCTATTCCAACTGCTGAATTTGCATCTCCGTAGCCCAAGGTCTGGCTGTAATGTGTGGTTCTGTGGGTTGACAGATTCTCATTTCTCCTGTTTCTGGGATTTGTGGACATCCTGTGGTGATTCTAACCCCCATCCCTTTCTCCCTTCTGGATTTCATGCCTAATTAACTGACATAAAAATGATTGCAGAGCTCACAAATTCTTAAACTGAGATAAAACAAAGGTAAATGTGGCATAACTGAGTCTCTTCCAACCAGTCATTAGGAGTATAAATATTTCCCTTGGAAAAGGAGCATGAAGTAAGGTTAATACACGATTTGGGAGAGTAAGAAATCTATTCTCCCTCCCTCCCTCCCTCCCTCCCTCCCTCCCTCCCTCCCTCCCTCCCTCCCTCCCTCCCTCCCTCCCTCCCTCCTTTTTTTTTTTTTTTTTAAATTATGGGCTAGCAACTGTATTTAGAATGAAATCCAAAGTAATATACCTAGAGGCACATTCTACAAGCACATTATGACATTCCTCACCAACAGACAAACAGTAGCATCACTGAATAATCATTGCACAGTTTCATATACTGGATATGCTTTTGCCTGACAACACTGACAACCCCTGATATACAGCCAACAACATTTATTGGCTATTATCCCAGCGACAGTGGTTCCAGGCAAGATTCAGAAAACATGTTTCTTCACCTTTGCCTCAGCACACTTGAGGAATATATTTAAAAAGAGCCACTCTTTTTTTTATCTCTCTTAAAGAGATCCCCATTGCTGAATCCCCTGAATCCCAGCAGGATTCATTTATTCCAAAAGGAGATAAGAGAAAAGTACTCAACATGCCAAAGTCTTGTGAAGAAAATGAAGGAAAACCACAGACCATGCCAAAGGCTGAGGAAGACGGCCCACAGAAGAGGGACCACAGGAGGCAGAATGATGCCCTCAGCCTTCCGAAGACAGTGAGCCGGAGGCAGAAGGAAACCTGCCCAGGGATTTCGAGGCCACTCCCGTTAGGCACACGGACCCTGAAGAAATGCTAAGAGCAGAGGAGGTGGAAAGGCTTAGGGAAGAAGCAGGCAGAGGGAGACACACGTTTGTGAGGATGCACTGGACGCAGGGACATTCACGCAGCTGTCCTTATGTGTGCTTTAGGCCTGGCTTTTTTTTTTTTTAGGTAGTTTTCTTGCTACCAGCATCTTACTGAATTTTTGTATTTTGCCCCATTCTCCAGGTCTACTTTTCAATTGAGAAGTTTCACCCATATGCATGAAAATATATTCACTCCATACTGTAAAGTAAAATGTAAGTTACAAAGCAGCATATTTAGTATCAGCTCACATACGGAGCATAAAATCCCAAATTTTGTGTGTATGTGCGTGTGTGTACATACATACATACATCGAAACCTCAGCTGTGCTTATTTCTGTGTGGCGTGAGTTTTCTTTTGCTCATATGTATTTTTTAATGAGCACGTGTCACAGACAGAATTAAATATTTTTAATAAGTGAGAGTAAAAAAATTTGTGACCAGCTTATAAGGGCAATGGGGCACCTAAACTCTTGATGAGATACCTTTTAAAATGTAAACCTCAAATC
Source organism: Miniopterus schreibersii (assembly GCF_964146895.1). NCBI lineage: Eukaryota > Metazoa > Chordata > Mammalia > Chiroptera > Miniopteridae > Miniopterus > Miniopterus schreibersii. Next base: position 24,928,016 of record NC_138106.1, on the reverse strand, counting down.
ACCTCTGGATCTCTTAGCCAGGGGGATAAAACTGGCAATTATTATAGATAAAAAAAATAAATAAAAATAGCTGCTCTGTAATAGGCAGTGGAAGTGAGGAAAAGTTGAGTGAGGTAGTCTGCAAAAAGCTGCAGAGGCTATTTTAATGCAGCCACCTCGCTGCACATGATCCTATGCCCCCTTCTCAATCTTCATGGGGGCCCAGGGCTTTTGAAAATCACTGATGTAAAAAAACCAAAAACATTTTGCAAAAGGCATTAGGGTTTCCGGCATTTATTGAGTACCTGTTATGTACTAAGCACTTTCTATGTTTGTTTGTTTTATTAAACCCCTCCCAGTATCATAAGGGAACTTCACAAAAGAGAAAACAGAAGTTCATTCACTCAACAAATATTTTTTAAGCATCTACTATTTTCCAGGCACTTTTCTAAGACCTTGGTGATACAGCTGTGAACAAAACAAGGTATCCGCTTCCAAAGCTTACAGTCTATGGGCTCAGAAAACACTCCCCCCAAATGAAGCTGATATTTGAGACTAGCCTGTGTTCCACGTTCTGTATGCCCCACTTCCAGAGGCCCCTCCTCATCACAACCTTTCCTGAACCATTGTTTTCTTCAAGCCCCAGTATCCCAGACAGACTGCTGTTCGCTTTGAGCAGATACCATGCAGGAGGTACTGGGCCCTGCACACAGTGATGAGCACGGAGACAGGGGCCCTGCCTTATGGAGCTAATCAACCCAACAAACACATGAGTATCTAATTGCAAACCGTGTTAACACAATGAAGAATACATAATAACGCGCTACGTAGAAGAATCCTGCGGGTCTACTTCAGACTGGGGTGGGCATCAGGGACGGCTTCTTCGAGCAAGTGTCATTTATGCTGAGAGCTGAAGGATAAATGAGTAGGAGAGACGCGGTATTCCGGACACAGGGAAAAGTGAAGGCCGGAGGGCAGGAAAGAGATCTTAGAATGTGAGGTACGAAAAGAAATCGACAGAGGCGGCTGGGTAAGTACACAGCGGGCAGATCATATAACGGCTTTGGAGGCAGCAAGGATGCTGCTGTTTCTCCTAAATGCAAAACACTTAACAAGCTATTTACAGAATGGGTTATAGGGAATCTAGAGTAGAAGCCTAAGAACAAACTGGGTGGTTACTGCAACAGTCGAGGTGAAAGGAGACTGGCTGGGTTAAGGTGGCTGCAGTGGAGACAGAGCAGGAGTAGACAGATTGCGGATATCCTTATTTGAGATAGACTGAACAGGACATAGGTAATGGAAAGGAAGGGTGAGATGACACCCAGATTTCTCCTGGACCATCTGGGTGGGTGGGGATGCCCTTCACTGAGATGGATTAGAATGGACCAAGAACAGAGAAGGTGAGAGACCGGGATCGGTTTTGTTTTGGAGTGGTAAATCCGAGATGCTTATGAGACATCTCCTTGGGAAGTTAAGGAAGTCGTTTGATAAACAAGGCTAGAGTTCAGAGTATAGGTCTGGGATAGAGACACATTTGCGAGTGCTCAGCACATTTAAGACGATCCTATCAGGATGATGAGATTTCCTGGGGAGTGTGGAGAAGAGAAGGCCTATGGCCAAGCTCTGGGAAATTCCAATACTTGCAAGAGAGAAAATAATCATTCATGTGAGCACAGGGCCTGGCAGAAAGCAGGCACACAATGCATGTTTATTACCAACCTAGAAACCAAACTGTATTTTAGCTGCTGTCAAAACACACTTTCCTAGTTTGAAGCAATACACTCTAGGTTGGAATAGCTAATGTATGAGGTTGAACAATGTGAATTGTCTTTATGTGAATTGTCTTTATTAATTTATTTTTATAGGTAAAAAATAGCCAAATTTTGGCAATTCCATAAAGTTCAACCTTATAAACACAATTTGAAATGAAATCCATTTATATCATAACATAGTAAACAGTTTTAAAATGTTGCCCTGTCATACCCGAGGAATAATCTTTTGCTAACATTAGAAGCTTCTTTTGCAAAAGATATTAAAACAAATTGTGCTGCATACCACTTACCAATTAGTCTTACCCTGGCAATTAAGCTGACAGCCTGGAAATGTCATTGACAATTTATCACCATGTTCTGACTATTGATGGCCCCAATATTATTCCCCAGTTAATCTACACGTATTCAGCAGGGTAAGCATATGGTTTCACACATCTCAATTTTCCAGTCTGGCTTTAAAAAAAAATTCTGATTTCCTACTCCTCTCTACAGGGAGAAAACACTTAAAGGAAATTAATAGACATGGTTAAACACTCCATAATTTAATCTTAGCTTGTAGAGACTAGCTTTGAAAAACTATTCTGATACAGTGTGAGTTACTTTGTATAATCACAGGTCTAGTTCATTTTATCAAACATACATATTCCAAAGAGTTGTTAATAATTCAACAGCATACTTTAAATTTACCAAGAGCTCGTGATTCAAAGCTGAGATTACAAACTCAGATATCAGATATGTAAATTAGGCCAATGTAATAGAGAGGAGTGGAAACTGAAGAGGGTATTCCACACCTAAAGAAAAACATAAACTCTGTAGAACAATTCAGCTGGGATGATACAAGATGGGAAAATTTCAGCTTCCAAGCTGACAGTCTGAGACCTCTGATTTAAAGTAAACTTACAGTGGACTTTCTTGTATTATCACTAGACAGACTCTACTTTGTCTAAAGTTAGAAGACTTTACATACAATAATTTTACTATATTTTAAAAGGGTTATGCCTATAATTGTAAATATGCTAATTTTTTAAGAATAGAAGACTTATAGTTGTAGAATGCAAGATGAAATACACAAAACACTGTGTAGTAACTATGGTCTATTCTATAGAAATACACAAAGGACTTTGATCACTTCTAAAGTAATGAATGAACCATGTTTAGGCTAGAAACAAACCTGGCTCTAAGTGGTGATACCTGGGGCAACCCACATAACTTTCTATGACTCATTTTCCTCATCTACAAAATAGGGATCAAAGTAGTACTTATCTCACAGACATATTATAAAAATTAGGTGGGATAACATGTGTGTTCTTATCTCCCCTTGATGATCTGTGCTGCTGGAATACTTCTTGCAGAGCTTCCTAAATTCAACCTGGAAAAGAGAAAGCCTACAACATAATGTACAACTAGTCATTTCACATGTGTGTCTCTAAACACATCACCATTAGCAACCATTACTTTAGATGTTTGGATAAACAACCATGTGAGAGCAAAACATCGATTGGCATCCCACCGAGGATCAAGCCCGAAACCCGGGCAATGTGCCCTGCCCTGGAATCAAACCGGCAACCTTTGGGTGCACGAGATGATGCCCAACCTACTGAGAGCCAAACCGGCCAGGGTGTCTGTCTTAGATTTACTTAATGTTCTTTGTGTTCAAGACCTCATAATACATATAGTTTCTTCAAGGTTTTTTGATTTAGCAAAAACAATAATTATACCATTGTTACATAGCTGTGAGAATACTGGTATTGTACAAGTTTCATCCAGTATTACATGTCAAATGAAATGATATAAAATACAATTTAACCTGCTTTGAATGTAGAGCAAGTGATTTAATATCTGTAAGCAATTTAGGATATTTTGTAGAGGCTTCTTAACTGGAAGGGTGAATGTATTTAAAAAACATTAATTGCTTCAATGATTTTAAATTGCTCTGTGAAGTACACAACAATTAAATGCTCCAATGACTGATTTAATTCAAGTGAATGGCCAAAATTATACATCATAATACAGCATCTATAGCGTACTACTAACAGTGGAAAAACAATAAAATTAACTCTTCGAGTTACATAGGGTTAAAAGACCTCATGTACAACTAGTTTTTCAAAACAAAATTTAAGTTATATATAAAAAAAAATGACAGAAGCAACCCAATGTGAGGCAAAATATCAAAAGTATGCCAGTGAGCTCTTCTGAATCCACTCAAAAGAAGCCAAACTGCTGGGGAAGTGGGGAGGGGAAATGGACTATAAAGTTGATAGGTAATCATTGAATTGCGCTATGGAGATCACTTTGTGACACCTGAGTTACTGCTACTAAGAATTCTGGTCTGAGCTATATCTGGGAAAAACAATACACTTAGGAAAATGAGGTTATTAAATCTAAGTAAATTCCATCTGCCTTCCTTCCTATACTAAATTACGAGCTGTAAAGAGCTCAGAAGATTCCTTTCCTAGGATGAACCAGAAGGGGGCCTCGAAGCAGTGGCTGGAATCTGAGGTACCAGGCTCACACTTCAGCAGCTACGCTGCACAGAAGGCCAGCAGTGAGCATGTTAGTCCCAAATCTCAGAACTCATCCCTTCCTGTGCTGGCTCAAAGATGACAAATACCTGTATAATTTGGGTATAATAAGCCTGAATAAGGCCTCCCATTTCATTAAAAATAGAACTTTCAAGACCAGTTGAATTTTAGTTAAGATAAAGCTTCATATTCCATTTATTTCTTTTTCTCTAATTCTCTATTTCTGTGTCAAGAAAAAAAAAAGTCCTAAGAAGTGTGTGTATGTATGTGTGGGGAGTGTCACTTAAAAGTACATCTTTAAGTCAGCACAGTTCTAGAGTCAAGGAGAAACCACATAAATTCCAAACAACATCCAATTAATAAATTTATATCTAAAGTACACACACATATACAAGGCTGCAGCTAATAGCAACGTTTGTTCTGTTCATTCAGAAACCCAACGAAAGACAGCAATATTTATATTTCGTTCTATATAATCAACTGTTGTGGGAGGACTGAATTTAGTGCTAAAACAGATGTCTAAGAAAAATTCACTTTTCTAGTAGTACTTGACTGTGAAAAATGTAAAGTGATACTTTATTATAGGTCGTCAAATATTTAAACAAACTGTTACCAAGTACAGACTATACATAAGGCTCTCAAAGTAAATACAAAGGTAAATGAAACTGTCTTAGTTCTGAAGATACTACTAAGCACCTGGTAAAGACAGTTACTAACTCGGTTACATGGGCACCATGACAAGCACCGACAGTAATGCAGAAGGAACCCGGTGAGGGATGATTAATCGATCATTAGTTCTAAGCCAGTCTGTATCTATCAGCACGCTAGCAAACGTTAAAACACAAAAGAGAGTTAAATATCTGCACTTATTAAATTTACTACAAAAGATCTATTAACAATTAACCAGACTTCTCCAGGTCTTACAATAATGAAAAGAAAAAAACACATTTGAGTACTTAATTCTAACACTAATCAGATTAATTTGTTTCTGCAAGGTCAAATGCAAAAAACAATAAATAGCCAACTCCACATGCGTGTCAACGCAATCAGTCTGACTTCTTTTCTTCTTGCTCTTTTTTTTAAGAAGGAATGATTAGAAAAGTGGATATGAGGAAATTCCGTTTTCACAGAATGAAATATGCTCTTTATAGAAAAGATTCAACGAAGGTATTTACGTGAGGAAAATGGTTCTGAGCCACACACAGGCTTCCCTGGTTGTAAAGAGACCGCAGGTGCCGAGGGTGGGAGCGCCTCTTCCTCTTGCCCAGATTCCCTACCCTTAGGACACATTTAGAAACACCGGCACTCAGCGTTGTAGGTAAGTCCTTTTGCGGCCCACACAGTCCAAATCAAATTGAGCTCAATTGACACTTTCACAAAGGCTAACCAGCAGGAAGACATTCTCAGGTTTAATTAATAGTTATTATTCTGTGAGGTCAACTGACTCTTGCCTATCAAAGTGCAAGACATCTTAGTGAGTACAATCCAATTAAAAAATGGGCAAAGGATGTGAATAGACACTTCTCCAAAGAGGACCTACAGATGGCCAAGAGACACATGAAAGGATGGTCAACATCACTAATCAGAGAGATGCAAATTAAAACCAGGATGAGATATCCCCTCACACCTGTTGGGATGGCCACCATCAATAAATCAACAAACAAGTGCTGGCCAGGGTGCAGAGAAAAGGGCACCCTTGTGCACTGTTGGTGGGAATGCGGATGGGTGCAGCCACTGTGGAAAACAGTGTGGGATTTCCTCAAATAATTAAAAATGGAACTGCCTCATGACCCAGCGATTCCACTTCTGGGAATATATCTGAAGAAACCCGACACAGATTTTAAAGAATATATGCACCCCTGTGTTCACGCAGTGTTATTTACAATAGCCAAGTACTGGAAGCAGCCCAAGTGCCCATCAGTAGATGAGTGGATATAAAAGCTGTGGCACATTTACACACTGGGATACTACTCAGCTGTAAAAAAAGAAGGAAATTTTACCTTTTGCAACAGCATGGATGGACCTGGAGAGTATTATGCTAAGTGAAATAAGCCAGTCAGAGGAAGACAGATAGCATATGATTTCACTTATATGTGGAATATAATCAACAAAATAAACAAACAAAATAGAAACAGACTCACACAGAGAACAGACTGACAGCTGTTAAGAGGGGAGGGGGGTTGGGGGCTGGGTGAAAAAGGTGAGAGGATTAAGCAAAAACAAAACAAAACAAAAAACTCATAGACAACAGTGTGGTGATTACCAGAGGGAAGGGGTTGGGGGAGGTAGAGGAGGGTGAAGGGGGAATATGGTGATGGAGAGGACCTGACTTGGGGTGGTGAACACACAGTACAATATCCAGATGATGTGTTATAGAATTGTACACCAGAAACGTATATAATTTTATTAACCAATGTCACCCCAATATATTCAACAGAAATTTTTTTTTAAAGTATTGGTCAATGGTTCTGATTCAGTAAGTGGCAAATCCTTACCTTTGTATAATAATTAATACCGATCCTCAAAGCAACACTTAACCTTAGGGGTTTGGTTTAAAAGGGGACAGGTGTGTGTGTTACTTTTGCTATCTTTAGTGTCTGGGTCAAGTACCTCTGTTATTAAGGGGCAAAACAGGTCATTTTAGGTTTTTACTTCTTTTTAATATTATATCCAAATAATAGTAAGTTTCAGTTAGAAATGATTGTATGAATGCATGATCTTTTCTGCTTTCTTTCAATAACCAATGATTATTCAAAATCTAATGAATTAATGTCAGTCTGGCTCCAGTTAAAATGACAATGTAGGAAAGTACGGTATCCCACTATGGATATAGGCCTCTAAAAATTAATGATTTGGGGGAGCTCATGAAATCACTTACAGGCATTTAACAAATTAAAAAAGATCAAACCTCTTTGCTCTTACTAAGGGTATGTTTTTCAAACAGTTTTCTTCACATCTATTTCCACTTGTAAAGCCCCCAACCCTACCCCACTGCACCAAAACCATTTGCTCTTGAACATTTAAGTCATCAGTGAATCCTCCTGTTAGAAAGAGAAATTCATGCTACTCAATAGGCTTAGAGTCAGAATTTCAAATTTAAAAAAAAAGTCCAAAATGTATTTTGTAATTAACCAAGTCTTTGGCTAAAGAACATTAATCTCAGAGCATCTTCCATTCAAGAGAGAGATTCAGCACCCTGTTGGTTTTCATGTTGTATATTCACTGATAGCCATACACAAATGATAAAAATCAAGAGCAGAATAATTGGCTTTTAACCTAGGTAGTACTTTACATAAAACTCTGAACTGTCATGTACTAAACCTTCTCAACACCAGTAACATACAATCAATGTCTTCAGATTATCTGAGATTTAATGTGAATGTCAATTTAAAATGTGTCAAGAATTCAAGGTAACAAATACCCAAGTACCATATATTGCTAATGATTTCCTCCCTTATAAAAACATCATCTTGGGAGCACCTTTCTATTTAGTAGATGGGGTGCTGCCTGATTCATGAATTGTTGAATAAAGCCAATTAGATCTCTAAAAATAAATAAATAAATAAATAAATAAAATAGAAATATGCTCTCCTTACTTCCAAATGATATAGGAACCCAATCTCTTTCACTGACATAACAAGAAAATTCACCTTGGAAACAGGTGAAAAATCCACTGCTTTAATATCACAAACTCATTCATTCCGAAAGAAATTCAATCCTTTATTATACCTTAGAGTAGAAGACCTATGAACAGTTGGGATTCAAAGTACATCTAAATTTTAACAGTTTGATATTTATTTTATTTCCCATTTACTTGATTATTAGCTCATCTCCAACCAAGCTCTTCCAAAAAGATCTTTTATAAAGGCTCTGAAAGAACTTCATTGCCAGTATTATTATTATTAGTATACAAGGAAAATAAACCATTGACAGCAAGTGTTCAGTTTCACAAAATGAATCACTAGCAGAGTCTGAGAAAGAATCTAAGACCGATTCAGGACAATCCACTTAATCACAAATAACAAGGGTAAACAATCTTTTCTAAGCCTCACTACACCCTAGCATCCATTTTCCCCCCTAAAATCATTTTCACAGGGTCATATCAGCTGTGTGGATTAATGGACTCTCCCATGATGTAGCAAAGATTAAATCAGATCCTTACCATGGCTGCCAAGTTTAGTGGCTACTGTTGCGTTTTCTTCTAAGCTCTCGGCTGCTTCTAATACTTACCTGATCTGCCTGGGGACAATCTAAAGGCAGCTGCTTTTCTAAGACCTGTCAACCTATATATTTCCCTGGTGTATGAGAGTGTGGGAGGGAAGGAGTTACTGGAGGGAGGGAGTAAATACATTGATAAGTCACTTAGGTTTATCAGTGGTAGCACACTGGTGGGAATGAACTTTAAGCTATGAATAGAATTTCTTCCAGCCATTTCTTTTCAAAAAGGAATTTTGTGTGCCTTTACAGAAATAAAACCCAAAAGTCCTAAATAAATCAAGAAAGCATGAAAACAAGAAAATAGAAGGTAATTACTCCATTTTATTGACCTGAGTTCAAAAACATCCAGATTAAAATATTCAGGCAGACTCTGAAATATACAACTGTCACAATGAAAGAATTTCAGAGCAAAATGTGCTGCAGTATGCTACTATGAATAAAAGCTATGTAATCTGGGGAACCTGTAACAAAAAGAAAACAAACTAGGCAAATAGATTTTTACATACTTTTCTAAAAAAGAAAGGCTGTAATATTGTCATAGGTACACAAAGGTATGCAGTCTCTCATCTTTACCTAATATTAAAATATATTTTCATCCATAGTTATTTAATTACATTATATCACACATGGTTTAATACTAAGAATAAACTTATTTTATGATACTATTACAAGTATTTTAATTCTGAATACATCATAACACATTCGAGGGGTAATCAATTAGCATATACTGTTTAAGCAGAAAAGATCCTCTTACAGCTTTCCTTGTACTTTTTTATATACTTTTGTTTTTTAAAATGTACTAATATTACCGGATATGAACAAATGAGAGAATTAGGAGCAGCAATGAAGTGCACCATATGTTCGCACTGTGGCTGAGTCCCGGTCTTTGTTCCAATAGTCTAGAGCCACTGGAAGGAAAGCTAAGTATCCATCTACTGAAACATATTTTTACATTATTGCTGGCAAAAGTTCTTCTAATGGGTTTAGTTATCTTGATTATTCCTGCCTGCATTTGCTTCTTTAATACAGACCTCTTTCAATTCTAGGGACCTGCAGTACAACCACCCTGGAAAACAGGTCGGTAGCAGGATAATCTGATAAAACAATGTAACGGGTAGATAGCGGAGGATGCAAAGTTATTTTCCTAGTGACAGAGTTCTGAAGTAATTCTGTATCAGTGACATTTTGTTTTTTACCATCTACGCACCTACCCAGATAACATTCACCTTGTTCTCAATTAACAGGTTTTCCCTCAATTTTACAATCTCCCTGAACAGTTTTCATGGCACAACTCAAACCAAACAACACTAACCACGCCCTTTCCATCCAGAGTCAGGCCACCTTTCGCTCCCCCGCGTCCCCGCCGGCCAAAGTCCAAACATGTACATTTCACCTAAAAAGGTTCGCACAGCCCTCTGAGCCGAGGCAGAGACTCTTTTTCGGCCGTGCCGTGATGGAATTCCTGCTGGGAGACGCTTTCTCCCGGGCAATGTGCAGGCGCCAGAGAAACGCTCAGCTTACCTCCCACACACCTGCAAGCCCTGGCGGGATGCGGGCGCTGAGGCTCAGGACCGCGCTCCGCTCCGCTCCGGATCCTGCTCTCCTCTCTCCCGGGAAACTAAGTCCGGGCTGCGCCGGCGGCTGCTAGGGGGACACAAGCTCCGCCTTCCCCTCCTCCAGTTGGCGAATTCGGCAGCTGTTGCTCCTCCCCCCGCTGTTTCTGCTGCCGCCCCGGCTGGAGGCGGCGGGAAGCCGTCCTGGACCTTCCCGACCCCTGCGCTTCTGCAGCTGTTCCGCCGCCTCCCTTTCCCTGGGGACCCCTCTCCTCTCGCTCCGTAGCCTCACACCTGGAGCTGCCCCCCGCCCCGCCCGGGCACCGCCAGGAGTCCAGGCTCAACCTATCCCTCCCCGACTCGCAGGTCTGGCCGCCCGATGTGTCTGGGGCTCGGCCGCTCCCGTGGAAGGTGCTCCTCCGGCCACGGACCCTCCCCACACTGCCCCCTCCCTCCACCGCGGCGCTCCCCCAACGCATCCATTCCACCCCTGTCCACAGCTCAGTAGCTCTATGTTCCCCACTTTGAACTCTCCCCCTGAGCTACTTCCCTTCTTTCCTCAGCTCCACTAGCCCGCCCCCACAATGGGTGAGTAGTCGCAGGGCCGATCCTGCACCCTGATTGGCGCAGGTGAGAGCTGAACCCTCCTTTCCTCTTCTTTCCGTGCACCCTCTCTCTTCATTTCACCTCCTCCCGCAAAGGCAGGGAACTCTCCTACTATTGGCTAGAAGTGTCCCCACCCATCGCCTTACGCTCCACCGCACGGCCTTTCGGGAGTTGTAGTCCTGCTTGTGCACGAATTGCCGGCGAAGCCGGCGAGTGGAACTACGAGTCCCCATAGGCCCCTGCGCGACTCCGGCTGGGCAGGATTCCGGACAACGCCTGGTTCCTCTCGGGTCCTTCCGGCGTCGCCGGAGTGAATTGATCCGGGAGTTGAAGAGGGCTCGAAGGTGGGAAGTGAAGTCAGTGCCTCAGTTGCCGGTAAGGTGTGGCTGTTCTGTCCCGGCTCCTGTAGCCCTGCGCGGAGCACTAGAGGTTTGGAATCACACGAGGGCCGTGGCTGAGGCACTCGGGCTCGGTTCTGGCAGGCGGAGCGGACGGAGCTGGAAACGGGGCCCTATGGGCGTAAGCGAGGTTACCCTACGCGAGTGGCGTAAAGCTGGTTTGTAAATGCCGCCTGCCCTGCTCGGGCCCGAACGCCTCCAGGAAGTCCCTTCTAGGTGGGGGCGGGAGGGGAAGGGCGAGGTTGGCCTCTGGTGCCCCGGGAGCAGGGAGAGGGCGGATGTACCTGGGGTGGGGTCCTCTTAAGGTGTGGCTTGGGGAGGGGAGGCGAGGCTGCTGTTTTCCTTCGCCTCCGAAGTAGCCTAGGGAGGAGTGGAGGAAGGAAAAGACGCTTGGGAGTCTTCTCGGGGTGACTCAGGTTATGCCCTTTGAGGAAAGAGCTGGGGAAGGAGGAGTCAAATGTTGACAGAGATCTACGGATTCATTTCCAGCTTCCGGATGTCGCCCCTCTAAGGAGGTAACTTTGCCCTGAGGAGAAAACCGTAACCCTCTTCAGGGTAATCCCTAAGATACGTGTACACTTCACTGCGTCCCAAGAGCTTTTACTTGGGATGCTGATGAGGAAACTGAGAAGATGAATGATGTGCCCAAGGTCACACACGTAGGCACAGATCTGCCGAATCACAGCTGCTGCACCAGAAACAGAGTTGGTTGTTTTTGAAGAGGGTAGAGAAAGTTGCAAAATAATGCCTTTTATGTATTTTTAAGAAGCCGTGTGCAAGGTGAAGACTTTTTGAACTGGGGAAAAATTCCTCCATAAAAAAAAATGGACACACTTTATAACTTTTTGGGAAAATAAGAAAAAAATCAGTTTCAACTTAACATATGTTTTTCTTTTATTAGGGATATATTAAGTGATGGACCGTACTATTACTTTAAACAGTGGATGATGATATAGGAGAAAGTCAGTTAAAGCACTGTATCCCATCCTTTAAAGAAAATTCTTTTCCCCTCCTACCGTAGGACTTTTTTCTCTCTCGTTTTATAAAACTGACTACAGTGGGATTGGAATTCTTTCTTATAACTTGTTTTACACTTTTTAAAAATAAAATAGCATCAAGAGAGTTTAGTGTGATCATTACTAGAAAAGAAGATATATTGCATTTCTTGGAGGTAATAGCACATTTTTGTTGATTTTTTTTTTTTTTTAATTTTTCCCTCATTTTTTGCCTCTGGGATGTTTGTATAAATAACATGAGGCTCATACATATTTTATTTTTCTTAGCATTTTCTATGATTTTGAACTCATTCTCAATTTAAAGTGGAAAAATGGGACATTAATGTTTTATATTGAGTAGAAAGTGATGTGCTTGTCTCAGTCTTATCCTATACAATTGTTATAGTTCATGAATATATTATTGGGTAGTTCTTCAGTAGAATTTTGGAGTGTATTCATTTACATCAGGATTTCTTCCTGGTAAGTTTATAAACAATCAGATCTCTAGTAATAGCAGGTAATCAGTCATAGTTTACTGTTGTATATAAGTTGACCATTGAAATATGCTGCGTTTTGAATGTATTTTGCAATTATTAATATTATCACCTTTTGAATGCAAAAACTCTAGGATCAGAGGTATTAGGTTCCCCTATGATCGAAGTTAAGACGATCTGGAAATTAATATGACATTTAAAATAGGAGAGAGGTATTATACTGTAGAATGAAGTAAAATCAGGAATAATATAGCACCATGAGTAATGCAGTACACAAGGAAGGGAGACCAACTGAACAAATGGAAAATTATGTGGGGGTTAACTTGCTTCATGCTAAGTTAGAAAGGTGCCATAGTTTAAGTAGACCATAAGGTGAATGTGAGTGAATGAGATAGTAAAGCAAGAATGTTAATGTATTTTATAGATGGCAATGTAGGCATTTACTTTTTGTTGGGGGAAGTGTGAAATGAGTTCTTCTGCCTTTTGGCATGCAGCTGTGAGGTTGTGAATGAGCTTTTGAATTAAAAGTCAGGAAACTTTGGAAGTAAGTACAATTAATATAATGCACTTGCTCTGCATGTGTTATTTTTTGTCCTTGGTTCAATTCTACCACTAACTTTATTTCTGAGGTCCAATTTTGATATTTCACCCATGTTGCAATGGTGGAGTAACGTTTCTATTATATTTATTCTCTTGCAATCACATGCTGGAGTACTGTGGTCGTTTTGGATATCTGTAAATTGAATAATTTCAGGTTTACAGGGTTATGAGTGCACTTGTATTTTTATAGTGGTTTTGCAGGAGCCTTGTGTCAGCCTTTGGACGTCATCTCTTATAGGACGTAGGATGGATGTCTCCCATGCACATCTCTCTCTTTATTTTTAAGGATATAAGATCATAAGAACGTGTGTATTATCGTTGTATTCCCAGTAGGTAAAATATTGAGTACTTGTTTACAAAGAGAATGAAGAGGTTCAGAATGGTTAAGTGCAAGGGCATGTAACTGGTCACTGGTGGGACCAAGGCATTATCCAGGTCTTCTTTCTGCAGATCTTGAACATTGTAGACTCAGTTCCCTTAGGTTATTTATTTTACACGAGAAAAAGACTTTAAATGACTTAAATATTCAGATACTGTTATCATCTTACTCTGTTTTATGCTGACAATTTATCTTTTGTCTCCTATTCAGCTCTCTACCCTTATCCCCAGCCTTTCTCATTTGCTGTGCCTTTCAGTCACTGTATCCATGAACTCCTTCCTGACTTGGGGACCTTTGATTTATGTTCTGTTCTCCCCTGCCTGGACTGCTTCTCCTCCCCTTCATAAAGCTGGCCAACTTCTAGTCGTTTTCAAGTCTCAATTTAAATGTCATTTGTCAGGGGAACCTTTCCTGACCTCTGACCACTCCTTCCTAAAATTAGAGTAAGTTCTCATGATGTCTTCACCACGGTCTGTACTTCTCCTTGGTAGCATCATCACAATAGGAACTTAACTGTTTCTGTATCTATTTGATAAACGTCTGTCTCCCTCACTAAACTATAAGCTACCTGGGCAGAGCCCTATCATTTGTCATGTGCCTTACTTCTCTACTTTCACAGTATCTGGCACAAAGTAAATGCCCAGTAAATATTTGCTGAATGAATGAATAAATGAGTGAATGAATGAGTGCATTCATACACAGTGCCTCCAGCACTCTGTTAGGGACAGAAATACAGAAATGAGTAAAACAGACATGTTTCCTACCCTTAGATAAAAAGGAATTATTGACAGAAGTTTAATGTAAATTGTAGAAAGATGTTCTTTCTTGGAGGTCTCTAAAATCAGAATAGTTTTCTATGGCCAAATGATGTAGGAATCATTTTCTATTACATCAAATTTTCTGTATAACAGAGCATTTTGGAGACCTTATCACTGCCCTGTTTTTTGCAAGCAACATTCATGACAAAATACAGAAATAGAAGAAACGTAACTTTTAATGAATTCTATTTTTCCCTAATGTTACCTAATTTTGTCCCAAACTAAATGTTTCTTTTTTACTTTGTTGTTTCATTTTGGTTTTTAACCATGGCTATCTTCCTTTGAATTTCACCTTTAATATTACCTTTAGACAGGTGCCTTTGTAAAGTCGAGTAGTGCTTGTTTCGAAGGAACTTATATTTTGGGCTTCCTGAAAAAATTCATATTTCATTAAGTTTTATGGTAATATTGTATTTGCTTTCAATCTAGATACTTACGAGAGTAAAAAGATGGTCATTTTAAAAACATGCAAACTATATTTCAGGAATAAATTGCCTTAGGTGTTGGTCCTGAAAACAAATTCTTTAATCCTTTTCAGTACTGTAGTGATGGCATAGAATAAGTTCAATAGCTCTGAGTTGCTGTAGGCTTATATGCTTACATGAATTTACCAATTCACTCTCCCACAAGATATTGTCAAAAAAGTGATTGCTGATATTCGGCTTTAAAATTTGATAATTCTCCCAGTTTTTATTATTAAATATAAGTCTTTGATAAGTTTACTTTTTAAAAAATCAGTCCTGTTATTGGAATCTTGGACAAAATTATATCTTTTGCTGTGATAGCCAAGATATGGAGGGTAAAACTGAAGTACTATTTCTTATGTTGTTGGTTTCTTCAGGTCAGATGATAGATGATATTACTAAGAATTTAAAGTTAATTCCATGATATTTTTTTCTCCATAATATAAATTGTAAAAGTGATTTAGAGGTTAGTGTGATTGATTGTGTCTGTTACTGCATTTGAAATGTCATAGAAAGTTTTAGTGTTAGAGACTTATGTTTTAGGAATACACACACACTCTGTAAAAAATGAAAGCACATTCATTGCAACAATTAGAAATTTATTTGCAGAAAGGTTAAACGGTGTAGTGTAGTGGTCCATTTTTTGTCTGCATGAAGAGGAAAAATTCAAGTTTTCTCATTTTAGCTACAAAATTAATTGCATCTCGGATGTATTGTAATATCACAATCCTATTTTTCAAGGTCACCCTTACATTTTTGTATGGGTAATCTTTTTTTTTTTTTTTTAACCACCCAAAATGGGATCTATTCAATCTCACTTTTTTACAGTTGCCTAGAACCAAGTGTTGTTATTTTTTTAAAAAAAAAAAGGAAAGAAAAAAGGGGATTTAACAGCAGGCTCATGAATTATTGGGTAACAGCAGTAGAACATATTAAATGGTAGTCAGTACTGTTTACTCAGGCCAGTCCCTTGGAAATAAATTTACCAGAAGTAAGTATAGATTTCATAATAATGATACTTTAGTTCATTCATTTATCAAATATTTATTGAGTATATACATAATGTGTGAAACTGCCTTTGGAATTTTCTTTGGAATGAATTGGGATATAATACGATAGCCAATAGTTACTGAGCAGTAACTAAGTGCCAGGCGACATGCTAAGGATTTTACATGATCTCATAATCCTCGCAACAATTCTGTGAGGTAGGGGCACTATTATCCCCAGTTTAAATGAGGAAACTAAAGCATAGAGAGGTTAAGCAACTTGCCCAAGGTCACGCAACCAGTAATTGCTTAGAATTAGTATTTGAATCCAGGTGGACTCAAGAGACCTTATGTTTAATCATTGTAGTAAAATTGATGTTAGTGATTGAGCTCCATTAGAGGGCAGTTAGATTTAGAGTTGCAATTACAGAGTAGTTGTATCCTAGATGCTAGTCAGTGTGGCAGGCAAAAATTACTTGTATTCAAACTCAATCTAAAAAATCCCTTTGGAGGCTACCTCTTTGGAGACTAACATAATTTCAACATAGTCAGTTTTTCCTCTAGCTCTGGAATAGAATTACTTTTCCTGTGAGTGCTAGATGAAGTATTTAACTTGTTATTCAGAGGCCATGTTGGAAAAGAAATGCGTATATTGTAGGACTAGTACAGGAGTCACAGTGTGGTGAGCTGCTCATTGTGAGAGGCACTGTGACTTTAAATCTAGGGGGTGGGGGTGGGGTGGGGAGATAGCAGGTCCATGTCTCATTTCTTTTATTCTGGGGTTTATGTGCATGGAATGGAATTATGATTACTACGTATTTCAATAGTTATTTTTCTGTTTTGTTTTCAAAAAAATGTTAAGCATGTCTGTTGAACTTACGTAGGGTAAGTATGTATATAGTAATGCAGGTATGCTCCTTGAGTTACGCAAAGTGGCAACTTGACGTGTCTAGTTTTTTTATTTTTATTGTCTTTCCTCCCTGCAAGACTACACACCTTCAAGGACATGGACTATATCTGACTTTCCATCACATCTCCAACTAATACTGTTGTTGACTTAAACTGACTGCAGAGTACTCTGCTGGGTACTAGGAAATAAAGGAATAAAAAAGTTCCTTTTAGGGCATTTCTAATATGGTGGATAGAAGGGGAAGGGGATGGAAAGGCTACTATATGAACATTTAGTCTTTCTGATATACGTATTTTTTTCTAGGTTTCCTTTTGTTTTTACCTTTCAATTCCCTTCACCCCCTTTCTGATATATTAAGTACTTTCACATTCTTCAGTTCATTTGATAATTTTGGGTTAGAGCTGTAAGGAAGGGGGGAAAATGATAGTTTCTCTAACTTAACATCTGGTTCCTGGCACTGAAACATCCTTCCTTCATTCTGCGTTCAGGATGAACTGGAACTCAAATGGAGTTAAGAAATGACCAGACCCTAAAATGTCACACCTCTGCTGCCTTCATGGACTTACATATAAGGTTGCTATAAAAAAGCCAGTTGGGAATGGTAAATGAATCAGACCTGGCCTCTAGGCTACCCTCCTCCTTGTACTAGTTCAGATTGTTGCAAGGGTTTCTTGATTTCAAAGGATTTTGAATAATTCTGTGGTCTTTTATGCAGAAATCACATACTTTTGTTTGCTGCCTTTATCTATAATAAAATTGGCTTTTGGCAATATTGTCAAAACTTGAGAAATTTCTGAGTTCCTAACTTAATTTTGGTGTACTTCATTAAAAAGCGAATTACAGTTTTGCAAGTGAAGGTTATGTAAAGAATTGTGTATACAATATAAACAGATATCATTCTATCTTCCTCATTTCTTCTTGTGACTAGTTGCATTTGTATTTGAGATCAGTTAGAAGCTAATGGTGAAGTTAAATGTCATTATCAAGATAGAACCTGTTCTTTTTAGCACCTAGTGTTAAACAAATGAGCCAGAGTCAATTTGTTTTCCGGGGCTAATCATTTTATCAACATTTGAGTGTCTTGTGGCAACATTTTGATGTGAAGAAATTTTGTAAGGTAAGGTAAAGAAAATATACATTGCATAGAGGACCGTAGGCAATTAGTGGTCATTAACTGTAGATATCTAAGATTATAAGAGAGACAGAGCCAGACCCATGTGGTATAATCTCCTTAAAGTGTACTTTCCAGCAGAAAACATAGGATCAGTATGAGTGCTTAAATTGAGTTGAATTTCTAAGGGATTTTAAAGGAAAGCTTTGGGATTATACTGGAGAAATTTAAACAAGAGATCACAGATACTAACAAAAAGGAAAATAGAAAGATGTATCTCAATTAAATACTTAAGGACTATTCAGTTAGACGTTATTTGATTCATGAACCACTAGATTAAGAACTTTATGGGCAAAAGGTGGACATATCCGAGGGGACACATTTGTTTCCTGTCCTCCAACAAAGGTTTTCATTTAAATTTTGTTCAGACTTGGCTTTAAGAAAAATTTAGGCATTGGAATAGGAAAAATAATTGAGGCTTGTCACAACTAAAGAGATATGTATTCTTTCCCCTGAACCAGTTGTACAGAAATATTTTAGAAGCCAGTGGTTGGTGTTTTTGTTGTTCCCATTTCCCATCAGCTGATTCAGAGGTAAGGAGCCCTTTGATTCTTCCATCAACTTTTGATTATCTTGTGTAGACTATCTTCTTTTATGAATTATCTCAAGAAGGTCCTTGATCGTTACTTAGTCTGCTTCTGGGCCCCAGCTTTCTTTATTAAGTTGATGTATGCACGTTAAAAGAATAAAAAGTAATTTTAACATGAGCTTGACAAATCATGTTAAAATGCAGTTGATGACCAGATTATTTTAAGTATTCCAAAACTATGTAATTTTCTTTGGATGATATGTAACTTTTTCTGGTGGCCCAGTAATTTATTTTTGCCTCCATTTTGGCAAGTGGACGTGAAAAGTTATTAAAAATGTGCTATGTAAGCGTATGGCCTTTAGGATATTGTGATGTCAGTATTATGCTATCATTGTGTGTGTTATGCCAGGGGCAAGACTAGGGTGAGGCAAATGGGGCCTAGGGTGCAAAATTTAAGGAGATACTGTGTCTTGCAAATAAGAGCTCAGTTTTGTGCTTTAGACATCTGGTGTGCCTCACCCTATTTCCAGTCCTGATGCCATGTCAGGTTCATAGAATTTTGAATAAAATATCAATAACTACAGTGTGAATTGAATGCTTATCATGTGTTAGCCACAGTATTAAGTGCTTTATATGCATTTAGTACTCTTAATAACTCCCTGAGGTGAGTACTTTAATCAATATTTCCATTAGTTTCTCACTGAATTTAGAAAGATTAAATAACAAATGATATGACCCAGCTGAGCAAAAATTCAAACTCAGGTCTTTGTTTCAAACAAACGCTTATCTACTGCTCTATACTGTCCATCTGTGTGTAGAAAAGCTGCTCATTCACTTCTCTGCAGAATATGCAAGTGCACACACTGCCATGATACGTTTAACTTTCAGGGTGAGTGAATCAGAGGTCTCAGCAGCACCCAGCTGAAAGTCACAGACTTGTGTGGCTGAGTACCCTAAAGTGCCTTTGAATCAGAGCCACATTCCTTTTGGCTTTAGTCTCCAGACATTCTGCATGGAGTCTGGGGGTCTTGACCCCTGGATGACACAGAGCAGGACAGGTTAGTCTAGAAGTAGTTCAAGTTTAGCAGATTAACATGTCTGTACAATTGGCTATAGTAACTCAGTAGCATATATTTGTTTAAAATATCTGTCACCATTCTATTTTGTTTCTTAATGTGACTAAATGTGGAATATTATTTCTGCATTGTGGAATTTGGAGATTGGACTAGATAATGTATTTGGAGATTGGACTAGACTGTTTTCGCTTTAAAAATTTAGGGTTTTAACATTTAAGTTTCTTGAATGTGTAAGCATGTGACAGGAGTAAGGGTAAATTTGGAGACCTGGAACTATCTGAGCTATGGGAAAATCTAGGTCCAAACATCTTTTGCCAGCCCTTACCCTTTCTATTGGGGCCACTCATCTTTGTTCTTCATAATGCTCTGTTTATAATGCTTGTGTACCGATTGTCCCAGAGTAGTAGTTTTCAAATTGTGGAGAAAGGGATGGTAAACTATAGTTACTTAACACATTGGATGAATGAACAGCTTAGTGTTTTATCTTTTATATAGAGTTTGATAAAATATTTTATTTGGAAAACAAAGGAACAAACAAGCCTTCTGCTGTTTTAAAGAAATTTAAATCACTTATCTTTATTTATGTGGCTTTCAGGAGTCCTTAAGTCCTCTGGCTTGATTGTGCAGAAGACCTGACTTTTAGAAAGAGATCTGATCTTGTCATTCTAAATTAAATGTACTTAATCGTGGTAGCTAATGTTGAATAATTACCATGTGCCATTCACTGGTAACCTTAAACGATAAATACTATTGTTATTCCCATTTTGTAGATGAGGAAAGTGTAGCACAGAGAAATTTGATAACTTACCCTAACTTACACAACTAGTGAGCGGTAGACCCAGGATTGAATCCAGGCAAGTCTGGTTCTAGAATCACTATGCTTATTACTCACCTCTGATAACAATGCTGTTAATGTTGGCTAAGTATAACTGAAACAGTCATATTCCTCTTTTCCTTAGGTAACGTTGTGGATTTTGAAGCTTTTCTTAGATCCTTAACTCTCACTTAACCCTCCATAGAAAAATGAATTGTGAGTTTTAAATGAGTATTTATAAACCATATGTTTAGAACCAAGTCTGTATTATTAAAGGAACACCTATCTGTGACAAATATATGGAGATTTTAAAAAATGATAAAATGAATGGAGTTAAATTTAGAACATTTTTACATTTTTCCTTCATGGTTCATTGTGATCTCATTTGCCAGTGTTTTCTGTTTTCAAAGATATCTTCACTCAATTTTCAGATGTTTTAGTTAAAACCTCTGTTAATAGCTCAGCAAATGTTTATTTGGTCAGATATGTTTACAGAGATGTTGAAGATTATATCTTTTTTATCTTGTTTTTAAAAATAGTAAAGGTGGAGTTCTTCAACTAATTAGTGGTATCAGATACCCAGAAATTGTGGCATAAGACTTAGAGTGCCTTTAAAATTTTGATTGAGTAGGGTAGATCTTCCAATGAGGTGATAATTCTTTGTGGAATGTGTACTTCCTTTGAATGATTACTTAAAAGTGCAAAAATGCAGTGCTTAGTAACTTTGTAAAATGAAGTCTTTAATATAGAGGCTTTATGGTTTGATTTAAAAATTACCTTATCTTTCATTCTGACCACATCTCTTTCAAGTATACAGCTCAGTTTTTTTCCACATTATAGAAGAAACTAAAGCATAGAGAGGTGAAGTGACTTGATCAGAGACATGATGGTTTATAATTGACAGTAAGTACAAGGATGTGAGCCCTTGTTTTCAGACTTTAATTCTTATGCTCTTTTCCCATATCTCTCTCTGTGCACAAGTTATCCATTTGATATTTCGAAGTAGCCTTAAAAAAAAGTTTGGTATATATAAACAAATAGAGTGGCCAAGTGTCACATATTGCACTTACCATTAACAAGAGATTGTTTCTGGATGTTCCTAAATCCAAAATTCAGTAAATGCTAAACCAACTGTATTGCATGTTCAGGGAAGTTGAGTTCTACATTCCCTTATTTAAAAAGAAAACTGTAGAATGGAAGACCTTGAATTATAGAAAATATAATTTTCAGAGGAAGGAGAGAGACAGAGGTATATCTTGAAGGCTACCTGCTTGTTTTGGTTTGAGTAGGATCTCCTACCTACTTTATTCTTCTGCCTCCCTTTTTCCTAGTTTTCTCCTCTCTACCCCTTTTGTCACTTGTTTGGAAGTGACTACAGCATTTTGACATAAGAAGGCCCTAAAAAGTAGGTTTGATATTGCATGCTCACCTTTCCAGCTATGTGAAATGGTTAGACTGAGCTACATAGCCTTGGAATAAAATCAGTTTATCTAGGAGCCTAATGGGTATGATTCCTGATGCCAGGTGCTTGAGAAGAAAGCAAGGGGTTGTCAGTTAGTTGAAACCTTGAATCAACCAACTATTGAGGAGGCTTTCTTTACTAGAATTTGTAAATAGTTTTTATGATCCAATCAGGTCTTTTCCTTTTTTAAAAAAAATTTTCCATGAGATTACTTTTGAACCTAGAGTAGATACCAGTACATAATAAAATATTATCACTGAATTTTAGAGTTTAAGGCCTTGAGATGATGTAATTTTACCCCCTTTCTGCTTCAGATAGGGAAACAAGGTCAGTGATTAAGTGAAACTTGGACAAAGTCAAAACCAAAAGCCCCTGTCTCAGGTGCTTAGTCAAACTTAATTTTAGCTGAGCCTCTGAGACTGACCTTAGTAGCTAGGTTCTCTGATGTAGCCACAGTTCTTTCCATACCAGTGGTCTCCAGCCTGTCCTGTTCACAAGCGTCATTTCGACTGTCTGCTAAAAAGACAGCTTCCTGGACCTTTTGTTGGAGATTCTGATTGAGCAGTCTTGGGAATATGTGTTTTTAGTAGGCACTGAAGTGATTGTGATGGCTTAGAAACTATCGCTTGCATCCTTTCCCATAGAGAAAGTTTTGCTTTGTGATAAAAGTAGGATAACTTTTGGGATCTTATGTGTAAATCAAGGTTAATCTAATGTTGAAAATGCTTGCACGTTGACAATTTTGTGAACTACTAAATTATATACTTTTTGTTTCCCCAGCATCTAAAAAATATTCTAGCAGCCCTAATAAAAATGAAACATTAGAATTTATAACCTTGGACTTTTATTTTTCTTTAGTTTTATTTGGTGTTCATGTATATTTCTGTTAAAATCCTGATTTTATTTGCAGTCATTTTTTGCTTATATTCTCTTAGCTTAGTAGGAAGAGCTTAGGAAAGTAAGAAGTAGTAAAAACTGGTAAATGTGACATGGTCCAGACTTTGTTAATAGAATTAATTAGATTTCTGTGTTTTTGCTTTGCTAGGCTTGGTAATTTGAAAAGTATTAACAAGGATGATTCAATTTATAAATTGCCCATCTCTTATTAATTTGTTCATTCAATAAACATTTATTAATGGTCTACTGTGTACTTGCTATGCTGACTCTAATGTCTCTAAAGGGAAAAAGAAAAACTTATAAATGGTAACACAAACACATGGATTCTGCTTACTGCTAGAATGAATAAACTTCTTTTAGCTAAATGTTCATGGACAGGTTGGAGATCCAACAAAAATAAATAACACTTCTCTCTTTAGGGAGGGAAATTAAAGGAATTACAAGAATTTAGGACTGGGTACGAGGGCTGAGTACTGGATTTGACTACAAAGGAAAACAAGACAAATAGGCCTGCCTAGAAAGCTTTTAAGTGTCAAATTAACTTGGGAAGCTTCTTTTTCACCCCAAGAAATGCATACATACATCAGTACCAAGTATTTCCCTTTGTCCACTCTTTTTATTTGTAAGTAAATATAGCTTTGACTCTAGAGTTATCTCATGCCCCAGATGGAGTAAAGTGAGGCTGTTTAAGGAAATGCTGATTCTGAAGCTTGAGATATACCCAAGTGAAGTTCTTGAAATGAGCAAGCTCCTGAAGGTTGGGCAGGGCAGAAACTTCTAACAGTAAGAGTTTAGCATTGGAATGGCCAAGAACTTATTTTTGTTGCTAGCCAGGCAGCACATCATCAGTCCCTAAGGGAATAATTGTTTTAAGCCCAGGAATATATTTAAGACTGATTCCCTCTGTTAGAAATTTGCAGTACTATTTTGAACATTCAGGGAAATAAGGGGAAAAGTATAAATAAGTAGCTTGCCTATATTCTGTTTGTTCTAATATCTTCATGTTACAAAGGCTGTTTTTGAAGGCGAGTTTGTTGAAAAGTATACCTTGTATCTAAATTACTAGTATCTATAGTTCTGGTTCCTTTTTCTTTTTTAATTCTGTGGATGCTAACCACTCAAGAAACAAAGCTTACTTTGAAATGAAAACTTTTACCCCAAAGTAACACATCTGAAATTGGAAGCAAATAGTTCTTGCTATGTTGCCACCCCTACCCACATTAATTTTTATTTATTTATTATTAGCTAGCAGTTGTAACCATGGACAAGTCATTTTTTGAATTTTGGTTTCTGCTGTACTAGTGGGTGGATGAGGTGACTTTTTAAGGTCTTTCCAGATTTGGGATATAGCCTCAGAATTCTTCAGTCTAGTATGAATGCATAATCAGTACTCACTCCAGAAACCAGTATCCCTTAGGGGCCGATGATGTACTGCCTGACTGACCAAGGCCTGGCCACACCCATGCTAAAAGGAAGGAACCTTCTCAAAGGGGCAGGGCCTCAGCCCTTCCTCAGATCAGCTGACCCTTGCTCTTTAGGTAAAAGGTTCTTTTTTGCTTGGAGTGATTTCAGGTTGTCCATTTAACCATTTCAAATGAAGAAGCATGTAGAAAGAATGACAGCATATTTTAACAGCAGAAGAATTTAATAAGCCTTGTTGGAATTAGTGGTTTTTGGTTGGTTGGTTTTTTTGTTTGTTTTGTGGTGTATGTGTTTTTTGGTTTTTTATTTTAGAGGACATTTATTAAAGCTGGAAACTGTGAAACAAGGAAGGGTGTGGGATAACAGAAGGGGGACTAGGTAGGGAAATGAGCCTAGGCTGGGCTGTTTTGGCTCACTAAGAAGTCAGAGAAAAGGGGACCTTGGGCGCAGGTTCAGGGGTTTGCCTGGGAGGAACTGCTGCAGCCCTTTGCTCCTCTGGTTGTAAGCCTCATGGAATCCCTTAGAGTTTAGGAGATGCATGCCTGTGGGGGAAGAAGAGGAAGAGGGAGCAGGGGAGGGGAAAAGCCAGGTCATACTCCCTGGAAGGAGATTGTACTGGATTTGGTGGTTTTTAACTCATGTAAACACTGATGAAACCATGAATGGCCCTACTTTGTGAACGTGTGTTCTGAAAAGTTGGAAGTTAATCCACAGGAACAATATTAAAAGGTGGTTAAGTGTGTTGTAGTCCAGCCACCTATTTAACCCAGAATGTTGTTGCTATAATACCATCTTTTTTTATGACAAATAGTAGCTGATGGTATTGTAAAATTAGTTTAGAGGAAATATATAATTAATTTGAATCATAAATATCTTAAAACTTCCTGACATAGTATAATACTACTTATTAAACACAATTGAAAACTGAAGAATTCAATGCCAGTATTTACAAAAATTAAAAATTAAGTATTTGAGCAAGTTTAGTGTAGTGTATAGGTAGATGTCAGCAGGAATTCTAAAGTTACTACTTCTCTACTGATCCCTTCATCTCCTTCTGCCTTTATATGCAGGGATAGGCACATGTCTTCCAAAGAGTAAAAGAAAATTATTCCATTGAGCCTACTTTAGTATATTCGCCTCCATTAGTGTTTCATCTCCTTTTTACTGAGATTCTTGTAGACTTCTCTCTCACCAGCTCACTATATTAGCCCCTGCAAGGATGATCCTGCTCTTTGAATGTTACTCTTGACCTCACCAAGAAATCAGGAATTAAAAAAAAAAAATTGTGGTCCATGCTTGGGAGTATTTGAAACACCTGGTTTTTGTGATGCTGGTTCTCTCATCCCTTTATCCCACAGCAGTAGAGATTCCTGACTTCTCCCCTGTGTCATACTCACAATTGTTCATTTTCTGTCTTTCCTTCCATGTAGTATAAGCTCCATGAGGTCAGAGACTATCTAGCCTTGTTTACTGGTCTCTGTTTAGTACCAGGCCTAATGTTGTATAGGTTAATGAATAAATATTTATTAAATAAATGAATGATTTTTTTTTCTGTCTCCCAGTGAGAGCTCTTTAGGTTCTGTTGTTGACCCTGTCCTGCTATTTCTTACTTGCTTTTTTTCATTGATACGATGCCTTTTACTGTTAAACTGTGAATACAGTACCCATTGTTTTCATTTTGACAAGTTTCCCTGTATTTCAACCCCTCTTCTTTGTTCCAAATTTATTATAAAGAAGAACTTACAGTTCTTTCTAAGTGGAAAAGTAGATTATCAAATGGCCTATTAAGTAGTTGAATAGGAACAGTAGGGCCACAACTGAGATTTACCTACTTCCTCTTGCTCATTTTCATCCTGTTGATCTCTCGTAAAGACATGTTTTCCCTGCCTTTAGTTTCTGTTCCTCCATTCTATTCTTAATGTTCTGACCAAAGCAATCTACTTAAATCAGTGGTCTGATCAGGTACTGATTTTCTCTTGCCCTATAGAATAAAATGTAGGAATTGGCCTTTTGTTGTTGTTGTTTTTCTGTGAAGTCGGGGCATATATTTCAGTTCAGAAATTGGAAAAACTGACCATGTTTAGAACTACCAGAAATGGGACCAGACTGTCCCAGTAGATGTTGCGTTCCCCCTTCACTGGTCAGGATATAGAAGGCTGGTAAGCAGTTCTCAAATGGGATGGGTTATTGGAGATTTGAAGCTCTAAGTACTACTCCAGGTCTTTGATCGTATCTTTCAAACTGCTCAGGCTTTCCACAGTCTGGCCCAGGTACTTTGTTAATGATTAGGACATCTTATTCACCCCCACTGCATCTTGCATGCAGTAGGTGCTAAATATATATTTATTCGGTGAATAACTTCTACTTTCTGGATATTTATATGGGTGGATGGGCTCAAGTTGTTTTGTTTCCACTTCAGATTTGATTTTCTGATGTGGAAATATCAGATCTGGATTCTAAGTACTGGGATCCGGTCTTGGGCCTCTGCATGTGTGATCATGGGCAAGTTATTTATTGTCTCTGAGCCTACTTTTTTATCTGTAAAATTAGAAGGACAGTTACTGTAAAGTAAGTTATTATAAGGACTAAATGCATGGAAAAAATGTTCCAAGAATGCTTTACAAATGTTAGAAATTGTTCAAAATTGATTGCTTTTTGTTTAATATATTATTATTAATATATAAGTATGTCACTACTATTATGCTTTCACTCTATAATAGGCTTATATTTTAGCCTAGCACAGGAAATAAGTATAGTTGCTTTCTCTTAAAAAGCAACATATTTCCTCAGCTCCTGAAGGTAAATTTCTCTATTACTGAATTCTTGATATTTGAATTCCAAGCTACCTGTGTCTGTGGATTTCTTGTCTTAGTTTTTGTGTCAGATTTGGACAGAGGTTCAAAAAGTACCACTGGCAAAATTAAATAACATTTTTCCCCCCAAATAGACCACATTTGTTAGCTATTTTTCCAATTTTAAGATTTGTCTTAAATTATTTGGTGCTTATGTTTTTATTTTTAGGTGACAAAATCAGTGAGCAATTAGCAAAAGGATTTTAATGAAAATGTTATACACTTTAATTTTTTATTCTTTATTCTTTATTCGTATTCCATATGCACTTATACATTGTACATTTCATAATTACAATTTTATATTACATATAAATGCTATAATGATGTATTGTGATGCTTTCTCCTAGATTGCATGTGATGGAATTAGATATGTCATTAATCTGTGGTGCTTCATACAGAGCTCTTTCTGAGTGCAAGATGAGTGGGTTCATGAAACACTGCTTTGTGAAGTAGTACCTAGTAAGAGATTTGCTGTTAAGAAAGGGCAACTCTTGAATCCAAGGGAAATAGAAATATCTCACTGACCAGGGCTGCCTTTACAAGTGAGATATAGTAACAGATCAGATTTTCATAAGATAAGGATTCTACTTTGGAATCGAATATTATCGGTATTTGTTGTTTTCTCTTAATATAGTAAATCTTTGTTTTTTCTCTCCTTTACCCAGATCAGTATATGTTTTGTGCCCTATTCTTTTATCACAAAAAAGAGAAGAAATACTGCAGTGAATGAAGATTCCTCTGCATTTTAGCACTGCTTTTTCTACTGTAGTTGGCTTTTGAATGAGGATGACAATGGAAGAGATGAAGAATGAAGCTGAGACCACTTCCATGGTTTCTATGCCCCTCTATGCAGTCATGTATCCTGTGTTTAATGAGGTAGGTTGGCAAATATTTTCTCATGGGATCTCTGTAGTTCCTTAACATTTGTTTGTTTGTTCCTTCATATAGCAAATACTTATATAAATGAACTCCATCTATGTGTTAGGTATTGTGCCAGGACTGGACATAAAACTGGGAGGAAAACCCAAGATACATTGTTCTGCCTCTGGAGGTTTCACTGTAGTAGCAGAGATATACATTAAACAAAAGAATACAAGTAATTAGATAAATGAAAAATTGTGGTAAGTGCTATGAAGTTAAAAAAAAAAAATAGGTGGGACCTGTTTTAGAGGTCAGGGCAGGACTCACTGAAGGAGAGACATGCTAAGCTCTGAAAGGGATAAATACGGATTAGACAGTTGAAGAGTTAGGGACAAGCAAATTTTAGATAGCCAGAGGAGAAGCACAAAAATATCCTAATGAGTTACAGTCAGTAGCGACATTTTACTGATAAATAGAACATACCAGTGCTTTGTATTTAGAGAAGATGTGGTTGCTTTTTTTATTTGAGGAATATTCTAGGACTTAATAATATCAATATATTTTTGATTTTTCTTTTAAATTAATATTAATTTGCTAAGGTGTGTACAGAATTCTAGAGCTGTGCAAGTTTCTTAAATATAATCACTTCCTCCTTTTAGTGGTAAACTAAGGTCTTGATATGTGAAATTATTTTTCTGAAATTACCAATAACTAAAATCTAGGACTCCAAATTCAGTGGCTTAATGCTTTTTATCTATTTAATTAGGTCCCCCCCCCCCGTTTTATTAATCTAATTAATTATAAAGCTATTGATTCCATTAACCTTATTGTTATTACTATAGCCTGGAAGCCGTTACTATTTCTAATAGCTTTTCATCTCTTTTTGTAAAATAGTTACATTAGAGTAAGATTGTGGGCTTCAAAACCATTTATCCCACATTATTAGGTTTAATAATGTATTTGATGTATTTTATGATCTAATGTCTTGGAGCCAATAGAGATTCATCCTCTTCAACTTGAAATCCAGAGACTTAGTTTTCAGTTCATACAAATATTTTGAACTTCAGACACTGTCTGCTAGGTAGTGTTAGGCTCAGTGACCATAGAAGAAAATGCAAAGCAGTGGCATAGGTAAAATTTATTTCTCTTACATAAAAAATTACACAGGTAAATGGACTAGGGCTAGTATTTTGGCACAGTATCATCAGAAACTCAGTTCCTGTCTTCTGTCCCATCGTCTTAGTGCTTACCTTCCATTTTTAAGATCACTTCAGCATGTGGGATGGCTGCTGAAGCTCATCATGTCCTAAGTTGTTTCCTGGAAGGGGCAAAAAATGGAGGGGGTGGGGGTATTACTTCCAGGTATTATTCTTAATAACCTTTTGAATGTCCTGTACAAGATTTCCATTTACATCTCACTGGCAAAAATGTAGTCTTATGACCACACCTAGATGCATTAACACACCTAGATGCAAAAGAGATTGGGAAATTTAGAAGTTTGCTACTAAAGAGGAAGCAAGTAGGCATCTTTTGAAAAACCTGTCTCTATTATACTGCTATAGTGCTAGCTTCTATGGCACTCTTTTAGTGCTGGATACACCTATCTCTGGCAGCAATAGCAGGCTCCAGTAAGTAATTCCACCATTTTCTTCTAATACTTTACCCATTCAATGCAAGACTAGAGTTACTGTTAGAAGCAAGTGCTGTTTAGTATTTACTAAATGCCAACCATTTTATTTGCTGAGTGTTCTGCTCCGGTTTGGAGATGTGGAGAAAATAAAAAGCATTTTTAAGCATTGTAAAACACAGATGCTTAAGCAAATAAATTATAAGCATTGTAGGGAACACAGATGCTTAAGCAAATAAATTATTTAATTATCTGTATACAAGGTAAGACTTAAGCTAATGGGTAATCTTGACGACTGGTTGGTGGACTTCTCAGGTACTTTAAGAACCATTATGACAGTTCTTCCCAGAGGTGCTCCCTCTTTGCGTGTCTGTAGTCTAACTTTGTAGGTAACTCAGTAGGCTATTGGGACAATTTGTAATGGGGGATATTCTGTATTTACCTTGTTATTTTGAGTGTTTTTCTTGAAAGGAGGGCAATTACATGTCTGAGCTTCAGTCTGATCCTTTCATTAATGAGGAAGAATGAGAAAAGCTTTTTTAACAATTTGGGTGATCTTTTTCTACATATGGAAAGTGAATTTTATGTCAGTCTTGACTTTGGAAAATGATTGTATAGGTTGTGGCATTCTGGTAAAATGCACTGTTGGGATTAATACTGACACAACCTTTCCTAATACATTCATGTATAAGGAAAGTTAACTTGAAAGAAAAGAATGGCTATGAATGGACTAGTAAATCTCTTTCAGAGATAAAGGCAGTGATTCTCTCCAGATGAGATCTGAAAATAAATGTAGGTTAATGGAAGTGGTTCAAGAACTAATTGTTAGAAGTAAAATTTGAAAAAGAAATGACTAGATGTGGCAGACTGAGAGATACTGCATCAAATTGTCAGGGTCTAATTCTCAGATTGAAATTACTGATCAAACATAGTATACAGGCTTTTTAAAAAAATTATTTCTGTCCTGTATTTTAAAAAGAGTATTCAGAATTAATAGGCTTTTAGGAATATTGGTAGTAGTAGGTTTCCTCTTTGATAGAAGTGAAACCTTGGCCTTGATTTAGGAATGGAGTCAAATAATTATTGCGCCTTCAAATGTGAAGTGTTTGGTTAAAAAGAATAAAATACTAGCATTGTTCTCTGACATTCCAGTGTATTAATGTAACATCTTAAATAAGATACCTAATCAGCTAATATTTATAGTTCAGAGGTGGATTTTGATATAAATCTACTCATTGGGAAATGAGTTAGTTTGGCTTTTGTTTTTCTGTGCTATGCAGATTTAAAGATAAGTGGTTATCAAATTAATCCTGCAGAAAGTAGTACCACAGTAGGGATGAACATTTTACTCTGAAACTAAATGAACCACTAAATTTTGTCCACAATGTAAGATGAGAGTGAAAAAGCTTATGCGTTCTCACCATAACATTACATCCATAATAATAACAATGGTGGGACTCGAAGTCATCCTGTAGAACAGATTTTTAGTCAGTAGTACATCCTTACACCTGAGGAAATCTTAGTACTCCAGCTCACAAGGCAGAATTATTTATGGCATTCTGGGAGCTTGATGCTTGCTAAACTTAATGAAGCTATGCTAGGACAGCTGAAGGAGTGGGCTTGTTTAATCAGCAGCTGCAGAGTTCAGAGTCCAAGTATATTGCATGTGTTGTAAATGTACTGTGAAATAGGTCTCCTGGTTGCATTATGGAATGAGTTTATAGAAACCTCATGCTAAGTGTTAGATCAGATTCTCATGTACTTAATACTTTTCACTAATTCTTTATATTTGGAGGAGGGCTGCATGGTTCATTTCTTTATTCCAGGAAAAGATTTATCATGTATTTTATTTTCCCGTGACTTTTTGGAGGAATTGTTTTAAGGTGAAATATAATTTACGAAGAAGTAGGTATTTTGAGACAGAAGTAACAGTTTTGCAACCAAAGATGAATTTTATAATCAAAGGATTATATGCTTGTTTATTAATCACAAAAACCAGCACTTCTGAATAAGTAATTAGTATCATTCTATTCAGAAGCATCCAAAGCAGCTATTTCTGCTCTCAGCAGAATATGCAACTCTTAGTTTACCAATACGGGAATGAATCCTGGGATTACTTCTCCAGCTTTATGTATCTACCTATTCCATTTTTTTTTCCTAGTGAAAAAAAAATCAAATCCCAAATTTTGAGCATAGTAAACATACTTTTTCACGGTGAAGGCTTGGGTTTCACCTGCAATACCACCATCCAGAGGTAATCATAGTTAATATTTACATTTTGATTACTGCTCTGTCACTTACTAGGCTATATAATTTTGTCTTAGTTTTCTTATGTGTAAAATGAAGATAAAAACTAATTCTCACCCTCGCCAGGGTTTTCAGTGGTTAGAGGATCTGCCCTCACACCTAAGGGTGGCAGGTTTGATTTCCAGTCAAGGTTGGGGCATGTGCGGGAGACAACCAATCAATATGTCTCTCTCACATTGATGTTTCTCTCTCTTTCCCTCCCTCTCTCCCCTCCTGCCTCCCACTCTCTCTAAACAGCAATGAAAAAAATATCTTTAGGTGAGGAGTAAAAATAATAATAATAATTCTCACAACTCAGTGAAATAAATGAGTTAATATATTGTAGTGCTTAGAATAGTAGCAGGCATTGTAGTTAGCTTTAATTATTAAGTAGTATTCCACGTAATTTCCTGACAAAATTGTGATGATACCCTAGTTTTGCTTACTTATAAGCAGTGTTTTAAAGGAGTATGTTTATATTAGTTAGGTGGTTCTGCTTACCTTTTTGCCAGACAATATGGCATCCCCAGGAACTGATTCTTTTAGAAACATTTATTGAACTTACTATGTACAAAACACAGATGACTGCATTTGCTTTCTCTTTGGCAGTAATATTTGGGGATGGAGTGGGAGGTATGTCAGTATGGCAAATCATATCTGATTTTGAGGAAGTAAGATTTGGAGACATTTCAGAACTAACTAGCCTAATTATTTTGACTTTAAAAAAACTTTCAAAAGATTTTATGCAGGACTCTTTAAAACTTAAGCAACCAAAAGGTTAGATGGATTTGTTTAAATAATGGGTTTAAGAAACTGGCTTGATACTACAAAATAAAGTATAGGAATTAACTGATACTTCTGGAGGGAGCAAATAATAAATGAGCTCTATGGAGTCAATGTCTAACCTTTTAAAATATTTTTAAAATAATCTAGAGAGTAAAATTTTACAAGTTTGCAGTTAATGGTGCTCTCAAAAGCTATCAAGAATAAGTTGCAGGAGGAGTTCACAAAACAGAGTGGTCAGAATATAAGGTTGGGGTGAGACCTAATGCTAACATTTCCCTCCAAATGTACTTCAGCAGGCACTTTTCCTTCTCTTTTAGGCGAGATGAGGTGTTATGTACCTTTTTCTCTCACTCCGATATTCTTCTTTTCCTTTACTCTTTTATGGATGACATCGGAGTTCTTTATGAAGGAGGCCCAAGGAGTGCCTCTCCTTGTCCCAGGATCCATTAATGCAAAGTGTACTCATCTATTCCCTCTTCTTTCTTTCCCTCATCTATTCCACTTTCTTTCAGTGCAGGTGTATGCACTGTTAAGTACTACTAAAAAATGAGTGCATTGACTCTTTAAAGATACCCCAGCCAAAGACTGTTATCCCAAAAGCAAAAAAGTGCTGATCTCATTAGTAAAAGTATTGGAAACAAAATAGAAATTCTATTCTAATCTTACATAAAGTCATTATGTCCCCATGTTACAACCCTGAGGAAACCCATAAGTGGGAGAACTGCCAAGGAAGATGATTTTAAGAGGCCACACTCTTCAAGGACCAGTTCAGATCTCATCTTCATATTTTTATCTACTTCAGTTGACAGTGGTTCCATTAATTTCCATGTAGCTGCTTACTTAAATCTGTCTTCTGGGGTTCCAGGACTATCCTCTGTTTCTTTGCATCTCTCTCACTGTCTCCCTTACACTTGGTGGAAACTCAGGTATTTGTTGGTTCTTAAGTAGTTGAAGAGATTCACTGATATGGTAGACTCCACTGTGGAGAGGGTGAGTACAGGGAGACAGGGTAGCATTAGTGTTTTGTGCATGGATTTTGGAGCCAGACACATCTGGTGTGAATCCTCTCTTTATTTCCTAGCTGTTTAACATTTGTATAAATTTATACAAACTGAGTTTATTTTTCTATAAGATGGAAATGATGATATCTAGTTCCAGATTTATTGTGAGGATTATAGATACTCTCTATAAAAATACTATGTATAATAAAGGCCATAATAATTAGGGTAGCTGTTAGAATATTACTGGAACCTGATATTCTCATAAAAGGTACTAATAAGATGAACATGATTTTATTATGAAATCATATATCACAAGTGAGAGGCCTGAAGTAGAAGCACTTTTAATTGGGAAGAGAAAAGCATATCTTGTTACCTAAGTATTACAGGCTAAAATTATAGATTCAAGAACAATTTAGATAAATTTGTGGATGAGAGATTAAGTTCAGTTAAAAATATATATGCACCTATATGCCTGACACCCCCTGGGCAATGTGGGTATCATAGAGGTAATAAAACCTAGTGGGTTTTTGCAAGATGTGTGAGTATATAGTGTATCCTAGAATGACTCCTCTCAGAGTTCTGGTGAGGTGTTTCACACTTCACAGATTTGATTTAGTATGTTTCCTATGACCTTCCCCTTTCTTTTCTAAGGTACGCATATGTAAAAATCTAGAAATCTAGAGATGTTGATGGTAAAGGAAGTTGGCTAATTCTATGAGTTCCTCACTGACTTTTCTTGGGCCCTTTTACATTCCTTTCACATATCAGGGCATTACAGAATGAGTTATATTGCTGTTATTGAAGGCACACATCTGACTCAGACCTTTGACTTGTTGAAAGAGGTCAGAATGTGGTGGTAACCCAAATGAGGAAATAGGTTTCTGTCAGGGTGGAAACATTCATCCTGTCTCCTCCTGCCTGTCTCTTGCACAAGAAGAACTTGAGATCAGATGAGTTGTATTGTTATTTTAATCTACAGTTGAAGTCCTCATAATTAAATGAATTCTGTGAGGAAAAAATTCATTTTTGGAGATATACCTCTTTGTTAACTTTATAAATGTCTCATAGAGTTGCTTTTTTGCTATATTTGTCAACCTGGTCCCCTTGTGTTTCCGTATTACCTATGAAGGCAGCGTTAGATTTGCAAGATGTGTAGAAGCTAAGTTAAATACTAAATCAAAGGGCCCACTGTTTATTTTTGGAGATAAAATATTTATCTTGTCAGATTTTGTTGCTTTTGCCTATGCTTAAGGTGAGTAACTTATAGGGAGATAAGGTTCTTGACATTTCTGTCTTGTTTAGAAAATAAATTGATTCAAAGTGTTAGAGATTCCTTAGATATGTATATATGTATATATACAGGGTAGGTAAAAGTAGGTTTACAGTTGTTTGTATGGATAATAATACAAGAATAAACTATTTCACATACTCAAAACTAAACCTGTTTTTGCCCCACCCTGTTATGTTATTTATAAAGGAAAACCTACATTTTCACTGCCTCAAGAGATTGAAAGGAATATTTATTGTGTAATAAATGCTTATGAGGTTTTTGTAGAAATTTTCTACTTGCATAAAAATTTATAAAAGTCAGAATGCTTTTGAACGTTTAATATTGTCCCAATTAAAAGATACATACACTGAATTTTATTGAGTTAACTGGCCTATTCCTTAGGGACTAAAGAAATCTGAATTTGACTGAAGATAGTTATTTTAAGCCTGACAGTTAACTCTTCAACTAAGAGGTTTTTTTGTTTTGTTTTTTTTACAAAATTGTATGCCTTCTTTGGCTCACTGAAAATGAGTTATATAAAGTGTCTCAAGGTCATTTTATCTTCCAAAATTATAAACCTTACATATTTGGTATAAAAATTAAAAGCATTTGGATTGAACTTTGGATTTAGTATTTTACTAACTCTTTTTTAATCCTGATAAAAGAGAGAACAGATATAAGCATCTCTGAAATCCGGTGATCCACAGTCTTCAATTTGAGTGTCAAGCAAACCTTTTATCTGCACTATTTGCTAATTAATAAAATAGACTAATCTCAGCTTATTCCTTGGCTGAGGGGATTGTAAAGCAATTAGGAAGGAGTAAGGTAGTAAATACAAAGAATCTTAAGTAATAAATGTTTTCTTTGTATTTATCATTTTATATTCAGTATATACACACACACAATTTGCCATGTATTTGCAGCAGAGCATTGAGAGGTAATCTTAAACCTTCCCTGTTTTTAATAATTCAAGTGATTATATTTATTCTTTCTGTAGGGACTTATTTTGTATTTTGTGCTTATCTTAAATGTACCTTTAAGGTACAGGGTTTCTTTAAAAAAAAAAAAAGGAATAAAGAACTGATATGCATACCTTTATTTTTCATGGTTTCTGATGAAAATTTTAGATAGAATCTCTTTGGAGAATTATAGTGATTTAGCAGTAATTTTTGTTAGTTGAGTGATGTATGTATCAGTGTGCTTACTATAGAGTAGGATATCCGAAATGTTGCTTTTTCTAAGAAAGTTGATATTAATTTTGATTTAAAATTTTTATTGCAGCTAGAACGAGTAAATCTGTCTGCGGCTCAGACACTGAGAGCAGCTTTCATTAAGGTGAGGCAAAAGTAACTTACTATGGTTATTAAAATGTATTTTATACATAAACCTAAATACCAGCTGATAATTGCCAGGTTATTTTTTTAGTTATGACCCTTTCAGCCATCTTGCACCTGTTTTGGCGTACTCTGTAAAGCTTAACACGCTTCCAAAAAGTAAGCCAAAACAAGTGCTCTTTCCTTAAAGTTCATCTTTTCACTGTGTGCTTTTGAAACTGACTTTGAAGTTAACTTTGGAGTAGATTTTTAAATTATTTTTTGTTTGACTTGTTAAAAACTTCTGTAAAATTATAACTCAAAAAGTGTTTCTTCATATTGTTTAATTATAGAACATAAGTATAAAACAATGTTTTTGAGTGGGGAAATAAGACCCATGTGTTCATCAGATTAAGGACACTTTGAGAATATACAGCTAAGTCACTCAGCATGAATTTTTTCATTGTTTCTAGACCTGAGATTTTCAGCTGGTAATCACTAGTCACGTGTCTCTGTTAAGCATTTAAAATATGGCAAGTTCCAAGTAAGTTGTATTGCACATATAAAATACACACCAAATTTCTAAGACTTAGTACAAAAAAAGAATGTAAAATAACTCAGTAATAAGTATTTTATATTGAGTACATGTTGAAATAATATTTTAGATACTCTTAAGATAATATTTTAGATACTCTTAAGATAATTACATTTTTTTCAAAAAATTAAAATATGGCTACTAGAAAATTTAAAATTACAGAGGCTTATATTTGTTTCTTGCATTGTATTTTTATTGGATGGCCCTACCTTACATATTTGGTGCATTCTTTCATATAAAACTTTATCCCCATTCCCCAAAATACATATCAGGATGCCTCAAACTTTAATTTTTATTTACTTTTTTTGTGTTTGTTCCCATCAGTAGCTAAAACAACTTATATTTTAGGTAAAGTATTTTAATGTTTAAATCTAGAATAAATTTATAGTTGAGATCCCTTGGAGTTGAAAGTATAAATCCATCCAATATTTTAATGGCAAAGATTAGTTTATAGGTATCACTCTTAACTGATAGTATAATGTCACCTGACACCCCCCCCCCTTATCTCTCCACAAGAAATTACATTGTATTTGTTAGATTGGAACTATTTAGATGTGTTTAATACTCTAAAGTGTAGTGTCAGGGCACACATTCATACTAGCTTCTTTAAAACATATCCTTGCGAAATCATTGGGTTAATGAAGAAAACCAGCAAATCAATACCCTTTTTTTTTCTTATTTGCTTATTAGTGTGGTTTGAAATAGCATATTTGGTCATTAGGGAGGCTTAATGGCAACTATTTTAAGCATGTACATAACCAAAGGAAAGAAGGAAAAGTTATAGGTTGCACAGTGTGCTATTGGTAAGGCAAAAGTCAGTTTTTCAGCTCTCCTGCTACCAAGGACAGAAGGTCTCCTGTGTGTTCTGGTAGAGAAGACCCTATCTGAAGCAGTAGATTGTATACTAAATGATATTCATACAAGAGATAAAATAATGAATTTCATGAAGCTTTTTCTTGTAATGTCTTTATATATAAGCTTATGTTTTAACACTGAAGTACAAGTTAAAAGCGAACAATATGTTTACAGTGTGTGGCTATGGTAGATCTGGTTTGATACATGGGCACATTTTGCTATCCACAGCAGGGATACTTAACTGGGGATAGTATGAGTTATTTTGGAGGAAAACAGTCAGTTTTGCATTGACTTAATTAGCACATTTAATTTGTTAAATTTCAGATGAAATTAAAGGAGGCATGCATTGGAAAGATGATGATTTTTGTGTTTATATGCATATTTCCATTTCTTGGTCCACAACAACAGTTGTATTTATCAAATTTTAATATCTATTTTTGTTATTTGGGGGAAAAGGGTTAAAATAATTTTTTTTCAAGATAAAATAATACTAGTGAGAATCTATTCTTGCTTTAGATTCCTTTCCCCTCTAGAGGTTCTGATAGATTGTGCTGTTGAGAATCACCGATTCGCAAGAGTGGATATTACTACCCTTGGGAATAGCTTTCTCACAGTTGGATTCTTCGTAGAAATTGGATACCCATAGTGTTGAGGGTTTTATTCAAGGGAGGGGGAACCTGTAGTTATATAGTCTCTGATTTAATGGTAGCTCTATTTATTTTGTTAGAGTCATTGGGTAAATTTAAGGCTTTTAAAATAAGAAGTAGCTTAGGTTAGACTTCATACAGAAGATACTAAGACAACTATTCTCAAAGTATGTGCTGAAGTATCCTGGGTCCCCACAGCAAACTCGGGTGTCATGAGATATTTTAAAATTTTGAAGAAACAGTGCTGTTCAACATCTGGTTGACACTGAACTACTAGCTTGCATACTTGCTGATTCATCATATTTGATTGGACTACATTCCTTTCAGTCGTGTCATGTCTGTTAGCTGGACTTTTGGCCATTGCTGTGATAAAAAGCAAGTGCCACAAGAAAATCAGTGTACAACAGGAAGTGAGGGTAGAGTGTCCAATCTAATTCCAACATTTGAGTCATTGTACATTGCCCAACATTGTGCACAGTTCTCATTAAAATAGTAATTATGGTTATTTAAGAATGAAATTAAATACTTTCAATTTTTGCATTTTTTTGAGGGCTACTAAGTTGTTAGGACTAAGTCGTTTGAACCTATTTAATACACAGTACTGTTAGGTATTTCTTTTGGCACTAAGAACACTGAGCTGAGAAAGTTAGGGACCTCTGTGAGATTTCTGTAATGTTCTAGCTTTCGCATTTTGGGGCCCCAGACCAACCTGGTATTGAAAACTTTTTCAGGCTTTCAGCATTTAATTTTTTCAACACCTTATTATAATTTAATCAGAGAGATTGTTTTCTGCAGGCAGTGTCTGGAAGCATACAGAGAATGCTCCCCTGCTTTCCAAGATAATGTGTTATGATACTTTAATGCTACTTAGGAAAGATAAGCCAATTATCAAATACTAGCTTATTTAAATAGTGTATTATATGTAATTTTTGTAGCAGTTCACCAAATTTATAAAGTTTATACTATCCTAAGCCATTTGTATAGCTAGCTTTTCTTTTAAAGGCAACTCTTGTTTTCTTTAATTAAATAGATCCTATCTTAAATATATTTGTGGAAGGAAAAATTAAAACAGATTATACAGTGGTTCCCCCTTATCCACAGTTAAACTTTAGTTACCTGTAATTAACTGTAGTCCAAAAACTTTAAATGGAAAATTCCAGAAACAATAAGTTTTATAATTTTTAAATTTTAAATTTATGACCCTGCCGATGTTGCTCAACCCATGCACAAAGAGGTTACGTGATCGATTCCTGGTCAGGGCACATGCCCCGGTGCTGCCTCGATCCCCAGCAGGGGTTGTGCCAGAGGCAGCCGATGGGTGTTGTTGCATCTGTGTTTCTCTCTCCCTCCCTTTCCCTTCCTCTCTCTCTAAAAATCAATAAAAACATTTTTTTTTTAATGTGGAAATTATAAATTTATATTTTAAATTTTAAAATTCCAGAAATAAGTTCATAAGTTTTAAGTTTTCTTTCAAATATTGGGGTGTAATCTCACACCATCTTGCTCAGTCCCACCCAGGACTTGAATCATCCCTTTGTCCAGCGTCTCCATGCTGTATATGCTCCCCTCCATGATCCATTTAGTCACTTTCTCAGTGATCAGATCAGTCTGTCGCAGTATTCCAGGGCATGTGTTTAAGTAATCCTTATTTTACTTAATAATGTCCCCAAAGCTCAAATGCAGTTATACTGGCAATTTGGAGATACCAGAGGGAAGCTACAAAGTGCTTCTTTAAGGGAAAGGGTAAAAGTTTTTGACTTAATAAGGAAAGAAAAAAATTTGTATGTTGAGGTTGCTAAGGTCACTGGTGAGAACAAATCTTCTATTCATGAAATTGTGAAGAAAAAAAAATTCGTGCAAGTTTGCTTTCGCACCTCAATCTACAAAAGTTACAGCACAGTGCATGATGAGTGTTTATATAGTTAAGTAAAAAAATCATTAAATTTGTGGGTGGAAGCCATAAACAGAAAATGTTCCAATTGATGACAAAAACATGTTGCACCAGAAAACATTGAGCCCATGTAAAGACTTCAGCAAGGGATCCCCTGAAACGAGTGACACCAAGCCATTTATTGCAAGTAAGGGTTGGTTACAATAAGATATTTTGGTAGAGAGACCATGTTTATGTAACTTTTATTACAGTATATTGATATAATTATTCTTTTTATTGTTGTTGGTCTCTTATTGTGCCTAATTTATTTATAAGTTAAACTTTACCATAGATATGTATGTATAGGAAAAACATAGTACCAGACAGTCCCCAACTTATAATGATTTGACTTAATGATTTTTCAACTCTACAGTGGTTTGAAAGCTGTTCGCATTCAGTAGAAACTGTACTTGGAGTTTCGAACTCTCATCTTTTCCTGGGCTAACAATATGCGGTCTGATACTCTCAGGATGCCAGGCAGTAGCAGTGATCTGTGGTTCCCCGCCAGGGTAAACAACCGATACTGTGTTCCCAGTGTTTTTTAGATACTGTGTTCTGAGTATAGGTAGGTTTGGCTAAGATATGATATTCAGTTGGTTAGGTGTATAAAATGCGCTTTCAAGTTAGGATATTTTCAATTTGTGATGGGTTTATAGGGTCATAACTTTATCGTAAGTTGAGGAGCTTCTGTATGTATAGGGTTTGGTGCTATCCAAGGTATTGCCCATGGGTAAAGAGAGACTACTGTTAAAGGAAATGGAGTTCAGTAGGACACACTTTATTGTTACTAATTACCTATCAAAATGACTTCCCTGAACATCATTTGACAACAGTTAAAATGATGTCAGGATTGACATAAATGTGTGTATTTTCTTTGCCCATTTTATTCTACAACCTTTTAGTTTTTGATACTGAAATCTAATGAGAAACAAGATGTCATAATGGAGAGAGTAATAGCAGAAGAAAGCTGGATCTGCAATGATACCAGAGTGGAATTGAAAAGGCAGAGATTAAATGTGCTTGACACACAAGAAAACAAATAGGTTGCCATCTGGTTAAGATCATAAAGTGTTTCTATTTTCTGTTTAATATCAGGGCAAGAAAGATGGGAAATCATCAGCATAATGATTAAAATTGGCATCCTAAAAGAAACCAAGATATTGTGTGATTATAAGATTTAAAACAATTATAAAATGGGACAGAATTACTGGGGAAAAGCCAAATCTTGAAAATTTACTTGGTCGACACAGAACTCTTTATGCTCAGTTCTGAAATTACTAGACAATTTTAGTGCTCTAGGGTGTAACGTAGAACCAAATGCAAACTCATTAGTGAAACAAGCTCAGGAGGTAGTAAAAGGATTAGTGATGTTCAGAAAACTAGTGAAGGAAATATTCTTGCTACAAAAATAAAACAGAAAGTGAAAATCATTGTATAGGAAAGTATTTAAGGGATTATGTGTCTTCAGTAAAACTTGCAAAAGAAATCCTGTTTTATTCGTTTCGTTTTGTTTTTGTTACTCCTGACATTGTTGGTTTAAATGTAAAGAATCTGCAAAACACTGGTGAAATGAGTAATTAATTGCTTATTCCTCAAGTTGAAAAATTAGCTAATGAAAAAAATCTGAAAATCCTTAGTATATTTAAACAACTGAAAAGAGCAATGGATGGACTACCAAAATACATATAATGTTTTATTTCTATCTTGGTTATTAGTTTGATTGCAGGAGCATGTAAAGAAGTAGGAAATGTTAAGTACTTTATGTTCAAATGGAAAACGGACCGTGGCTGTAATAAAAAGTTAGTGATGCTTAAGTTTTAACAAAACAGAAGTGAATGTTATCACCACACCTGATTTACAAAGATTTCTGCCTTCCTAAGTTGATCAGTCTAAGTTCCCAAAGGTTCAAAACAATTTAATTTCAGTTTTGAAATTCTGACTTAGTTTTTATATTTCAAAACTAGCTTTCTTTTTCTTATAGGCTGAAAAAGAAAATCCAGGACTCACACAAGACATCATTATGAAAATTTTAGAGAAAAAAAGTGTAGAAGTTAACTTCACAGAATCCCTTCTTCGAATGGCAGCTGATGATGTAGAAGGTAAATCAGAAAGAGTCTTGTTTAGTTTTCTTACAGTTGTTGGAAAGCACTTTTTCCAAATCTTTATTACTTGGCAAAAGGTGCAGCTGCTCCTTCCTCACCCTCTCTTCTTTCCTTTTCTTCTTGTGATGATATTGGGGGAGGGAGGACTATATAAAATAGAAAAGCAGTTCTTTTTGTTTTATGTTTGTCAGATTTAATTACTTGAAATAAAGTGTTTATGTTGTGCAGTTTAATTTTCCCCCCTATTAATATGTTTGATGATTTCTGGTTTTACCAAAAGAGAAACTCTATCGAATGATTATTTAATTTTGTGTTGACTTTATAGCAATTTGAAATAATGAGGGTGTTTTTTTAACTTTAGAATAGCTTTTTTTTCCCTC
Source organism: Miniopterus schreibersii (assembly GCF_964146895.1). Lineage (NCBI taxonomy): Eukaryota > Metazoa > Chordata > Mammalia > Chiroptera > Miniopteridae > Miniopterus > Miniopterus schreibersii. The sequence goes on along the minus strand of NC_138106.1, from coordinate 24,885,446 downwards.
CAAGCACAGATTTGAGAGAACAATATAATCACCTTTACTTCTGCTGCTTTCTCATTTTTTGCTTTTTTAAAACTAGAAATGGGTTTCACTTAAATTTAGCCATTTTCCCACTAATAAAGAAAAAAACAGAAGTACAATTTCCCATACTTATTAAGGGAGAACAAAAGTAAATATTTTGACTAATTCCATAACTTATGTTCTAAACTTAAGCATTTCCAGCCTGTGAGGCCAGGTTACATTGATTGGTAGGGTGTAATGTTTCCAAGTCTACAACCGATCTGCTAGTAACGTGTTTGCCTCTGCCACATCTGGTTGAACTTCCTTTTCAAAGTTGCTATTCTGTGACTTGACCGTTGTGTTGAATTTTTGGTAGTGTTTTTGTTTTTAAGTGAGATATCAAGAACATGCTGAAGATTTTACTAGGTTGTTTGGGCTTTGGTATAATGAGCCATTGTATATTCAAGATAGAGGGTTTGTTCAAGTCATATTCCCCATTGGCAAATGCATACTGTTCTGCCATCATGTTGTCATGAACGTCATTACTTTAAGGTCCCCTTGGGAAATGTAGCTTCAGAGGCCCGATAAATTTGATTAAGACTCCTTTTTAATTTTATTTATTTATTTTGCTTTCATGACTTTCTATTTACCCCAAATTGAAAATGTTTAGTCTTTTATCTTCTGTTACTTTACTTGATAAGAGCCTTTTTACTATCAAACTAAGTTGAACTCTAACAAATTCTGCTTTGCAACCTTGTCTTTCCTAGTTATCTGGCCTTTCTGCTCCCCTCCCTTATTACCCTGTTGACCAACATTGGGAATTCGTAGACTTGCACTTGACAGGGAGTTGCCTGATGCTTTTATTATGTATTTATTTTATCAGAGTATATGATTGAGCGACCAGAGCCAGAATTCCAGGACCTAAACGAAAAGGCACGAGCACTTAAACAAATTCTCAGTAAGATCCCAGATGAGATCAATGACAGAGTGAGGTTTCTGCAGACAATCAAGTAAGCAACTTCTTGCTTTTGTTCTTTTTTTCTCAACCACTTCAAAGGAACCATTCATTCTAGATGTTTTATTTTGGTATGACATTAATATTAAATTAAAATATTAATTTCAAATAAAATTGGAGTTTTTAAATGGTACATGTTTATTAACTTCTAAGCTGTGGCATTTAGCTTCAGAGTACAGTAACATTATTTTAGAATGTTTGTTTTAAAACAATGAAATGTATGTAAACTGGAATATAGTTTAAACTACATAAACTGTGGAAAAATTAAGTGTCAGATTAAAGTGAGTAGAGAAGTTGGATAAATTATACAGCTTCATAACAAAAGATACCACTATTGCTTTTATTTCAGAATTGGCACGTCATTAGAATAAATCACATACTCTTTGTGAATAGCATTTGTAATATTGACCAAATTGTGAAGCTTCAAATCCTTGCCTTTGGGATGCTGGTTAAAAGACTAAAAATGCATGGGGCCAGGGGGCTGGCTGTTGGGAAAGGTCATTGTAGAGCAGTGGTTCTCATACCAAGACCACTCTCCCCAGGGGTGAAAGGGTGGAGGAACGAGGGGGGAACTACAAACATAACTTCTTGATGAGTAGTTTTAAACTGAAGCGTTTGATAATTTTCTTCAACCGCAATGGATAGAAAACAGAGAAATCTGGAAATAATTGTAGTGTCACTGTTAACGCAACCTGTTGTTGAAACCACAACAAGAAATTGCTAGAAAGGAAAGATTTAGTGGTTGCATCAAACATCGTGTCATTAAAGAACGTTGGGAGGCTCACTTGGAATAAATTTTACCATTCATTTCTCAGAAATAGTACTCTTTGTAATTTACATTCCAAAATGTTATTTTAGTTAGTTTGGGCACTTATTTTGAGTGATATAAAGGGAAGAATATGTCCCATTTTGGAAAATAATGGTTCTTGATGGGCACCCAACCCAGCTATCAAGGAGAGACCCTCTGCTTTTCAGTCTTCTGAGGAACAGAAAGTGTGATAAAGGCTTCATTGACTAGCCAAAATCTGTGCAGTGGGACAAACCCTAAGGTAAATATTTTACCATTATTGAGAAGCCCCAACTTTCTTTAACTATTTTTAATATGTGAAGAAGGAAGACAATCAACTGTTCATGGATTTTTATTTTTAGGTTGGTATAAAGTAAACATGTTTGGCCCATAAAAGGATAAATTGTCCGTGATCTCAAACGGAGTTGTTTAAACAACATTTCTACATTTTTCTAGTAATTAAGTTTAAAATTGTTTTGTTGATCTGTACTACATTTTTATGAAGATTTGACATTTTCGGAATAGTATTTCAGCAAATTTTGCTTCAGGTCATTGAAGTAAAGGTTTATAGAATCAATGTCATCTTAATAATAATATTAATCACTTATATAGAACTTACATGCTAAGCACTTTTTTAAGCACTTTATATACATATTAACTTATTACAAAGGAAAGGAAATTGAGGCATCAGAAATGAAGTAATTTTCCCAAGTTCACAGAGCTAGCTGGGTAGTTTGTAGAGCCTGGTGTGAAGCCAAGTAGACTGACTCCAGGGTTTTCTCTGCTACTTCCTACCATAGATTCATAATGTTGATTTAATTTGGTAATTGAATGAAAAGTTTCTGTTTGGAAGAAGTGTGACAAAGGCCATCTTTTATAGAATGCCAGTAGGGAAGAGGGAGAACAGTATTGTGGTTACAGCTAGGGTAGAAATGATTGGCCCAGAGCCCTCATCCTTCTACTTTAACTCCTTCTCTTGCCCCTATGGAGTCCTGAAGCCTCTGTGCTAAACCCAGTCTGGCTCTAGAGAGATACAGTTTGAAAACCACTGTATTAACAGCCACATTTTAATCATAAGGATGTTGAGGTCAAGAGCCTAAGACTTGTCCACAGTCATTGACAGAGACTGAATTAGGGCCTTGTCTCTCATTTTTGAGACAGTAGTAATATTTCAGTTCTGTTTTCTGGAGTGTACTCTGCACAACTGAATTAAGATAATTGGCAGTTACAATTTATTTTTAAACGTTTCGGGATAATTTGTCATGGAAAGTTTGTTGATAATATGGTATTTCTGAGCCTAAAATTCAGTGATGTATAAATTAGCATACATAGCTAAAGGTGTAATTATCTGTGTTACTGATATAGATAGATAGATGATAGAGGATAGATAGATATATTTTAATATATAATGTTACAACTGTTAAATTATTTAACAAAATAGTAGCTAAAATTTTACCAAAATAAAAAGTGGTTTATCCTTTAGGTTCACGTATTGTGCAGTTACTATTTTTCTTAAAAACATTTTACTTTCTCATATTTAAGGTAGGTATGCCTTCTATTCATTTATTTTAGCAATATTTTTCAATGATTATGTATCAAATACCTAACTATATCAAGTACTATTCATGATGTTATAGGTTATATTAGCGTAAAAAAAACATTCCTGCCCGCTAACAAATATCCGGGTATTTTTGTATGTGTTAGCAGACCTAGGTTTGAATCTCCATTCCAGTATTTAGCTGTGTGACCTTGGATAAGGTGCTTAGCTTCTGTAATTCTAGTTTCTACCTGTGAAGATGAGGGTAATAGTTGTGAGAATGGAAATAAATGATGTACACAAAGTGCGTAGCACAGAACCTAGCATCCACTCATAGCACATACTAGCATTGTGAAGTAAGGTTTGTTTTTTTCAATTTCTCTCTGTGGAGTTGATTAGGAAAAATGATCCAGCAAACAAATATTTTAAAGTACTTTTGATTAATGAATGTTTCTGTTTGATTACATTTGAGCTTATGCAAATATTTTGTAAAATTAATTCATGGGATTTTTTTCTAAGTCTGGCACATTCCAATTAATGGATGACTAGTAGAGACTTGTGATTCAATAGACCATAAAGCTATGCATTTATCTATTTACTCATTATAATCTATATTTGCATATTCATAAGCAAAATTTTGCCTGAGTTTGGTTGGTTTCCATGATGGCTTCAAAATAGCTTTTCCAGAGCTGCTTATTCTAGAGCAAACTAAACATATAGCATAGGAATTTCCTTCCTTTAGAGTGTTTGCATAAACATACAAATTTGTGCGATACAGTTAGAAGCTCTGCTATTCTATGCAATTTTTTGATAGGATGTATGTTTATATTTCATCTGATGCCTGTTGTCCTTTCAGTATATATGTTTTCCCAAAGTTTCCCTACTAAATAGCTGCAGTTTGCTAAAATTCATTCCTATTATATCCATACTCTTTGTCCCTTACCACAGAAACCATTAACTCCAGCATATAATTGTATTGTTGTTTTTTTACCTTCAAAACCTTTTTTACCTTTTCCCTAGTTCTTAATCTATTTAAGTATTGTGTGTGTGTGTGTGTGTGTGCATGCTGGCGCATGCTGCTATTTTCTCCCATAGGAACCAAACCCTCAGGTATTCACTAATATAATTTATCTTCCTTGGTGCCATAAATGAAAATGTTGTTCTACGTACATACAGATGACATACTATTTGACATAAATTGATGTAGATTGTTTTAGAGAAAGCCAAGCCTAAGGATAAACAGCCTTGGCCTTTATAAAGCTCTATGGCAAATAATGGATTGATCAAACCTTACTCTACGTTCTGGGTTCCCATACTGTGGTTTCCAAACCAGGTTAATCAGCAGAATCACTTGGGGAGCTTTTTTCTTCTTTTTCTTTTAAAGCACAGACAAATTCCCAATATTCATTATAGGATGGAATACTGTCCACTACTAAACCCTTTTCTTCCCTGCCACTGCTACCGCCTTTTGTTTTTGCTCCCAGGTGAGTGAGTGAGTGAGCAACCAGTTTCAGAACTGCTCTTTTGACCTATGGAATCCAGTCATTATCACTATATATGGAACATATGTTCATGTTGATGAGCATTGAATGCACATTTTAATCCTTTTTAGCATAATTTTAAAGTATACCACAAAGTACAGTTGTGTCTAAACAGCTCTCTCATCACTGTGTAACTTGCTCCATTATATTTTGTCTTAAATAGGCTCATTGTGGATTTAAAGAATCATCCATATTCAGAGATTTGACATTTTTTATTTGTTGAAATTGTAATTTTTGTTACATAATAGGATGGTCATGTGACACCTTTTTATTAAGCATAGGTGGACTTAAGCATCACAGCAATACAGAAAGATTCAACTTGCTTAAAACCACAAATGAAAGGAACAGTTGTATAACTTAAAACTGTTATTAGTAAACTAGAGGTAAAAAAAAAAAAGTGCATAGATATCATGTCTGTGTAAAATTCTTTGTCTTATTTGAACATATAATGTTTCTACCTGAGGCTGATGTTTGAAACAGGATATATTAAGTAAATACTTACTGAAATGTTATTAATACTCTAGAATAGGTTAAAATAACTTTCTTCATACCAGAGTCCTGCCTACTTACAAGTTTTAGAATTTCCACATGTTTATGTACTAGAAATATGCTGTGAAACACACACATGCACACAGAAAGCTGTACAGTCTGCACACTGAGCTTTTTTTTTTCTTTAATAAGCAAAGCTGAAATGTTACAGGTATGAAATAATTGAAATCTGACATTTATGATTAAAAAGTCAGTAATAAAAGGTTGTATTTGGGATGGTCTCAATGTATGTCTTACTAATTCATATCTTCACACTTGGATTGCATTTAAACAGCAAAAAGAAGAGATGTGAAAAAGAAGGCTTGCCTTAGAGAATCTGAGACTATTTGTAAATGCAGAATTAGGTTAAGTTCAGTTTGACCAAAAAAATTGCTGTAAGTTAGAACATAAAAATTGAAAAGAGAATAGATATAGAAGATAAGAAGAGTGTAGAAAAAATGGTGCATGCGTAGGAAGAATAGTGAAATGAGAATTACAGATTTCTTCTCTTTCTTTAGTTAGGGGAGAGAGGTGTTGATGCATATATAGGGTGCCCCCCCAAAATGTATATACACTTTGAATGATTATAAAGTCAGTGTTTATTAACATACAGTTCATTTTCAAAATTTTTAAAAGAATATACAGAAATGAATAAATTTTTTTTGTCAACACCTATTTTCAAACTGATGACCTTTCTGGTGGTCCAGGTATTGCTGGTACACAGAGCAGTGGAATCGCAAACATCAAGAATCATTTCATTCGATATTTGTGCACCTGAATTCATCGACTGTTCCTCATTCTGTACTGTAAACTTTATCTTTTATGTATCTCCATAAAAAATCTAGTGGATAAATTTTCTTTGTTCAAAGCTTAGTTTGGCTTCACCCATTATTTCAAATCAGTTAAACCTGAAAAGGAGTGAAAATTAAGTGAGTTATCTGCTGTTAAAGTGTATATACATTATTGGGGGGATACCCTGAAGGATGATTGCTGGAAAAATTAAGGTAGAAAAATACTCTGATATTGTCTCTCCCAGAAATTTAAATGTACTTTAAATACATAAATACAGGTTTGGAAGGGGAGGGGAGGTGGTCATTAGATAGAAGGTAAATGTTTCAAGAGAACTGTGTCTGAGGAGGAAATATTTTAAAGCAGACTACTAGATATATAACTGGAAGTGTTGGTAAATATGGCAATGAGTTACATGTAATAGCAAAATTTTATATGATTGCTTATGAGATAGCAAAAACAGAATATGGTAACTTGCATTCAGCTGTATTAGAGAAAGAAAAATTATAATTAGAAAAGATGAGAAGCAGAGGCATGTTCTTTTAAATTTAAGTAATGCTGAATGAAATGTTACTAATTCGGGAAAGTTAATGTGGAATGTTTGGTCAGCAGTGCAAGAGAAAAGTCAGGATCACAGAAGGGTACACACTGTAAAACCAGCCAGCCAAATGTTTGCACTTGATGTGATGTTTGTGGGTATGGTAATTAACAGTGTGATTAGTAATTCTTAAAAATATATATACAAACTTCTTTCAGATATAACTGATTTTAAGAAGATTCTTTTTTTTCTTACCCAACAGGGATATAGCTAGTGCAATAAAAGAACTTCTTGATACGGTGAATAATGTCTTCAAGAAGTATCAGTACCAGAACCGCAGGGTAAGTTTACTAGAAGCCTTGCCACTGCCACCCCAGTGTTTGGTTTGCACCTAGTTATTTCATTGCATTGAGTACTAAGACAGTTTGATTACTGATAATAACCTCCTACCTTTGACTTTGGCTTTTGTGTTATTTCTTTTTTCTTATTTGGTGTTTTTTTTCTTACTATTTTTGATGTCTGTAGGCACTTGAACACCAAAAGAAAGAATTTGTAAAGTACTCCAAAAGTTTCAGTGATACTCTGAAAACCTATTTTAAAGATGGCAAGTAAGTACTTTTACTTATCTTTCTTCTCTTTTAAAATAAAATATATAGTTTATATGATACTAAAACCATATAAATTCTTTTTACTATATTAACACTCCTACTACTAACTAAGGTAAACTGTTAACAATAAACAGTGAATGGTTGATAATCCAGCCATACCATTCTATAGCAGGAATGGCAGACTTTTCTTTGAAAAGGGCCAGATAGCAAATATTTTGACTTGGTGGGCATGTTGCAACTGCCTGCCTCACCTGTGCTGTTGTAATGCAAAAGCAGCCATAGGTGATATGGAAACAAGGAGCATTGTGGCCATGTTCTAATAAAAATTTATTTATAAACCCTGAAATTTCCATTTTGTGTAACTGTCACCTGTCACATAAGATTTTGATTTTACCATTTAAAAAACAAAAGTATTCTTAGTACACAGTCCATACAGGAACAAGGTGAGATTCAGCTTACTGGCCCAACTTTTTTAGTAGTGTCACAATACCCTGGAAGACTTGTTAAAGCACAAATTGCCTTGGGTTACAACCCCCAGAGTTTCTTATTGTCAATTATTGTCCAAGAATTTGCATTTATTTCTAAGAAGTTTTCAGATGATACTGATGCATAGGTCTCTTGAGAGCTGCTGCACTAAAATTAAAACAAGGGTTCTCTATCCTTTTTGCACATTAGGTTCTCTTAGGTTCATATTTTCCCTGTGCATTGGCTCCACCCACCTTCAGAAATTCTGACTCAGTTGCTTTGGAGTTGGGCCAGGATTTAGGCTTGTTTTTTTGCAAGTGTGCTGCAAAGGTGGTAATCCATTGTCCTGGCAGGAGAGATACTTTCATAGGAAGTATACTAAAAAGGTGAATTAGTTACTATTTTTTAATTTGTATACAGTTGGCTGTTGAACACTCCAGAACACCAAAATTTTTATGTTTTTTTGCATAATATATATAGGTATATATAATGTGTATAAGCTAATGCAGAGGCCGTTCTGCAGCATCATACCTTATAGAGAATTTTTTGTATCAAGTAGAATTCAGGAAACTTTGTCGTCAAAACCATTTTTCTAACAGTGTTTAAAGTCAGAAAAATAAAGTGATTATTTCAGTTATAATTGGCAGGGACCTCTAGTATGCTGTCTCACCATAGACGTTTTAAGGTCACTATATCCATGTCAAATTATTACGGTATTATTGTAATAGTATTTAAAAATAATAAAATAATACATTAGAATGGTCTATTGATTTTTAAAGCTATTTTTATAGTTCAAATAAGTAAAAATATTTATATTATAAATCAAAGATGCTGAGCTAAAGTATTAATGGTTTTTAGTTGTTCCATACCACTATTCAGATTGTCTCGGGGAAATGCTTCTTCATGATTTAGTTTAATAAGCTGGCAGGTGTGTTCTGAAAATACACTTGCATCTGTTTTTCCTTGATCTCCTCTGCCAGGGCCAAAAAACCAAAAAAACACTTTAAGAGAATAATTTACATGTTGGGATCATTATTTCCAATTCTAACTAATTAAGGACTGTCATGGAATAAGTATATTGACTGTCATGGAATAAGTATATTGAAAGGTAGAGATTCATTTAGAGCCTAATTTTCATTGATCTGAAATTATTTACTTGCATTCCTGTTTGCAGTTAGGATACTTGGGTTCAGCATTTAAAAATCCCAATGCCTTGGCCCCAAAGTTATTTTTAACAGTTCAAACAGGCATATGGATTATTCAGGTTTCCTGTCACTGCTTTTTCTCCATTCAGCAGCTTTAAATTACAATTATTTATGTATGAATAATGTACCACCAATTTTGTACCTGTTTCCTCAAACTGAAAGTTATTACTACAGCCTGATCTTTGAGTTATCTTTCAATAGGGGGATGAATTTGCATTGATTAAACTAATTCTTCGGGTCCCTCTTTTTTGAGAAACGCCTAGGAAGAAGATAAAATCTTTAGCTGTGCAATTAAGAAACTGACAAGGCCACACAATGGCACTAAGAGCATCAGCTCTGTCCTCTAGTCTCATGAAGATGGGCAGATAGCAAATGTGGAACAGCACAACATAATTTTTAAGCATATTTTGATATATTGTCAGCTTCAAAATATTGAAACTGCATGATTATTTTGTTTTAAAAGTAGATTAATTTTAAAAGCAGTTCAGAATTCTCAGATTTGTTTTGAAAGACGGTAAGAGAGATTGAGATGGATTATATTTGAAAGTAATTAGGTTTTTCTTAAATATTTATAATGCCCATTGACATATAGATTTTGAGATTGATTATAATGCTTTTGTAGGTTTTAATTTGGTAACTTCTACAAAACCACATCTGGAGACTGCATTTGAATCAGTTATTTGTTGGACCTATGAATGAACCCTGGTGGTTCACGCTCCACCTATCATTAGTCACCCACCAACCCTTACATGCCAACCGGAACCACTAGGGGGCAGTAATTCCTAGATAGTTTCAAATGATTGAGGACCATTCAATTCCAGTCTGGAATAAAAGGTAAAGTTAGGATACTCAGTACTTCCTCGCCTTTTTTTTTTTTCTAAATTGATTTAATTGCTACTGTTAGTAGATAGAATTAGTATAAATACTTTTAAAGAATGAATTTTTTTGGATAAAATTAATGCTTGTTCTTTTTTTTCTCTTTGAACAGGGCAATAAATGTGTTCATGAGTGCCAACCGACTAATTCATCAAACCAACTTGATACTTCAGACCTTCAAAACTGTGGCCTGAAAGTTGTATATGTTAAGAGATGTACTTCTCAGTGGCAGTATCGTACTGCCTTTATCTGTAAATTTTAAAGTTTGACTGTATAAATTATCAGTCCCTCCTGAAGGGATCTAATCCAGGATGTTGAATGGGATTATTGCCATCTTACACCATATTTTTGTAAAATGTAGCTTAATCATAATCTCACACTGAAGATTTTGCATCACTTTTGCTATTATCATTCTTTTAAGAATTATAAGCCAAAAGAATTTACGCCTTAATGTGTCATTATATAACATTCCTTAAAAGAATTGTAAATATTGGTGTTTGTTTCTGACATTTTAACTTGAAAGCGATATGCTGCAAGATAATGTATTTAACAATATTTGGTGGCAAATATTCAATAAATAGTTTACATCTGTTAAACATTTCTTTACTTGAAAAAAATGGCTATATATATATATATATATATATAATTATATATATATATAAAATCGGAATACCAAGACTACTTGGGTTAATGTCTAAAGAACTTCTGATGGGAGTTTATTCGCAGTTTATCAGATAATAAAGCAGCAAGAATTTTTATTTTTTTTGTCCTAATCACTCTGGGCAAAAAGTAGTCAATGGAAATATTTTTTTAGTTATGTATGGGGTACTGACTATTTTTCCAGCCTGTTTTAAGAGACATATGAGATAGGTGGCAATTTATAGTGTCTTCACACTATAATGCCACTTTCTGAACTCTGACAATGTAAAATTAAGTCTTTCTTGTGTGCTAGGCCCTAATAAACTTTGCACCTTTCCCCCACAATAGCCACAACTAATAGTAATTTGAAGCTGTACCAGTGCTAGTTGGTTTGAGATTGTCATGAGTGTTAATAATACTATATACTCTTTTTAAATATATATAGTTTTGTTTCACCATAGGGAAGTTTTAAGGGAATTATGTATCAAATATTCATGTTAATAAGCATTTTCATTTTTCAGTTATGAAATAAAGGAAAAAATAGAATTTGTTTATTTTTTATAAAGATTTTAAATGTTAAACTAAATTTCTGTTGACAATATCATTTTTGATGCTATAATGAATTTATTTTTAAAACTTTTCTTCATTTTAAAAAATATTTTGACAAGAATTACTGTCATTGGGAATAAAAAAGGAATGAATTGTCCTCTAGATGTAAAAAGAAAATATGTGGAAAGAAGCAGAACAGTAGACTACTGGATGAAATCTCATAATTTATGGACATTTTACTGAACTGATGTTTTTTTTCTTTCAAGATACATAGCCACTAAAACAAATAGAATTGGTGATCTTAGTAATATTTATTCTTGACAAACTATTATTTACTCTTAGAAGTAGATGGATGGTCTTTTGCAAAATAGACATGAGTTTATGAAAACAAACGTAATTTTTTTTGGAGCAGCAGACTTTTCTAACATAAACCAGTACTTCCGCCTGTTGTCTTTACCTCCGTAACAGAACACGTGAGCTGCCAGCCGTGCCACAACTCATCTGTTTTCATAAGCCGCCTTCTGTCTTTTTATTAACCCACTATCCAATATCTCTGGCTTTGGTTTTCATGAAATTTACCTCCAGAAAGGACACTTATTCTCAGGATAATTCTGTTTCTTTCTTAATTCTGGTGGGGCTGAATTGGGATCAGTGAGGAAAGGGCTAATGTGGCCCCAGTCAGATACATCTCCAGAGAACAGAAAGGTGGCTCCCGAGGAAAGGAAGGCAAGGAGACACTGTTGAGCACCTTCTCTGTGTGAAGAACTGTTCTGGGTACATTAATTATCTTAATAGTCCTGTGATTTAGTTGTCTGCCTTGCAATTGAGGAAACTAAGAGAGCTTAGGTTACAAGAGCTGGTAACAGCTAGAGCCAGGGTTTGAATTTGGCGTTTGTCTCCAGACCGTGCTCTTTCCAACAAACTACTTCATCCGTTGCCAGAATTGGACCTTGTTTAGAATTCCGGTTCCCTAACACCAAGCTGGCAGGCTCTCCTGGGCCACAGGGAAGTGAGAGAAACTAGTGCAATGTGATAAGTCTTTTTCATAAATCCAAACTTTAAAGGGTCACTTTTTACTTGGTGATAACGGCTATTTTTTTGGATGTTTAAAATGCTGCCACCTCACACTTTCTTTAAATGATACAGTCCTAGATGGTAGTTGTGTTTTTTTTTAATGATTGCATTTTAATAACCTTATCAGGTAAAACATGAGATTGGCAACTCAATTCAGTCCCTCCTAAATTTTTTTAACTTTATGGAAATGATTTTATTTTTTTAAATATATATATGTGTGTGTGTGTGTATATATATAATTTTGTTTTTTCCTTCACCATTTATCCCCTCTATGCCCTCCTCCACCTCCACCTGGAAATGATTTTAAATTTACAGAAAAGTGGCAAAAATAAGAATAGTACAAAGAACATCTATACATCTTTTACCCAGATTCACCTATTACTGAGATTTTAGCATTTTCGTTTTAACTTTTGCTTGTTTATTTGCCCTCCCTGAGGTTGTCTTGGCTCCAGATCATTTCTGTGGCCCCCTTTGTCTTTTCCAGAGTTTACGTAACATACAGTCTTCGGTCTCCTGTCGCCCCCTTTTTAATAGCATGTCCTTCATTTTGGGTTTCCTCATTAGACTCAGGTTATGCATTCTTAGGTTACTACATTGGTGATGCTGTGTCGTCATGTGTCACACCTGGAGGCCTACAGTGACCATCAGCTCCTCACTGCTGGTGGTAATTTTGTTCACCAACCAGGTCAGGGTGTTGTTCAGTTACTCCAATGGAGATTTACTGATTTTACCTTGCATGTAGAGAGCAAGCTGTGGGAGACTCTTTAAATCCAGGCTAGCTTTTCCCCCTGGATTTAGCATCCATTGATTCTTCCTCTCTATTTTGATAGTTGCAAAATGGTGATTTCCCAGTTACAGCATCTCTTCCTCGCGCGCCAGTTAGCACGCAGCATTCTGCTGTAAGCAGGAACACTCCTTTCTTCATCCGTAGCTGTCCACGGGAATTTTTATGTTAACTATTGTTCTGGATTCCTGGTTTTCTATCTTTTCAACTGCTTGCATTTCATTACTTCGGTGCTTAAATTGTCTTAGATCTGGCCAGTAGGAGCTTCTGGCTCCTATTTCCTTGTGGCATCTGCAATCTTTTTTTTTTTTTTTTTAGCACATTATCTTAAATAAAAGATGTTCCCAGATCTGGAACCTGGCTGCTGTGTGTGCTCACTTTACTAGGTGTTTTCCTGCTGCTAGGCCTATTCAGCAACAGAACTAGGAAATGTGCGTATACACACAAATGCGCGTATTCACATTTTATACGTGCTCATGCCCACATTTGATTCACACTAATATCTCCAATTCCAGTCCAGCCTCAGGGTTCTTTCTTGCCTTCCCCATTTCATATTTCTTTGTCCCCTTTTCCTCAGAATCCTGACTCCCAAAAAAGTCAGCTTATTCACTTGTTCAATCCTATAATCTAAAATAGTTTTTCCTGCTTTTGCCCATATTGCTGTAAAAAACACACACTTAAAAGCCTGCAAAATTATTTGTATTCTCTCCCTGCCTGTACCCTGCCTGAGACTAAGGGTATATAATTACAGTCTGTGTTCATAAATTACTTCGATTCATTCTTTTTTTTCTCTTTCACTGTGATTACTTGTTTGAAATAAATTGGGTTCATTTGTTTCAGTTTTCTTCCAAGTGTAAGGTCCTCCCCACCTCCACTTCCCATCCTTGGTTTAATTTTCTTTTAAAGTATAGGACATTAACATGCTTCTAAAAGTCAGAACTATACAAAAAGGTGTCAGAGAAGTGTCACTCATGTCTCTTCGGCCCCATCTCCCCCACCCCCACCCCCTTTAAGTATCCAACTTCAGTGTTTTTCCCCATGTTTCATTATATAAGAAAAGTAGTAAATGTGTTTTCTTATTTCCCCTCTTTCTTACACAAAGGGTAGCACACATGTGGGGAGAGCAATCTTGGTTCATCCAGGACTGAGAACTTTCTTGGGACACAGAACTTTCAGTTAAAGCTAAAACTGGATGTGTCAGGCAAACTGGGAGGGTTGGTCATTTTATATACATGCTCTTTTAAAAAAAAAAAACTATTGGTGTGTAATTTACATCCCATCACATATATGTCCTTTTAAAAAAAATTCAAGGTATAATTTAATGTCACAGAATTCACCCATTTTAAGAGTTGTGCAACCTGACCACAACAATCCAGTTTTAGAACATTTTCTTCATTCCAAGAAAATTCCTCACGCCTGGTTACAGCTAAACCTTGGTCCCAGCTCACCCTGGTCCTCACCAGTTCCAGGCAAACAGCAGCTACTTTCTTCTACAGGCTTTTCTGGGCATTTCCTATAAATAGAAACAGACAGTGTTATCTTTTGAGTCTGGCCTCTTTTACTTAGTACACTGTGCTCGAAGCCCATCCATGTCAGCATTTCCATCAGTATTATTGCTGACTAGTGCTCCATTATTTGAATGATGCATGTTTTATTACTCATTTAATAGTTGATGGACATTTGCATTGTTTCCTTTTTGGCTGTGATGCATCAGGCTGCAGTGAACATCACCTGAAAGTCTTTATGTGGACATGGTGTTCTTTTCTATCGAGTGGAATAGTGGGATTGTTTGAATAACTTATATTTAACTTTTTAAGAAACTGTCAAACTGCTTTCCAAGTAGCTCTACCATTTTACATTCCCACCAGCCATGTGTGAGGGGTCTTGCTTCTCCATACCCTCACCAACATTCTTGATGACTTTTTATAGACATTCTTGTAGATACAAAGCGGTATCTCATGGATTAAATTTGCAGTTCCCTAAAGATAAATGAAGTTGAGCACCTTTTCGTGTGCTTATTAGCTGTTTCACATACAGAATTCATAGAGATCTTTAGCATTCTTTATTTTTTTGTAGATAGCTTAACATTCCATGGTGTGTAGATACTATATTTTATCTTATCAATCCACTATACTTGGGCATTTAGGTGTTCTATATCTTGCAAAATTACAAATACTATTACAATGAATTACCTTACATAAGCATTTCTGTTTAAAGGTATACCTTCAGAGTAACTTCCAAAAGCAGTATGCATATGCATGTGTAGTTTTATTAGATCGCCAAATTCCTTTCCGTAAAAGTTGTGGCAATTTGGATTCCACCAGGAATGTGAGACTATTTTCCCAAAGCTTCACTAACAATATATTGTCAAGCTTTTGAGTTTTTGCCAATCTGATGGGTGAGAAATGGTATCTCATTGCAGCTTTAATTTGCATTTCTCCTTTAAGTGAAGTTAAAAATCTTTCATATTTAAGGACCATTTTATGTCTTTTTGTGATTTTGATTTTGCTATAGTTTTTATCATACAAACTTCTAAAATTTTTATGTAGATAAATTTATCAATTCCTTTATGAAACCATCAGGGCTTAGTGCTTTTTTGTTATCAAAAAAAGTTTCCTTGATAACTTTCTTTTATGTGTTGGTTCTTTAAACTTTGTGCAGGAGTCATTTTGCTAAACCATTTTTCTAAGAAACTATCCATATCCTCTAGGTATTCAGATGTATTTCCATTGAAGTGAGTGAAATAATATTCTATGTTTAAAATTTTTTTCTCTAATTGGCTATTTCTCTATTGTTACCTCTTATTCTGTATATATGCACTTTCTCCCCTTTATTAAACTAGCACATCCTTTGTCGACATTTTTGTTTTTACAGGATTTTTATTCATTAATTTGATGTATTTCTGTTCTCTACCTCTTTAATTTCAATTTGTTAATTTCTGTTCTTGTATTTATTATTTTCTTCCTTGGGCTTTCTTTTGTTTTACTTTTTGTCCTAGACTCTTTCAGATGGGAATATAATTAATCTTCATTATTTATCGATATAGGTGTTTAGTGCTATGCAATTTTCTCTAATCACTGCTTAGAATGTATTCCACAGAAGTATTTATCATTATTTTCAGAAATTCTGTAATTTTTGTTTGTATTTTTTATTTTGCCCTCGAGTTAAGTTTATTAGAATATCTCTAATTTCCAAATGGAAGAACCTTTTTGTTTGCATTATTAATTTCTATTTTTATTGCATTATAATTAGCAAGTTTGTAATAACTTTATAGTACTCGCTGATTCTTTCTATGTGCAATAATATATAGTCAGGTTTTTGCATGTCTGTGTAAATGTTTCATGCATACTTGAGAAGGTTGTATATTCTCTTATTAGGATATAGTATTCAATATAAATCCGTAACATGTATCTTTAGCTTTTTTTCTGCTGTTCACTGGCCCTGTGTTGCACTGTTTGTGAAAGTGTCTGTTAGTAGTGTGTTTCTATCTTTCTCCTGGCCTCTCTTGTAGTATTTGTTTTGTTTAGGTGGTTGATGTGTTATTTGTTGTGTAGATATTCATACCTGTTACATCCTAAATGTGAAATGTGGATTTTAACATTATAAAGCGCCCTTTTTTGTCTAATTTAATGCTTTTTGAAGTTTGTCTTTTCACCTTGAGTTAAACCCATTCACATTTATTGAGATGACTGTTATGTTTGGGCTTAATTCTGTTATATTATTTGTTATAATTTCTATGTGTGTATTTTTTCTTTTTGGTGTGTCCACTTAAAAAAAAAAAATCCTTTTGGTATTTAAGAAAGTTTGTACTTTTAACCTTGTTGTGGCTTTAGATTAATAATTATAGGATTTTTAAATCGCCTTTTTTTCTTAAACTTGTCCTGTCTGGTATGCCAAGTGAAATCATGTTCTTCCACTCTCACCTATTACCTAAATGAGAGTACTTTTTCCCCCCTTACATTTCCCTTTTTCTCTTTCATCTCTCATTTTATTGGCATTTTTCTACCTTATCAAGACATAGAGTATTTACACATTACATTTCAACCTCTGGTCCCACCGGTTTCAGTCTAAACTCGACAATTAAATATATGAATTGCTCCTAACTAGTATTTTTGCCTAAATTTTCTCAATCATTTAGGTTGGATGAAACTCATGCCCTAGTAGCTTCTATACTACACATTTATATAGTGTTCTGAGTTCTTGGATGTTCAACATAATTTTCCTATAGTCTTGATACTTAAGGGATATCTTGGTTGTATATATCATGCTTGGTTCACATTTTCTTAAGTTCATGAAAATGTAGCTTTCCTGTTGCTTTGTACAGGGTGGGGCAAAAGTAGGCTTACGGTCCTTTCACATACTCACAACTGTAAACCTACGTTCGCCACACCCTGTATGTTGTTTGGAGCAGCCCAATGTTAGTCTCACTCTCGCCTTTAAATTATTTTTTCTTTTTGCCTGGAAACCCTGGAGATTTTTTCCCCTGTTTTCAGAGTCCAGAAATTTTGTTAGGATACGTATCAGAATGGATGATTCCAGCTCAATTTCCTGCACTTTGATAGGCCCTTTCTGTGTGTAGCTTGAGGTCTTCCTGTATGTCTAGAAAGTTTTCTTGGGTTACAGTTTTAAGTGTTAATTCTGTCCATTGTTTTTGACCTTCTGAGACATCAGTTAACACGTTGGGTCCTCTTTGCCTGTCTTCTGTTTTAACCACTTTCTCTGACCTTTTCAACTTCATGCTTTTTTTAATTTTCACTTCTCCTGGTTGTTTTTTCGTGTTTTTATTCAAGACTGTTAAATTTTTATCCAAATGTACTCTATCCGGCACCTTTGAATTTAATCTTGATTTTTGGTATAACTTCTTTTTTCTTTCCTGCATTCAATCAACTCTCATTTCTTCCTATTTTTGTGCTTTTCTGTTCTTAGCACTTCTGATTTAGGCTACTTTTTTCATATGTCATATGTTCACTTGAGCCTACTTTCTTTAGTTGGGATGTACAGTTATGGTTTTATTTAGTTCCTTTGGATATTTTTGGAAGGAGGGGATTTGCAGCAGCAGCCATGAATTGTGGTGGTGCTGGGGAAAGAAGCCCAGTGTGCCTTGCCTCTTTTTATTACTATCAGATACTTAAATCCCTTCTTATTTCCTTCTTTCCTCCCACTGCCTCCTCTTCTGGATACAGCCCTGCCTCTTCCGTGTAACTAGTTCTATGAACTATGAAATAACCACTTAATTTTCAGAATCTTGGCCTTTACCGTTGCACTTTCTCTTTCTAGGGATGATTTCGCCTTTGCTTTCTCTACATCTTCTGTTCCTTCTCTGCTCCTTTTCACAGAATCTCCTAAACTCCTCCTTCCTTGCTGTTCTTACTCTCAGGCTGGCCAGCCGCAGGAGAGAAGTGTGAGCTCTGCTGGGATTTTTCTTCTCTACTTATAGGTGATTTGGAGGTTGTAGTGATCACTGTCTCCTAATACTGAAGGCACAAGTCATCTAAGGTTTAATTTACACTCCTTGTTGAAATTAATCATTTTATTTAGCCGGGTGCAGGGGGATATTAAGACTCAGCCAGCCACTGTTCGCCAAACCTGAAATTTCCTTTTTCAGTTTCTAAAATAATTCTGCTGGTTTGTGAAATCCAAAATTCCTAAAACCTATGGAATAAAAGACTGGGCTTTAGGGATACGTCATCACCCAGCCTTTTTCCTGGGAGGCCGGGTCAGGAGAAAGCTGTTGGCTCCCCTCTGTTCTTTCAGTCCCCTCTCCCATAGGCAGCCCTGGTAGGAAATGAGCTCTGCTGCTCTTTCCCTGGTCTTGGCACTCTTGCCGCTCATTTGCAGGTTAACTTGGGATACACTCTTCTGTTCCAAGAAAGTTCTAAATGGCATATCCATGTTGGCTAAAATGGAATACTCATGGGCTTCAAATTAAGAAATAATGTCTATTGAGTCCAGTGGTTATTTTGAGTCATCCAGTGGAATATGCAAATTAACTGTGATAAGTGATGGCATAAATATAAATTTTTAGTAAAATCTAGTACTATTAATGATGCCTAAATTCACATATATTAGTCTACTTTGGCTGCTATAAGGAAATGCCATCAACCACATGCCATAAACAATAACAATTTATTTTCCCACAGGCCTAGAGGCTGGAAGTCTGAGGTCAGGGTGTCAGTACAGTCAGGTGCTGGTGAAGGCTCTCTTCCTGGCTTGTAGATGGCCACCTGCTCACTGTGTGCTCATATGGCGGAGAGAGAGAGGGGAAAGGGGGGAGAGATTGATTTTAGTATAAGGAATTGGTTCATGTAATTGTGGAAGCTGACATGTCTCAAGATCTGCAAGTTGAGTTGGCAAGCTGGAGACGCAGGAGGGCAATAATTTAGTTCCAGTCTGAGTCTGAAAGCCTGAGAACCAGGAGAGTCTGAGGGCAGGAAAGAAGCTAATATCCCAATTCAAAGACCATCAGGCAAGAAAGAATTTTCTCTTACTCAGGGTAGGGCCAACCTTTTTGTTCTAGTGAGGCCTTCCACTGATTGGATGAAGCCCACCTACATTACAGAGGTAGTCTGCTTTACTCAGTCTACGACTTAAATGTTAACCTCATCCAAAAATTCCTACTCAGAATAATGTTTGACCAATTATCTGGGAGTCCCCTCTCGCAGTCAAGCTAACCATCACAGACTGCGGGGAGGGAGTCTTGGACCTGTTGGTAAGACTTGGAAAGGAGATAACAGAACAGCCTAGAAGAACTAACAGTTTAAAAATCTGAATTTAGAATTTAATGCACATGTGAAACATTCCCTTGTCTTTGAAATGTGATAGTGACATCACTGATGAGGTCAGGCATTACAATAATTTGGGTTCCGAATGTAAAATGATCTTAAGTTTTGAATTTGGCAAATCAATGGTGTATTTTGATGCCCCTCCCTCCCAAACTATAGCTTACCAACAAGTAGGCCTAAAGAAAGATGAAATCTAATTTATTTTAGCTGAAAAATAAATAGGACTCATAAATGATATCTGTTAAATAATTGTAATTGCCAATACAATTATTTAACAGAATGCCACCTTCTTCCTAAAGCATGCACAGGAAAACATGGAGAGGCCAGAAGAGGAAAGGACAGCCAGCACAGTGCTTAAACTTAGGCACTCCATGAATATTGAAGGAATGACCCATTAAACTACTTTTACAAAACGGTGAAATAACATTAAATGTATGTTAAGTGTAGAAAATCTTTAGAGAAGATTAAGAGAGGGTTAAGGGTGCTAAGTGAAAACAG
This sequence comes from Miniopterus schreibersii, assembly GCF_964146895.1. Taxonomy (NCBI): domain Eukaryota; kingdom Metazoa; phylum Chordata; class Mammalia; order Chiroptera; family Miniopteridae; genus Miniopterus; species Miniopterus schreibersii. Next base: position 24,865,234 of record NC_138106.1, on the reverse strand, counting down.
GATTTTTTTTCTCCCTTGCAGAGCAACAGAGAAAGAATCAAGGAAGATAATGCTAACAGAAACGAGTGAACCTTCAGACATCTTAAGGAAGATCTAAGATAGATGCTAAAATTAATACTAACAAGGAGGGATAAAGCCCCTGGGAAAAAACACAAGAATGAAAAAATGAATTTGCATACTAGGCCTTTCAGCTACGAGAAATGAAATTAGGAGAAGGGAACTGTTGTTCTAGAGGATGAGTCTAAATAACGTTACCTTATAAATGTACTAAAATGTTTCATTTCACATGAAATATTAAGATACTTTTGAGTGTTTTGTAAAGACGCTAAATAAGAGCAAATATTGCTTCAGAAAAGATTTCACCTGGGCACAATGCCTAAAAAGCTACAAAAATTATCCAGGACATTATTCTAAATGGAATTTGAAAAAAAAAAGAAATTATATACATTAAATTCCAAATGAGCTAAGATTTCTGTAGGGGGGATGTGGGGATGGGAGTGTATTGGTCTATTTCACCTACTTTTTTTGATTGGCATTTGCATTTGGCTTCTTTATAATGTTTATGTATTTTTCTTTTTTAGTAAGCCTTTTCCAAAAGTTGTTTTTGAGAGTATTTTTTTTATTTTGACAGTTTGACATTTATATTCCAAACAAAAGTGCTAAGCTTTTTCAAGCCTGTGTTACTAAGGTCTTTGAGAAAATGAACCCAGTCATTTGGTACCACTGCAGGGAAATAGTTATCTTTCTGAGTCAAATCAGCTGTCACACAGGTGTTCCATACTTCATTTTATTCTATAATTATCCTACGGCGTCTGCTTTGCGAGCGTGGGTGGAAAGCCACTCTGCACAGCAGGGTACGCACCACCGCATTTCTTCCCTGCCTCCTTCGGTGGAACCTGTACTCGGAAGCGCCAGGTCAGCCGCCTGGGCTTCCTCCAGGCGCCCCTCTTAAGGAAACTGCCTCACCCACGGTCTTTGCTGAAGGAGAACGACCTTGGCTGTTTCTGTGTGACCTTTCCCAGCTACACTGATTGGAACAGGGGTGGAAACCTATCCAAGGGCAAAAAATTGCTGGCGGATGGCCTTTGAGTTTGCCAGTTCATAGTATGACTTGGCTCCATCGTGATGAGCCACTGCAGATTCTTGCTTCAGCTTCTAAACTAGATGATTCTGAAGATTGGTTGGCAGGCGGAGAGGAAGCTGAAAAGGCACAAGGAAGCTGTAAAGCAGACAGGGCTTCCCTGAGCGACACGGGGAGGAAGCAGAGGATGGGGGAGGGAAAACTGATCCAGGGGTCAGTGGTCAGCTTGTAGTGAAAAAATAGTGTGAAGACAAAGAAACAGCTGGGAGGTTCTCAACGTACATTTAAATAATAATCCAGTTGACTGCTGTGAGATAAAATAATCCAGTTCCCAGCCCTGGTTGGGTTCCAGAATGACCTTCCTGTACTTTTTAGTAGTTCATCAAATTTGGTGGTGCTCTAATTCCTTACTTCTCCAGGAGTGCCCACCCCTCCTCCCTCCCTCCCTCCCTCCCTCCCTCCCTCCCTCCCTCCCTCCCTCCCTCCCTCCCTCCCTCCCTCCCTTCCTCCCTCCCTCCATCTCTCTCTTCCCCCATCTCCATCTCTCCCTCCCTCTTTTTAATAGCACTATATAACAAATCCTCATTACGTGGCTATCTGAGTGAGCTTGTTTTTATAACCAAAATAGCCTGGCCTACATTGCTTAATGGTAGTTTTTGGGTGGCTCTATTTGTGGAACATTAATAGTTAGGTATTCATTTATTTCCCTAGTGCCAAAATATTACATTTATTCTCTTAATTTCTCCATTTCCCCCAATATAGTTTGCCTCCCCTCCCCCCCTTTTTTTTGGAGACAGTTCACCACTGAAATGAAGGTGGGCGGGGGGGCGGGGGGGGTGTGCAATCTAATTAACAATGCTCTCCCTGGGGTCTGCACAATCACCAGCCACAGAATCCCCTGGCTAATCAGAAGTTCCTTATACTTTAGAAGAGGGGGATGCCTCCAGTTCTACCTATCACTGACTAATAAAAGGCAGTTATATGTTTTTAGGTTTATTTCCTTTTTTCTTTCCTGCTTAAGAGTGAAAACCGTACAAAACAGATACTTCCCAGGTAACAGGAAGGCACGAAGGAGCAATAGTCCTCGCCTGTTCCTTTCCTCCTGTGTGTTCAAAACTACAAAAAGCACAGAAACACGGGAAAATTATGTCAGGCCCAGCTTTTCCATGACTAGTGGTCAGAATCCTGATCTGCGCTGATCCCCCATCTTGATCTCCTTCCTCCCGCCCCAAATATGAAACACGGAGAAAGCACCCCAACATACATAACCTCTTCTCGATTGGACACCCTCTTAGCTGGTTCCCAGAAACCTGGGTCTAACAATTACAAAACGGCACTTACTGCTAAACCTTGCATATTCTCTAGTATTTTCTAACAAGACAAATGTTACCATCTTCCTAATTGTGTGTATCTGTTAGGAAAAATTAGGCTGCACGTAACAAAACTCTCCTATTTAAATAAATAGGAATTTTTTTTTTAAACATAAGAAATCTAGAAAAAGGCAGTTGCTGATGTTGGTTAAGTGGCTCAAGCATTGACTTTCTGAGAATTTGCTGTCTTTCCCTCATTACTCCTGTCATGATGTCCACGTTCAGGGCAGGATGGAGAAAAGGGGAACTCCTGGCCTATTTTACCATATAAAACATAAGTTTTTCCAGGACCCACAACAGTCTTGCACTTAGGGTTGTGTTGGTCGGAGTTGTGTCATGTGGCCGTTTCTGCCTGGAAGGGAGTCTGAGGAAAAAGCAGGCCACCTTGCCTGGTGTTGGACACGGTGTTCTACGTGAAACGCGGGCCTTGTTAGCAAAGGAGAGGCAGGGAGGAGATGCGGGCAGGAAACCCAAACTGCTTGCAAGGTGGCCAGAAGAAAAGATTAGCAGTTGGTTCACTCGCCTTTACAAGCCTCAGAAAGGTCAAGCATTTGACCTTTTATAGAATCGCTCTTGACACATTAACTCCAAGAATTATAAGGAGGCTGTGTATGCTGGACCTAAGGAAAAGGAGAGTCCCACCAAATGTGACAATGGTCCAAGCACCTGTACTTCCCTGTCGCAAATGAGCGTGGAGAAATGAATAACTGGTACTACGAGATGCGGGCTGCCCTGGAGAGTGGGCATAGTCATGGGCACCTGGGTGGGAGCAGCGGTGCTGTGACTCCCAGGTGAAAAGCTGAAGCAACCCCAGAGCCAAGGGTTTCCCTGAGCGAGGTTGTCCTACCCAGATGAGAGCCACGGGGCATCCGGGATCTTCCATAAATGCACATCTCATCACGCTCCAGACTCTGCTTGAAAATTGCCACAGCCTCAGTGCCCTCAGCATGCACGCCTGGCTCCTCAGTGCGGCTGTCATGGTCTGGACCCGCTTCTGCAGCCAGGCTCCCGCCCCTCCTCCCGGGCCTCCTTCCCTAGGCATGAGCCCTCCACACGACACTGCTTCTGTCCCCAGAAATCCACCGTGAACTCGGTTCCCTCCAGACCTTTGACATACTGTGTCCTCTGCTTAAACCCTCTTCTTCCTGCTCTTACCTGGCAAACAGCGAATCAGCACTTGGGTGCCATCAGAGCTATGGTTTCTTTCAATCACATCTTTCCTCACCTTGCAACTTTGGGTTAGGAGGCCCCGCGTGTCCTTCCTTGAATCCAGCTCATCAGCTCTCTTAGAGCACTGTAGGTAGTTCCTCTGCTTATTTGCTATCTCGCCCTACTAGATCGTGAGCTTCATGAGAGTAGGGGCCAGCCTGTCTTTGTGACTTTATATCGCCAGTGCCTAGCACTGTGCTTGGTCCTTAGTATCAGTCACTGTATGGGGAAATGAATGAATGAATGGGTGAAGACACAAATATATTTACATTGTATTTCTTTGAGAGAGTTCACTTGCTATAAACAAGTACCAAAATCCCCACTGTGATCCAACAGGAGAAGCAGGTGGTATAGGGCTCAGCGTGTGGCAGGTATACAGGTGTTTGACTGACAGATCCATTAGTTGATCATATGATTTCACTCATCATCATTTAGAAACTATTGTCAGAGTCCACATTCATGTTCTGGGTATTACACATATGACTATAATAATATTACCTGGGACGTAACATCTTCTCTTTCTCTGTGGCACTCACAACATTCTTATACTTTCCCCCTCCCCTCTTTTTAAAATTAAGTATTGGAAGGGACTTTAAAAATCATGTGATTTAAGTTTTTAGATGAAGATTCTGAAACCAGAGAAGTTGAATAACTTTCCCCAAGGTCAAGCAGCTGGTTGTTGTCATAGATCTGTATCATTATTTCCTTTGTTGGAAACCTGACTCACTTCCCTAAATTTAGCATCCCACTTGGTAAATCTGTGAGCCCAGACCATTACCACTGCTATATTTTCCCAGTAGGTGGATGAGCTCTTTCTCTGAGCCGACTGCCTCCCTCTCCGCACTTGCACACATCTGTAGTGGACACGAACACAGTAATCAGCATCCTCCCATCTGTGCACTCCCTGCCTCATTCGGGACTGCACTTTAAAGGACCTTGTGTTTTGTGTGTGTGTTTTTTCAGACATTGGCAAGAATTAATCTTGAAAGTTACAAAACCAAAATATGTTGAGTAAATTAAGACCCATTTTCTCTGACAGCATTTGGTCTAGGCAGTGATTGCAAAAGCTCCATCTGCATTTTGCAAGATGCCATCTCTATGAGTACACTTAACAACCTGATTTAGGAGTGTACTTCTGATATGAATTTGACTATTGCTGCTCCTGCCATGGAGAAATAGAGGCCCTTGGTCTTTAGGGCTTTTCATCAGAGTGCCATTTCGGGAGCACTGTGTTCTGCGAGAAATATTTATTGTGGCCGTGCTCTCTTGGGATCGCAGCTTTCAATCTTTTAGAGTGCATTTGTCTCAGAACTTTGATTTTTACAAGTTTTTGAATTTCTTTTTATTGCCTTTTATTTTTTAAAATTTCTTTGCTTTCCTACATAGACTTTCTTAGAGTAAAGAAAAGTGAAATGGCTGCATTTTTCACAGGAGTGAAAAATTTTCTGAGTTTGTGTGTGTGATAAATACAGGATTGGCCCAAGGGCAGAAGTATGAAATACATAATTATCTCCAAATTACACTTCTGCCACCCAATTAGTGATCAGTGCTCATCCAAAGCTCTGTGACTACTCACTGTCCTCCTGTGCTCATTAGGCAACTTGCCTGAGAAGCTACACTCCTACACATCTCCTCTCCCTCTCCCTGCCTTTCTCTATGTATATGTACATATACATGTATATGAATATGCATATGTACATGTATGATCTTTCCCTGAGGCTAACCCATTCAGAGAGTCCATATTGAATTAAAATCTGCTTCCCTTCTAGAATAGTTTTTAATGCTTTATAAACAAAACATCTGATTCTGAGGATTTGGGGACTCAACCTGAGAGTCGCTTTATGACAGACAGTAGTTACACTGTTTTGGTTTGGGGAAAAAGCCATTTCTGATGTTATTAAAACTCGGTTCAGACAGTGCCAGACAGACCAGTTAGTTCTTCTCAGAGAAGACTTCTGTAGTTACCATTAGTGCGATTCATTCTAAGAGAGAAAATGTTTCTTCAAAGTGTTAAAAACCACACATACACACACATTGCATTCATAACCCACCTTGAAAATATTGATATGGAATAGATTTAGACATTAGCATGCCCTAGAAGCAATAGGAAGGATTATACAATCCTGGCTTCAATATGAAGCTTCATGACATGGGTAATTTTGCTTCATTCTGTTTTACAACTGCAATGTTCCAGCCCCTCTGTGAACTCCTGTATGGCCTCCCCGAGCTTGGAGCAATTTGCTTTCCTCCGAGTGTGTACTAATATTAATGCTGATTCTTGTGCATAATGTTCCTGCAATTTACAGACAGCTTTCACCATGTTATGTCATTTTAACCTTAAAGCCATTCAGTGACCTAAATAACATTGCTATCTTCATTTGGAGAAATGAGTCAGTTTGCTCAAGATTATAGCGTTGAAAGCGAGAGGTCCGAAATTTGAGCCTGGTATTCTAACTGCAAATTCTAAGCTCCTTTGATTTTATTATCTAGGCTATGCTTTATTATTTTCCCACTTTCCCCACTCCTCCGCTCCCAAACTGGATTAGAATTTACGACAGTGTTTAGCAGATTATACTGTACGTGGTTTTACACTATGGACTACATAGAAGAGTCTGAGTTTTGAGTTCCAGCTTTGCTACTTCTTTGCTATTGGACAAATTGCTTAATCTGCTTAAGCCTCAGTTTATAAATAATGTTGACCAGAATAGTGCCTACATCATAGGATTTCAAAGAGAATTAAATGACAAAAAATTGGTGTAAAGTCTTAGCAGAGACCATAACATGACATTATTATATTATGCAATTTACAAGTTGTGTGAAGTTGGGAAAGATACTTAATCATGCTTAGTTCCATCATCAGTTTAAAAAAAAAAAAAGGGACAATATTAAGTACTGTGCAGGCATATCATGAGGTTTAATAGAATATCATTTGTGAAAGGGCCTAACACAGTACTTGGCGCATACTAGGAACTCAATAATTGTTAATTTCCAACCTACCTGCTTTCTTTCTCTCTTCAAAGAGGAAATCAATACGTGTTTACTGGATTTTCAGTGACTCCTTTCATGCAATGATTTTATGACTATTTTTTAGTGGTTCTATACATAGATGCAAGTATTCGATATCAAGGTGACTTTGACAAACCGTTCTAAAGCTCCAAGTAGAATAAAGCGCAGCGTTTTCTCAGAGAGGCGACATAAAGGAACCTGGTAACCTCGTTCAGAGTAATTGCCCAGAAAGTGGCTCCCTAGTGAAACCTTCGCGGACAACCAGCAAGTCCACTGCGACCTTGAACATAGACATTGGATTTCAAAGAGAAGTATTTGTTCAAGCAAAGAGGAGCTCAAAAGTGATTAACTGTTCAGAAGACCCATCAGAATTTGCTCTAAAAGACTGAACTTGAGATATTTTTTAGGCACTTATTCTTAATATTCAATTCGGTAGACTCTATGTGTCTCCTGATAAAACCCCTTTTCAAATGGGTAGGGATTCTGAAGTCAATAATTGGGATTTTCTCAATTTTACATTTCCTTCCATATATTTTTAAATTTGGCCACCACCCTTTGCTTAGACTAGAACTTAAAATACAATGACAAGTAATTTATTGCAGAATTGCACACTTAGTTATTTTAGGATATCATTATTTCACAAATTCTCTTGTTCAAATACTCGAACAATCTGAGAAATGCTGTTATGAAAATAGTTTTGTTACTTTGGACATTGTGTTTGGACATTGTTCAGCAGATCAGAGGAAGGCAAACATTGTGTTCCCTCCGATTTAACAGGGGACCTGCTTTCTCAAGAGATAGGATTAATTTGAAACCAACATTTACTGTTAACCTGTATCTCTGAGCAACGGTGGGCATAGAGCTGTGTCTCACTCCTCTTTGCTTTTCTGGTGCTAGAGTAGCGCCTGGCACAGTGTAAGGCCTCAACACATTTTCATCTTACGTAGAAATTATACATACATGCATGTATATACACACATATAATAAATGCTTTGTTTCAAGAGCGCTTGAATAGTGTATTAAAAGTGCCTTGAAGGTGCACTTTCCAATTTTGTTTCCCTCATTTTCTTGTATCACGGAATCCTGCCACTGTATCTCACTCAATGCCCCCTATTCCCAAGACCCTGCCCTGCAAACTCAAAGCTGTAGGTGAATTTCACTTCCCACCCATCCTATTTTACAGATGAGTTCCCACTGCTATATGCTGTGTAGTTATGCAAAGCTCTGCGCTGGGCAATGTAAGGCATCGGTGAGGCACTGTCCTTGTTCTTAGGGAGTTAATGTAGTCAGAGAGATACACAGGCAACTAATTATATTTCAAGGCAGAAAGAAAAAGTGCTGTGGTGAAAGTACAAACAAAATGCTGTGGTTGCAGAGTGGAGGGAGTAATTAAGTTGGACTGGGAGGATCAGGAGCAAGGAAGGAAAGGAACTAATATTTATTGAGGGCCTAGAAGCTGCCAAAAGCACGGCTGGTGCTTTCTTTCCCTCAGGCTCTGGGAGGAGATTGGGTTTAAAGTGAGCCTGGGGAGCCCTGGCCTGTGTGGCTCCCCCCAGTCAAGGGCATGCACCTGGCTACAGGTTCATTTCCCTGCCCCAGTCGGGGCCAGTGCAGGAGGCCTCTCTCACATCCATGTTTCTCTCTCTCCCCCCTCCCTCCCCCTTCCCTTCCTCTCTCTCTGAAAAATCAAGTGAAGGTTAACAACAACAACAACAACAAAAGAGCCCAGAGAGATATGGCGACTGGGCCATATTAGGAAGGCCCATGTTTAAGAAGCGAGGAGACCATGGGAAGCCACCCTTCCTTCTACTGGCCCCAAGGGACAGGGACGGGATAAGAAGCAGCCTCAGCAGCCTCAACTTGAAATGGTTCGGTGGGCAATGGGGTGGAACCTGACTTCCATTAAAGTGAGGAGGTGTTGGGGAGGGTTCTAGGCACAGGTGAAGAATTTTAGTAAGAAAAGGCTTCACTGCGAGGGGAGGGCAAACATAGGGAAGGGGAATTAGAGGAAAGACGAGGCCCGCGTTTGTGTCGATGAGTATAAATTACTGGGGAAAACAGAGCAGGGATTTGGGGTTGCGCTGGGGAGTTATGAAAAAGACACATATGGGGGTGCCTGTTCAATGGGGAGAGCGAATCAGTCCCAAGGTGCCAGAGGGGGCAAAGGAGAGTGGGTGTCTGTGCTTGCTTTGCTCTCTTGGGTGCTTTGCTCTCCAGGATGCTAGTAGTGCTGGCCCATTCCTAAAGAGGTGGGAGCAAGTGTTGGTTCATTTGTTAGCATTCTCTCTCAGCTCAACCCTCCACTCCTTCAGAGCATGGACTATCTCCATCACTACACCGTTCTCCAAAGAGCCTGCTATTGGAGTGGGCATGTGGCAGATAGTGACAAAATCATAATTGCTTCATGACAAGCAAGAAGATACATTTCAGCAGAGTCAAGAGGCTAGTTATGGATTTTCCAGGGTTGTGGAAATTTAACCTGAAAATTAACCATACACTTCCAAAGTGGTTTAAAGCCATTTACGATTTTATGATCAAGAACTATCTCTAATGACATAATTTTACAGAAAGAACATGGTGTCAATTGATTAACTTCTAGAGTAATGTGTTAGCTGCTCGTTATATTTTCCTGTTTTGATTAATGAAAACGTTTAAAGCTGCATCTTTATGAAGGCCAAGTAAGCCAGGCAGTTTGACCGTCTTAGAATAATGAGAGAGGCCCTGGCCGGTGCGGCTCAATTGGTTGGGCGTCGTACCATACACCGAAAGGTTACTAGTTGGATTCCTGGTCACAGCACATGCCCGAGGTGCAGGCTTGATCCCCTGTAGGGGGTGATAGGAGACAGCAGGTCAATGTTTTCCCCTCACTTTGATGTTTCTCTCCCTTCCTCTCTCTCTAAAAATCAATAGAAAAAATCTTTAAAAAAAGAATAGAGAATTTTGCATCACCAGCCAGTGGGATACCTACCTCTCCTGCAACTTCCCTCATTAGTGTCTGTTACTGAGCAAAGCCCAGCTCTCCAGAATACCACTATAAAACATTCTGCAGACATTTATGGACAGATCCAGCTCATCTAAACTATTATTAATTTACAAGTTAGGATGGGATAAGACAAATTTTGTTCTTATGTGAGATAACTTAGGGGAATTTATAATATTAGCTCTTAAAATGGTTTCCTAGCTTACGTGAAGTGATAAGCCAAAACAGGGACATTGGTGGTAGACATGTCCCTTTTGCCTTCCTGTGCCCCTGATACACAGCTATAATATATGATGCCACTCTTTTCCTCTGAGCCAAGATAGGACTTCATAATCCTTCTCAACACAGCACTATAAACAGCAAGAGGTTTGGACTGGGCTGAAAGATGAACTAGACAGGTAATTGCTTCTAAAAAACTATAAACCATTTGGGACAGGTCCCAGGTCCAATTCAGGACTTGACATAGGATAGGTTTTTAATAAATGATTTTTGGAATAAATGATGGACAGATAGATAGATGAATTAGTGAATTCATAAATGTCATGTCTTTTCTTTTTCTTAAACTGGTATAGGAATGTCTGCAGGAAGCTTCCTTCCCTGTGTTGAAGGCAATGTACTGCGTGCCACCATGTGTCTTGTAAACACCAGCTCATACAGTGATAGGGTGGAAAGGACCTAGAGACTATTTAGTGACAACTTTTCAGTTTTACAGAGACAAAAATAAGGTGCAGAGAGGGGAACATCTGTAATTCAGGCTCCTGAGGAGGGAGCCAGGCAGGCTGCCCACTGTATCTCACCCCTTACTGACCGAGTGGCCTGTGGCATTTGCCTTGTCTCTTCATCTATACAGGGGCACAGAGATCTAACCTGCCCAGAGGGTTGTTGCGAAGTTTGAGGTAAGGAATACAAAGTGCTCACTGTAGTGCCTGGCACACGGCAAATAGTCTAAAAATGTCAACATGTCTTCTTTTCCCTCTTTTATATTAATAGTAGCTGAACCAGTGATGGTACTATAAGTAGTTTTATCATAAGGTTAATCATATTATATGTTGCTGTTTTTTGTCATATTTTCAGTGAATTGAAAATTCTTTCAAACCATCCTCACTTTAGGCAAAGAGAATATAAAGAATGGATTCTTATTAAATAAGAAAAAAGAACCGCAACATTTCCCCTGTGCAAAACATATAATTCTTGAATGTTATGCCCTTTTCTTTGGCTAATCATATCATTTCATAATACACGCCATGCTTCATAGAAAATATATTTATAAAAGGCGACTTTAAATAACACAGCGATAAGATTTAATGAAAAATGAGTGGGCTGAATTGTCCTTTAAAAAAACCCCTCAGCATTTGCATTATATAGTCCACCCTTCAGGTCAGTTATTAGCTGGGGGCTGGGGGAGGAAGAAAGGAAGAGTTGTAGTTGGCTCTATGTGGGTTGCCAGGAAACATACAAAAGCAGCAGCGACAGAGGAAACAAACAACTCGCTGGCGGGAAGGTGGCCTTCAGGGCAGCGCTTCGCGGGACACAAACCCTGCAGCTGCCCATCCGATGTCTCCAGACAAGACAGTGGACTTTCAAACCGCAGCATGTTCATAGAGACAAGGTTAGCCAACAAGGTTCTGAGAAGGTGCTTTTCTAATGCATTTGACATGAGGATTAGGAGCTGCTCTCTGTGTCAGTTGCTATAAATATGGGGGAAACTTTACCCATTTTTAACCAAGTCAGGTTCAACAGAGTGTAAGGAGGGGGTGTTTTAAAACATTGGACTGCGGACTTTGAAAATAAACTGTGAAAGTGTGGGGGACGAGGGCTTCCATTCTCTCCCTCTCAGCTCGAACATTCTGCCTCCTTCTTATAAGCCTTGAAGTGGATTTTGATTTGGATTTGGAATTCTATTGCTAAGTTGGGTTTCTTTTCAAAGATACTTGTTGAAGGAAGAAAAAAAAAAGTCTAGAAATAGTTGAAGGCTCTTGAAAAGAGGCGAAGTCATTATGAGTTACCAGAGTGCTGCACTTGAGCTGAACAAGGGGTCGGAGCCTGGGCCGGAAAGAACAGAAGGTGAAGGCCACGGCGCAGCTCTGCTCGAAAACCAACTCAGTGCGGGCGACTTTGTCAAAATACAGAGGGCCTTTGAGGTAAGCACTAATCGTATATACTGGAGGCTTGGAGTTGCTACTGAAGGAGACTAGATGAAACAGGGAGATTTTCCTCTTAAAAATTGTTATGTATTTAATGGTTAAAATATATTTAATGGTTTTATATATTTAATGGTTAAGTTCACACAGTGACAGATGATTACTAGACTTAGGGAGGTGATCAAATTATAAGGTATAAAGATGTTGAATCGCTATATTGTACACCTGAAACTAACACAACCAATATAAGATCATACACCAAATATAGTTAAATTAAAAAAATAATTAATAAAAAAGAAAACCAAATAAAGGTATTATTCTTAAAAACAAAACAAATGAGACAAAATGGAATTGAAAAGAATTGATCAGGCTTGGATTTAAAACCAGAGTAACTTTATCCCTCTATTCTTCCAGTCAAATTATATTATTTAATTTAGTGTGAAAGTGCTGCTGTTGAATACCATTACCACGGAGGAAGGAAAATGAATTATTGGACAAAATTCTTCTTAGAGATCAACGAAAAGTTATGGTTATGAGTGGGGAAAGCCAGATGTCTAAGGCGACTCCCAGCAATAGCTGTTCTTGCACGTAACAGGGAAGTAAAACTCTGCATCGCAACATGCGCCTCTAGTTTGTGAAAATCCCCCCCCCCCCCAGGTGACCCAGCTCCTTTTCAAAGCTGATTTTGGCACTTCCTTGTCTGGAGATCCCACATGAAGGACCCGTCTCCCACTCTTTTTCTAAATTTTGGAACAATGCCAATGAAAACAAAATGTAAAGTTTTCATTTTAATTATACACATGAAATAAAGCTTAGGAATTCTAACTATAAATGAACATTTTTTTCTCTCTTAGTTAATTAGTTGGGAATTCTGCAGCTATGCTCCATAAAGAGCCCATATTAAAATGGTTTTTAGTTTCTCACGCGGATAGGAAGAAGTGGTCTGTGTTGTGGAATTTAGGTAGGCATGAGCCTCCAATCTTTCTACTTCATTATGTTTGTTAAAATATGACCTCAGGGCTTCAGAAGGTCCTCCCAGGGTGCTTGGAAGTGTCCATATTAATTTGAAACCCACATACAATATTTTGGAATATTACCTTGAAATTAACAAAGTATGATGAAATCTAAAAACTATATTATCCTGTAATTGGCACAAATTTTAACCTTTAGCTATTCCAAAAAAAAAAAAAGGTTGCTAACCACTGAAAAACTGCTGTACTGTGTTTTGTATAACATGTTAGATTTTACCTGTGTTGATAAATTAATGTCCCAACAGTATCGATCATTTCTTCATGATAGAATCTACCATAGTTAGTAGCAAAGACCTGCTCTGCCCTACACTTTTTTCATTCTTATCTTTACATATTTGCTGTTCATCCAACCCCCTTTGTCTGAAAGATTTCAGTGCTGCTCTTGTCCGATGCCCCAAATAAATTTGCCATATTTTGATAGACATAGCAAACAATTTGACAGGACATTTGGAAAAACATATCAGCAGATTATGACAGCTCTGACTCTGGAATGAATAAAAATGTGGTGGTTTTGTTCTGGTGCTAAGAACACAAAGAATCTGAATGCTCAGGTTTATTAGGAGAGTCAACATTATAAAGTCAATATGTTAGAGAATGAAACCGTTCAGAAAGATGGGGGGTGGGTGTTCTTTTCAAATTACTGATTGATTATTTGGGGTAAATCCATGTGAAACTGGTCAATTAAATCTCAAGATTTTTTTTTCTTTTTTTCACTTTAAACGTTTCAAAGGCCAGACCACTTAATTTGAAATTACCAGTTGGAGAAACACGTATTACTGATGGGAGAAGAGATTGCAGTCCAGAGCTATTGTGAACATAGAGAATCTAATGATAGCTTTTTAAAAAAAGAAATTGAACTTTGCAGGTGTACTATCAAGGGAAAAAAAAGTCTCTCCATTTTTTAACAGACTCAACACACACAGAATGGAATAATTCAATGGCAAATGTGCAGGTAGGACTAAAAGTTAGGCCCTTGATCCAACACGATTTCCAAACACAGTGTGGACACCTAGAGAAGAATGATACCCTAGGCGATTTCACTGGAGCCCAGCCCGTCTGTCATGAGCGCTGGGCCCACAGGCTACGGGTACAGATAGAGCTGTGAAAGGAAACATTGCCCTCGGCAGCTGTCCTGCAACACTGAACTGTAAAGGCAGTGATTTGTAGCCCAGTCACTGACACATCACCTTAGAGATTGACTCTAGATCCCTTTATCTCTTATTTTGTTTATTGTTTATATGCAGTCTCTTTATTTGGATCTGAAGAGTTGTCAGACGTGAGGTAAAGCCCATCCCCTTTAATAGCTGTGGTGATGCTTGATTGAAAATGGGAAGTTGGGTCCTTCAATTGTATAGCAAATATTTTACACATATTTCCAAATGAAATGTTGCATATCATATAAATCTTAGTAGTAATATTTAGAAATAAAGTAAGTCAAATTCTTATGTTTATCATGTGACAGTACAAATGAGTCACAATCACTTAATGTTTGAATTCCAGTTTTGCGAATTATGATGTGACTGTGCCAATCACTTAACCTCTTTGGGCCTCAGTTTCCTTTATTTCTAACTTGGGGATAATAGAGTTGTTATGAGGATTAAGTGAGAGCTCAATTAACAGCTATTACATGCTCACTTAGTCGAGGGTGAACCACATGGTCTCTAATGTCTTCATTCTAATTCATATATTTCCTAAAGGCAATTAAATTTTAATAACACTCACTGCTCCGCTTCTACCTTTCTTTTAGCTGTGGTAGGAAGTGGGAATAGTAAGATTTTCAAAGATATAAATTCACATAGAAGAGAGCAAAAGCATCATTTCCCATCTCCTGCTTTATATTTTAATAGCATTCGAAACATTTTAATTGATGCCATGATCCTTTTTTTTAGAGCAAAAGTTTCCTGGGTAGAAGTACTAGAAAAATAACTTATGAATTTCATTTTCTTTCAAGTGATGGTGTCCAAAAAGCCATATGTCAGCTGGAAGGGAGGGAAACGTGTATTATTCATAGAATTGTAAAATGGCTGTTCCCCAAAGCTTCCTATAGCTCCTATGATGCTTAGAGAAATGGCACGGCCTCTGGGTATTCCTATTATTTTGATGTCAACCATAATTTACATGTTCTTAGGTACTTCAAAAGCCAGCTATTGTGTAAGGAAGGATGGCTGTGGCTTGCTGATTTGATAGGAATGTTGAGAAGTAGAAATTATGGGCCAAGGGAAAGTTGGGAAAGGTGATGGGCCTAGAGCTGGGGGCTGGCCCCATCTACTCCATGCTGCCATTTACCCAAGCTCTGAGAAATCTTTAGATTAAAATAGCTAGAAACGGTGTTTCCTAAACCATATGTAAAAGGTGGGGTGTTTATACTCAGAGCAGGAAAGGCCAAAACCAGTTCAGGGTGAGAAAGGCAGAGTAAAGGCCTGAGCAGGAAGCCCCACCGACGTTCAGGGAGGGTTCTCGGAACAAACCTGTCCCGGGCGTGGGGGGGGGGGGCGCAAAATGGAATCTGAACACTATACACTTGTGCCAACTTCACCTCAAAGGACCGGGGAAGTTCAGGAGGCAATGGCGCAGGTCTGAGATTCGTGCTTGAGGTGTAATGAAGTGAATGATCCACAGGACGTGGGATATCCTCGTGCTTGATTGTCTTTGTAAAGTTCCACTGATGGCTGCAGACAGGTTCTCCCGCAGGGCTATCGGCAATGCTTCTTTGCTCCAACAGGTCGAAGCTGAGGGGTCTGACACCCGGCCGGGCACGCTAGGCTCAAGGGGTCAAGAGAATCAGACTTAGTCCTGTTCTACCTTTCCATTGTCTTTCTTTCAAAACGCCCAGGATTACTCCCAATTCATTAAGGAACAGTCTTCTCTTCTTTTCTCACTGTTGTATCTTCACTATCAAGTTACCCAAATGGACAGGAGTTCCTGGACATGTCTCATGTGCTAGACGATTCTCATCTCTGGCTTCTTTCCTTTCTACCCCAGGAATCACCATCTCAAACACATAAATAAAGTCACCCTTCCTTGTTCCATTTCCTTTCTTTAGAACTGTTAGATTTTGCTCCTCTCTGACAAAATATGAGACAGTCCCTAAAGTTTTAAAAATGAAATAAACCTGATCGTTAAAAATTCTGGTGCTCACTTCGGCAGCACATGTACTAAAACTGGAACAACACAGAGAAGATTAGCATGGCCCCTGCACAAGTGTGACATGCAAATTCATGAAGCAAAAAACAACAACAAAACCACACACACACACACACACACAACTCTGTATTATGTTCTTCAATAAACTTTCAAATTTAAAAACCTTCATTTTTATAGTGTGCAAACTGTGTAAAATAGCTCAAACATGATAGAGGTTCCTTTCTCACTCATGTAAAGTAGAAAGCGGGTGTTTCTAATTGGTGGCAGCGCCAAGTAATTCAGGTGCTCAGGCTCCTTGTAACGTCTACCTTCCATGCCCCCCACACATCGAGCTAGTGCTTGGGGGAAGGGGTGCAGGAGCCCATGGGAAGGTTTTGTGGGCTCCCATCCCAACTGCAAGGGCGACTGGAGAATGTAGACAGGCGTGTGCCCAGAAAACAATCTCACCACACTTCTCAGAGTTTAATGGCAGGAGATTTTTCTTCGCTCCTATAAACCAGCATGCTTCATTTTGTAAATGAAGGAGAGTCATGTGCCGAATAGTGCTTTGTGTTCTGCCTTAGCCGCCAGGAAGTTAAAAGCTAAATTTAGTGTTCAATTGATAGAACTATTTTTAACATCGGTTTTTCTGGAACAATTATCTGCTATTTTCATTATATGACTCTTGCTCTTTTATCTTTGCTTTAATGGTCCAGCTGCCTATGAACCTTCTGTTGTAACGGAACTAAAACTCTTTCTGGAAATCAGTGGAGGTAAAATGGTGAATACGAATTTAATGCTTTTCAAGCATGGTACGATCTGCTAAAGCACTTCTATATGTATTTTGATATTTGATACTCTCACCAACCTGGAATGTGGGCAGGGCCGACATTTCTATTTCCCATTTACACATAAGGAGAACAAAGCTCAAAAATGTTTAATTGAATTACCCCTGGGGCAGAAGGAGCCAGGGCTCAGGGGGCAGACTGTCGGCTCTCCAGCCCATTGTATGGCATGGCTCCCACTGGCCACAAGACAACCTCTCTTTGGGACATTGCTCTAAGGGACAGGGTAAGGACTGCATTAGCTAAATGAGCATTGCTAAGTTAATAGCACACAGGCACTGTATCTCACTATCTTGGAATTAATGTGTAATCAGCAAATAAGCAATAATTCCTACAATAAAATCAGTGCAGAGAAAGAATGGATGAATAAAAGGAAAAGATAAGAATATTCCATTGTTTTTTTTATTATATTTTCCTTTCTAAAGGCTTCTCAGTGGAGACTTGTGAGAAGGCAAACAGGTAAAGCTTAATTTATAACTCTCTTATATGGTGCAGAGTGCACACAGCAGCTCAGTCAATTCATCACCTACTGAAAAAGGAAGCAGGTCAGAACATGTCTCACCCTAACTCTCTCAGTGGAATCAAAACCCCTATTTTTGATGGCAGCAGAAAAATCAGTGAGGCTCTGCAAGTCCCTCTTCTCAGCATTAGGTAATAGTGTAAAGACAAATCCAATTCCACTGCAGCTGGCACAATTGGAAATGACAGAGGACTCTGGTGGTTTGGTCCAACTTGTTAGAATTCATGGGTGAGGTTAGCAAACAATGTCATCACCAAAACGCAATAAGTGAAGTTGTGTGTCAACACATGAAAAATTGGTTTTCCTTGAATGCTGTGGCCTTTGAGCTGAATTCTGTGACAACTTCTAACAGCTTCATGCCTTTTCCAATTTCTCTGTGTGCTTTTGGAACAGGTGTTTATAAACATTAATCTGGATCAGAGAGGCTGACGAGCAGTGCTTTTGGTGAACAAATGTTTTAACCTTGAGCTTGGGCCAGGACTGGAGCAGAGGAGGCAACCAGGAAACTTGTTATAAAGGAGAGAGAAGGGCAGCAAAGGTGCTGTTGCTATTCATTTGTGGTGCATGTAGCCAGACCTGTAGACCAAATCTTACTTTTTCAAATTTCCTGAGAATTAAAAGAAAACAAAGAACTTTAATTTGTGCCATTTTGACTTCACATTTCTCACATATTACCAAGTATAGCATACCCAATAATGACACAAGGCCCCACCAACTCTGTTGTTACAAATAGGGAGCCTCTGAATTGTCCCTTGATGATTTCTGACTTTTTTCCTAGACTCTGTGTCACACTTGCTCAGGCACAAGTTCCCTGGGGTCTTTTCTTTCTTCTTCATGTCTTACCACCGTTTTGTGGATGTGACTCTCATTAAATCTCGACTCTCTGGGCACCAGCGTTCTCTGCTGAGGATGGGCAGGTACACTGTTTTCCTCTACCCCTTGGCTTCCCGTGTGTGCATGCTTCTTCCCTAATTCTCAACACAGCTGAGGCCAGGTTGTCACACTGGTCTTGCTATAGACCCGCACTGTCCAACACGGTGGCCACAAACCATATGTAGCTATTTAAATTAAAATGAAATGAAATAAGAATTTAATAAAATAAAACATTCAGTTCATCAAAAGCAAAGCCACATTTAAAGTACTCAGTAGCCACATGTGGCTAGTAGCTACCATATTGGACAGCTAAGGAAGGAAAAGATGCAGGCCAATCTATATGTGGGGTGCAGAAATTTGAGAAAGTTCCCATCTGATTGACATCTCCTCTTCTCCTCTTCCTCCTCTCATCTTCCTCTTTTTCTCCCCTTCATTTCTGTGACTTACAAGTTAAATTTCTTTATTAGTAGAAAGTGGAGAATAAGACTAAGAGTTTGGCAAGAAAACTTGGAAGGGTTCCAAGTAGTTTAGAGGACCTTTTTGAGGTTGGAGAGCCTGTGTTTTCTTACAGTGATAACATTCTGCCCATTTGTATGACCGTTGTCCATCAGTGTTCAGCAGCCTGCATGTGGGCCTGGAGAAGATGCTTTTCCAGGGCTAGTTACTAGATACCTGAAATAATGAGAGATCAAAGGTATGAGTATAATAACCGGAGATTGACTGAAGTGTTGGACCTTTGGTTTGAGAAATGCAATAGCAAGGAGGAGATGATAATTTGGGTATAAGGGTTTTCTTCTAGAACCTGGTTGGGAATCTTTCTGACTTTTGAGTCATTTCATGCTTACTTTATTGATTTGGAGTTCATATATAAATTTTGAGTATAACATCATAAAGTTTTAGGGTTCTAAGTAAATATCTTTTACCAAAACTGCATGAGATCATTTGAGTATACACATTCCAACCTCATATTTTTCAGCTTTGTTGGTGAACATGTTATGCTAGAGATAATCAAGTTTGGTTGAAATCAATGTATTTGTGCTGTGATAAAAGTGATTAGGAATTAAAAGTCCTTGTTTGTAGGCCCACTTTTGCCAATAGTGTGCTTTGTGTCCTGAGAAGTCTTTTTAACTCTCTGGGCCTCAGTGTTTTCCTTTTAAATGAAAAGTTTGGTGTAGATTCTCTAAACTTTCTCCCAGCTCTAAAATGCATGGAATTCAGGATGCATTAAATCCTTTGACTCAATTTATGGTTTCTAACAAAAGAACAAGAGCCCAGATGCCCATCAGTAGATGAGTGGATAAAAAAGCTGTGGTATACTTACACAATGAAATATTACACGACTGTAAAAAAGAAGGAAATCTCACTTTTGTGACAGCATGGATGGACCTGGAGGGTATTAAGCTAAATGAAATATGCCATTCAGGGAAAGGCAAATATCATATGATCTTACTTATATGTGGAATCTAATGAACAAAATAAACCAATGAACAAAATAGAACCAGAGACGTGATTAGGTGGAACAGACTGACAGCTGTCAGAGGGGAGGTGGCTGAGGAGACTAGGTGAAAGAAGGTGAAAGATTTAGCTAAAGAACATATATGCATAACCCATAGACACAGAGAGCAGTGTGGTGATAGTCAGAGGGAAATGTAGGTGGGGGCTGGGTGAAGGTGGGCAAAGTGGGTGGAAATGGGGACAGGAAGAGACTTCGCTTGGGGCGATGGGCACACAATGTGGTATGCAGATGATGTTTTATTGAGGTGTACACTTGAAACCTGTATGGTTTTGTGAACCAATGTCACCCCAATAAATTCAATTAAAATATTTAAAATAACAACAATTAAAATGGTTTTTATAAACAGTATATGTTTAACCTTTTGTAGTGATATTTCCAGATGGAGCTCATTGAAGCTCAGTTGTCTCTTGGTGGCACCATTCCTCTGGGCAGGCTCATGACCCCAAGTTTCTAGCTTAAACAAAACAGATAATAGTAATAAATATCACTTAGGCCTAAAGCAGAGAACTGAAAACTTCCATAGATAGAGAAAAATGATATGGACAATTATACATCTCGGCGATTACAATTATCTTTATTTAAAAGTGAAAGATAGATTTATAGATTTTGTTTTTCCTGCAGCTGCAATTCAATTTCAATTTTTCCAATTTATAAGGAAATCTAACTGCTGAAATTTTGGTTTGGGAAAGTTTAGTTCCAAAGTTTAAATTCAGTACAGGGATTTCAAGGTGTGTGTCTTTGTTAGTCACAAAATTTAAACTCCATTTAGTTTGGTGAGCTTTTGAATCATTGATATCATCATGTAAATGAAAATTAAAACCAACT
Organism: Miniopterus schreibersii; assembly: GCF_964146895.1. Lineage (NCBI taxonomy): Eukaryota > Metazoa > Chordata > Mammalia > Chiroptera > Miniopteridae > Miniopterus > Miniopterus schreibersii. The sequence continues at coordinate 24,844,714 of NC_138106.1, read as the reverse complement.
AAAATCAGTTGAAGCAAGAGAAACAGCACTATGAACCTCGGTTGGTAGGCTGGTCTCCTGTTCTGTTCTTCAGTCTCTCATGAATGTTCACTGGGAGGTGAAAATTGCAGGGGGTGATGTCAACTGATGCCTCTGTTTTGAAATTACATATCTAATTTGCTCCAGAAGATGCTCATAGGGTTTGACAGCACACCCTAATACATATTCATTACCAATGTGCTTTGTAACCAAGGGAAATTGAGGCAAGTGAGGCAGCATAAAGCATGAGAAAGCAACGTGTTAATTTTAAATTTAATTACAGAGATGGGGACAAGAATGCATGTTGATAGTGCATATTAATTCCGCTGTCACGAAACATTACCCCCAAATCATGCCAAATGTTTGGCAGAAAAAAATGTTGTTTATGGTGAGGCGCTTGTTAAAACTAGAGGATTCTGAGGAAAACAAGATTCTGAAACCCTATTAGAAACTATTTTTTCATGTAGAGAAAAAGAAACATTGCAGAATTCTAATGATCAAAAGTAAAAGCAGGAAGAAAAAAGCTTTCCAACTAAGGAGAGGTGGCTGGGCCATACCAGATTTCTGTTTATGGAATTTTATGGAATGTTTAAAGGTATGAATTCAGTATGAATTTGGAAAATTCAGTATGAATTTGGAAAAAACAGTAATTAGTATGATTCTTGTGATCTCTTTACTTTTGGTACCTAGAACCACGTGTCATTCATTGTGACCAGCACACCTCGCCTCCCCACTTAAGTATAAGGATTTGAAGAGCATAGACCTTGTCTGTCTTGTTCGCAGCTGGTGATGAGTGCTTAGAATAGAGTTTGACATGGAGCAGGCAGTTAATAAGTGTTTGCTTAATAAATAAACCTACCCCATGCTAGCTTGTGTCGTTTACATGCCCAATAGATCAATAAATAGATATATAGAAGGATGGATGGATGGATGGATGGATGGATGGATGGATGGATGGATGGATGGAAAGATTTCTCTAAGTGCCTTACAATTCATCATTAGGCATTAATTTTTGGGATCTGGAAGAAAATACTAACACTGGATAAGGGTAGTGATCCTTGGGTCATTGACATGCAAACACACTGTCAGTTTTGACAGAGGAGAAAATACCCAGATTTCTGATCCAGTGGAATTATGTTCTCTCCATAGTTTGTAACTGGGAACTGTATTCTTGTCTTGGGCAAGTCCTTATTTACCGAGTAGGAGAAAAGAAACTTTGTCTTTCCTCATTTCATTATAAAATATTGCTATATATAGGGAAAAGTTAAGGGAAAAAACAAACAACATTTCTGAGAGGTAGCAGGTTTTTGACAGAACTGAATGTCTGCTTTGGGAATGTATTGCTCTGTTCTACCAGAAAGTTTGTAAATGTTTAGGCTTACTAGAACTATTTTTTAGCAACTGATGAGTTCTATAAGGGTGAGAATACCACAACTTGGTAAGCTTTGGAGCAATATAGGCAATCTCATATACTTTTGATGGAAATGTAAATTTGTCCAACCACCTCCAGAGGAGGGTTTGGGGAGATACATAAAAAACTTTCAGAATGTGCAAATTCTTTGACTCAGCAATTCCGCTTCTAGGAAATTTCCCTCAGGAAATAATTGGGCAACTGAGCAAAGATATATGCATAGGGATGTTACTGGGTTGTTTACATAAAACAGCAAAGATAGAAAATAATAGGGGTTTGTAAATTGTATGTCTTCTCCTTAGAAAATTGTGCAGCCATTAAAAATGATGATAAAGACCAGTATATATTGTATAGGCACAGCTTCATGACATGACCTAAAGTGGGAAAGCAGCAGAGATATGTATATCGTGACACCATTTGGTGAATAAAACACAGATATTTATATTTCTGCCTAGAAAAAAATCTGAAAGACCGATGGCATTATGGAGGATTTTAATTTTGGGTTTATCTATATCTTATATGTTCTATAGTAAAAACAGATTATTTTGTGCAAAAATGAACAATTTTAAAAATGCACTGGCGCACACACATTGCCAATTGAAAGCACATGATATCTTCCTTAAGAAAAAAAGGCTGTCAAGTTTCTTACAAAGGGTATTTTCTTGAAGGTTTGCACTTAAGTTTAGTGCTCAGTTTTCCTATAAGTTACAGTGAAACCCAAATTTTGCAAAGCTCAGAAGCTGAAGGGAATTTTACAGAGTTCATTTTTTGTTTTTATAAACAAGATAGGCAGCTCACTAGCACTAACTGTACCTGCAGAAAAGCATTTATAGGCAGAAGGAAATGATTTTTAGAATATTCTCTGAAAGGGATTCAGGGAGACAGGAACCTTTTCTAATGGTCTAGAGTTGTGCATACTGAAATAATCAACCGGACATGCTGAGTATATTACCTGTCTTGCAAGAAAAGTCAGAGGAAATAACTGATTATTTTCTTACATAGCGAAATAACATAGCAAAATAAATTTACAAACATTATCTTACGGAGGGCTGAATGAGAATATGTTTTCCAATGGATCATACACTTTTCACTTTTACCAGAAAATGAGTTCTCAGAGACACAGGGGCACTAAATTTTACCTCAAAAAAACCCAGAGAGAGAATATTGACTAATAGGAGTGACAGGCATACATTAAAACACGATTAGGTAGTTTTTATTTGGTAGGTCTACATCAAATTAGAACAAATTGGAAGAAAATTTTATTAAACCCATATAAATTAAATTTTCAAGTGAAGGGACTGAGAATTAATTATTTTGTGCTCTATGTTTTATAATGAAATCAAATTTTCTAAATTCTTACTATTTCCCTAATTATACTGAATACATGCTAGTGAATTTAGCTTGATGTGGATGTATCTTCAACAATAATAACTGTTTGAATAGAATTATCTAATGAAAAAATGGTCTTATATACAGATTATCTTATTGGACCTTCAGACAAACACTGAGGCAGATTATGGCTGGCCTGTGGTGACACAAATATTATTTAACAAACTCAGGCATAAAACCCAGCTGCTATAAAAATTAGTACTGATTTAAATATGTAAGTATATATGTATACATACAGATATACATACATATATATATACACATATAAAAAATATATATATCCAGCCCTGGCCACTTTGGCTCAGTTGATTGGAGCATTGTTCTGGTTGTGGGTTTGATTCCTGCTCATGGCACATACCTAGGTTGCAGGTTCAATCTGGTTGGGGTACATAATGAAGGCAACAGATAGATTCACATCAATGTTTCTCTCTCTCTGTCTCTCTTCCTCTCTCTCTAAAATCAATAGACATATCCTTGGGTGAGGATTTATGGATATATGTATTAATATATATACATATATATACATACATATATCTACAAAGATAGCTCAAAGAGAAATTATTTTGCCACTCACTACTGAAATTAACACAGGTTGAGAGTTTGTAGAAATTAAATCATAGTATACACAAGCTCATGTTTAAATTGAAGGATTATTTTTTCTTCCTTTCTGTGAAGTAACATTTTGCCAAGAAGTTTAAGGCAAAAATCTCTAGCTCACCTAAAGTTCATAGAGTAGCAGTACACGTGGCTCAATACAAGAGGGAAGCTACTGTTACTCACAGTGATGAAATGTAAGTCTTATGTGTATGAAATGGTCACCTGGTCTTGGTTTCTGGGAACAGGTAAACTTTCACCGGGCTCACTTAGGATAGTTTATATTTATGCCTCTGAGGAAGAGCAGGTGACAGAATGTGTACACAGTTTCTGTTTCATGTTATGCCTCAAACTAGCATCTGCTGTCATGATGGCAATGGTCAGAGACACAGGGCTTCACATCCGATTGTGGAATCTCCTACACATATTCTTCTGACCTACTAAGAAGTCTCTTAGAACCATCTAGTTAGCAACTAGCTAACCCTGATAGATAGGACCAGCTTATTTTATTTTTAAAAAGAACTTTGTGTATTGATTTTAGAGAAAGAAAGGACGGGGTGGGGGGGGGAGAAGTTTGTTGTTCCACTTATTTATGCATTCATTGGTTGATTCTTGTATGTGCCCTGACCAAGAATCGAACCTGCAATCTTGGTGCATCAGGCAGTGATCTAACCAACTGAGCTACTTGGCCAGGGCAGATTAGTTTATTAAAATTAGTAATTTTGTACAACTTCAGAGGCCTTACACACGCACACACATACACACACATGCACACACACACAAGCACACACATCAACAAATGAATTTAGCTTAAATCTTCAGAGAAGAGTCATTGTTATCATGATGACTTAATTTATAGTCTTAATCTTTAAAACCTTTAGCAGAGAATTAACTTTTATGGAGTATAAGTGTGCTATGCTCACATGAAATTATCCCATGTGGTATACATACATTGAATTATCAACTAATCCTGAGATCGGCCCTAAGGGCTCGTTATTATGATCCCCATTAGAGGTGCAGTAGCTGAGGCTGAGGCAACTATACAACCACACAATCTCCTTACCACAGCTGTGATGTATACTATAATATATATGTGTGTGTGTGTGTGTGTGTATATATATATATAAATATATATATATAAAAAATATAGCAGAATGAATGAAGTAATCCTAGGCCCAGAACGTAAATGGGAGCTACTGACAAAATAAGAGTTAATCATATGGTTAAGCATTTGTGCTTTAAAGCTTCTATAAAAGATCACATACTTTAATTGTACATTTAACTAATTTATTAAAGCGACATACTAGAATAAAATAAACCACATACTTATTGATCAAGGCATAATGGTTCTTGAATAAGTTGAGATTTTTCAGTAAAGGCAAATTCCTAAATTTTACCCAAAGATATGCCAAAATCATGGTTTTATTTTAAACTTAAAACAACAAAAGCTAATGAGTGAACAATCAGTAATGGAACTGTCAGGTATATCATACAATTGTACCTTTCTGTCAAATTTCTTAAAGTGGGAGTACTCATCAAATCTTCCCAGTGCATACTGGCATTATCAATGTGCAGAAATTATTTTCATTGTTTAACTCACTTCAGGGAAGAAAATTTGTTTTAGTCTTTGTTTATGATCTAGTTCCAATTTCATATTCCAGAATATATAAAAGATTGTTTTGATATTTGTCTGTCAGAAGAGTTTCTTGTTCTTAGAAATAAAAATAAGTTATTACTTTATAGGAGGAAAATACTCTGAGATTCAGCTTTAAAATATATATATATTTTAAAAATGGGACACTAACATAGATAAGAGGTTGATTGATGTAATGCAATGATTTAAGTACAAGGTCAACATTGACTCAGTTTTCAAATAGTTTGCAGTTTTGGCTCAGATGGAGTGTTTTTAGGATCAGATTTCTTTCTCTACACTTAAAATACGGGTCACTGAAAAATTTCCATCTATCTAAGCTTTTTAGACTAAAAATAATTTAAGATAGATAAGAATAATGGACTTCTGAGTAGTTCAAAGGGACAGATATCAATTATTTCACAGGAAGTTAATTTAATTAAAAACATAGATTAACTTCTGTTAAATACTTGATTACATAGTTCTGGCACACATAATATCCTGCCTCAAGTTGACTATATTTTTGTGGGTCTACTTCTGAGCTCTCTGTTCTGATCCATTGATATATTTATCTATTCTTATGCCAATACCACACTGTCTTGGTTACTATAACTTTTTTTAAAAAATTTATCTTTATTGTTGAAAGTATTACAGGTGTCCCATTTCTCCCCCCCCCCCCAATTGACCCCCTCCACTTCACTCGTACCCCCTCCCCAGGCCTTCACCCTATTGTTGACTGTGTCCATGGGTTATGCATATATACATAGAACTTCTGTGGTTAATCTCTTCCCACCCTCCACCACCCTTCCCTCTTTCCTCTGAAATATGATCGTCTGTTGCATGCATCAATGTCTCTGGATCTATTTAGTTTGTCAGATTCTTTTGTTCATTAGCTTCTTAAAGAAGACCCTTCCTGTAGTGCTGGTCTGGTGGTGATGAACTCCTTTAGCTTTTCCTTGTCTGTGAAGCTCTTTATCTGACCTTCAGTTCTAAATGACAGCTTTGCTGGGTAGAGCAATCTTGGTTGTAGGTCCTTGTTTTTCACCACTTTGAATATTTCTTGCCACTCCCTTCTGGCCTGCAAAGTTTCTGTTGAGAAATCAGTTGACAGTTGTATGGGTGCTCCCTTGTAGGTAACTAATTGCTTTTCTCCTGGTGCTTTTAAGATTCTCTCTTTGTCTTTAACCTTTGGCATTTTAATTCTGATGTGTCTTGCTGTGGGCCTCTTTGGGTTCCTCTTGTTTCGGACTCTCTGTGCTTCCTGGACTTGTAAGTCTATTTCTTTCCCCAGGTAGGGGACTTTTTCTGTAATTATTTTTTCAAATAAGTTTTCGATTTCTTGCTCTCTTTCCTCTCCTTCTGGCACCCCAATAATATGATGTTGGGCCTCTTGAAGTTGTCCCAGAGCCTCCTTATGCTATCTTCATATTTCTGGATTCTGTTTTCTTTTTGCTCTTGTGGTTGGGTGTTTTTTGTTTCCTCATGTTCCAAATGGCTGATTTGATTCTCAGTGTCCTCTACTTTACTGTTGATTCCCTGTAAATTATTCATTTCAGTTCATGTAGCCTTCCTTTCTGATTGGTATTTTATTATGTTGTCAATTTTCTCAGTTATTTTCATAATAATATGCTTGAGCATCCTTATAAACAAAATTCTGAACTCTGTATCTGTTAGCTTGCTTGGATCTATTTCATTTAGTTCCTTTTCTAGAGATTTCTTCTGTTCTTTCCTTTGTGACATGTTTCTTTGCCTCCGCATTTTGGCTGCTTCCAGGTGTTTGTTTCTATGTATTGGGTAGAGCTGCTTTGTCTCCTGGAATTTGTAGAGTGGCTTTGTGTAGTAGGTGTCCTGTAGGGTCCAGTGGCTCAGCCTCCCCAGTCACCTGAGCTGGGCCTTCTAGGTGCTCCCCTGTGTGCGCTGTGTGCTCTGACCTGTTGAAGTTGAGCCTTGGTTGCTGTTGGCGTCCCTGGGAGGAATTGACCCCCAGGCCAATCAGCTGTGAGGACCAGCTGCAACTACAGCCAGAGAGCTGCTGTGCTGGAGACACCCCTATGGAGCAGGATTTACTTCAGTGGAGCTTTGGTGTTCACCAAGTGCGCCCCTTGAGTGTGTCACTCATGGGTATGGTAGGGTTGTAATCCAGTGTGGTTGAGTCTGACCACCAGGTGCACTGTCTCTGGGGCCTCCTGGGAGGTGTAGTCAGTCTCCGCCAGTGCCTTGCCCAGGGCCACCCAGCATGAGCTACACAGCAAACCATAGTTGGCTGCTACTTGTGCTGGGCTTGGAGGTGCCCAGGAGAGGCCAAGCTATGAGCCAACGCAGCTGCCGCTAGTGCCAGGCCTGGGGCCACTTATCAAGCCGTCTGGGCCATGCTGCTGCTTGTTTGAGAGATTTTAGGAAAGTCCTAAGCATGAGGCTCGAGAGGCCACTTGCACAGAAAAGCCCCTGGAAATGGCCTGGATGAGCTGCAGGTGGGGAGGGCGGGGCCTCCGGGAATCACGGGGCGGGGCCCAAGGTGGGAGTCAGGTGCTGGCGATTCAAACATGGCGCCTGCCTGCGGGCTGTGCGGGGAGGACTCGCCAAAGGAGCCATGGCCTCCGCCAGCCCTTCTGCCTGGGAGGAAGCCGCCCCTCCGCCTCTCGCCCGGATCTCAAGCAGGTTAGTTCCCCCCCCCGAGTGTCCCGGGTCCTTTCAGGCTGCTGCCTGGCGCTGGGCGCAGAGGGAGCGTCCGAGTGAGTCCGCGCCGGGCCCTTTGAGAGGAGCTGCTGGGGCTCCCGCAGCCTCCACGACCCTCAGGGACAGTCCCCACTGGTTTCACAGCCCGAAGGTGTGGGGACGTCTCTTCCTGGCCTGGAGCCCTGGGCTGGGGGCCTGCTGGGGGGCTGGGACCCCTCCCTCCTCCGGGAAACCCCCACCGCCGAGATGCCCTCTCGGGTTTAAATGGTGGCACCGGTGTGGGCTCGTGGCTGCGTCTCCAATTCAGCCCCGATCCGCCCGCATTTCCGCGCCTCCTATTGCTCTCGGTGCTCCTTCGGCTCCCTGGTTGTGGGGCTTCTGTGCAGCTGGATCTCAGGAGGCTCTGAGTGACGGTGGGTCTGTGTTTTAGGTGTGATTTTGGCGTGGTTGCAGCTGCTACCTGCACCGTCATCTGGTTTCCCGGCTACTATAACTTTAAAGTAAGCCTGGAAGTTGGGTAGAGTCAGTCCTCCAGCTTTGTTTTTGTCTTTCAATATTTTACTAGATCATCTGGGTCTTTTGCTTTCTCCATGTAAACTTTAGAATCAGTTTTTTCATATCCACCAAATAAGTTGCTGAGGTTTTGATTGGAATTGCATGAAAACTTTGGATTATCTTGAGTCTCCCTGCTCTTGAACAGGAACAATTTCTCCATTTATTTAGTTCTTCATGATTTCATTAATCGAAGGTTTGTAGTTTTTCTCATATAGGTCTTGTACATATATATTTTGTTAGATTTACACATAAGTATTTCATTTTTGTGGATGGTAATGTAAATGGTATGGTTTTAATTTCAAATTCCATTTGTTCATTGATGGTGTATAAGGAAGCCATTGCCTTTTGTCTATTAGCCTTGTATCCTACAGCCTTGCTGTAATCACTTATTAGTTTCAGGAGTTTGTTGATTCCTTCAGATTTTCTACATAGATGACCATGTCATCTGAGAACAAATGCAGTTTCAGTTCTTCCTTCACAATCTTTATATCTCTTATTTCCTTCTTCTTTTTTTTTTTTTTTTTGGTCTTATTGCATTAAGTAAAGCTTCCAGTATGATGTTGAAGAACAATGGTAAGAGAGTACATTTTGGCCTTATACTTGATCTTAGTAGAAAAGCTTTAAGTTTCTCACCATTACACATATTGCATGTTTTTTGCAGATAGTCTTTATCATGAATGGGTGTTGAATTTTGTCAAATGTTCTTCTGCATCTATTGATATGTCAGTTAACCTTCATAACAATTTTCTTGGGACTCATGTTCATTTTAGAGATGGGATAATTAAACAGTGACGTAACCTCCCAATAGTTCCCACAGTTCCTGGTAGAATCAGGATTAAACCTAGAATTGTTTGACCTGCTCTCCAATATGCTGCCTCCCAGAGCTAACTGTCAATCCTGACTTTGGCTCTGAAGTAATAGGAAAAGTAGATTCTCTCATCATGAATCTCACCAAACGAGACAACCTATTAATATTAAGTTATGTACTTTCTTGCAATATGGATGATTTTTATTATTCATGAATTCTGTATTTGTAAATTTGCCTACTTGCTGAAATTTATTTGTAATGACAAAGTTAGTACTTAAGATAATTTTATGAACTTTCACAGACATATCCAGAGTAGCAAAAAACTTCAACTTCCAATGTGCATACTCCAGGCTGAGGTCAAACAAGATAATACTCTGCTTTCTTATTTCAGCTCTCATACTGTAAACAATTGTCCTATTTGTGATTTCTTTAGTGCAAAGATTTTTGCATTTTGTGCTTTTTGTTGGTGATTTCACTCTTTAAAATAGCCCTCAAGAGTAGGACTGAAGTGCTATCTAGTGTTTCTAAGTGCAAGAAGGCTGTGATGTGCTCTATGGAGAAAATACATGTGTTAGATAAATTTCATTCAGTCGTGAGTTAAAGTCCTGTTGGCTATGCGTTCAATGTTAATGAATTAACAATATACATTAAAATAAGATGTCTTTCCACAGAAACACACATAAATCAAAATTATGAATTGATCAGTTGATGGAAATACTGTGACCAGAGGCTCAAAGAAACCTAACCTTGTATTTCCCCTGGGAGCAATGGTTCAATATCTGCTGATTTAGTATTTACAGAGACTTCATAAAACATAACTATCATGAATAACAAAAATCAACCTTATATGGGTTCACTATTCTCTGTGTATATTTACAGACATGGACTTCTTGCCCTTGGATTAAAGTTTCACTGTTGTATAAATTCACTGGCTGTGCTAAACTTTCTTCAGGGATTCATCCATTTTCTGTAAATCACTGTATTAATTTCCTATAGATGTTATAACAAATTACCATGAATTTAGTAGCTTAAAATACACAACTTTATTATCTCACAGTTCTAGAGGTCAGAAGTTCCAAAATGGGTTTTATAGGGCTAAACCAAGGTGATGTCACAGTTGTCTTTCCTCTGTAGGTTGTAGGAGAGAATCTGTTTCCTTTCCTTTTTCAACTTCTAGAGGCTGCCTGCAACATTGGCCCATAGTCCTGCATCATTCTGACCCATGCTTTTATTATTATATCAAACTTCTGACTCTCCTCCTCCCTCTTTCACTTATAAGGATACTTGTTATTGAGGATGTCTGCTTGTATCACTATCAATTATTTTCTCCCCAGTGCAATTCACTTTAGTGCTGTTATAATGTAAAAGACATTTTTCTTTGCATCGTAAAAGAATTGCTGATTAGATCCACCTTGGGGGGTGGGGATAGCACAATACTCTGGTACTTATGATGCTTTCACTGTTGTCTTGTTTTTATCCCAATTTCTAGCCTCCAGAGTCAAGTCAAACCACTTGTATGTCCAGAGAAGCGTTTATGCAGACAATGACAGAGATTGTTGGTTGGGGCACAAAGGAGGAATATGGGAAGCTCTTTGACAAAGTGGATGTGGCCCAAGATGGCTTCATTAATTGGGACAAGCTGACTTCATTCATGCTGTTAACACTTTATGAGAATGATGAAAGAACAAAGGCAACTGTGGTTCCCCAGTGGAAAGACCTTGAATTCCTCCCAGTGAAACACAAGGACACCATTCAAAAGGTCGTTTTCTTAAAGAGTTCAAGCCGTTATCTGACCATCAGTAAGGAGGGTTTATTAGGAATCTGGGGAGAGAATTTAAAGCTGCAAGAAACACTTCCCATCACTTCAGATGCCACCAAGCTTAAACACCTGTGGGTGACAAGTCTGGTTTCTCTGGAAAATGTAAACAAGGTACAAAGTCTTTATACATCAATTTACTGCTTGTATAAGGAGAAAATTGATGGGACAGGGTTCCAGATCAATATCTAGTATAACGCCAGCAGTGACAGATTGCTGCATTGCTCTTTTGTGCCTCTACCCTGACCTGGAGGGAATATAAGTAGAGCCAAGGGAGCTACTCTATTTTCCAAGCTGTTCTCTTGTGTGCCTTTAAATGACATGGCTGATACTGACTCAGATGCTAGACTTTGTCTCAAATGTGGTCATGGTGCATTACTAGCTAATAAGACCTTTACGGCTATACAGTTTACAGCAGAATCCTGGATCTATATGCAGAGCTGAGAGACTGTACAATGCGTGGCACAGCTGAGCACAGTTACAGGGCACTGCTTGTCTCATTTTAATGATGTTGACCACTGTACCAATCAGTTTCTTAATTCTGATGTGTAGGGTCCACTCAGTCCAAATATAATTATGTCAAGAGCAAGGTGACATACTGAAAGGAAAATGAGTTTGTGAGGGAAGGATGCAGCTTAAAGAATTCATGTTCTTGATCTTTTATATTAAGCAGATGGTAAATTTCACTTTGAAAAATTTTAAACTCACACACAAGCATGAATAATAGTATTAAGAACCAATATTCACCTTTAACCATTTTCCAATTCACACCCAATCTTGTTTCATCTCTACTTCCCCTCAGTTGGAATCCCAAACATCCGATCATTTAATCTGTAAATATCTAGTATTTTTAAAATGTGTTTCTTTTTAGTACAACCATAATACCACTACACATTTAATGAAAATAGCAATAAATCCTTAATATCATTAAATATCCAGTCATGTACATCCTTCCTTGTCTTATGATTTCTAATAGTTTATTATTTATTTAATAGTTAGTTTGAACCAAGATCCAAATATAGTTCAAACATTGTTAATTGTTGATATGTCTCTTCTGATCTACGTATTTCCCTTCTCTCCCTCTTTATCCTTGCATTTCATTGTGGCTGATGTGTGATGTTTTGTTAAAGAAACTAAGTGTTTGTCCTTTAGACTTTCCCACAGTCTAGATTTTGCAGATTGTATTTACCTGGGGTTGTTTAACATGTCCACTTGTTCTCTGTATTTCCAGTTAATGAGTAGTCAAGACTAAAGCCTTGGAATAGGTGTTCCTCAACCAGGAGGCACAAAATGCCTGGTTCTCTCTCTTCTTGGGATGTTAACAATTATGGCAGATTATTCCAGATTCATCCGTGTATTAGGAATTGCAAGATGATGATGTGAATGTCATCATTTCATCTTTAGTATTTATATGCTGGAATACCTCTATAAAAAGAAAGTCCACTTGTCAATTATTTAGCTATCATGTTGCATAAGTTGTAGAACAAAGACAGAATAAATGCCTAATTCTTTACTTTTATTTACCACTATTCAACATAATGAGCTGTTTTTCTAATATCTTCTGAAGTTAAAACATGAGTACTACTATCACTATGGTTATCAATAGCATTACAAACTCATGGATTTAAACAAATTTGAATTGTGTCAATCCACTGAGTTATTATCCCATCCCCCAAATTGTACCATCTTTGTTCAGTGGAACTAATGTAAGTCAGCTTCTGAGTCTTCTTTGATATAAGCCTAACAGTCCTTGAAAAATTCTTTGCTTCCTGATATAACCAGATGTTCCAGGATTATCTTGATATATTAAGCTAGACCCAGAATCAGCCATTTCTCCAAAGAGCAAGGATTCATTTTAGTGGGAAATAGTGTACTCTACTTTCTGGACCCATAAAAAGAAAATCATCATCATTAGCTTCCCCTGTGGCATGCCCTGTTCTATTAATCCCCTCAAGGTCACCATAAAGTAGATATTATCCCCCTTTAAGAGTTAGAGATTGAGCAAGGAGAGGCTGTGAAATCTGCCCCAGGTCACACAGGATGTAATCAGTGTTGCAAGATTTGTTAATGGATGCAGCCTAATTTCAGAACCTGTGCTTCAGCCTTTGCTGCCCGGTTCCTTCCTGCTGAGGATCTGGTGTTACTGCTTAACTGGTATGGCTTAAAACATAGTTCTAGTCCAGATTTTTTTTTTTATGCCTATGTGCAGCATTCTGTTCTTATAAATATAATGCTTGTGTTGCTTTTTAATATAATGATTATGTTGCACTATTTTTTCTTTCCAAGACTGATAAATCTTAGCCTTTCTTTTGTATTTACTCAACATACAAACTTCAAGAATGCTGCTTTTGCTTCTTTTTAAAAATAGCTTTATTGAAATATAATTACACAAAATAAATTGTACATATTAAAAGTATCCAAGTTAATCGATTTAAATACATTTATATACCTGTGAAAAATCAACAGTACGATGAAGATAATGAACATATTCATCATCTTCAAAACTTCCCCTGTATCCTTTTGTAATCCTCCCTCCAGCGCCTCCTACCCTTCCTTGTCCAGTCGGTAACCACAGATATGATTTCTGTCACTATAGATTACTTTGCATTTTGTAGACTTTTATATAATTGGCATCATACTGTGTGTGCTCCTTTTATGTCCAACTTCTTTAACTTGGCTTAATTATTTTGAGATACATCCATGTTATTTTATTTATCTTTGTAATGCTTTTATTGGTGTGTAATATTCCTTGTATGGATATAGCATATCTTTACCAATGCTATGATCAGGGTTTTTGTTCTCTGAATTTGAGCCATTTTATTTTATTTTATTTTACTTTATTTTATTTTTATTTTTAATGTTTCTTTATCTTTATTGTTGAGACCATTACAGGTCTCCACCTTTTAACCCCACTGATCCCCTCCACCCCACATCCATCCCACCCCCAGGCCCTCCCCACACCAATGTCCACGTCCATGGGTCATGCCCATAAACATACAAGTTCCCTGATTAATCTCTTTCCACCCACACCCCTCTCCCCACCTTCCCTCTGAGATCCCTCAGTTTGTTCCAAGCTTTTATGTTACTGGATCCACTTTGTTCATCAGTTTATTTTGTTTATAATATTCCACATATAAGTGAGATCATTTGGTACTTGTCCTTCTCTGACTGTCTCATTTCACTTAGCATAATACTCTCTAGTTCCCTCCATGCTGTGCCAAAGGCCAAAAGGTCCTTCCTCTTCACAGCCGCAGAGTACTCCATGCTGTAAATGTCCCACAGCTTTTTTATCAGCTCATCTACTGATGGGCACTTGGGCTGTTTCCAAATCGTAGCTATTGTGAATTGTGCTGCTATGAACATAAGGTTGCATAAGTTCTTTGTGATTGGTGTTTTGGGTTCCTTAGGATATATTCCTAGAAGTGGGATCACTGGGTCAAATGGCAGCTCAATTTTTAATCTTTTGAGGAAACTCCATACTGCTTTCCATAGTGGCTGCACCAGTCTGCATTCCCACCAGCAGTGTACAGGGTGCCCTTTTCCCTACACCCTCACCAGCACTTGAGTTCATTGACTTGTTGATGGTGCCATTCTGACAGGTGTGAAGTGATACCTCACTGTGGTTTTAATTTGCATCTCTCTGATGATTAGCGACATTGAGCATTTTTTCATATGTCTCTTACCGTCTGTATGTCCTCTTTGGAGAAGTGTCTATTTAAGTCCATTGCCCATTTTTTAATTGGATTGTTTGTATTTTATTATATTGTGGTTTTAATTCACATTTCCCTAATGACTAATCATATTGAGTATATTTCCATGTACCGATTTGCTGCCTATATATCCTCTTTGGTGAAGTATCTGTTTAAATCTTTTATTTTTTTATGACTTTGTTTTGTTATTATTGAGTTTTGGAGTTATTTATATATTCTTGGTTTATACATTTATCAAATGAATACTTTACAAATATTGTATCCCAGTCTATGTTTTGTGTTTACATTCTTCAAACACTGCTTTTGGTAATTTCATGTTCAGATTGCTCATTGTTAGTATAAAAAGTATAATTGATTTTTTAAAAATGACCTTATGTCCTGCAACTTAGCTGAACTCATTTATTTGTTCTAATCTTTGTTGTTGTTATTGTCATTGTTGTTAGTTGTTGTTGATTTTTTAGGATGTATGAGATTATGCCACCTACTAATAGGGATAGTTTAAATTATTCCTTTACAATCTGGATGCTTTTATTTATCTTTCTTGCCTAATTCCCCTGGCCAGAAACTTCAGTACAGTGTTAAACAGAAGTGGTAAGAGTGAACCTTCTCATCTTGTTCCTGATCTTTGGGAGAATATATTCAGATTTTCACCGTTAAGAATTACATCAACCGTGGGTTTTGTTTTTTTTATACATGCTCTTTCTTAGGCTGAAGAAGTTCTCTTCTTTTCCTGGTTTGTGAGTATCGTTATCATGAAAATGTGTTGGATTTTGTCAAATGCTTTCTTTGGTATCTATTGAGATCATCATGCAGTGTTTGTCCTTTATTAATATGGTGTATTACATTGATTATACCTGTATGTTAAACTAACCTTTCATTCCTGGTATAAATATCACTTATTCATGGTATGTAATCTTTTAAATGTCTTATTGGATTCTCTTTGCTAGTATTTATTTGAAGATTTTTACATCTATATTCATTAGAGATATTGATCTGCAGTTTTTTGTGATGTCTCTGTGAGGTTTGGTATTAGGATAATATTGGCTTCATAAAATGATTTGGGAAGTGTTTCTTCACACTTGTATTTTTTAGGTGACTTTTAGGCAAGTTCTGTCAATTTTATTGACAAATTTATTTACCCTTTTAAATATAGGTTTTAGGATATTATCTGACTTAGGGAGGCTTCTTACCAAGTTTTTATCAATTGATATCTGTGAAAGCTTTTGCCTGCTTTGTAAAACATGGTTTGTAAAGTTTGTGGTATGACTGTGTGAACTTGGAGCTCTGTGTCTGTTTTTCCTGTGTGATTAGTCATCTAGTCTCCATGGATAGAAGAAGTTGGTGGGTGTGTGAACTGACGATAGACAAGAAAGTATTTTCAAATGACTTTAGTGGGAAATATTTTTTCTTGGTTACCATCCAAAATTAGAATAAAGCACATTTGTGCCACCATACCTTATTTCTGTAATGCTCTTAAGAACGCTCAGGGAATAATGTCTGATTTGGTGCTAAGATTTTCATGTCTGCTTTGCATATTGATTTCACTAAATCCATCAGAAGTGCTTTCTGACTTTCTACTTTGCTACTTTAGATAGC
Organism: Miniopterus schreibersii; assembly: GCF_964146895.1. Lineage (NCBI taxonomy): Eukaryota > Metazoa > Chordata > Mammalia > Chiroptera > Miniopteridae > Miniopterus > Miniopterus schreibersii. The sequence continues at coordinate 24,828,511 of NC_138106.1, read as the reverse complement.
GGTGGCTTTTACAACTAAAGAGATTTGTTTTTATGATCTGCTGTCCAAAGAACAATTTCCTTGCCAATATAAACTCCAAGGCTTGAAAGGAACACCAATTTGCATGGATTATTGGTATGACCCTCTTGATGCCAATGAATCAATTCTTTCTTTTGGGGACATAACTGGAAAGGTAAGTAAGGGAACAGTAAGATTGAACACTATCTTATTTATTTATTTATTTATTTAGAAATTTATCTTTCTTGTTGAAACTATTACAGATATCCTCCTTTCTCCCCTCATTGATCCCTCCCCCACCAGGCCTTCGCCACACTGTCTGTGTCTATGGGTTATATATATATGCATATAAGTTCTTTGGTTAATCTCTTCCTGCCCCCCTCCCCCCTTCCCTCTTATCAAACAGTAGCCAAATATAGAAATAGAATTCAATGAGTGTCTCCTTCTAATTGAACTACATTATAGATCATAAGATCACACATGATGAACATGAAAAATGGATTAGGTCACAATTTTTCTTCTTTTTTTATTTTAAATTTTTATTGATTGGTTGATTGATTGATTTTAGAGAAAGGAAGAGAGAGAGAAAGAAATATTGATCAATTGCCTCCCTCACTCACCCTGACCAGGGATTGAACCCAGCACCTTTTGGTGTATGGGATGACACTGCAACCAACTGAGCCACTCCAGCCAGAGCTTATCTTCTTGCTTATGAAAAAGAATCTTTATTGTGGGTTTTCTTGAGTATGTATAATCTCAATTTTCATATTTAGAGATTTTTTTTTTTGCCTCTTTCACCACAGGATGCTTATAATCTATTAGATCCCAATATTAATACACATTAACTATCAAATGTTTAAAGTTATCTCTCATAACTATTTCAAATTAATTATTCTGATTTTCATTCATAAGATTTCAGGCTTCTCAGTACCAGCCTCCTGGAAAGTGATCATTTCCTATGTCATATAACATAGATGCATTAGAGAGAGCAGCACAGACACCCAGGCGTGGAGGCAATGATTTCTGTCTTTTTATCAAATTCCACCGGACCGCTTTAAAATTCCTACTGAATGACACTAGAATATGCCTGTGAACTCTTAAGTAGTCTAATTTGAACAATTTTCTTTCATAGTTGTGAAAGATTTTTATTCTTACTGTTACTAATGACAAGTGTATCATAAAAGCAAATGAACTGCTCTTGGTAATTGCCTTACTTACATTGTAGTTCTGTCTTTTAATATAACTGCTTGTGTCTTTTAGATAATATTGAAGAGCTTCCTATTAACTCAATATCAATTTTTTTATTAATGATAAAAAATATAGATTTTTCTTGCAACCATTTCTCTGCCCACGTTTGTTTTTCTTTCAATGTTTCTTTCAAGGTTCAAGCCATTATTTTCACGATGGCCTTGATCTCTCTGTTTGAGCGTCCTGCTAGTGCCTGTGAAGATGAAGAACCCGCCATGACCATTAATTGGGCAGAACTGCTCTCTGGGTATCACAAATGTTGCTATACACTAGAGCATACACTTCACCATGGAGACTGGGTCAGGCAAGGTACTGAATTTGCACAGTAATGAATGAAATGGTCAGTTTCGGCTTCTACATTTATATCCTTTGATGAAAATGTTACATACAAAATGTTCACTTTTAGAAACCAATAATTAGTTCTCTGGAGGTTTTGTGCTGGACTCTGCTATCCCCTGCATACTAGCAGGAATCCTTTCTTTCTTTTATTTCCTTCTAAATTATGCCTCATACAATTAATTAGGTGAGCTGAGCACTCAAAACATCTCAAGAGAAGGGAGAAAATTGTCACAGAATCCATTTAACTTCGACACCTCTCTGATCCTAACTAGCCTCATCTAGTCACTTCAAGACTGCTTAATAAAAGAATTTAACAAATTCCCTCAAAAACCACTCCTTTGTTTTCTTTATGTTCTCGTGGGAAATATACTAATTTGACTGCCTTCAAGATGGAATCTTCTTAATTATCTTTTCTCTCTCTTTTCTCTTTTTTTTGGTATAATGAGAGAGTTTCTCTGATCTAGAGTACTTGAGCAACATTTCTCTGTGTGATAGGATTGTTATAAAACAGAATCTATAGAAAGCCAGGACTTTCATAAACTTAGTCACCAATGAGTTTATTAGTTTCACAATATGCGTAATTCTTACAAAATTTGCACCTGATCATTCAAGATTCAGATGTGCAGCATCTGCTCTAATATCTCCTTTGATCCAGACACTAAGGACTGTGGTAATTTTCTCATTTCTAAACTGCTGTGCTAAATAGTGCCCATTGAAAGGAATGGGAGCTAACAATCTTATTGACTGTTATATGGTAGGTCTATTCCTAATTTACTTTGAAGACTAGACAGTCAAAATGGACCCAACTGTTGGCTTTTACACTTTCTGGATTCTAGGAGCTTGGCAATGCTTTAATGCATGACCCACAATAATAATATTCCACACGAAAACCTACAGATCCTGCATTTCTCCTTCAGTATAAATCATTCCATGTCCTTGGTACCTTCTACCCATCTTTTAATTCTGGCATGATATTAGTAGTGGGAAAAACAAAAGATGTTATTTTTTGTTCATCAGCTATGGATGACAGGCACAAAATTATGTGTTACATTTTCATAACATGGAAACAAAAATCACAGTACTAGAAACTGTAGGGGGTTACTGAAGCTGCTTCCAAGCAAGCATGATATTATAATATGTAAACCAGACTAGATAGATTGTGGTAATAAAGTCATAGTTCTTGTAATCTATTTAGATTCTATTTCTATGTCTTCAAGTTATGGGATCTTTTCTTCTGGAATATTGTACAGAAGTTTCAAAGATTGGGGCTGCCTCTCTGGTTCAGGTGGGCCAGAATACCCCAGCCTAGTGCCTTACTGGGGGGGAGGGGGCTGCAGAGACCTGGGGCATGGGATGCACCCAGTGGAGCCGTGATCAGAGAGAGGCCACCTCAGAGAGCTCCAGCATGGATGGGGTCACTGTCCCAGCAAGGACAGTACCCCTGGGGGTGAGATTGCTATCCTAGTGTGTCTGAAAGAGCATCAAGCTAAGGAGGAGCTTTGAGCTTTAAGGTTTAACTGAGTTTACCCAGTTAGGTTCTGTATTTACTGAGGACCTCTTACTCCTTTCTTCTTTCATATTTCTCTTTTTAGAATAAGAATGCCTATTATATGCCTGTTTCACCATATATTTTGAAAGCACATAACTTGTTTGGCTTTACGAGTTCAGAGTTTGGAGAGGAATTTGCCTCAGGGTAAATTGTGTCCTGAGTCTTACCCATATCAGATTTACAGGATATTAGATGAAACTTGAACTTAGACTTTAGAGTTGATGCTGTAATGAGTTAACACTTTTGGAACTGTTGGGATGTGCTTTGCATGGATGTGAACTTGGGGGAGGTACACGGGCAGAATATTATGGACCAAATTTTTGTGTTCTCCCAAAATTCACATGTTGAAATCCTAACTTCCCAATATACAGTAATGATATTAGGAGGTGGTGCCTTTGGGAGGTGGTTAGGTTCTGAAGGTGTAGACCTCATGAATGGGATTAGTATTCTCATAAAAGGGACCCCAGAGAGCTCTCTCACCTCTTCTCCATGTGAGGACACAGCAAGAGGCAGGCCAATCAGGAAATGGGCCCTGACCAGGAATTGAATCTGTCAGTCCCATGATGTAGGACTTCCCGGCCTCCAGATCTGTGAGAAATAACTGTTTGTTGTTTAGCCCACCCAGTTTGTGTATTTTGTTATAACAACTGAAATGCAGTAGACATTGGGTAAATGCTATTGAGAAATATTTCAAAAGAAAAGAGGGAAACCAAATAAAATCTAAGTATTTGTAAAATGCTTTTTAAAAATACAGATAGAGGATTATTTATGGTTAAAATGGTTGTGTGAGAAAGATATATTTACAAATAATGTGTAGTTTACTACTGTGTGAATGGATGCTGAGGAAAGTTGAGAAGACAACTCAAAAAAGAGAAAGTAGAGTGTAGAAAGGTGAAGTATCTATGTAAGATTTTCTCCTTTCAAGTGTTGGATCTGAAGCGCAAGTGCCTCTGAAAGGGGGGCCTACCTCAGTCCTGACCAATTAACGAGTAACTTTTCTCAGATTTAGCAATAGAAATTAGAAGCTCAAATAAAACTTTGTTTGCAGCTCTGTTGTTTCACTGTGAGGAGAAGGCAGGAAGGCTGAAGTGAGGGGGCAGGGGGAGGAGGCGCAGATGGTCAAATACAGGCTAAGGGCTTCCTGGCGACTGCGTCCCCTGGTCTGCAAGACTTACTGCGTCAGGAGCAAGCACTCAATGGCTGCTTTCCTCGGGTATTCTTTCTCACCCCAGCAAAATGAATTGATATTCTTAGAAATGCTTTCGCCGATTTTCTTCTCAGTGTGAGGAGAGAATATACAATTGAGAAGAGAAATACACGAGCATGTACAATAATAATGTTTCATTAAACTAAGGATAACATATCTGTAAAACGGAAATGTCAAAGGGAAAACTCAGTTTCAGACATAAGAGTATTAGCTTACTCCGTTTAGATAAGGCTCAGACTTCTTATTTAACACTTTGAGGGAGAAAATGTTTTCGTCTTATCTGAGAGTTTCTGTGTCATATTTTAATGGAAAAATAATTATATTCTGAAATGCTTGTAAAGTTAGTACAGAGATTTTGGGCAATAGTGGCAAGATATAAATGTTTTAAATCTCAGGAAATTTTCCTTTTTTGGGTCCTAAATATTTGCCTTCTCATATAAGACAATATCATTGGAAACCACAGAATGGAGATGCAGCTATTGAAAGAGTGAGCGCTCAACAGCCAACAATAAAAACTACTGACGCTTTATTACAATGAAATGTACTTGCCCCCTCTGTTTGACCATGGCCAGAAGGTACAAAACAGTCTGAGCTGATGACAACACCACTAATTGCTGTGCTAATCAATGGAGCTGTGCCCGAGAATTCAGAATACAGACGCCAGGTTGTTTCCTCAGGGAGCCTTCATAATTGATAGGGACTGTGTTGGGAAGAGAAGCCAGATTTAGTGTCTTGCTTGTGTGTTGTTCCACTTGGCTGTGTCTAAATCAGTTCTCCAGACAAAATGATGGTGCACCACTGAGTTAGCTAGAGCACAAGCCTTTCCTGCCAGTCCCCTCACTGTGTTTAACGCGGCTGAAACCAGCTGCAAGCTGGTTGCCTAGGTTTGAATAAAAGAAGTTTCTCCCTGCAGCTTGCTCTGTTGCGTGATGGAAGGGTAAGATCCATTTGTATCATGGACATGGATCTAAACAGCATTTTGAAAAGTCATTAAATTAATTGCATTATTTTTGAAATTGCTGAGCAGTGCTGAATTAGATGCATTCTGATTTTTGAAAATGGAACTAATAAAGTTGTTTTTATCTTTCCTCTTTCAAATGGTAGTTGCTCAGACTAGAGAGTCCTGTGGTGGTCTGAGAGAATGGGGCTCCAACTTGAAAATAAGAAATGCAACTGAAAATAAACTCTCTCAAATAAGAGAACATCAAAGGAAGCTCAAGGCAAGGTGTTTTCCTAAGTCAAGTGATTCATAAAGTAAAAGCCTGGAAAATGATAAGACTTCCTAGTTAGAAATGGCCCAATTTTTACCTTGCTTCAGATCTACCTGTTGGCAAATGGTACAGCGTGGTCTTATTCTAGCTCACTCTGAGTGCACCTAATAGCACTACTTACTTAGTTTTTAGGTATAACTTTTCATTTTCAAATCACTTTTCCCATATTACCTAATTGCTATTATACAGGGTCATTTTGACATACTCGAGGACAGGAATTGATGGCAGGTCTCCTTAATGCCTTTTTAAAAATGACTAAATGGCAAGAGAGCAGAAAAGTTGAAAGTTAGCATCCTAATGGCAGACATGACCAAGCTTTTTCTCCCTCAAAATATTATTTAACAGAAATGTGCATTTCATGCATTTCTTTTATTTTTAGTACATGAGTTTTTATCAGTAAGTGCTACGTAGTATGATTTTCTGTTTTTAAAGCCTTACATAAATGTATCATCCTGTTTGTATTCTGCAATTTGTATTACTCCAGGTTGTGAGATAAATTTGTGTTGATTTAAATGGCTTCCCCCCATTATTTCTCAGGCTGTAGACTTTTTCACCTTCTATCTAGCCTCTTGTTGATGGACATGCAGGAAGCCCCCCCCCCTTTTTTTTTTACCACTTTGAATCATGCTAACATTCTTTGCATACTCCCTTGTGCACATACGTGGAGTCTTTTTAGCTCACATGCTTAGGAGTGGAAATGCTGAGTTGTGGGTTTGGGTTTACCTACCTTTAACCACCAGGGCTGCCAGGGATGGCACAACTTTGCCATCTGTTGCCAGATTGTTTTTCAAACTGGTTGTATCAATTTATGTTCTCACCAGCAGGTGTGAGAGATCCCGGCTGTCCACATTTTCACCAACCTTGGTATTGTTAGATGTTTAAATTTTGCTCATCTAATGAGTGTGAGATACACTCATCAATTATGGTTTTAATTTGCATTCCCCTGATTATTGGTGAGGGTAAAACGTCTTTTCATAAGTTAATTGGCCATTTAGAATTCGTCTTCTGTAAATCACCTGGACTGTTTTTCTGTGGAATTGTTTTTCTTATTGATATGTGGTTCTTTCTATATTACAGCTAGTAATATTTATTTTTATCAGTTATCTGTGTTATAAATATTTCGTCCCAGTGTGAGGCTTGCTTTTCATTTTGGCTAATGGCATATTTTTTCATGAAAACAAGTTTGTAATTTTAGTGCCAAATTCATCTGTCTCTTATAATTCGTGCTACTTTTGGTGTATTGTCTTTTTAAAAAAAATAATGTATTTATTTTTCAATTTCAGTTGGCATACAATATTATATTAGTTTCAGGTGTACACCCCAGTGATTAGACATTATATAACTTATTAAGTCATCATCCTGATAAATCTCATACCCATCTGACACCATATATAGTATTCCCTATGCTGTACTTTACACCCCCATGACTATTCTACAACAACCAATTTGTACTTCCTAATCCCTTCACCTTTTTCACTCATCCCCCAACCCCCTCCATCTGGCTACCATCAAAATGTTCTCTGTACCTATGAGTCTGTTTGTGTTCCGTTTTCTAACAGAAATTAATTTTTTCCCTCTACCAATCCCCAAATTCACCAAGAATATTAAAAACAGATCATTTACTTTTAATCAGCTTACCCCATCCCCTAGCTTGATATTTTAAAAACAGCATAACTTATCATTTCCTTTCCTGTCTTTAAGAAGTGAGGAAAACATTTTATCTATCAGGTAATTTGATTGTAAGGAAATGGCTTTACTCTCACCTTTTACTCAGGCGTCTCAGGAGTTCTTGCATTCCACAATTTAATCAGAAACAGGTTCTATCTTGCTTTAGAAATAAAGTGTGAATTGTTGAGCCTCCAATATGTAATACTACACATGGGCCCATAAGTGTCACTTGGTAGCATTTCAGATTCAAACCTTAACACTCTACTTTGACTACCAGAGCAGAATGTACATTTTATACATCTTTCTTTATAGCCTCAAAACTGAAGATGATACTTGTATATAATATGGGGACATGTGACAAAGTAGTTTTTGGGGTAGAAATATCTTATTTTGATCATAGTGTAGTAATATTAGGGAAGTTCTGTGAATTTGAAGATACAATGCTAGTGTTTGGTTTATACTTTAGATCTTATAATACTGCTTCACTGAGCCAAGTTACAATAACCCTTAGCATTTTCTGTAAACAAAGGACATATTTTCAGTGAGGTTGCTTCCTAATGAGAACAATTGTCATCAGATTTTATATTGTTCGTACTTCTAGTAAAGTAGCAACAGCGATGTTAGCAGGTGATCGGGAACCTTTATGCCCCTATGATTAACACTCCCCAGCGAGGCTCAAAGACTCACCGTTATAGAAGCCGGTCCCTTCTGGGGCTTGGCCGGCCTGCCTTCCTCCTTTCCTTCCTTTTTCTATCTTCCTCTCTCTCTCTCTCCCTCCTCCTTCTTTTTTTTTTTTTTTTTCTTTTTTAGAAGGAAAGACAGCAGATGCAAGAAAGGGATTAAAAAAACACACAAAGAGGGCATAAAAATACAGTTCCTAGGGGGGCAAGTGAGGAGATCAGGAAAGGGAGACAAACCAAGTGGTGGCTTGGCCTGGGACTGAGAGTGTGAGAGACATAAAGGGAGCTGGTAATAAAAGAACCTCAGATCTGTCTGCGTGTGGCAGTGTGGCTTAGTGGAAAAGCATGATGCAGGAATGCAACACAGAGAGCTCAGAAGCAAACAGGAGCGGCTCCGATTTCATTTCCACCTCCAGCGAGCTGCCTGCCCTTGAGTGAATTGGCTTTGGACTGTCTGTTGCCTCATCAGTAACCTACCTGCTGAAGATGATTGTAGGATGAAAGCAGCTGGCGTGATGCCTAGTTCAGGGAAGAGATACGGTAAACTATCCTAGGAATTATTACAAGGAATTCAGAGCTTGAGGGAGATTACACAATGGGAGACGTGCAAGAAATACATCATCGGGGCAGATTCCAGGCAGAGTGGAGGAGTAGCCCATTTTGGTCTTTAGCAGTGCTTCATGCTTTGTGACTCACTTTTCCGTGAGTTATTTGGCATGCCTAGTGCTCAGTGAGGCAGCTCTGCTCTGGTCCCCTTTCTGAAAGTCTCCTTTGCACCATCCCAGACCTTCCTTTTTCTCTTAGAAGCTGTGCTCAGGCATTAGTTAGGAGAACCCCAGCATCAAAGGCCAGTTAAACTCATTTAATTTAAAGAAGTAGAAGCTAAAAAAATTTAAAAAGGAGCTCAACATAAGCATCGATGAACACAAACGGTGAACATCATTAGTAACAGAAATTGTAAGAATCCCTTGAGAAAGCCAGTGAAGTGTTTTAACAATTCAAAATTGCTTGTAGCTGGAGGTTCATCATCTGAGTTCTTCAGATCTATCAGGGTTGGGCTTCCTGAGTGGAGGGTGGAGAGGTTCCGAAAATCCTGGTATTTCATGCAAAAATGTTGTGTGTATACATCTTTCTGGTGGAGAGGGTATATAGCCTTCATCCTAAAATTTAAGAGCTATAGAATAATCATCTGGAGTATAAAAGAATGGCAATACTCTATAGAATGTATTCTAGTGCTTGCTACTTAGGAGCATCAGTAGTGGCACAACTAGGGGTCTGGTAGAAATGCAGAATCTTAGGTTTACTGAGTGATAATCTGCATTTTTACACCAATCTGATCCCCAGGTGACTCATATGCATGTTGAAATTTGAGAAGCCCATTTCAGTGGTCAACAGGTCATGCCCTGTATTCTGAATTTGTACTCTAGCTCTGTCAAATGTTATGTCACATTAAACTGTACCAAAATCAGAGTCAGAATGCTTGGGCTCCAGGCCAGAGTCTGACAACAATCAGTTGCTGACTGGCCAAATCATTGAACTCACATGGATCTCTATTGCTTCATCTGTAAAATAAAGTAGATCAATCCTCTTTCAGTACTAACTTCTGGAGTTTATCTTGTTTCCCACACACGTGTTTTATCACCACTTCTCATCAATTGAAATGATATCTTTCTGTCAACCCTTACCAAATGTCTTCTAAACCCTGAAGCCCACACTTTTTCCTTCTTGGAGCTTCTATTATACTTTCTGTGCCACTCAATTGGTCACTTTATTGTGTGCTAAAGTTTTTTCTAGTTGCTTGATTTACATCTTTTATTCCAAGCTTGGGGGCATCCAGGCTGTGTCTATTTCTTCTCTTATTAATCTCATCATAGCACAGGGCACATAGTTGATGCCCAGTAAATCTTTGAAGATTGGATACCATATTTTGAGACAGGGTATCTATCAATGACAGACTGGATGTTCTCCATCTCATTAATTTAGTTTTAAATTGGCCATGTTAAGCCATATATTTCATAGTGAGATAAATATGAAGTATGTTAATTGAAGCTATTCACATAATGTCAATATAAGCTCTTAAATGAATAAATTCTAGTTGCTGCTAACTCAATAAAATAGACTAGAGGAAAAGAAATGTGTTGAGCTATCCTGCCTCTCAAATTGTTCTTGCCTTTAGTAATTATTTAGAAATGTGTATATATATTTTATGTCCAGCATAACCAACAATATAAAACCAACACTGTGGTGCTCACTTGGAGAAAAAAATTTAAAAAAATCTTAAAATGGCAGAGGACATAGGACTCCTGTGCTAGAGAAAAAAGGACCTTATTACTCACAGCACAGCAAGCAACAAACATGTGCATCAGCATATTCGTGTCAGGTTCCCTTGCCCGTTAAGTCCCATGGAGGAAAAACGATGGTCCCAGGTGAACACTTGCACATGCAGTGGGCTCTGTTACAGGAAAGAAATCCCAAGCTTAGAGGATCTCAGTCTTTTTTACTGGACCGGATGCATGTCCACTCCAGAGGAAGACATTAATTTTTTTATTCTGGGAAGTAAGTTTGACTACATTTTGCTGCAAAGAGAGACACCATTTCTACATTCCAAGGTTGTTTTCTATGCAAACATCCTTAAAAAGATAGTCTAGAACAAAGGGAGTCAGTGATTAGTGTCAAAAGAAGTGCAGGAATTCTGGACATCCATTGCGAATTGTCATTCAACAGTGTCACTTCTGATTCTACATAATATGTAGATCAGAAATATTTCTAAGGGCCATTATGTTAAAGCAACATTCCTCAAGCTATGCAATATCGTTCTTCGTGTAAGGTGGGAATTCGATTTTGAGGTCAAATCAGAAATCCTTCAACTCTGGGCACAAATCATTGAGCAAAATGCATATGAGAACTTCCACTTAACTGTGGAGGGCAGCAGTTGTTGGAAGTTGGGGAAAGATCTGCTATAGTTCTTTGCCTTTGGAGACTGAGTGTGAAAGAATGGAAAGGTTCTCCTGACAAAGGAGTCCTCACTTTTCTTGCTTGGGAAGTAGGATTTTGTTCCACAACATCTGGTATTGGGTCATCAGGAATACAGGAACAGCCATTTTACCCGAGTCTCTAGCTGTGTTTGAGTTTTGGCAGGGCATTGAATCCTGGCCATCCCACTCTCAAACAGTCGAAACCAGGCATAACTCAAATAAACCATGGCTTGGCCATGAGCTGGACCTTGGAGAGCAGCAGATGGCTGTTAAGCTCCTGTTTGCCTGCTTCAGACCCAGGAGCAAGAACTCAGGAGCTTGGCAATTACTCATCTTAGATTCCCCAGAATTCCATATAATTATAGTGATTAATATTTTTTCCTGCCCTGTGTCCCAATAAAAAAAAATTCAAGGTAGCCTTGGGTTGGGTAAAAGGTTTGAATGCAGACTTTGTTGTAACTTTTCACTGTAAATTCTTTAATAGGATGGGGGAGGGGTAATCTGAGTTTAATTTTTAACTTTACCTATTAAAATGGTTCTATTTTGCTCATGTGTTTTGAGAAACTAATTAAATATTCTTTTTCCTTTTTTTTTTTTTAACAGTTTTTTACAATGCTTCTTTAGATGCTATCATTTCCTGCACAACCAACAATGCAAACACTGTAGTGCTGGCTTGGAGAGAGAAATCAAAAAAGCGTCTTCAAATGACATCCTTCAACATTGCCCAGGGCATTCATGCTTTTGATTACCACTCTCGGCTTAATTTAATTGGTACGTAAAATAAGTCATGATAACTATGAGGGACTCATAAATAGTCTGGATGCCAATTTGTATGCAAGAAGTCTCTTCACCTAGCTGCTTTATTGCCAGAGAGACCAACTTGAGAAGCTTACATTTTATTGCCCCAGAATGTCTGATAATGATGTATTATGGTGCGGTATATATGAGCTACACTGGGGTGAAAATATGAGAAAGAGCCTCAGTGCTTTAATTAGTGTTTTTATTAGCATTGATAGGGTAGTAAAGTGATATACAGAAAGAAGACAGCTTGTGCAGTGTCGGCCATTCTACCATCGTTCTAACACCACCAAAGTATTGACCCCCCAAATATATAATTTTCCTTGCTACCCCCCTCAACACATACACACATGTGAACTTCAAAATATAGAACATTTTCACCTCTCAGAATACAACTTCTAATGCTTTTTGAAAAATTTTAGATTATCCTAGCTTTAGATTATTAGAGTTTTTATGTAAAAGAGCACATTTTAGCTGAGGAAATAAGCTATAAAGGTTTTCAGGCATTAACTGTTTAAATATATAGACATTTGAAAGCTGATAATTTGATATGTATGATATTAGTTCAAACATTGTAAAAAAAATTGAGGTACTATTGAAAAATTAATAGGGTAGTTACAGAGAATGGACATATATGACCTACAGAATGGGTCACTTTAACCCTCATTCAATAATTATCATTCATATAACGGGTATTGATAGACTCTTAGCTAGGGGCCTGAGTCCCTAAATTTCCCAACAATAATAGCTGACAACTATGGTAAAAGATAACTTGAATACGAACTCGGAAATATACCAACATTAAACTTTCAAGGAGTATTGTAGATTTATTAGAGAATGCTGGAGGGGTTGATGAATTGACTTTGAAAGGACTCAAGTATCAACCATTTCATTGATTGATCGATTATTTCAACCCCTTTCCACTGATCTCTACTTTGTACCTGATGCAGTGCTGAAAAATGAGGGTAAGCTCAGCTCCAGGCGGTCCAGGCACAGTGAAGAATGTTGTTCTGGTTTCTCCACAGACCTGAAGCAGCACTGTGCCCCCTGCTCTGAATTGCAGCCAATTGCACTCCCTGAGTGCAGCCAATTTATGTTCAAAAATACCTTATTCTTGCAATAAAACAGGTCAAAAATATATTGGTGCTTCTTGTTTGCTTGTAAATACTCAATTATTTACATGGCAGTGAAAAATAGTTTGTTTCCTTATACTTTTTAATTATTTTGGAAGCTTTAAATATTGTTTTAGTTCTTTCTTACTCCTGGGATAACTTTACCGTGTCTATGTTCCTAGGCTGTGCTGGGTGGAGAGCAGAGATGGAAGGACTAGAAAGCAGTATTTTGTCCCCTCCTGGTTGGGCTGCTGCTTGCTTTCTAAAAGAGACCGTATTGACCTTTCACCTCATGACCACCCCTTCTCCCCTGCTCCCTAGGTCTCAGCTATCTCATATGCTGGAGCTCATGCCCTATGAACCTGGGCTGTTGGGCAATGACAAGATTTTCCATCCTTTTAGACAGGCATTTGTCTACAGATATGTGATAAATTCAGTTCATAAAGAAAATGTGGGTTATTCATGTTATTAAAAACATTTTTTTTTTTCTGATTCTGATTAGCAACTGCTGGCATTGACAATAAAGTTTGCCTTTGGAATCCCTATGTTGTCTCTAAGCCAGCTGGTGTTCTTTGGGGCCACTCAGCCAGTGTAATAGGCGTCCAATTCTTTGCAGCAAGAAAACAACTTTTCAGCTTCTCCAAAGATAAAGTAAGTAATGTTGTGCATTTAATAGTTCTGCTCCCCAGTTCTGCCCAAATCTACCCTTGATCCTGAAGTACTCTGAGAGGTGGTTTAGATTTTAAAATATACTGGCTAACTACTATGTTTTTGGAAATTTGTATTTGGAAAAGACATTGATAGTCACTTGAATAGTCCTGGGTAGAGGGACAAAGTATTTCATTAAATTTTTTTTTTTTTAAACCATGTGCTCATGAGTTTAATTCTTATTATTGAGCTCTTAATAGGTCACATATTGATAGTTTCTAAAGTTTTCACTAATTCAGTAGGAAAAAAACAGATTGGGGATGGGGGTGAGGAAATGTTACTTCGGTAAGACACAGCCAATGAGCTATTGTTGCTTCAATATTGAAGAGACTCAACAAGTAAGAACTTAAAGTTAATCTGAAGTATATCAAGTACATTAAGAACACTTCAATTAGGCATATCAGTCCGTTTCTACTTGATATTGATGGGATATTTTAAGTATGATAGAAAAACAGGGCACTGGAACCAGATAGTCCCAGTTGAATCCTGACCATGTTATTTACTCCTTGCCACCCCCCCCCCCCCCAAGAAAGTTTCTTAATCTCTAAGAATCTTGTCATTTGTTCCTCTGTAAAATTTCCAATTTACGTGATGCTTGACTTATAGATCCCGTTAACACGGGATAGATTTCAGTACACCTGGCTGTAAAGTGAAGGGTGGGCAATGGGCTTAATGGGGATAGTTTCTGAGACTCCTAATCTTACTCCACCCGTAAGTCCTATCAAATGAGCAAATTTTACCGTGTACCTATCACATAAGTCCTCTCCCTTTCCTTTAAACTTCACCAATCAACTGCCAATTTTTGTTGATTATACCATAAAAATATGTTTATCAGCCTCACCTCTCCCTCTCAGCAGCCACCACTCGAATTCCAAATCTCATCTTCCTTTGCCCTAAATACTACAAAGTTTTCCTAACACGTCTCTCCACTTTCAGACTGGTCTGACTTCAATCTGGCACCTTGTAGTGTTTGTTCAATGATCATTTATTGACAGCTTGAAGTGAAGACACATTACTGTGAATCTAAAATACCAAAGAAACTCAGAGTGAAACCTTTTTTGATGCCCTACTCAGATTTTGTTGTTTTGAGATCTTTTAGCACTTTGTTCTAACTTTCATTATTGAATTTAAGACAAATTGATTTGTATACTGGAGATTGTATATGTACATTGTATCCTAGAGGCAAAGATTATTTGTTGAATTCATTGCTGTTTTTCCCAGGACCTCACACATATCAATGCACATTAAACACATGTTAAATATATGACATACCAAATAGTGCAATTGTCAGCTAACTTATAGAATTTGTGAAGTTAGGGGCAATGTCTTGTTTGGATTGTGTTATACATATAGAAGGTCCCCAATAATTCTTGAGGAACTAATAAATTTATTAGTCAAACTAACAAATCTCTATCAAACATAATTGTAAAATAAATACCAGGTATTTTATCATTATGGAGCTCTCTGAAAGGTTTTATACCTTTAAAAGCAAGTGAAAAAAATGTCCTTAGATTCAGAATTGAGGGTGTGCAGCTATTATCAATGTTTAGACTACCTGGCTTCTTCCCAACCACTTTTAACATTCTAGTTTTGCTTTGACTTGTAAACCATTACATTATAATAAAGCTTGTCATGCTGTCTTTCACATTAGTCTAAATCCATTTCCCTTGGATAAATGCATAATAATCTCAGTCTTTATGTCTTCACCACAAACAACAGGGCTTTCTGTTAGCAGGGTACGCCTCTGCGTTTTTGCTATAAAATTATTTTGGGTATTTTGTAGGGCTGGGGATAAGTTAGGGAACAGGGAAAATGAAAGGAAGCATCCTTTTTCTAACAGAGTTTTTGAGGGAACCGTGTTTTGGTCAATGAGTTGCTAAATTAGAGGTTTTTCAGAGCAAAGTCATTTAGATCTAAATAATTTCCTCCCCAAACGATCTGAGACCAGTTCTCTTTTGGAAGACTGTTCTATTGCCACTTTCTAGTGATGAATAAGCAGTAAGTTTATCCCTATAGAATTTGATAGCATGGTAAATGGTTGTCCAATTGCATTTTGTTTTGGGTTCCTAAACTGTCTCATCAGATGGCAGTCACTGATGGCAAGGCCCTGCTGGAAGCCAGCAACTTGGTCTTTTGAAGGAGGCAACACCATGGGGAGTAAGAGGATTTTCAAAGCCCAGAGGTTGATATTCCAACCAGTGAACCTGATTAGCCTTTTCTGCTGCTCTTGGCCCTTCTCTCCTGGGTTACGAATCCTGACTTCGCCGCCAGAATCAGATCAGTTTGTAACTTAATCCTTTGTTCAAGGCTCTGATTTTGCCCAGGGCCTGATTTCTGTATTGTAGAACCAAGGTTGATAAGAAAAGTACAAAATGCAATTTCATGTTGGTGTCTCCATCTTACCTGCTTGTCTTCTTCCCCTTCTGTATCCACTACCCCCCAACTTCTCTCCATTTACCCAGAAACTGTCATTTTCATTTTGTCTTAATTACGTAAGTACATGGATTAATGCCCTTCCATAAAAATTACACATGAAGAAGCATGTGGTAAAAAAGAGAATATTCTTGTTAACTTCCCCTTCAAATCCATTCCTCTCCCCACAAATAGCTAGTATTAACAGTTGATGTGTATCTTCTCATATTGTTTTATTATTACTTAATATATTGTATCATAATATATTATGTTATGATATTTTTATGATATTTTTATATTATTATATATACCATTCTATGTATGTGTACAAATACAAAGTATTTATTATTAGTTTTCTGGTAAATGGTATCACAGGGGTCATATTTTTCTGCAACTTGCTTTTCCCTAAATAATCTCTCCCAGAGAGCTTCCTATGTGAGTATACATAGCCCTGAATTTTTACCTGCTACATAGTGATCTACAGTATAAGTGACCATAGCTTAATTACTTAATCACCTATTTATAAAAAGATATAAAGATATTGCTTCTGTTTTTTAAACCTATAAACCAGCTATCACACACACACACACACACACACACACACACACAACACCTCATAAGTAAATTTCTTTGTGATAAGTTTCTAGAAGTTGTGCTATTGGGTCAACAGAGATGTACTTCTTGAAGAATTTTAGTAAATATTGGTGATTTCAACTCAGAAATGTTGCCCTAATAGGAATACTCATGAGAGGTGGGTAAAGGTCCTCATTTCCCCAAGCTCTTGTCAATAGTCAATGCCATTAATTTATTCACCTTTTTGTGAATCTAATGACAAAACAGTAGGGTAATTTTTTTCAAGTATTTATTGGCCATTTACATTTGTTTTCGTGTGCGTTATCTGAGCATGCCCTTTATCTTACTAGACTTTGTCTTTTCTTACTGATTGGTTGTTTGAAAAATACTTTGTTCATTCTTTATTATTAGGATGCAAATATGCCCCTCAAGCCTACGTCTCTTACCTTTTTCTATGTCATTTTTCTCATTAAAATGTTTCTAATTTTTATAAAGTTGAGTCTAAGAAATGATTTTCTCTCTGGCTCTGGATTGTGTACCTAGCTTAGGAATGTCTTCTACACCTCATATTTATAAAAATACTCTGTTTTAGTTTCTGCTAATACTTTTTATATTGTAGAAATTTTTGCATTTAACCTTGCTCCTTTATTTTTGTGTAAGGTTTCTATTTTCTACAAATGGATAGCCAAGATAATTTTTTTAATAATCTCATTGGTTTGAAATGCTATTGTTTTCATCATTTGAATGACTATATACATGAATTTGTTTTTAGATGCTTTATTTGTTCCATTAGTCTACTTGTCTGTTCTCACACGAAATTACCCCTGTTTAACCATTTTGATACCCGGTGAGGCAGCTCCTACTTTTTGTTTTTCTTTTTCAGTTTTAACTATTATCTGGCATTTTACTCTTACAAGTAAATTTTAGGATCAGTATGCATGTTCCATGAAAACCATATTGGTATTTAAATTGGAATTTCTTTGAACTTGATATTTGACATCTTTAAAATATTGAGAAAGCATATCCCATATTTACCCATTTATTCATTCTTTTAGCTGTTTTTCAGAAAAAAATTATGCACAAATTTGTGTCCTATTCTCTGTTCAAGTTTTTCCTCCATATTTTAGGAGACACCTTTATCACGTATATTCTTAACTTTAAAGGGGGTGTTGCTAATAGCGTGTGCCCATTTTCTACATAAACTATACACTGAATTTTTACTTTTATCATAGTTTTTTCCCTAAACATTTTAAAACTGCTTGGCAATTTTGAAGAGTCATTGTTTGTTCATTTGGGGAATTTTACTTTCAGCTCTTTATTTCATATTAATTATTTTACATTCTTATCTAGTAATTCCAATATCTGGAGTCCTTGGTGATTCAAATCTGATATTTGCCATTCTGGTGATTCTCCCTCAGGGTGACTTGCTGCCTTTTATGTTTGGCTATCTTTTACTGTTACCTTGTTTTCTGCTATTGCTAAACTAGGGGCATTCTGAGGAACTAAATGGAAACTGTTTTCCTCTGGGGATTGGTATTTTTTTTGATGGTGGAAATGAGGAAAGCTCTGTCCTGCGGCTACTGCGTTCTCCTTTCCCACCGTCCGCTCTAAGTGAACAGCCTCGCCTCGGCGCCTCCACCTTGCTGCTGGCCCAAGGCTTCAGCTCCTGGTTTTAGCCTCTGCTTTGTGCCTACTGTTCACTGTCTCCATCTGAAGTTTGCTTCTGTTTGTCTCTTTCTTCCTTTGCAGGAGTGGAGCTTGTCTCCACTCCCTGAAGGCCTAGCAAAGCAGTAGTTATGTTTTATTCAGAGCTGTTTCTTTGAAGCAGGAAGGCCCCCTAGAAAAAAACTCTCTCTGTAGTCACACTTGAGCCAGAGTTCCTTTGTTCTAGCTATTTTTTACTTATTTCCTTCAAAGGTGTTGTTAGTATAAATATTAAGTTGCTTAAAATAGAAACTGAAAGTGTTGAAATTTACTTGGTAAAATAAAAGGGGAACTGTGATTTTTGACAAGCAGAGTTAGAAATCTTTTTAAAGGCCAGCAAAAATTCTGTTATTTTTCCCCCTATATTGTGTGAGTAATGAGAATGGCAAAAAAAATCAATTTAACTGAAATTTTAAAATTTCCCCAATTAGAATTTTTGAATTTTTTTTCTAAAAAAAAAAAAAATAAAAGAAAGTGCCTGAAATGAAATGTTGACATTAGTTAGATTTATTGCCAAATTTGAACTGAGAAATCTATGAGATTTCTGCAGAACAGTTCGTAGTGTTAGAAAACACTTTAAGGTTTTCAATATCAGCTACAGAAAACACAGACACATCATGAAAATTTGAGTCTCAGAGCTATATATCTTCTCTCATTTCTGTTGAAAAGACTGAACAGTCTGGCTGGCGTGGCTCAGCGGTTGAGCATTGGCCCAGGAACCAGGAGATTGCGGTTCGATTCCCGGTCAGGGCACATGCCCGGGTTGTGGGCTCGATCCCCAGCAGGGGGCGTGCAGGAGGCAGCCAATCAATGACTCATCACTGATGTTTCTATCTCTCTCTCCCTTTCCCTTCCTCTCTGAAATCAATAAAAATATATTTTAAAAATAATAATAATAAAAAAGAATGAACAACAAAAAAGAGAAGAATAATGGTTATGGTAACAATTTAAAAATAAATAGCAGCCCGGCCTGGCATGGCTCAGAGGTTGAGCGTCGACCTAGGATCCAGGCGATCGAGGTTCGATTCCCGGTCAGGGCACATGCCTGGTTGCAGGCTAGGCAGTCGATCAATGACTCTCTCATCATTGATGTTTCTCTCTCTCTCTCTCCCCCTCCTTTCCTCTCTCTGAAATCAATAAAGACATATTAAAAAAGAAAAATGAATAGCACAAGAGAGGATTTTAATTTGTGACTAACATTTTGTTTGACTTCAGCATTGGTGAAAACATGTTTTAAAGAAAGATTTGTTATTTGACTTTAAGATAAAAATGTTAGCTGAGGCATTCTGCCAGCCATATCTGGTAAAAAAAATTGCCTTTAAGTATTCACTGATTATGTTTTTGTGGATTATCCAAAGGCTCAAATTCTAAATAGACTTGTTAATACTTAAAGGTGTATTCAGGAAAACCAATGCTCTGTTTGTTATCGGATTATCTACAAATACGCTATTTTTGTGGATTATTCCTGGAAACCTGAGCTGCTGCAGCTGTCCTCAAAATCCCTTAGTGATATATACTCTCTCTCTTTTATTGTTATTTTATATCCATTTCCTGCAGAATGGCAGGAGTTAGTAGTAAATGTTTGATAAAACCAAACAAGTCTAATTCCCATAGAGTCACTGAGTCTGTCTTCTACTTTTCCCTCACTCTTATTATTAGGGATTTATGATTTCTTTTCCCTAACTACATTGAATTAAACTTGGACATGTTGCCAATATGTCAATAATCTTGATTTGGTTTTAAAAACTGCTTTCAACAATAAAGAAAAAAGACTGCACTGAAAACAGATTCCTTATCTATCCATGTATCTACTCATAAACCTATTTTATCTATGAAGTTATCCATTTATAAATGTGGTGTTGATAAGACAATATTTAAACACATTGAATTTCTTTTTTTGGGGGGGAGGGTAGGACAAAGCTAAATACTTTACATTTCTTTCTTTTTTCATTTTATTCACTTAATATTATACTAGCAATAGCTTTGAAGGAAATAAGTAGTCAATTTAATTAATTAATTGATTAACTCATTTATTTACTAATGACTTATTCAGTATAGTTTTATTTTGTCTATGGGAAATGATTCTGCCCATCTCTGGCAGGGAGCAGGGAGATTCATCATCAGAAATAGACGAAAAACATGGTGATGTCCATTTCTTTAGGTCAGTCTTCCTGACACACCTCCTTGAGTTTGTTCAAATTGTTGTTATTTTAGAACCTTTAGTTAATGGGTTGGGCAATTAAAATTACAGAACTCTAGAGCTGGCAGGGCCTGTTTAGTAGAAAGATGAGGTCATGGAGAGGTGACACCAAATATCTCATCTGACAAACCTCAATAGTTTAAAACTCTGATCTGGGTATCTGGAGTCTCAATAAATTGGCTTCTAGTTCCAGTGTATACAAGGAATACAATATTTGCTTTTATAACCCTGCATTATTAAACAGCTGGCAGTTGAAAAAAGATAAAAATTAACTAGAAAAAAATGTCATCATCTTTCTGTGACTAGCTATATTTTACCTTGATGTAAAATCATAGCCTTAGATACTTACTCCTCCTAATATAAAATAGATAAAATAGCCTGTGCATAAAGCATTTTAAGGACTTCACTTAGTAAATCTGAGTTTGGACAGACATTACAAGTTCCTAGTTATCATGATATAAATAGAAAATAATACAGTTTAGATGAAAATTTGTGAAAAATGTTAAAAAACAATCAATTATTTAACTTTACTTTTTAAGCTTGTTTGTCAATTTATTTATTTTTCATCCTAAGAATAAAGAAAACATCTCTAGGATATCTGGATTAAAAGTCGATATTAAATATAGTCCATTCTGAACTATGGCCTAATTCTTTTCCAAAAGTCAACTTGAATATAAAAGAAGAGGTAACTAGATATTTAAGTGGCATTTTGTCAAAGGACTGGATTAATAAAACTCAATTAATGTGAGATATTTTTCATGATTAAAAGGATATAAACTAATTAAGAAAGGAGGGAAGTACAGTTATCTGGTTTAAAGCCAAGCCACATAATATTACTGATTAAGCTGAGAATAAGGCTTCTTGTCCAAGGAGATTAGCACTGACCTTTAAACCAAGTAGAGAAGTTAAGGTATAATGCAAAAGTAATACTTGGGAAATTAAAAAAAAATACTAATGCCTGAGTCCTATGCTCAGAGTTACAATTTCGTTGGCCTGGGAAAAGGGCCCAACCATAGGCAACTTCTAAAGCACCTTGGGTGTTTCTAATGGCAAGATTAAGGACCACTGATATCAAATGTGGTTAAAAAACTTACGGGAAGTCACATACCATGACATGATTGCTAAGAGATTTTTTATTTAATTTATATGACCAAATGTCAATGAAATATTAAAGCCAATATAAATTACTTAAACCACACAGTGGAAAATGATTCTGGCAGAACTATAATTCGTTAATACTGTTGAGTTCTTGTTAATCTATGCTCAGCTGTGCCCCAGGTTATTATTCTGACATGAAGTTACTTTTTATAGTTTAGAACAGGGTCCATACTAAATAAGACAGAATTTTGGACAACGAGGGCAAGACTATCACAAGTAATATGAGTATTTGAGAGTGACCTAGATGTGTCTAATCTTATGGCTTTAACATTCTAAAAATAGTTTATCGGTTCTATTTATATTTAGAACACGTTGAAATCTATCTATTTGCAAGTCTTGTTTCTTGTAGAATCTATATTTTTGGAGGATAAACATTTTTCTGAGGAGCTTCCAGAATATTTTAAATAAAAATAATTTAGTAATATTTAAGAATCAGAATGAGTTCTTTAATAAAAAAATCTTGCCAAGAAAATCCAATTTACTTTATATTTGTACAGGGTGGGACAAAAGTAGGTTTGTAGTTGTAAGTATGTGAAATACAGAGTATATTTTGTATTATTACTTATTAATTATTGTATTATTTTCCATATGAACAAGTGCAAACCTACTTTTGCCCACCCCGTATATTCTTGGGGTTAGAGGATTGGTAATGCTGTTTAAGAATTGATTAGGTCTGTTTAAGTTTGTTGTGTTGGTAGATGGAGGGGTTATCTTATACATCAAACGTGATTATGTCTGCAAGATATTTGAAAAATTCTCATAAATATCATTAGCTAGGACAAGTCCAAGAATATCTGAGATCTGCAATTAGGTGAATAACCATGTAGAAATAACCATGTAGCATGTTTTTTATGGGATTGCTATATTCTTGGACTTGTCCTAGCTAACCTCTTCATCAATAAGCTGGATAAGGACATGGTTATTAGGTGAACTACAACCTTCAAGAAATTAAAAAAATATTTATTGGACATCTGCTATGTCCCATGGGATGTGTGATTAAATTAGGGAGGATTTGTCAATATAACTGAATTATGATCCAAATTATATTGTCACACTGTAACTCTGAATCAAGACTAGGAAAAATGCTAGTCTTAGCTTAAAACATCAGATTTTTGAAGATAGGATGTTAGATATCTTATTTGAATCTCTGTTCATCAAAATAAAATCTAGGGTTTTACTTGATTAGGACCTCAATGTAAGTGAAATGCATGATGGAGTAGCTTAATCAGCTAATGAAAGAATAGGCTGCTTTAGAGAACTCACAGTACCTGTAGCAGTGGTGAGAACCACCTGATATATTGGCTCAATTCTGAGCACATTGCTTAAAATAATCCTTGAGTATCCTAAGGTACTCATCTTGCAAATTGGTGAGTCAAGAAATAGTTTTAAATTTATAGTGCATTAATTAATGTCTACGTATGTCATTTTAAATTATGATAACCAATAGGACTAAGAAATAACATGTCCAGATGGAGAGAAATGGGAAGATAAAGGGAGAAAAGGAGTGTTAAGTAACCCCTTTTCTTTCAGAGGAGAGAGTCATTAGATATGTGAGTAATATATGCTATATATACACAGACACACAGACACAGACACAGACACAGACACACACACACACACACACACACACACAGACACTCCCATTCACACCCATGGCCATTATTTGGTGTCATGGAGAAAATAAGACCCAAAAAGAGATAAAAGAAGGCTGTCTCTGAGGAGTGTGACTTGGGGTCGAGAGGCATTGGCTGGGAAAATAGTCCTGCAGATTTTATACCACGGTCAGATTCTACCATGGTTTTTAAAAGTAAACAACGTATGGATGACCATTCTTCCCTGGAGAGAAATGAAAACAAAGATGAAGTGAGAGAATTGAAGGGCTTCCATGGTGGAGTAGATCTAAAAACCGATAACATGAAGGTTGAAGGAGCTGGGATAATTTAACCTAGACAAAAAGCACAAGAGGAGTCAGAAGAGATTTATGAAGAGATTTATGAGGGCAGGATAGAATCAAGACCTAGAAGAGAATGTCTTTGGCTCAACATATTTAATAATTACTGTAAAAATTCCTATCTTGTGGATTTCCAGGGTCTGTATGGGAGATATGTGTGCCCATATACCCCTAAAATTACATGGAAAATTGTATCCTTTTATAAGTATATGCATTTAGGGGAGGGGACAGACTGTTATTTTCAACAGATTTGTTTTCAAAAGGAGTTTACAATTTAAAATAGGATAAGAACTACAAGATTGCCTGCCTTATGGAGTAATAAACACTTATTTAAACAGAGACAATTTTTAATAGATAATTTTGAAGTAATTCTCCCATTGGATAAAATAGACTAGTTTATTTGAAAGAACCTTTTCCAGTCTCAGGTTCTAATATTTACACAATGAAAAAATAATAAAATAAATGAAATAATAAAAGAGCAGTTGTTGAGCACATTCCATGCTGGTTGTCATGCTCAATGCTTAACATGGGCTCTCACAGCATCAGATGACGGAGGGACTACATCAGATACTCAGACAAAGACACTTACTGGAGGTCACCCTATAGGAAGGGACAGAGCCAAGATTAGAACCCAAGAGGTCTGGCTCTAGAGCTTGTCTGCCCTTTGGATGGGTTTTCCATTGTCTTTGTTTTGACTCAGTTTCCCTCACTTGCATATGTTAATTCTGGACCAAGACTCATAATAGCAACATTTGCACCTGTACAGCTGCTTCCTGTGTTTGTCTTGTCTACCTGCATATTATCTCTGTGTCTTGATTGTGCTTGAGTAAGAGTCTAATATCTGTGGGTTGTTTGAACTTGATATCATTTAATACCAAGTCTTTAATACCAAGTCTTTAAAATATATATGGAGATGGAGGGAGAGAGGGTGAGAGAGAGAGACAGAGAGACAGAGCACTATTAGTTTCTATTGCTACTGTGACAAATCACCGCAAACTTGGCTTGAAACAATATAAAATTATTTTGTGTTCTGTAGGTTAGAATCCCAGCATGGGTGTCACAGGGCTAAAACCAAGGTGTTAGCAGGGCTGTCCTTTCTGGAGGCTCTGGGGGAGAATGTTCCCTTGCCATCCCAGCTTCCTTGGCTCAAAGCCCCCTCCTCCAACTTCAAAACCAGCAACAGTAGGTCCGTCCTTTTTACATTCCATCACTCTGACCTCCCTTATGATTACATTGGACTCATCCAGGATAATCTTTCCATCTCAAAGTCCTTGATTATCACATCTGTGAAACCCCCTTTTCTGTGTAAGATAACCTAGCCGCACATTCCAGGGATAAGACAGGGCCATCTCTGGGGATCATCAGTCTGCCTACCATAAGCACCTACTAAGTGCCAGGTACTTTTCCAGGGACTGAGACAAAACACAATCCCTTCCCTAGAGGAAATGATTACAATTGATGAAATATTTAGATAGATAAGGGAAAAACAATATGTGCTATGACAGAAGTGTGGACAATTATAGCACTTTGGAGGAAACAACTATCTGCCTGGGGTCAAGGGTGAAGCAGGAAAAAATCTGGCTGAAAATTAGAATTGTTCTTGACTTATTCATATGACTTTATCACTTTCCATTCAGGTCTTGAGACTCTGGGATATTCAGCACCAGCTATCTATCCAGAGGATAGCGTGTTCTTTCCCCAAAAGTCAGGACTTCAGATGCCTCTTCCACTTTGATGAAGCCCACGGTCGCCTTTTCATCTCATTTAATCACCAGCTAGCACTGTTGGCAATGGAAAGGGAAGTCAGCAAGAGGGTGAAAAGCCACAAGAACTCAGTCACATGTGTGCTTTACAATTCAGTCTTGAAGCAGGTAATAATGCTTTTCTGTCCCTCTCCCAACATGTCCCCATATCCAGAGGCTTTTTCCTTAATTCCATTTAAGGTCGCTGAGGACAAATACAGAACAAGAAGCGTGGGAAAGAAATGATTTAACAGGCATGTGCTTTTCTGCAATAATGCGTGTTCAGGTGGATTTGAAGATGATTTCATCTTCAGCCAGTGATCAGCGCAGCACTGACAGTTATAACACAGAGTTATCAGGAATGACAGTATTCCAGCTAAAACAAACACAACGTGTTACACTACTGAACTTATCTTCGTTACCTGCTAGCTGGGGTCTCGGTGGCAAATGCAAGTAAACCTGGTTGTAAAATTTTCTTTTATGAACACCATCTTCCTGTATCCCCATGGAAAGTTCTGAAATATGCATGAAATGTAATTAGCAGAGACCCATTTTGCCAGCATATTTTACACCAGTGGCTCACAGTGGCGGCCCGGAATGTATTCATAATAAAATGATTCAGTTAAATGTGGTGCCACTTGGTATGCAGCTGGAGTGTTGTTTGTCTCCCCACCACTTTAATGACGCTCTGCAGCCTTGGCTTATCGGAGCGCTACCTGCATGTCAATGAAGAAGCCGCCTCCCCCGTAGCAGGGGTGCCACCCACCCAGACCACAGGACTTCTTGGAGCACCGGGAGGGCCAGCCTGGGGTATTAGCGAGGGAGTGGGCACCTTTCTGCTGCTTTGATCAGCTCAGGCCTGATTGTAAGAGCACAGCAGATCTCCGGTATCCAACTTGGGGCCAATTAAACAATAACTCCCACCCATTCTTTACTTCCTCAGCAGAAGCTTCTGCAGTCACACAGACATGAGTGGTTCAGATTTTGCGCAAGGGGTGGAAAGCTCTTTGTTAGTAATGAGCAGTGTGTCATGTCACTACTTCAAGCATTCTGTTCTCTGGTTATTCTAGGAGATAAAAATTCCTCTAAGAAACGATCCATTTTGAATTCCATCTGTGGGAAATGTTCCCCAGTAAATGTTTTACTGAACCTTTTGAAGGCAACCAGTTAATTCGGCTCCCTGGTGGCCACTGAGCGATGCATTTGCTTCCAGGAGAACATTATGCTAATTGAGATCTGCAAAGTTAAAAAGCTAGGTTTGCGGGTAGATGTTAAGATCCTATATTGCCTGGCCATAGATGAGCAATATTCCCTGAAGAATTCAGGAAATGGGACCCAAAGGAGTTCTGGAATTTTTCTATTTGGGACATGAAGATAAAGCCAAGATAACACAAATATATGCAAGTTTTGGCAACAACAAAACATGCACATATGGTATATGCTGTAGGAAGAATCATTGTACAATCGAGTGTGCACACCTCTTTATTTTCGCTGCTAATAGCATAAATAATTAAAAGCATTAATATGTATATAAAGCACAGAGCTGTATGCCACATACATAAGTGCTTCCTAACTATTAGCTGCTAAGCTATAAAGAAACACTTTAACATTGTATTACATTTTTTAATTATGAAAATGTATTGGCAGTCAAGTAAAAGAAAACATTATCACCCACAGTCCCATCAACCAGTGATATTTATCACTTTAGAGTAATCAGACAAAGCAAATAAAATGGTTTTGAAGAAATACCAAGTCAGGATGGAAGGAAACTCAGGTCTGTAAAGGCAGGTCCAGGGTGTCTTCCTGGGGCTCATTGCTCAGTAGGCCCATAGGTGCTCATGACAGGACTGTGGGAAGGAAAACGGGAAACAGATACATTCCCAACACACACAGCAACGGTGGAGTTCAGTGTAATGAAGCAGAGGTAAGAGCAAAGTGCTGTCTGTGGAAAGGGATCAGTTCTGCCTGGCACTGGGGCGGGTTGCATTTCAGCAGAGCCCTGAAAGTTAAAGTGGGGGACCCTTAAGAGGAGAAGGAAGTAGTTCCAGGCAGAAGACACAACTTGAGCACCTGCAGAGAGGCTTGAGCACTCACGATGCATTTACAGGGAGAGGGGTCATTCTGGGGTAGCCGCTCTGGGAGCACTTGGCAGATGTGGGAGTTGAAGCCAGATTGTGAGGATCATTCACTGAACATACCACAGTCTGGTCTTGGAAAAATTACACGTAAACTTGGGGTTAAAACACTAATTCTCAGCATGATCCCAGACCCCTGAGGACTCGGATCCTTTCAGCAACTCGGCACTTTTCTGTGACTTTTCTGTATCTTCCTGACTTCTGGAAGATCAAAACTATTTTCATCATAATATTAATTTGTTATTTACTTTTTTCACTGTCATTGTCTCATCAGTGTATAGTGGAGTTTTCTAGAGGCTACGTGATGAGCTATGACATCATTGTTGTGATGTCCAAAAGAATGTGTGCTTTTGTATTCTTGTGTTTTAACAAATTCTCAATTTAAATTTCTAATGTGAATTACCTATCTGTCTATGTCTTCCATATAAATAAAAGCTATTGAATTCTTCAATAATCTTAAGGGACCCCCAAGATCAAACGTTTTGAGAACCTCTAGGTTAGAGAAATCAGAGTTCAAATGTTGAGCAGATTACTTAACATATCTAAGCCTCAGTTTATTAATTTTTTAAAATGTGTGTGTTTGTGGGGCATAAACATGATAATGGTAACAACATGTATCTCTTGAGCATTTCTTGGTAGGGCCTGCCTTTTGGGAGCAGATTCTTTTTCCCAAGTGGCCAGACCTAGCAAGTCTCCCCCAGGTCCCCCGTACCTCTCAGGTTGAATGTTAATGCTTTGTAACACCTCTTTTCAGCTTGTTAACTTCTTGGTATTCCTTAATCTTTATTTAATCATGTGTCATGTGAAAGCAGAAGTTAGGAAAAGTTGGAAAGATGGAGGGGACCCTGAGTTGGGCTTTGTCCCTACCCTGCTTCTGTTCAGGAGCACCCCTTGAGGTAAGGAAGTTGTTTGCCCCATCCCTTCTCAGCCATTGCAGTCCCTGGTCATAAGCATTGTTCTAGGGCTCAACATTGGTGCTCTCAGCTCCCAAAGTCTCCAGGGACAGCCCCAGACACACTTATCTCACCTCTCTCTGAGCACTGGTCACATGTATAGTGGTTGTTTTCTAGTTAAACACTCAACTCTCATTTTTCTCTCCTATGTTTTTGGTGTAAGGGAAAGATCCTTGTCTTCCACTTCTGTATTTTCCAACAACTCCTGACACTCTTCTGAGCACCAAATGGATGCTCAGTTGCTAGAGTTGGTCAATTATTTCCATTTCTCATTCCAAATTCAAAAGGAACCCATGCTTTTCTAGTCCACTGACACTAGCTCTTTGGTTATGTGGTTTTGTGCTTCTTTTGAAGACTTCCCATTTGTCTGAAATTAATGGAAAACTTTTCTCCTGTTGTCATTTCAGCATGTAACTGACATGTGAGTATTATTTAATTCTATTTGACTTCAGTGGGGACCTAACATATTCCCTGTATAAAAGCAACTTGGCACTTTTCTGTGACTTTTCTGTATCTTCCTGACTTCTGGTACCCTGACATCCCTAATCTTAAGAAAGTGATGGTGAGCCATGCAAAGCCTCTTACAACCACACACTTTGTTATACCCTGCAAAGATTGCCCTCACAGCTAGTGGCAGGACAAGTTGGGACAGGGTGATGGAGTCCCTGGAATGCACAATTTTGAAAGAATCAAAGTAACTCAATATCCTGGAGTCAGTTCTAATAAACTGTGTTTGGACTGAGTTTTTAAATGAACCTTTTCTTAAAATCTCATGAATTTTAGGAACCTTTAAAAATATATTTGTAGATATAAACAGGAATAGATAAAGTTTGGGAGTTATCACTATGGCTTTCATCCTAGTGGTGCAGGTTAATGTGTTTTTGTAAAACAGATAATGTTTCAGTTTGTTTTGCACCTAAGACACACTTGTTGTCAGGTTAGACATTTAGGTGTCATCAGAATTTGACAGACTATAATATTTACTACTTTTGTTATTGAAATAACTTTATTTTTTGTAAAACATTACATGCTTATTATAAGAAATTGGAACAATGCGGTAAAGCTCAAATAAGAAACTAAATATGATCATGTTCTAAATATCTCTCTGTGCATAGACTATTTTGCATAAATTTGGTTCTGTAACCTACTTTTTAATTCTATAATAGATTGAAATGTATTTCCCTGTACCTAAATGTAGATCTAGTTCATCATTTTTAAAAGGCAGCTCATATCCCACTGTAGGTATGTATCATCATTTACTGATCCATTTGCCTTGATGAGAATTTTGCTATTACAATTTTTTTTTGTACATAACTATATTCATGCTCATGACTTTATTTCTCTAGGGTAAAATCTTAGGAATGATTTTCTAGGTTAAAATATATGCATAATATATAATTTGATACACAAATTGCTTCCCATAATCTTATCATTTTATCCAATCTCTAAGAGTAAACATATTAATCACATACATGATTGCATAAACTTGTCAGACAATGCTGCCTGGCTGCCTCCAGCAGGACTCCTGAGATCCTCGGTGGGGTTTCATAAACCAGCACGGGATGTTGGCTTTGAAAATCTGAAGGCTAGACCGTCCTCATATTATCCAGAGTTGTACTCTTTCTTGAAGACCAACTCTCACACTACCACATCACTCATCAAAAATGACACTGGGGTGTAATGTTTTGGTACCAGTGCATCTCCTATCCTCTTTTCTATACACCATTATTTTGGGAAATTGAGATTTTTGAGAATCTAAACAATTCAGTTTGTAGTTCCCTTGGTAGTTACAAAATCTGAGAAAAGGTAGGCTGACACATTTAAGGGAAATTTATCTCCATCTTGCAAGACATTATACCTCTTTAGTGCTTGTATTTAGGGCAAAATCAATGAGTTTCTCTTTTGAACAGAACTGGATGAACACTAATGAAAACTCCCTCTTTGCCTACCTTATTGCTCTGAGTGACCTCCATTCTGTTAACATGACTTTTCTCCATTAGCTTGCTTAAGGCTTTCCTTGGTTTCATATTAATCCTGAGCCTATGAGGTCTAATCACTAGATTGAGAAATGGTAAGTCCCCTAGTTTTAAGGTTACACCAAAATACATACACACGTGCACATGCATACACACAAATTATTTAAATGTCATTAGCTTGGAAGGAATAACACATTTCAGTGTTACAAAACTCAAAAGAACAAAGGATACACTGAAAGTTTCCTCTTATCCCTATGTCTACCTACCCAGTTTCTTTCCCTGGAGGCATCCAGTTTTATGAGTTCCATGAGCCTCCTTCAAGGGCTTTTCTGTTCATACACAAATAAATATGTGTACTCACTTTTAAGTATATATATGTAATTGTTAATTTTTAAGAACACATTATTTTAAATGTTTACACAAATGGCATCATATTATAGGCACAGAAACATTGCTCTGCACATTGATTTTTCACCCAATGATACAACTTAAAGGTCATTGTATCTCATTACCTAAAGAATATGCTTTCTTTTCTATAGCCCCATGTGACTCCATTATACGGATCTACCAACCTTTTTAATAATCAGTTCTTATAGGCATTTAGGTTAATTCTGATATTTTGCTATTACAAGTAATGTAGTGGTTTTTAACCTTGAACACACAAATTTTAGCACAAGTGAGGAAATATCTGTGGGATAAATTCCTAGAACAGGTCAGAAACTATTTATGTCAGTAGCCTTGATAGATATTGTCACATGTTCTCAAAAAAAGCTGCATTAAATCTATCAGCAGGGTAAGAGAGGATCCTTTCCTCAGCCTGTCTCATCATCGCAGCCTCAGCTTTTCTAAGATCTTATTTTTTTAAAAGCACCCTTTTAGGTTCACAGCAAAATTGAGAAAGTGCAGAAATGTCCCAATCCCTCTGTCCCCCAACATGCACAGCCTCCCCCTTCTCCATGTTCTCCACCAGAGTGGTACATTTAGTACAACTGATGAACTGCTACTGATCCATCGATCCAAATGTAAGCACAGTTTATATTAGGGCTCACCCTTGGTGTGACACATTCTGTGAGTTTAGACAAATGAATAATAATATGTATCTACCATTAT
The DNA here is from genome assembly GCF_964146895.1 of Miniopterus schreibersii. Taxonomy (NCBI): domain Eukaryota; kingdom Metazoa; phylum Chordata; class Mammalia; order Chiroptera; family Miniopteridae; genus Miniopterus; species Miniopterus schreibersii. Next base: position 24,797,045 of record NC_138106.1, on the reverse strand, counting down.
AGCATCATATAGAGTAATTTCACTGCCCTAAAAATCTTCTAGGCTCCACCTTGTCTTCCACCCTTCTTCCATAAACCCTGGCAATCACTGTCTACATAGTATTGCCTGCCTTAGAATGTCATACAGTTGGAATAATATCGTATTTTCAGATTGGCTTCTGTCACTCAATAATATGTAGTTACATTTCCTCTATACATTTTAATGGCTTGAAAGCTCTATTTTTTAGCACTGAATAATATTTCATTGTATGAATGTACCACAGTTTACTTACTTATTCGCCTACTGAAGGATGTCTTGGCTGCTTCTGAGCATGGCAATTATAAGTAAAAGCTGCTAAACATCTGTGTGCGGGCTTTTGTGTGGACATAAGTTTTCAACTCTTTGGGATAAATATCAAGGAACCTCATTGCTGAAGTGTACGGTAAGAGTGTGTTTAGTTTTGTAAAATATTGCCCATTGCCTTCTAAAGTGGCCGTGCCATTTCAGTTTCCCCTCAGCAGTGAAGGAGTGTTCCCATTGCTCCACAGCCTCCTCAGCGCTTAGTGTTGTCACTGTTCCAGATTTATGTCATTCTAATGTGTAGTATCACGTTATTGTTTCACTGTGCATCTGTCCGATGACATATGAGGTGGAGCATCTTTTTATATGTTATTTGCCATTTGTTTATCTTCTTTGGTGATGTTTGTTAAGGTCTGGCCCAGTTTTGAAATAGGTTGTTTTCTCATTGTTGAATTTTAAGAGTTCTTTGTATATTTTGGATAACAGTACCTCAAGAATATGTCTTTAAAAAATATTTTTTTAGTCTGTGGCTCATCTTTTCATTCTCTTGACAGTCTGTGTTGCAGAGCAGAGATTTTAAATGTAATGAAATCCAGTTTATAAATTATTTCATTCATGGATTAAACTATCTATATGGACAATTATAGATATTGGTGTTTTAACTAAAAAGTCATTGCAAAACCAAAGTTATTTAAATCTTCTCCTATATTATCTTCTTTGAGTTTTATAGGTTTTTTGTTTTTGTTTTGTTTGAAGCATAGGTTTGTGATCCATTCTGAATTAGATTTCCTGAAGGCTATATGGTCTGTATCTAGATTCATTTTATTACATGTGGAGGCCCAGTAGTTCCAGCACCATTTGCTGAAAAGACTATCTTTCCTCCATCAAATTGCCTTTGCTTCTTTGTCAAAGATCAGTTCATTATATTTATGTGGGTCTATTTTTGGTCTCTCTATTCTGTTCTAGTGATCTATTGTCTGTTCTTTTGCTGATACCACAGTGTCTTGATTATTGCAACTTTGTAGTAAGTTATGAAGTTGGGCAGTGCCAGTCTTCTGATTTTGTTCTTCTTCTGCAATATTGTGTTGGCTCATCTGGGTCTTTGGCTTCTTTATATACAGACCCATTATTTTAATTTCTGGTCTGAGAATTCCAACATCCCTGACATGTCTGAGTCTAATGTTTGCTCTGTATCATCAAACTATGTTTCCTGCCATTTAGTATGCTTTGTTTTGTTTTGTTTTTCTTAGTTGGATATGATATACTGAGCAAAAGCAGCTTCTGTAAATAGGGCTTTAGGGATGTGGTGGTGAGGTGTGGGAAGAGGTGAAGTCTTCTAGAGTCCTATGATTAGATCTCGGTCCTTCAGTGAGCAGGTGCCTCTGGACTGTGACCTTCACATATGCTTCTTAGTTGTCCCCTCATCCCCCTCAATTGTCTCTTCCTCCCTGTTGGGTAGAACAGGAAGGTGAGAGGCAGCTAGAATTTGTTGTTTCCCTTCCCCAGGTCAGTTAGCCTCTGATAAAACCCTAGCAGGTTAGGGTCTGGTTAAACAGTTTCTCCTGAGGGCAGAACTTGTTAAGATGAATGGAGTATTCTGACATATTTCAAAATAGTTTTCTTTCTCCTGCCCCTGCCAGGAACATGAGGGGATTTTTCTTCAATATTTACAACAAGAACCTGGTCGATATCCTCAAAATAAAACTTATAAAATTGTGGGGTTCCCCCATGACTGGCTCCCCGTGGAAGTTTTAACTCTCAGACTTGTCCACTTTGAGCTTGCAGCAATTTGTCAGCTGCAGTTCCCATTTTCTTGTTTTGGCACTGCTGCCTGAGAGTTTCAGTTCATGAGTTTTGCTGTGGTAAGTTGGGACCTTATTTATTTGCCTATTGGTCTTTCTGATGTTGGGGGCAGTGATTTGCCCTGTGACCTCATTTTTTATATTGATCTAAGAAAAGTTGTTGGTTTTTCCGTTTGTTCAGTTTTTTACTTATTGTTAGGATGAAGTGAGAAATTCCAAGCATGGGAGTCCAATGCAGTCTCAGCTATTTTTTGAAGTAGTTTTTTCTTAGAGAGGTGGTGGGATTTTAGTCAGAGTACCTAGTACTTTACAGTGAGCAAGTGATTTAATTTATCTAAGCAACAGGTTTTGTTGTTTTTTTAACCTAGAAGATGAGGATTTTAATATCTCCCTTGAGGTGTTCTGTAAAGGATTAAAAGGTATTCTATGGAAAGACACACAGAACAGAGCAAGAATAAAAGGTAAATAATTATTAGTTAAAACAGGACAAATGATATTTTTCTGGCTTTGTCCCCTGGTTTCTGTGGGTGCTTGGTGACCTTGGGAGTGTTTGGAATACCTCTATAATGACTTCAGGTGGTCACAGCCCATGGCCCTTCCCCTCATACTGCCTAAGTCTTGCGAGCCTGTTGCCAGTCCTTGAACAAGCTAAGGACACTTCACCTCAGGGCCTTTGCACTGCTGTTTCCTGTGCCTGGAACTTTCTTCAGCCCAGTATCTGCATGGCTCCTCCTTAACCTCAGTCATGCCTTTCCTCAAATGAGTCCTCAGAGAAGCCTTCTCAGAGCCCCCAATTTGGCACCAACTCCCAACGATCTCTACCTACTTCTCAGTTACGTTGTTTCCATAATGCTTCCCATTTTATATATATATACATACACATATATATTTGTGTGTGTATATATATTTGTTTAATTTTTTCTAATCTGATTGCATCTCTCCCCCTCTTCCCCCACTAGACAGAAGGGCAGAAATTTTTCACTGCATCTCCAATGCCTAGACCCTGTGCCTTGAGTATTATAGGTATTCCATACATTTAAGGAATAAATTTGAAAGAGAAAATTATACATTAATCTAAGAAGAGGTTATATATATATACACACATACACATATAATGACAAGAGTATATCAGCAGTCAAATTTAATTTTATGGCAATGTGCATTAAGGAGCAGGCTTCACGCAGTGTGCTGAAAATCAAGGACTATGTCACAACATAGAACCAGTATTAACCAGAACCTACTGTCGCTAGGACAATGTCAGAATACACGAGTAAGGAAGCAGGTGAAAGACCTGCAGAGGTTAGTGATGGGCAATGACTACCTTCACGTGCTTGAATCCTCTGTCCAGTGCTCTGAGATAGGATCATTCTTCTTGCTACTTACTGAGCTGTAGCTTCAGAGATCTGGTGCAAAATAGATCTTTATATTATGGGACTTTAAACAGCACTGACTTAAAAAAATTATAAAACAGCAATTAACTCTAATGTCCTGATCCCTTGGTAGCCGGCGACATCCGCTGCTGTGATTTTTGATTCCTCCCCTTGCTTAGACCTAGAACTTAGGATGTAAACGAAAGACAGCTAAAATGCCGATGTTGTCGGAATAGCAAGAAGACAATTAGGGGACATGGATACAGTGTCACATCTCTTCGTATTGTCTGATTGGCTGTGACAGCCTCAGATGAGAGAGATAAAAAGACCCATGCATTCCTAAATAGTTATTAACTCAGGTACAGAAGGTGGAGTGTGCTCCCGTCGGAACAACCAGTGGCTCCTGCGGCCCGACGCACCGCAGCGTAGTTATAGAAACAGGCCCAGTTCTGCTCTGCGAGCCACCAGGGCCCTGCCCTCAAGGGCTGGTGTCTCCTGATCAGCAGCAGCCAGAAACGAAGTGAAAACTTAAAGGCCTTGATGTCATGGAAATGCAGCTTATGAATGTGATGCCAGTACTTCACCCTGGGCCTTACACCAACCCAAACTTTATGGCTCGCTAACCATAAAGCCCCCCCTCTGCAGTCAGACCGCGCCCTTCATCTGCTGAGTGATGCTAAGTGTACTCCTCTCTCCCAGAACTTTGAAAGTCTTTTCACCTGCTTTGTTCCTCTTGTATTCTGACATTGTCATGGTGACAGTAGGCTCTGGCTAATGCTGGCTGTATGTGGTGAGATAGTCTGTCCTTGTTTTTCAGCACACTGCTTGCTTGAAGCTGCTCCTTAAGGCAGATTGCCATAAAATTAAATTTGACTGACTATCTACTGTTGTCATTATTGATTCATATTTCATGAAAAATTGTTAAATGAGCACAGAAAGGTGCTGAGAACTGATTAGTATGTTGGAGTTCAGGTGGGTGGGCGCGAGAGTGCGAAGCAGGGACTTAATTAATTCCTGATTGAATGGCTGCATTAGATGGAAGTGGTGGGCTGGCGATTGCATGCTTTGTGATGTGGCTGGAGCCAGTCTTGAACAAGTGAGCAAGTCTTTCCTTGGAATATAACCTTATTTTGTTTTGATCTTTTAATTTCTGTCAGGGAATGCCCATTTTTTTAGGACTGAACTGTTAAGCATGTAATAGGTGCTCAATAATTGCTTTTCGAATAGAAATCGTGAAATGCTTCATAATCTTCAACTTTTTCTTGAAAGAGCACTGTCAAACTTTTCTCATGCTTAGAAAATTATATGTTTTCATGGTTTCTTCTTTAATGAATACAATCCAGATTTCTAAGCAATTAGAGTATGAGAAAAAGTCACAGGTAGGGTATAATGTGAAATCTTAATGCACATCTACAAACGTGGTTTCTAAAATCATAATTGCCTATATTCCCTGTCATGGCTGGAAGAAAGCAAGATATTAAATATTTTTGTTAAATTGATTTGGATATAAAAAGTGATATGAGCCCACATAACAGGTCAGATGAATAAAGCTTAAATGCAATAATAACACTAGCTAATTTTTATGGATTATTGATCGTATGCCATGCACTGTGTTTTACAAATGTTAGCTTATCCCTGTCTCTTAAAAACAGTTTGAGGTAGTTACTATGACTCTCTCTAGTTTATAGGTGAGGAAACGAGAGCTTAGAGAGGCGGGGGAATGAGCCAAGGTCAGACAACTGACATTCAAACTCAGGCACCCTGGCTCCAGGCCCAGTGCCCTTCACCACCACGCATATTGCACAAACCAAAGCAAATGGAAACAGTCAGTTACATGGAATGGTCATTAAAGTGTTAGGTCACACTGTTTCAAAGAGCCAGGTCATTTGTCCCAGAAATTACACTATCTTTTAACAATGGTAATTAAAGTTACATCATTTGAGAAATTATTTGATTCAGAGTTGTAATTTCAGGAAAAAAGTCTGTGAGAAATTGTGTACTTATGATCATTTCTTTGCTGAGACGTATGTTGCTAAATGGTGGCCCTTTGTCCCAGTTCCTCTTCTCCATTTTACCTCCAGAAATACCTTTGGTGAGCATCTCTTACCTGGACTATTGCAGCAGGCTCCAGTTTGTTCTCTACGCTATCGCCAAAAGTACCTTCACAAATCAACCCACAAAAAATGCTATAAGACTTCCTCCTTATTAAGAACAATGGGATTGTTCTTCATTTTAATTTACGTCATACACCCTACTGACAATCCAACGAAAGCTATAGACCCTTTCTGTGTAAAAAGGGCTCTATATACTTTATTCATTAATCTCTGGCATAACTTGTTAGGGGTTTCAGACATCCACCACCAGCTTGCGTCCTCACCTGACATTCCCCCGTTTATCCCATCATCTGCACCCTGGTTCCATTACATTTCTTACTGTTTCTCATGCTTGGAATATTCTCCAGTCCTCTCTTCTAAGCATGCTCTCCACTATCAGGAATACCATGTTGGAATAGAGGAAGCCTTATGATGTGTTTGTCATGGGCAGTCCATGATTCAAACCTCATTCTGTAAGCCTGGGAATGGTACTTAGCTAATTGGAATCTTGCTTTCATCACTCACAGATGAGGGTGGTAACATTATTTATTTTACAGAGTTTTTATAAAGATCAAATGAGATAGTGAATGCAAAGGGCTTGGCACTCAATACATACATGTTCCTGTCTTCAATCCCGATTGACCCTCCTCACTTTTTATTCCCCACCCCTCACCCTGTGAGTGGATTTTTGGATTTCCTTTCTGTGCCCACACAGCACCCAGTTGATACCTCTCAGCGGGTAGCATTATTTGACATTTTCCGTTTCTTGTCTGTCTCACCATCCAGACAAGTAGTTCTTAACCCAGGTTGCACACTTAAGTAACCTGGGAAGCTCTTTAAAAAATGCCCCTCCTTGCTCCAATTAAATCGGAGCCTCTGGCCTGGTACGCAGTCACGGTTTTATAAAGTTCCCCAGGTGTGTTCACAGTCAAGCCTAGAAGAGAGCAGGGCTTCACTGGTGAAGCCGCTGCCGTCTTGGAGCTGGGTGCAGAGTGGATGTTCAGTGTGTGCCCTACAACAAATGAATGAAGGCCTATCCAGGCCGTCTGAATATGCACTTGATAAACTTTAACCCATTTAATTATGAAAATGTGACACTCAAATTTGATATTTTTAGTAAATTTACATTTATACAATGGTAATCAACACATAAGCAGGTCAAGACATGCTTTAAGTTTTCTCAAAGTAGATATTGCTTCAGAAAACTTCTTATGTACACATTTGTATGGTTAGTGGTTTTGTTTTTTTTTCATTCTTTGGGTCCTAAAGTCCTGTTGGTGAGATGATTTTAACCTATAAATCTCTTAAAGGGCGCTTAAATGCCTAGAGCTGAAATCAGCAGTCTAGCTGCCACTATAAGATTTCTCACTGTTGAACTACTATATATCATTCTATCCCTACTAGCATTTATTTTGCTGCCTTTCTCTTGGAGTGTATATGCAGATTTATATTTAACCTTCCTGTGTTCTTTCTTTTTAGTGACCCATCAATAATAGTGTTTAGCTGTAAGAATATACACAGGACCTTGAGAAAGGAGGAAGAAAGGACTAATGGCATTAAAAGCAATAGCTTTAGCAATTTGTCGAAATTAACTTTTCCTTATAATGGCTGCTAGTGCTTTCTTTTCTGAGTGCTAAATGGAAATTGATATATAACAAAATGTGTCTTTTCCTATAGTAAATAGTTTCAGATCACCACAACTAATACAATCAGCTTTCTCATTTAAATGCAAAAGATCTGTAAGTTTATTTTCAGTAGGATTCGATTTCAGGGTGGCCTCTAGACACTAAGCTGAATGGTGGGAAGGGAAGTAGATGCCTATCTTTTCTCATAAAGAGAATCATGACTTTATTACCTCAGTTCTGGCCTAGAAATTAAAATGTTATCAGCTCAACAAAAAAAACAAAATACATTACAAAAATGTCTCTAACTGTTGGCAGATCCCAGTAGGGAAAATGTACAGGTTAGATATTTTTAACTGAAATAAAAAATGGTGGATTCTGGGACTATATTTAATTTCTTTACAATGTTCTTTTCTCTTAGGTAATCAGCTCTGATGTGGGGTCAACTGTTTGCTTCTGGATGATAGACACTGGGCAGAAAATCAAACAATTTACTGGTTGCCATGGAAATGCAGAAATCAGCACTATGGCCCTTGATGCAAATGAGATGCGGCTTTTGACTGGCAGCACAGATGGAACTATTAAGGTGGCAACACAGTGATGCTTTTCTATCTAGACATGAGGGGGCTAGGATACTGGGAGAGGAGACACAGCTTTGACAATATTTATTTGTGCCTTTTGGCTCTGCAAGAAGAGACATGAGACAAAATAAGTAGAGCTAAATAACCCAAACCATCTAATAACAAAGCTGTTAAGAAAATAAAACTCTGTGGAAAAATGAATAAATGATTTTTCTGAATAAATTATTTAGAATAAAAGCACAACTTGGCTTACTTATTTCAGAAAGCTTTTTCCAGTACTCTGGATAGAGGACTACTTTGGGGAATAAGAGGCCTGAATAATTTTCATGTGCTTCGGGTAATATCTCTAGTTTTCTTTTTCTCGACTTATAAAATGAGAAATCAGGGCAAGTTGGTAAACTTTTCAAAATGGCATAAGTGCAAGTTTGTCAGAAAATTAATATTTGAAAATCAACCCATTTTGTAATTTGCATTTTTATGTAAAGGTGAGATGGTAAAGAAAGAAGGAAGAACAATCATCATCTTATTTATTATTCATCTTAAACTAACATGATTTTAAGCTTTTGGGTTTTTGAAATTTTGTAGCTATTATTAACTTCTTCTGGGGGGAAGGTGCTATTTTAATTTGCAAAAAAAAGATCAAATTTTTATGCAAAGCTAGATTTAATCTGAAATCATGCCCATCAGTGAATCTTCCCTGCTCCCCTCAGCTCATAATGACTATGTTTGATTGGCAATGACTTGTGACATTTTGAGGCAACAGAAGGTAGTTTTCTGAATAAGCTTTAAGTGGTTTTCAAACTCCTGTCATCTCTGGAGTCATAAGGGTGTTAATTAAATGTACCTTCCATGATTGGATGCATGATGCATTGGGGTGAGCTTCAGGGGAGGCTAAGGGAAAGCTATCTGGATACGTAGGTGTAACCTCAAGTCAGCAGGGGGATCCCAGGCTGGGGACGGTCAGTGGGAAGGAGGTGCTATGGCACGCTACAGTAAGAATCCCTGGGAATCAGCAGGCTTGGCCTCTGGGAAGGTTAACGAGTGAAGTATGGACTGGGAGCTGGGGTTTCCGTAAAGTAATCTGGCTCATGGGAGGGCAGACTGGTCAAATGTGTGAAGGTAATGGGATAATCCCAATCCTAATAGTCGAGGTGGAATAAAATAGGAATAACTGGAAGTGGAGTATTAGACAGTGGCTTAGGCACAAGGAACAAGCAACTATCCCCCCTACGTCCTGGGGCGTGAGACAAGGTGTTAAGAACTGAGCCCTACGGGAAGCGGGTTAGGTTCCCGGTACTCTTACCATGGAAAGCAGCCGTGCAGGGCAGGGCAGACTGGCAGATGGTGCTGAAGGGTGCCGGCTAAGGGACTCGGCAGGGTCTGGGGGAAGTCAGATCTGTACATTACCTATCTTTGGGTGCTGTTTTAGGTGGGTTCGGTTAAGAGCCATGTTTAGAGGAAAACAAAGTGATGTGACGTGGGTGAGCCTCCCGGTCTCAGCTCAAGCCTTGACATCTTAGAAGTTAACGTGAATTTAGTAGTATAATCACAGCTTCTGAAGGTACATTCATCTTTATCACAGTAGCACAACAAAATTCTGAGATTTGGTGACCTCTGCACAGGACACATAAACCAGGGTTGAGCTACACTGGCCGTAGTCTGTGAAGAAACAAGAATGGGTGACGTTTTCCAGTCTCATTTATCACTTAGCATCTAAAACAATACCTATGCAATCAAAGATCTAAAACCTATTTATCAAGGTTTTAAAGCGTGTTTTTAAATTAATTAATGTTTTGAATAATTAATGGATGCCTATATATAATAAAGTTTGAAATATAAAACAGATATAAGGAAAAAAGGAAGTTTCTTTTCCCGTCCCTGTTCCCAGCTCCATACTTGTGGCTGCCACTGTTCCAAGGTTCTTCGTCACGCTTCTGGCCTGTGGGGCCGTCTCTTCCTCAGTGGCAGTTCACTGCCATGCTGTTCTGCACTTTGTATTTTTCTGTCCTGGACATTGATTCATATGAATGCAAACAATAATCATAATGTTAGCTGATGTTTATTGCATGTTTAGTATGAAACAGGAACTTTCCTAACACTTTACACACACACACACACACACATACACACACACATACACACACATGGATGTGGTTGTTGCTATTATTATCCCCATTTTATAGATGAGAAAACTGAAGCCCAAGGAGATAAAGCAACTTGCTTAAGGTGCCGTAGCTGGTTTCGTTTTGGCAGGGCTTAGACATGTGGAGGTGACTCTTTCTTCTGAACGGCTACATTATCTGCCACTGCATAAGTATTCCATATTTGGATGTTCAGTCTCTTATTAGTGAGCCTCCAAATTGATTCAGCTATTTAGCTCTTATATGCAATGTTTCAGGAATATGCTCCAAATTAGGCCGTTTCACACATTTGAGTGTCTCTGTGTAATGATTTTCTGCAAGTTGAATTTTTGAGTCAAAAGGTACATGCATTTAAGTTTGAGAGAAGGACAACTTGCCCTCTGTGCGATGTACCAACAATGTCTCATAGTAAGACATAGTTTTAACTGCTGGTGACCTAAGGACATTCTCTCTTAAACTACACCCATTGGGTTTACTGCGTCACCAGTGCCTGAGGGGGAAACCAGAATTGCTTGTGCCTCTAAAGGACTGGGTCCTAGCACCCACTGTCAACAAGAGGTTATGTGGGCAGATGACCGGAAACCTAGTACAATGATCACTGTTTCAGGTTCTGTATTAGATGTTTAAAATTCCAAGCATCCTTTAGGAGTAAGATTCCTGTGTCATAAATGAGGAAACCAAATTTTAGAGAGACACACTTAAAGCAAGAACCAGAATTTCAACAGACTCGAGAATGGGGCTCTTCATGATTTTAATTTGCTGCCCCCCTTAAAAATATGCACTAATTTATTAGCCTTTGAATCAAGTATTATTAGAATAGACTGATAGGGTTATACATAGAGTAATACATTTAATGGCTAAATTTAAATAGTGAGAGAATTTTCTTTAATTATTACATATCCCGAGTGAATCAACCCTTGTCCAGAATGGAAACACAAAAATTTAGTGTAATCTTATTATACTATGCTGTTTTACTCAGTAAAGAAGACATTTTCTTTTCTTGTCTCAAAGGAGATTTTAATTTTTCTCTTAAAGATATGGGACTTCAATGGATATTGCCACCACACACTAAATGTTGGGCAAGATGGAGCTGTGGACATTTCACAGATCCTGGTTCTTAAGAGGACAATACTGGTTACAGGCTGGGACAGGTATGATACGCTTTGTACAAAGCTACAAGAAGGTAAAATGTTCTTATCTGAATCAAAATCTAAAAGAAAAAAGAACATAGAAATCTTGACCGATTCTGAGTCATTAACTTTCTTGTGACCTAGGTGAGTGAGACTGTTTGGAATTGACTGAGTGCTCAGTGACTACAATATTATAGGATCATGTAGCTTGAGCAGTTTTGAGAATCGTTAGAGGGCTTTCCCCTAGCGTTGGGAATCTGCCTTTTTCTTTAACCATTCCAGGTAGGGACATAATACCTCTTCCTGAGTATTAACTCCAAAAGTTTCCCAAATTTCATAGGCAATAAATTCTTAATGTGTAAATTACATTCTCTCACCCGTAAAAGGAGCTCATTCCTTCTCCTCTCATTGCTTATTTTAAATTGCAGCACAGGAGGGAAAGAGCCCACTGAACTCTGCGTTAGTGCCTCCCTCTTCTTAGTGCAGAGAAGGGCCTTTCACAGCCCACTTACTGTTCTCAAGGAGCTATTCTTCCATCTCATTACGAAAATTACTTTTCTTTCCTTTTTCCTGAGAGAACTAAGAAATCATAAACAGGGTCTTTTCTATGGCACTGTATAAGTACTAGGAAAATTAAAGTGCTATGTTTTGAAAATATATTGTCCATAAATTCAACATTTCACAAAATACTGCTCTAATAGGTAATTTGCTCAAAATTATTCCTAAAGAATGATGATAGGAAGGGTTTGAAGCTGGGATTAAACCGATTTTATACCTAGAAAACTAGCAGTGTATATACTTGGGGATTTTTATCAATCATATGAAAGGCTTTTCTTCTAATGCAAATGTGCGTATGCAGAGCAGAAAGCATAGTGCCACACACAGCTTAGCTTTCAAGGGAAGTCTGAATATAAGGAAAGACATAGAGTCCATATTATTCTGCTTGATAGTAAGAACTAATTCCATCAATCTCACCTTTGAAAGGCAAGGCTTCTTCACATCCCTGGGAGTGATCCTGATCCATTAAAGACCGGCAGCCACTCCAACAGACTATGGCCTAACGATCTCTATAATTAGGCTGCAGCAGTGAATAATATTTAACTCTCTAATATCATGGCAGGGTAGATGTGTAGTATATAGCTGATCCAATTTAAATTTGGACATAACAAAAAAGAATTTAAAAAATCAGTGTAATTAAAAACTTTAGAGATACTATTTTCTTAATTATATTTTTTAGATCTCCATAGTTAGAAATTAGCATTACATATAAGGCTTTTTTTGATTGCTTACAGGGGAAACATTTTAAAGATGAGATGTATAGAGTCATCTAAAGATGGTTTAAAGGAACACCTGATGTTCTGATCTATATTGGCGGGTGATCATGTTCTATAATCCTAGGATGCTTTGGGAAGACTGGAATGAGAGGAGGAAAAGTTACCACTCCTCCCATATTTCTCCACCTTTTCTATCTTCCACAAGGTTGTCAGGGCTTGCATCCCTTAGCTGGAATCGAAAGTTAAGGAATACGTTTTCAGTGATATCGTTTCACTTTATGCTGTTAGATTTAAAAATTATATTTCCTAAATCAGAGGCCTTATGTTAAAATGGATTTTGGAGGATCTTTGCAAGGACCTTTTTACCAGGAGGCATCTAACAAAAGAGGCAAGAGGATAGGTCAACTGTTTGGTTATAGCTGGGGAAGGATGGTCCATTGAGCCAATTCCTTAATAGTTTAGTGATTAGAGAAAAAATAGCTAGAAGATTGACAGTCAGTTTATTAAGCTTTCTTTAAAACCCAGAAGAAACTGTTAAGCTGAAGCTTTAACTTCAGGCTCTAACTAAATAAAGAGATGGGTTTGCTAATTTTATCCAGGATTAAATAAGAATTCCATTTATTTAGTTAAGTAGAGAAACATGCCATCTCATTTATTTTATCCATAGAGCTTTGTGGCATTTGGCACTTGATATATGTTGTCTAATTTAATCCTAAGCATCATCTTGGAAGGTATGCAATATTTTATAGATATCTCAAGTCTCTATCTTTAGCTCTTATCTCTCTAAACTCACCCATTGGCTTGCTGGACGTGTCTGACTGCAATCCCAAATTCAACGTATTCTAAACTGAATGTATTATTTGTCCCCCTCTGCAAAACCTGCTTTTTCTGTTACATTCAGAGCCTCTGTTAACAGTCAGAGACCTGAACATCCACCTTGGTTTTCCCTTCTCACTCAACTTCACCACCGAGGAGTCACTAAGCCTTATCTACTTTATATTCTAAATATTTCTCAAACTGGTTCTCATGACTACTACAGCCGTATAATTCAGAGCATCATTTCCACATACATGGATGTCAGAGCCTTCTAATTTGCCCTCTCCTCTAGTAATGCCCCACTTTTACCTCTGAAATAGATACTGCACATTTTAGCTACAATGATTTCTTTCTACGCTGCGTTCTATCTATCTCTTCCGTGTGTGACACCTTTCACAGTGTCTACATAATAAATTGAAGTTCCCTCTGGCTTGGACCTATTCTTAGTTTCATTCTCACTCATTCTCATGTACATTTTAAACTCTTGGAGCGACCTGCTGTCAGGGTGCTCCCCTTCAAACTCACTGCTCCACACCCCCTGGCTGTATTCCTCCCTTCTGAAGCATTTGCTCATGTGGCTAATGTTTATTCCCATTTCAAGTCTTGTTCACATAGTTTCCCCACCAGGATATCTCTTTACTTCCAGGATGGAAATATGCCTCCTTTATGTCTTTGTGCTCTCTAGCTTCCTGCCTTTTATCCTACATAGGAATATATATACCATTGAGCACCTAATAAGCAGATACATAGTATGTAAATATATAGTGTCTGGTACTTATTAGATGCTCAGTGATATTAGTTAAATAATTTAATGTTTATTGACTAGACAGGGAATCTGGGGATTGGCAAGATTAATTACCCATTAGTCACACTCTGAATAAGAGGCGCACAGAATAGATATTCAAATCTATTCTCTCTTCGCAATACATCAGGAAGCTAAGTATCCTCCACCCTCTTTTATAACGAAGGAAATGAAGCTTGAAGGAGTTGGGTGGCCTGCCCAAGCTTACAGAGCTAGCAGGCAGCTGAGTTAGAATTAGATACCAAAGTCCACGCCCTTTACATTCTTTCTAGTTACAGATGAAGTCTTAAATCACAAGAAAGCAACTATATTCTTTTTTTCCTTTTTCCCCCATAAGTGAAGTTAGTTGCATATGTTTTATTACTACTTTTAAGACAGTTACTGCTTTTAAAACTTTATTTAAAAAATTTATTAACCTCAGGTAGAATTGTAGCAAATATCCTTTTTGTTGTTGTTAAAAGCATTACAGATGTCCCCTCCCCCCTCCACTGATTCCCTCCACCAGGCATCCACCCCCACCCCACCCCCCAGGTCTCCTCCACACTGTTGTCTGTGTCCGTAGGTCAAGTATATATGCATCTAAGTTCTTTGCTTAATCTCTCCCCCTCCCACTCCTCACCCCCACCTTCCCCGACTGCTGAAATTCGCCTGACTGCTCCATGCTTCTATGTCTCTGTATCTATCTTGTTCATCAGTTTATTTTATTCATTAGATTCCACATATGAGTGAGATCATGTGATGTTTGTCTTTCTCTGCCTGACTTATTTCCCTTAGCATAATGCTCTCCAGGTCCCTCTATACTGTCCCAAAGGGTACGAGATCCTTCTTCTTTACAGCTGTGTAGTATTCCATGGTGTGAATGTCCCACAGCTTTTTAATCCACTCATCTACTGATGGGCACTCGGGCTGTCTCCAGATCTTAACTATTGTAAACTGCCCTGCTAGGAACACAGGGGTGCATAATGGAACTGCCGTTTGATGCAGCCATATTCTTTTAAACAAGTAATTTGATTGAGTAGGTTGGTCATATCGACCAAAGCTAATGAATCATATCTGTGCATTTGAAGCAGCATATAAAAAATGTATTGTCAACTTAACACCTTAAAGTTCTAGCTTATCATTATTTTCCCCCTTTCCTTCCCACAAATATTTTAAAACTGCACCCAGATGAAAAGTATTGGGTGAGGAACTATGATGGGCTGAATGTGAGGAAGAGTATTTGGTGCTCTTCTAGTATCACAGAAGAACACCAGATACCCTTGGTGTCACATTCTAGTTAGGAAGTCAACACATACACAGCAGGAAATGGTAAATGCCACTAAAATTATCCTAAGGAAAACCTGAAATAGAGAGCCCATGTTAATTATTTGGAAATACTATCATTCTTACATAGAAAATATTTCTGTCAGAAAAATGAAGCCCCAAATTTAGAACTTCTAGAAATGTGTTTCTTATCATTTTAGGCAAAATATACTTTAGAGACATATGGTCAACTAAAAAAAATACCTGGTTAAATACCTGGCCATATTTATTTTGGTAAAATGAAATGAATGAAGGATCAATTATCTTTGCATTTGTTTAAAGTCATGTAATATGTACATTATGGTAAAATCAAGTATATAATCATAATAGTTTAGTATTTTATTCTGCCTTAAAATTCTGATTCCATACTTGGCAACTCCCTATAAAACCAGACTCAGACTCTTAGTTTCCTCCACTTTATTTCTCTTCTTTCTGTTAAAGGCGAGGCCACTGTTTATGAAGATTTTATCTCTGTTAAATACCTAGACCTATACAAATACTTAAAAAAGATAATCTTTTATATAATTTCAAGTAATTCTGAAAATATTATTGATGGTAGCATCCTTCACAAAGTTTTGTAAAAAAACAAACAAAAACAAAAACACAACCAATGAGGTACTCAATAAATAGCTGTTGAAGTAATTTGGTTTCTAAAAGTATTTCTAAATGAAATGAGATTGGGGATTTAAAGTTCCTCAACAATAAAACTTACCTATCACAAGATATTAAATTCTTAATGATTGCCTTAGTAAGAAACTATAATTCTATATGACTCAACTGGTTTCTATTATTAGGATAAGAATCAGAATGAAAACTTCCCGAGCTGTGAGCTATTCTGAATAACCATGTTAGAGGTCAGGTTTGAAATTCACAAATAACCCTCAAACGTAATTTTGTGATGGTTTTAGTGTTTAAAATTTGACTCCACACATTTTAGGGAAAAGGGTAAAAAGGAACTGATATATAGTGAACTAGTTTTCTGTCTTTGAGATACCCCCTCTTTAGCCTAAAAGTTAGTAGATAGATTCTTATGATAATTGGACTAACAACACATGAACAAGTAACCTTGAAGGGAACGAGTAGTCGATTGTGTTCTTTTGTTCTTTCCATGACAATTTTTACATTATATTTTATTAAGGCTATTTTCCTAACTCATTCATCCTAAAAGAGGTTGTTTTTTTTTAACAGCATTTAAAATTTTATTTTTCTGCACTTGATAGAAAATAATTTAGTTCTCACAGAACTGGTCATTATGGTATCTAAATTCTGAATTAAAGATATGATCATCTTCTCAAGATGACACAACAACTCAGTAGCAGGACTCAGGATTTCAAACGTGAGTTGTGAAATAGAGTGTCAGAAAGAACAAGTCTCAGACCCTTAAAATGGCCTTAAAATTGGCTCATTCTGTACTTTAATTTTACTCTTGGCAAAAGTACAAATGTAAAAAAGTTATCTTTGAAACGGACAGAGTAAGAACTACAGTGTGGATTCTGAAGGTATTTTAAGGATAACTGTCATTTCAGGTTGAAGTTTTAAGGGAAGGGTGGCAGCTAATTAGCTTCTTGAGATTTTGACACACAAGGTCAGATATCAGAAGTGCTACTTTTTGAACCATCTTATGAAAAGCAATCTGTGCTTTTGGGTGGCACTCCCTAAATATATCTAGTTAATATGGGTATCTCAGGGAAAAGACATCTGACATTGAATTTTAGCTGAGAGATGACAGAAGAGATAGAGGATTGACCTCTTCCCTCCCCCTCCCACCTCACATTCTCCGTACAGGGAAACTTTGCCTAGGGTCTTAGTGATGGATAATTAAGCTGATAAATGCATAAATGTTTAGTGTTAATGATTGTAAAAAGGATAATTAACCTTCTAATACTAAGTATTTATAATTTACCAGATAATTTAATGAGAGAATCCAAAAGAAAATTTAATGTGGAAAGTTCAGTGTAATGGATGGCATGCGGGGAAAAAATTGGGTAGGGTAGTATTTTAGACCGCCCAAGTCACACTGCCCACGTGGATGATGGCTACTCAATATCTATATCACTTTTAGATCCACAGCTAAATTTTATATCTTTTTTACTAGGGCTATAACCGTGTTTCGACCTCAGAACTTCAATCAGTTTTTCATCCAGCCTGAAGAATGGAAAGGAGGAATACGGCACCGGGATGACATTGTGTGCGCTGCATTTTTACCGCCGCAAACTCTTGTTACAGGTTAATTAAACCTTCACTTCACAATCAATGGTGAAAGTTTTTTTTTTTTTTTAAATCTCACTTACTTTAAAAAGACCTTTTCTCAACTGTAAAATAAATAGATTTTTTTGAAGAAGCAGTTCTTGCACTTAAAGCTATTCTTGGTCCTTATTTGTAGGGCTCCCGAGCCTGACTACCTGGCTTCAGATCCTGTTTTCACCACTTGTAACTCACGATATTGAGCAAGCTATTTAAACTCTAAATCATACTTTTCTCTGGCTAACAAGAGTGTAGCTATATCTTAGTTTATAGTGAAGATTAAATAAAATAATTTGTACAAGGGTTTAACGCAGTGCTCCGCACACAGTAAGCTCATCAGTTAATGTTAGCTTTTTTTTTTATTGTCTTTTTTCTGGGAGCAGCATTAGGGCTCTTCTGTGGTACTCAGATGTTTTATAATGGGAGCATATTAACCCTTTGGCACAATGTAGTCTAAGTAATATTGGTTAAAGACTGGCCTCATAAAATGTCAACAAATTTAAGCTCTTAAAAGGATCCATGGGCAGACTTTGATGTGACATATTAAAGAGGAACAGTAACTGTTGTATCATTTCTGGCCAAAGAAAACAATTTATAAAGACAGATTGCATCATGAAATTAACAAGCCCATATTTTGACAGCCTACACTTTTTCTTTTTTTAGAATAAAAAATGTCATCGATTAAGAGAAATGAAAACTTACAGGAAAAGGGCCAGGATAGCTATGAAGTATTACAATATGGGTTTTATTGCTCTATCTGCACTTAAAGTTGCACTGTTTTCAGGACTTTCCTGATTACCTTCCAGTAGAGCCGACATTGCTATTCAATTTGCTTTCTAGCTGCTGGAAGTCAACCCCTGCAGGGAGTATCACATACTGACGGATAATGGAAACAAGTAAACTATAAGGCTGTATAGCTGTTATTCTGAAGTGTCATAAAATACCATTGTAATTGGTGAATAGATAATGTTTTCATTCCTTCTCATCCCGTCAGTCTTCTGTGAAAATGTTTGTTTAAGCACTTTGAGAGTAAAACATTTCAAAATCATAGGAGAACATAGGTGCTCTGATGGACAGCTAATCCATGGGAATACACCGTCCTTGGCCAACTTGTGACTTGCACAGGTTGCTCTCTCTAGGACAGTGCAGAGCTTAGTACATATTACTCTCTTCTCTCTCCAAATCCCAACAAAGGCACCATATGTACATCCCAGTCGAACTCAGCTTTCCTCCTCTGCCCTTTACTTGACATTGACACTTGGCTCAGTAGGGGGTTGTCCTCACTGAGCTGCTGAGAGCCAGTCTGGCAGGCATTGTCCCTCCCCAAGACAAGCTTGGTCAGATGTAGCCTCATTATTCGCATTTTTCTACATTCTCTGTGAAGAGCGGTAAGGAAGGACTTGCTATAGGGAAAACTTTAGGACTGGAGAAAGCAATGTACAATAATAGTATAGGAGGGAGGAAATGAAAAGAAGACATATGCACACCGAAGAAGGATATGGAAAGCAAACCCAGAGAAACTCGATTTCCCTGACCTCACTGAATCATTTTAAATTTATGATAATTATTATAAACCCTTTTTCAGTACTTATAATATGAGGCACTATTCTAAGTACTTCTCATTCTTCACATCAACCCTAGGAGATAAATACAGTTTTTAATTCAGTTTTTTAGATGAGGAAATTGAGGCATCATGTAGAGTTAAATAACTTGCCCAAGGCTGCACAGTTAGTAGGTGGCAGAACCAGGACTCAAACTCCAGTTGTTTCATTGCGAAGCCCTTATTCTGAATGCTTTATTACAAGGTAAAAAGACATAACAGTAATTTTTTATCATACTTAATGCACACATATGTTGTGAGGCTCCTAAGTTCCAAAGTTTAATAAAAACACTAATTGTTATTATTCATTTACTTCTCCAAAAATATATAGAGTACCTACTATGTGCCAGATTCCATGTAAGATTTTTTAATAATGATTTCTTCTAGTTGCTGTTACTCATATTTCTCTTTCTGGCAATTTATGTTCTCCATGCTGGCTCATCTAGGGAGTTATGATGGAGAAATCATTCTGTGGAACAACAGCACAGAAAATGCTCATTATGTCCTTCACCCCGATTACCAGAGGCTGCTACAATCGAAATCAGGTGAGTGCAAGTTTGAAACTAAAATAATGTGGCCAAGTCAAACCACAATGGGCCTGGTTGTTTATGCATGTACCATTGCAGCTTGCTCCTAAATTATAGATGATTGGCTATATAATAAAGGGATTAGTGATGTTGTCTTGTCAAAGTGACTTAAAAAAATTCTTGAGATTTACTTGGGTTAGTAAATTCTCCTTGGCATGCCATTTTTTCTCTTTATACTATATCAGCATTTCTGAATTACTGACAGCAGGGAACAGGCTTCTCATTTCTATCTAGTTTAGTTTTTGCCAATAAACCTCACCAAATTGCCTTTGAGTGAACCTTGGGTACCCTTTGGTAAGAAAATGGAAACTCATGTTCACTTGATTGGCTGCTCAGGATCAGTCTAGAGCTTATATTAAATATTATGCCACCTGGAAATCTTAAATTATTTCTTATGTTAGAAACCTGTGGGAGCATTAGATGGGAGTATATTGTATTTTATGGGAATTTAGCCGAGCACATGAATATTTTATACTTAAGCAAAATGTCTTGACAATTGCCTTTCACATTTTATTTTAGCTTCCATAGGTACTAAAGGTTTTTCCTTAGACTAATTTATTCAGGTAATGAATATGTCATTCCTCATGGCCGATCACTGTTCTGTTGTCTCAATTGGATAAACTCAGAGGCTGAACTGGACCTTAGAAAAAGACTGATCATTAGATACAGGGTTTTGTTTGTTTGTTTGTTTGTTTGTATGTGTGTGTTTTGTGTGTGAAAAGTTGAGGGACTGATTTGATAAGAGTAAGGAAACATATTTAAGAGATTTCGGACTTTGTAGCCTGCAGGTCCCAAACTCTAACATGCTTTCTGTACAAGGAGCTAATCATTAGAGTTCAACTGAACCCTCCATGGAGTGGATGGAATTCTGCCTCTTCCTCTATATTGGCCTTCAGGAGAGCACTGTCTTGGTCTTACAGTAAACCTAACTGTGGCTATAATTAAAAACATTTTCTTTAAATAAGAAAGAAAAGCAGATAATATCAAGTTTTTAAAAGACATGAGAAGCATTGCTATAGATTTCTTGCTTTAAAAATTTGAAGATACTTCTGTATAGATTATTCATAACTTTGGGCAGGATGTTCATAGATTCTAAGATGAATATCCCTAGTTTTTCTTAGTGTAGCTTGGAGATAGTGTCATGAGATAATCAAAATAGCATAGGAATATCCTTTCCAAGGTAACTCACTAATAAATAACATTGCTCAAAAAGATCATTTAAATATATTTAAATGGTCATTATGTCTCATGCAAGATTAATATTCATGATTAATAAGCTGAAAATGCTATGATAATAGGATCACATTTGTCCTGAACATATCAAGATCTCTAAGATGTGACTACAAAATGAAGTCCTTATTAATTCATATCAAGGGAAAACTGTAAGTGTGTATGGAATATGCAAAGAAAAAGGCAATCAAAAGATCCTTCAAGTTGGGGTTGAGGAAATGACTAGCAGAAGGTTGGATGGATATTGAATGGCAACCTATTCTGGGACTTCATGGGGTCATCTGAAACTGTAATGAAGGTGGGCCTATTGTTTTTCATAAGCATTCGTTTGAAAAGCAAATGTTTCTCTTCTTGAAGACACTTGGCTTTGTCTCTATCACAGATACAGAGCCTCAAAAGCTCCTCAGTGCTGGGAAGAGCTGCTCCAGCCCTCCCACAGCAGACCAGGCTATACTGGGAGCCTGTTCCTTTGAGACTGGCACCCAGAGCCATAATGCTGTTATGAGGCTTTGCTTCCTTGAGGCAAGAAAAAACGTTGCAGTGACAGGTAAACTATATATGTATATTTTGACTGCAGAGTGCTTTGATATATTGTAAAATATTGGAAAAGAGGGCAATAAAGAGAATTCAGTCTAACTGTATTTAAGTCTTGTAGAGTCTGACTGCATCTAGCTGACAGTCAGTACTGGGTCATGGGAGGCCCTTACTTCAGAGGTTAGGCTTCAGGAGGATGGGTCTAAGAACATGAGCCAGACTAGACCCCACCAGAATTTTATACAGTACTGCATATGTCAGAGTCAGAGTGAGCAAAACTCTGGAAAGCTACTTAATATGGGCAACAATTAGAATTGGTCTTCCAGCCATGACAGAAAGAGGTTTAGTAGGGGAGAGTGCACAGTAAGAAATAAGCACTATATGGATGATGTATCATAGAATTGTGCACTGGAAACCTATAGCATTTTATTAACCAATGTCACCTCAATACATTTAATCTTAAAAAATTTTAAAAAAGAAACATGCTCTAAATACATTATCTCAGTGTTGATGCAGCCTGCATTTTCCCAAAATAAAAATCTCATTTTGAGACTAATGCATATATTTGACTTTTTAATCTAAAAAATACATATTTTAGAAGTATTTTTTCCTTAACTTTAGGAATCTAGACATATATGTATTGTATGTTTAAAACAACATATCTGAACCATGTTTTCTATATACATTTTTCCATATTCAATTTGTAGATGGAAAATCTGCATGATTTTTATATAAAATTTTTCAAGATTAAAATCAACAAAGTTATACTCCTACAGAGCTTTAGAAGCACTGTGGAATATTTAGAATAGATTGAAACAGATTCTAAAACTTTCTATTTTCTGGAACTCACACTCACAATATGAACTGTTATCCTGAAGTTGCTGTTCTTTCCTTAAGACTAATTCTTCTTCTTTTTTTTAAAATATATCTTTATTGATTTTAGAGAGAGGAAAGGAGAGGGAGAGAGAGAGAGAAACATCAATGATGAGAGAGTCATTGATCGAGCCCGCAACCTGGGCATGTGCCCTGACTGGGAATCGAACCCCGATCGCCTGGATCCTAGGTCGATGCTCAACCGCTGAGCCACGCCTGGCTGGGCAAGACTAATTCTTCTTAATGTTATCAGTATTTCTCAGTTGTTTCCACTGAAGCCACTACATGCTATTATTTCTACTTTAAACAGATATAATTGTTCATCAGTAGTACATTTGTGAAGCAAATTGCAAGTCATCTACAGACTTATCAAATAATAATAGTAACTTTGCCACAGAAGAATAATTTAGGTAAAGTGCTTCTACAAAGCATATAAAAATGGAAAGTGAAAAGGTTAGTTCTAGGTCTATGAACCAAAAAAAAGTGTCTCATAAGAGCTTACAATAAATTTTTGATTAAAAATGTAAAAATAAGCTCATAAGTAGGATTCTAAGCATGCTACTATACGGGAGAATCAATAATTATGCTGCTGCTACTACATATATGCAGCCAGATCTGTGCATGAGGAATTTTACTTCTTTGGTATTTGTGTTCAATGAGTTATTAAGAAAGATGGGTTTTATGTAATTCGAATATTATCATCAAGTTGCAATTAATATCTTATAAGTTTATTTGAAGGAACAAATTAATTCTGTCTAAAATAAAAAAAATAATATCAAAATTATGAATGAAGGAAAGAAGACTAAATTTAATGCAGCATCTTAGATATCCTTTGTTATTTAATATTCAATATAAACCAATAAGGCTATCTTAGGGTTATCTCAGTTTTATATTTGAAAGAATTAAAGTGCTGGGAATTGATCTCAGGGTTACCTCCCTCTACAACATGCACATACTTTCCATAGGGCAAGCCATTGAAGTTGTTTAGGTAATTATGGTCAATTTCCTAATTAGGTAATTCTTTACATGTCAGGAGGTGCTAACTTGGTGTCATGTGGAGGATCTGGATATGTCAGATTCTGGGATACATTTAAGAAGCAACTTCTGGCTGAATTTTTGGCTCATAGTGGAGTTGGACCTATTATTATGGCTACTGATAAATTGAATCGATACCTCGCCACAGGAGACCTTGATGGATGGTTGAAAATCTGGAATATAGAGGTGAATTCAAAACAGTCTACATTCTCTTTATTATTTTTGGTTGCCTTTTGTTGCAGATGACTATGAATCCAGTCTTGTCTGTTTCCTGGATAAAAGAAGAAATGTTTGTTCTGAGTACTTTATTTTTTTACAGTATTTTAAAAATTTTTAAATACTTTTTCAGTTACAGTTGACATTCAATATTTTATTGATTTCAGGCATACAGCATGTTGGTTAGACATTTTTATAACTTACAAGGTGATCCCCCTGATTGAGTATTTTAAAAGAAACACTTATATGTATTGAGCAGAGACTTCTTTTAAATAATTTATGGAGAAAACTAGATTTTACTTAGTATTAAAAATCTTCTGTTAATATATACTCAAGTCAATCACCCAATGTAAGAATGCAGTATTGTCAGTAAGACACTGCAGCATTGTTTGAGAATGAATAATTTGGATATACCTTATTTGAAACAAGACTATAAATGTAATTTAAATAGAGTACTGGTCCTTCACCTAACATTATTTTCATTGTGAGTTAATGTGGGATTTTTTGTGTCACTGATTACCCCCTCAATTTTCTAATAATATTATAAAATTGTATAATATGTGACTACCTCTATGTGATAAAGTTCCCCTCTATCAGATAATTGGCTTTACTGTTCATTTTTCTCTTTCCATCCTTCCTCTCCCCGTTTTTCCTTTCTGTCCATTTTTCAAGTTAGTTAAATCAGTTAGAAACCTTTTTTGAGTGTTAATATCATTTTATTAGCCTCTGTTATGAACTATTCTTTTGCATTTGGATCACAGATAATTGGTCTCAAATGGACCTACTTTTCATATCTGTATCAGACATTTTTAAAAAGAAGTATTATGTGTTATGTCTCGGCGATAATTTAATATTTGGACTCTTTAGAATTCTGGCATTTCTTTTCGCTCAGGAGTACTGTCTGAATTCTAGCAAGAGCAAAGTCACACAGGCCCCAGCTCTGCTAAGATCATTCCAACCTCATGAAGACCAGATAAGTTCCCTAGAGATGTGCGAGCGGGGCGGCCGTTCTCTGATTGTCTCCTCCTCTGCAGACTGCAGCATTTGTGTGACTGATGTCTGCGGTGCTCCTGTCTGGATCTTCGGTCAGGTAGAAATATTGCTTGTTTATTATTCTAGTATTTACTTGACATTTAGTGTAAACTTGGGCTGATTTCCATTTGAATCTCATCGGCTGTTGATGTTCATCAGTCATGAAAGGACTGACTTCCATTCTGGAGCTGGAGCTCTAGGCATCTCTTGTCCTGTTTGCCATTAACCATGGCAGTTCCATCAAGATGAGGACTCCAGAGACAGGGACAGATGGCTCTGTGCAGCTAAATGTACTCCAGGATTTGGGAAAAAATTTTCTCCTCTAAAATAAGTGAATTCTTTCCATTTCAAAATTGAATAAAAATACAGTGCGGATAATATTAGCACGTTTTATTAAACTTAGATGAGCCTGTCAAGTAATAATCAATGTAACAATCAAATAGAACATTTTAGAAAGACAAACCTTAAAGCTCATCATCTAATTCACGCTTCTGAAAATAATAACAGCCAATATTTGCTGAGTTTTTCCTGTATTCCTGGGGCACTGTTCCAAGGTCTCTACATGAATTATCTCATGTAATCTTCATAATTGTCCCTCCCGTTATAGAAGAACTTTCATTTGTCCTATTTTACAGATGAGGAAACAGAGAGGCACAGAGAGTTTGAATAAATTGCCTTAGTTCACAGAAGCTAATAAGTAGTAGAGTTTTGCTTTTAATTCAAGCTGGTTTATGTCAGAGTTCATGCTTTTAACCCCACCCTCCTATGAAAGTAAGCTCTCATTTGTAGGGGGTAAAAAAATGGAAGTGGGAGAATGGAAGAAAGAAACTATTCATTTTCTCACATTTCAGTTCTTTTTTTCTGTTTGTTTTTATGGGAACTCTGTTCCTGTTCCTTTTGTGCTTTTGGGAACAAAATATTAGTTTGATCTGTTTCAACCATGGTGGTGTGAGGTTACGCTGAAACTTTCATTTCTGTCTGGCCGGTTGACTTGGTTCCATCCAGCACCTAAGGTGCCACTCGCACGCTGTGAGAGTACAAAGCAAGTCTCCTCGTGTTGGAAGACAAAGTCTGCTGTTGCTCTGTGTGAAGTCAGTTTGGCGAAGTTAAACTGTTGAGAAGTTAATGCAATGCCAACGTTGCTGTGCAGACAAGGTTCGCATGAGATGAGGTGGAGGTTAGAATGACAGGTAATCAAAGCATCATCAAGTGGGTGACGTCTGGAACATAAGAAGTCTCCTAAGTCGGGTTGAAGCAAAACTAAGACAGTACTATGTGCGGTGCTGTATAAACTGCCCACTGAACACAGTCTGTATCTAAATTTAATTTTAATTAAGAAGTAAAACTGAAATGCTAGTAAAACTGTTCATTTTAATGCCTTTGATATTTTTCTTTAGTTGCTTTGTAAAGTCCTTTGAATTTTGAAGGACCTCAGCCCCCAAAAAGCCTGCATGAAAATTGTTTTTGTTTTTGTTTTTCTTCCTGCTGTTGACAGAAAAAGGGTCACTAGAGCTGGTGTAGTTTTACGAAATAAAGTCTGGCAAAACAGGGACAGCTGTGTTTTCTAGTCCCTTCTGTGTGAGCTGTTGAGGTTTTTTTTAATACTTTTTAAAAAATCAAACTGTCTTGAATATGGGCACGCTAGTCCCAAGGGATACAAGGGAACAGGGCAAAAAAGAGGAAGGGAGGGAGAAAGGATGGGAACAGAAAAATCAGCAGATACTGGAGAATAGCAACAATGAATGTCCTTCCCAGAGTGTGAAAGAAGAGGCAGCCTTTTACAGCAAGGTATGGGAGGCAGACAGAAATACGTAGATAAAAAGAAGAGGGCCAATTAATAAACATAACTAGGATCAGAACAATTTTTACTGAACAAACTTGATTTGTAAAGTGGAGTGACTTCTGCCCTACATTTGAATGAGGCATTTGTCTTTTACTTGAATTAATTCTGGTCTAGCAGTTATAAAGACGGGAGGAAAGCATTAATATATTTTAATTTCCCACATTAAGACTTAATTTTCAAATCACATACAGTCTGATTAAAGTATTTAAAATTTAATGTAATGTGATTCTATATATTTCATGAAAGAAGTTTTTTAATCACTGTGAATCACTTTTACAACATAGCTATTGATTGGAGATTGGTTTTCAAGTTAGATTTTTAAAAGTAAGTGGTTTTGTATATCTATTTCTAGAGTTGGACAAATG
Organism: Miniopterus schreibersii; assembly: GCF_964146895.1. Classification (NCBI taxonomy): domain Eukaryota; kingdom Metazoa; phylum Chordata; class Mammalia; order Chiroptera; family Miniopteridae; genus Miniopterus; species Miniopterus schreibersii. The sequence continues at coordinate 24,770,274 of NC_138106.1, read as the reverse complement.
GGAGTGGAGATGATTTAACCATAGAGATACATTTATTCCAGGAAACTGTTAGGTGATTGTGGTATAAAAAGAAATTAGATGCTCTGTGCAGCTCTTCAGTGCCTCTCCTTAAGCACTCTCCACAGTTCGACTGGGTGGAGTTTGTTTATTGGCACCTCTCCTCCTCCCTATGTGGGGTTCAGTGACTTTGTGACTATTCACCCAGTGTTTAAAATTTGATCTAGTTGCCCACATTTAAAAATTAAAACATTTCGTATAAGATCCAGACTTCTCACTTCTCTTGGAAAAGAACATATGTCATTCCCTGAGAGTAACTGTAAAATGGATTCTCCCTAATTCAGCAAGGCCGAGTTTCATTTGCTGTTGATCATCTTAGATGAGTCTTCATTCATTCGCTGACATTATCTTCCTGGCCCCTGTCGACATTTCACTTTGCCCACCCTTCTGACGAGGTTATCAGTTTGTAGGCCAGTCCGATATCCTGGGGATGCCTGATGTTACCCTTCTAGCACACTGGCTGTGATCTCTGGTGCATGCCTGTTTATACAACGTGAACTGACAGAAGACAAGGAATCAGTTCTGCGTTTAAAATATAAAATAGATTGTCACTGGGGGCTTTTGCTATATGGATACATATTAAGAATTATAGCCAAGATGTGTTAAAACTATCATACAACACATTTATTTTTTGAGAAAAATGCTCAATAATTGGACTGGTGCTTGAGATATTTTTAGGAAATAAGATGGAAAGAAAGTACTTGTATCAAAAATTAACTCTGATGCCCGGCTGGGCATGGCTCAGTGGTTGAGCATTGACCTAAGATCTGGAACATAGTGGCTCGATTCCCGGTCGGGGCACATGCCTGGGTTGCGGGCTTGATTCCCAGTGTGGGGCATGCAGGAGGCAGCCAATCAATGACGACTCTCTCTTCATTGATGTTTCTATCTCTCTCTCCCTTTCCCTTCCTCCCTCTGAGGTCAATAAAGATATATTAAAAAAAAAAAAAATTAACTCTGATGATTCTTCAACAAAAGTTTTGGTTTTCTTTTAGTAAATATACATTTTGCTATTCAGGATTTTAAAGTAAGAAAGTCAATTTTTTGTAGTTCATTATCATCTTTTCAGAGAATTTTTTTTTATGACTCATTTTCTACCTTTATCAAAGTTACCTGTATAAGTCTTATCTCCCTCAAAAGACTGTATGTTTCTTGAGAACAGAAACCATGTCTTATTCTTTTATTGGGAGTGTCCCCAGCACTTTAATTAGTAGTGTAGCATATAAATGTTCAAAGAAAAAAATCATGAAAATAAAATAAATCCCTTTGTTTTTACAGGCCAAGCATTGGCAAATTGAAAACTGTTCTTCTCTTCCTAAGAAGGATAATAATTTAATGGAAAGTGAGATTCAAGGAGAAAGCATTAGGGAAACTCCTTTACTTTCTAAGGAGGAATCATGTGTAGACCCAACAGAACATTCTCTACTTGATAAGAAAAACAAAGATGAGTCAACATATAAGTAAGTAATTTTAAGTGTTACCATGATGTCAACTGGAGCCTAGATGAGACCTAGGTAAGATTGGCCCAAATTTCCTTTCGTACTCTGCGCAAGATCCAATGACTACCTCAAGATTTCTCTAAGGTTTGTGTATGGCAGGGGGAGAATGAATGTCTTCAGGGTTATGTGTGTTTCTTATTCCTTGCCTCCATTGAATTCTTGATTTTCATTCAGTGTCTTCCAGTCCTTTGTTTCTGCTCCATCAACAACCTAATTGTGGAAATTAGCCCTTTTCGTCAAAAACAATACATGTGTATGTATACATGTATGTATTTGTCTCAGAATGTATGTCAGATTTTACTCCTGGTTTTGGTAGGGTTCACAAGAAGGTTCTATGACGGAAGTTCAAAGAGGTAAACTTTGATTATTGGACATGACTCTCCTTTTAATCTTCTAGCCTTTCCTTCATGCTGTTCAGCCATTTCTTCACTTTAGTAGCATGGGATCCCTCTGCTTGATTCCATTCTTACAATCCCCTTTCTCTCTCAGGTTAGGCAGTTTTAGTTATTTCTTTTGTTTCTTATAGTATTGCTAACCCATGCTCTCTTAGTTTTACCTTTCATACTAAACAACTATTATTTTTTGAAATGATGATTTTATTCATTGTCTTTTCTTTGATACAAATGAATTTTTTTTACCATGTGCATATATTCTTTTAGGATTATAGAAAAATTGCACAGAAAGTAGTGTTTCTACATACCTCACCCTAGCCCACCCAGTGTCTTGCATTAATGTGGTACATTTGTTATAACTGATGAACCAATATTGATACTTTATTATTAACTAAAGTCTATAGTTTACATTAAGGGGGTACAGTTGTGGGTTCTTTGAGAACCCCCCTCAGGGACCTCAGCATCGCACATTTTCAAATCAATGCATCTTTGGCCATTGCCCTGTGGCTCTACCCCACTAGCTGGGTTACCTTTGGAAATACACATCACAGTGTTTTTCTGTTATAGACCTGTGCATTGGCAAGCCTTCCCTCTTGCACAACTCCTCTTGGTTTAACTTCTGCTTGACAGATAGGAAGCTCACTCACCCTCGTCACACCAACTGCTCCCTGGTTGTCCCTCTAAACCTACTTACCTGGGTTGCTCCAGCCACAGCATTTTGCCTGTAGACTTTTTCAGGCATGAATGAGCCACTGGTCTACTGTGTCCCTCTAATGATTTTCGCAGGCAGCAGTCATTCAACTCTTGGACTGATCTATGTGAATGCAGGCTAGAACTGAAGGGGAAGCTTCCCTCCACTCTCATGGGAGTGGCCTTAATGTGCACCAACTTCTCCTCTCCTCTCTTATGTTATTGAATCTTTGGTCTTTTTGTATCCTAGAATGGTGGTTGGCCTGGGTTTCACCAGGTTGGTTTTGGAGCTACCTCACTTAGGAACATGGGTACACTTTTTACCTCTTAATTGTTTTGCTTTCATACCTTTTGGACCTCTGCTGATAGGGAAATAGAAGGAAAAAAAGCACCTTGAAAACTTCCTCCTGCACTAAATTACACTTTGGTATTTGCTCTTCTATTTCCTTGAATTATGGCTTGCTGAAATGTCAAGTGGCATTTTACTTTCAAGCAGAATGATCTTTTCAGTTTAGAAATATAGCATGACCAGTCCTGTACAATAATAGCATGCTGCTATCCAACTCAATTTTATAGATCAGGAAATAAAGTTATCCCGGATAACACAGATAGCTCATTGTTTCTCTTCCTGTCACACCCCTAAAAGAATAAAGGCAAGTGTTATAGATTCCTGGCCAATATATTATTTTCCCCTTCCTTGTGACAAACACAGTTGTTGTTTTTTAATTTTTTTAATATGTTTTTATTGATTTCAGAGAGAGGAAGGGAGAGGGAAAGAGATATAGAAACATCAGTGATGAGAAAGGGTCATTGATCGGCTGCCTCCCACACGCCCCCTTCTGGGGATTGAGGTGCAACCTGGGCATGTGCCCTGACCGGGAATCGAACAGCGACCTCCTGGTTCATAGGTTCACGCTCAACCACTGAGCCATGCCGGCTGGGCAAGTAATTTTTTTTTAGATCAGCCTTTCCTTAGAGTTAAAAATTAGCAATTTGAACTGTTTACTTCTTTCTTGAGTTCCATCTCATCTTATTACATTTTGTCTTATTGCATGACTTTGTGTTATGAAAATTAGTGCTGATATGTAGTTTTTACATTTACAGATTTCTCTTAAAACTCAAGCTTTGTATTCTGCCAGATTAAGTAGGTGTATAGCTGAGTGATCTCATCTTGGTTGTAAGTTTCTGTAGGCACTGGGAGAAATTTCCAGCAGTAGGAAGCAAAGTTATCTCTATTGTACTCTATCTTGTCAAATGACAATACATAAAAAAAATCTGTGATCTTTACAATTTCTGCCTTTATCTAATCTGAATGACTAGATTGAAATAATTTTAAGACTTTGCAGTAATAAGATAGTACAGAATAATGTCATTTAAGAATTATTAAACAGATCTAAAGAAAATGGTTAAAAACCTATCCTCAAAATTGACTTGTCAGGTATATCCCTCACTTCTCTCAGGATGTCTGTGTGGAAAAACACATGCAATGTCATTGTCAGCTGTAAAATGTTCTTCATGGCCTCAGTCTAATACCGAAGAGATTATAGATTCTTTCCTCCCTAAGAAATTATTATTCTGAAGAATGTACTGTTTTCTTAATTGGATTAGTAAATCCAAGGAGAGAATCATGCCAGTTCTTCTCCATATACAAAAATATGAAAGAAATATGTAAAAAAACTTAAAGAGACAAAACAGGGGAAAGCACTTTCAGTATATGTGTATGCAGGCGGGGTATGTTTAGATGGAGGGGTGAAACAGTAAGAAAGCTGGAGAAGCAAAAAGCAAAAGCAAATAAAACATGGGAGAGACAGGAAAATAAAGAAAAAAATTAAAAAATTTAAAACTGTGTTCTCATTTTAACTCCTAAGATTTTTTCCCCCCAGGATAAAAATCTTGGCATAGATTATCTTTTCTGGTTTATACATAAATACCAGTTTCTCACAGTGCTTAAGGTATTTTATAGTATTATGTCTGAGAAGTAGGTAGATGGTAAAATGTCATCTTTCATTTCAGCCCTGGGGAGACGAAGATGAATACAGAGTTTAAGAGAATGAGGAAGTCCTAATGCTAAGCTAACAATTGATATGGAGAAATAGACTTTGCCCTTGCTCAGGTCTGCAAGAATCATATTACCATTAGAAAATGAAAAGAAATTGAAGAAATAAATTAAAGAATAAAACAGGCAGTAAAAACTACAGAGGACATGGACTTTATTTATGGCAATATTTGGTTTCTGGACTCACAGAAAATTAATCTAGAAAAATACAGATAAAATAATTTAGAAAGTACAGCCTTAGAATATTTTTTAATTCAAAACTAATACATGTTCATTAGGGGAAAATTTGCAAGTACAAATCAGCAAGAAGAAGAAGATGAAAGAAATCACCTGTGGCAAAGCTATTGCTAACACTTAGGAATTTCACTCTTCCAGGCTTGTTCTGGGCAAAATTATGCAAATAAATAAATGTACAGTTTATAAAAATGAGGATTTAGTATACATAATTTATAACCTGTTTTATTGCTCAAAAATATACAGCAAACTTATTTCTGTATTTTTAGTATGAGTGTACACAGACATCAACATTCACTAATGACTCCCTAGGACTGTGTCATGTGTTTTTTTAACCATTTTCTTCTTTCCAAACATTTAGACTGTTGGTGACTTTTAACTGGGAAAACATTTCTTTAAATACCTTCATGTGCAATTGTTAGAGTACTCAGCTGAATTCAACATTAGAATAAATTCTCTGAAGTGGAGTTGCTGAGTCAAAAGTTTTCATACTCACCCCAGGATATGTTTTTATTGATTTTAGAGACAGAAGAAGGGAGAGGGAGAGAGAAAAACATCGACTGGCTGCCTCCTGCCCCTACTGGGGATTGAACCTGCAACCTGGGCATGTGCCCTACTAGGGAATCGAACCCACCACCCTTCTGTGCACGGATGATGCTCTAACCACTTAGCAACACTGACCAGGGCACTGAGTCAAGAGTTTTAAAGGCCCTTGGATCATCTTGCTAAATTGCTGTCCCCACATGTGGGCTTTCTCTCCAGCATATATGAAATGGCTGCCTCTGGACCAACACTTGGTATTGTCATTGTCTTAAAACTGTGATCATGATCTTCCGTTATTGTTTTAAATTGCATTTTTAAATTATTTGTAGAAGTAAACATTTTTTCACATGCTTATTAACCTTTAATAATTCAAGAGCGAAGTTGAGAGAAATACTAGAATTCTATGAAACTAACTCCTGTGGACCCTTAAGACAAGCATATCCCCACAAACATCGCACCCCATGGGGTGTGCTCACCAGCTCACAGATAGCCACCTCTGTTACTGAACCACCTCTTCATTAGAGAAGGGCTCTAATGTTAAGTCAACTTTGTCCACCTGTAGTGGTCTCTTTCATTGCTCTTTATTCTTATTTTAGGACAGTGAAGAGCAAGTCTTTTCTACCTGCTTTTATCTACAAATTTTCCTTGGCTACCATTAAAAAAGTTGCTTATGGGGATAGGGTTAATTATTAGAAACTGGATTAAAAAAGAAGATAGGAAATGAAAAAGAAATCTCCATTAATTTCCCAGTAAGTTTATATAAGACAAAAGGCGCAATTAAAATTAATGGTTTTTAGACATGTGAAATAATTATAATGTTCTAAATTCTATATTATTGTAATGAGGGAACTGATATTTAATATTATTTATGTTATTGATTACCTAATTATTCTGCCAGTAGATTTTATGTGAGAGATTAAACTGGAAAATATATAGACAACTATAAAAAAATACACAAAACATTAAAATCTCATTTTAAATCAAGTCTTATGTGACATAAAACACTTGGAGGATTGACAGTCTACTTTCACCAACAATCTGTGGCCATAATTATCATTTGCACGTGTATGACAAATGAAAGGAAATGAAAGTCTTAGTAATTTTTGAAATTTAAGTCTTAAAAATACTTGTACAGCAAATTATTTTTTTAATAAATGCTGTATATTCTTATTTTTTGTCTGATCATTCTGGTAGTTCCTAGGAGTATCAGAACTGGCTGTAGGGACTATAGGAACTCTTTGCTTTGAGTAGAAAATATTGTCTTATTTTTTCTTAAAGTGATAGTAGCCAGTACTTACTGAGGTCTTACCATATTCCAGGCACCGTTCTAAGGTCTAAAAGCAGGAAAGAGCCCAGGGTGTTTGGGGAAAACTCAAGGTCTGGTGTTAACTAGTCCAAAAATAGACCTCACTACTTCAACTGTTCCTCAATTTATTTCAATAATACTTTTCTGGGGAAAAATTCTCAATCTAGTAACTACAAGGCCTAACAGCATCATATTCTATCCTTCTTGTATCTGCCACCAGCTCCTCACTGTTGCAGATTCTCCTACCGTCTTAAAATGACTCTCTAATGACACCATCATTCTTGTCTTCAAAGCCCAGATAGTGGCTAAACAATATGCTCTTATTCATAGAAGACCCTGTTGTGAGGGAGGCCATTCCAGTGTGATCTGGGGGAAAACTGCCACCTGAACTCAGGCTTTGAATGGCAGAGATTTCCTAAAGGAAAAAAAATCTATAATTCCTAAAAGCATATGTGGATACCCCCCCCCCCCAATCAAGGAAGTTAGAATTCCCCTCCTCATCTCCCTTTAAGTGTGACTGTACTTAGAAACCTGCTTCCAGAGAGGAGTGTATAGAAAAGAAGGGGAAACATCACTTTTAAAAGCCAGTGCAGACGCTTGGCAAACACGGCCTTGGCCAGGCGATGACGTCAACACACACAGCAAGTGAGGTGGCTGGCGCGCTCCCTTGATAAGATTGGTGAGAACAGCGCTTCATCTCTTGTCGTCTTCCCAACAACCTACAACCCCCATCTAACCATAAGAAAAACATCAGGCAGGTCCAAATTGAGGAACATTCTATGAAAAATCTGACAAGTGTTTGCCAAAACTTTTAAGGTCATGGAAAACAAGGAAAGTCTAAGAAGATGTTTGAAACCATTTCTTGTTTTCTGGCTGGAATTATATACAACTATATAATGATTTCACTCTCTATGTTTTATTGATAAAACTATTTTCCTTGGGTTCAAGCTAATCTAAAATTTTTTTATAGATTCATATGTGGATCCTCAAAAATGCTGAATTTTTCTGAATTTTGTATACCATAAATGAAGATACAGGCCTGACATGGGATGAAAGAGTTTTTGACACATCGCACAGATTGTCCCGTGTAACTGGTACACAGGGCAAGCGTAGCGTGTGTTTCTGTAAGATTTTTCTCTGCATAGCTTTTTCTCTGACCTATCTGTTGTTATGAGGACAGAATCTTTGCTTTAACTAGCCTCTCTAGCTCTTACCATTTTATATTAGCACACGGCTAGCAGGCGTTTTATTTAAAGATTTGACTTGTTTGGTGTAAACAAATGTCACTACTTGGGTCCATAGGATAGAGTTTTTGTTATTGTTGAAGGAAGACATGTATTTATAACTGGAAAGTGTTCATCCTTTGTGGTTAATTTTATTTCACTATGAATTATTTTCTTCCAGTGTCAGACCATCTGAAGTCATAAACTTAGATAAAAAATATAAGGAAAGAAATATATATAAGAAAAAAATGCATAACCTTTACAATGGTGAAGTTAGACAAAAATCATTCGGTAAGTAATCACCACTGATTTATTTTTATAGTGTTATTATTTTACTGATTGATGTGAAAAAGACAAATAGCTCCTCTGTGTGCCAAGAACGTTGGCATATCCTTAATAAACTTGAAAGGAAGGCCCTGTGACCCCACTTAACAAAGGCGGAAAGTGAGGCTCAGAGACATTAAGTGACTTGTCCAAGGCTGCACAACGCACAAGTGGCGGAAATGTAAGATCTAAGCCAGAAACACATGTAAGCTGCCCACTGCACTTCCCAAAAGAGAGCTGACACAATGTTAAATCTTTCCCCTAAATGCTTAGAGATGAAAATGAATAAAAACTAATTTTGTTCTAATCCATAGCTACACAGAATGATGCACTTAGGTTATTGACTGACTAGAAAAAGAATTATAAAAAGTAACTGAAACAAAAGAATCATTATTATATTGAAGTGTATTGTTTAACAGTATGGTGATTGCCAGAGGGAAGAGGGATGGGGGGAGGTAGAAGAGAGTAAAGAGGGGATAAATGGTGATGGAAGGAGACTTGACTTGGGGTGGTGAACACACAATACAATATACAGATGATGCATTGTAGAACTGTACACCTGAAACCTGTACAATTTTATTAACCAATGTCACCCCATAAATTCAATAAAAAAAATAAGTGCAGTGAGAATCATTCCCAAAGCTCCATCAGATAGTGAGACCATTTCACATACTATGAATCTTTTTTTCAACTTGTGTCCAAAGGGAACCTGCACTTTTATAGAGAAGATATTTTAATTTTAGAACTTGGGTTGAAATTTTGCTGTCAAACGTTCATTATTTGTTAATATTCAATGCACATTTATAAACTGATCTACTCCATAGGAATTTTGTCAGGATTACAAGAGACATTACATGTAAAGAACAGTGCCTGACATATTATAGAAACTCAATGCAATTTTATTAGCAATGTTATTAATTAGTTATTAATAATAATAATTATTATTATACCTTGGAGCATGACCTTTGGAGTGAAACGTACTTGAGCTGAAGTCCAAGGTCCACTGCTTACCAGCTATGTAAATTCAGGCAGACTGTTAAATCATCTTGAGCCCCCTCTGTTTCCTGTCTGTCAGAAGGCACAATGATACTTTACAGGTTGTGAAGACTTCTTCGGTTTGACTTAACACATTGCTTCTCAGACTTTGTTCCCAGGCCTAGCAGCATGGACATCACCTGGAACTTAGAAATGTAAATTTTGTGGTCCCACCCCCACCCTACCTAATGCGAAACAAGCCCTGCAGGCGATTCCGAAGCCTGGTCAAGCTTGAGCACCACTGACACAGCACAGGACCTGTCCCGTAGCAGGGGCTGAATCTGTATTAGTTTACTCTTCCTACATCCTGAGCCACCATGACAAAAGCACAAAAGCACAGTTGCCACCTTCGCAGAGCTAACAATCAAACATAAAGGCACATCCTGAATTCAGCTTTTGTAGGCTTCCAATCTATTATCCATTTATCCTATGAAGCAAAAAGAAAGTGTTTCCACTTTGCCCAAGACTGTGCTTTTTGGGGTGTGATTAAAAGAGCTTTCCTTTCTATCATCTCATTGTACGCACCATAGATACACTCACACCTCTCTGGTTTACATGTTAGCAAAATGAGAAAGTACCTGCAAATTCAAACCTTTAGAGACGTTGTTAAATTAAATGCTTAAAAAAACAGATTTCATGTCACAAAGGATACAATTTTCTTATAGATAAAAGAGGAGCTGGAGCGTTTCCCAAACCGCAAAATACTCATTTTCAGGGGAAAATAGTGAAAGAGTGCTAAATAAAAAATAAGCGAATGGGGAGCCTTGGGTTGCTTTTAGTCCCTTTGAGTGAAAGGGCCAGGGGTTTACTGTGAACAGCTGTGTTTAAAGGGTTTGCCGATGACGGCAGCTGTACCAGCTGGGTGACAGGAAGGCTAAATTTAAAAAAAAAGTTAACTTGGAAATGTGCTGGCTCCTTCGGAGGAATTAACGACACTGTCTGTACTTTTATTTCTACCTTGCCATAAAACCCGCTCTTGTGAAGGAGTATTTAGGTCGTTAAGCATCGGGGCCCTGAAAGAGCTACCTGAAGTGAATAAACCAGCCTTTCTTCTAGACCCTGAGAAACACTTCAGGGACAAGCCGGCGGAGGAGTGCCCCCAACTTCCAGAGCTCCCGTCGCTTTCTGAGAGTAAGTCCGCAGCTTCCACCAGCTCTCCCCAAACTCAACCAGTTAGAAAAAGACAGTAGAAAGGAAAGCAAGACATGTTTGCCTTCTGGGCTGCAGTGAAATGAAGTGTGGTTTGACTGTTAAGATTTATAGCTCAGCTGCTGATCTGTGCTCCCAGAAAGGCCGGCCAACACGCCGGGATACATACAAAGAATGTTTTTATTTTGTCCCTTTTCTCAAGTCAGAACGCTGTGGAGATGTGTTATGAGTTGCCACGGATGGGAAGCCTTCCCTCCAAATAATCTTAATTTTCAAAATTGATTCCGGAGAAAGAGACATCATAAGACTTCCTTAGAGTAGAGTCTCTGATGACTTGGTTTTGTTCTTTTCATGTAAAACACTACAAGTAAAGGCTACTTAAAATGTATTTTAGAGACTTCCTGCTGCAGAGCTAGGCTAATATGATGACAAGAAAGCTGAACTTAGGAAATACAAGTGAATGCTCGCGCAGGGTTTGGAAACAAGATGTGTAAAAGGATGCTTTGTTTTTCAGACTGTTATAGGCTTCGGAGTTTCTAAGAATCTGAAGAATAATTTCTGTACAAAAATGCTCCCCATACGGAGGGGCCCTGCGGGAGAGCAGACAGAGCAACCTGATTCTCAGCGAGGCGCTCAGAAAGCATATGGGCCCTGCAGGGAACTCATTTAAAATAATTAATGGAAGTGCAAGTTTTAGCTTGTAGTCATCAAAGGATCAGGACGCACGCGAACCATCTCCTGAGATCTGTGGTTTCTAAACTTTTCCAGTCCTCTGAGATGGGGGTTCGGGCCCCTCCTTGAGAAATCATAAGCCTGTAGGAGGGAGGCGTTTCCTTGTGTCCACACTTGAGGTTCAGGCCTCTGTCCTTGCTGCTCCCGGTGGAAAGGGACAGCAGCTGGCCATCTTCTTTTTTAATTCCACTTGTCAGGGAGGTACAGTTGTCATTCCTCATCACCAGGGTTTCCAGTCAAATTAGTATCACTTCCTTTGCCTTTCCTCAGAGTATCTCTTTCCCAAATTTATAATCATCTCTTCGCTCTCACGAGGGTCATCTACGGCTTCTGCTTGTTTCTTTTAAAGACATGATCCATAAACATCAGGGCTCGAAATAACCTTCTGTGCACCTAAAAGGGCTTTCGGCCTACCGGCCCACTGCTTTTCCCCAGCGTGATTCATCTTTGAGAATAAATACGGGGAGCGCTTACCTTGCTGTCCTGTCACAGACAGGGGAGAACGTGGGGGACAGACAGCTGGAAAAGCCCCAGAAGGCTAGGCCCAGGTGGCCAGCAGCCGGGACACAGAGCAGGCCGGGAGGAGCCTGATGGAGCCGGGGCCAGGGCTAAGGCAGGAGGGCGTTCAGATGCCCCGGGCAGGCGGGTAGGGTGCCCACAGTCGCCGGCCTGGGCCTGCCGAGGCCTGCTCCTGGGGGGCCTGTCCGCTGGCTCCGCCGCAGCTGAGCTCTCCCCATGCGCAGGGGGTGTGGGGAGGTGGGGGGTGGCTCATGGAAATACCTGAACTCCCGAAAAGACTCTAATACGTTTTCCAAGAGACAAGAGATTTATTTTCTCCAGGGTTTGTTCATTTAAAAACTCCCTGTAATTTGCACACAGTTTTGCAAAGATGTTTTTTCTCTTTAGCTTTTTAAATTTTCTTCAGCTTTTCTTTTCTTTTTTTTTTGGCCTTCTCTGCAAGTGAAAATAGTTCCTTTTTTTAATCTCACATTTAATTTCACAGACCTGAGGGAGAGACAGAGGCAAACTACTGAGGGCAACAGAGTGCATGACACAGGACACCACGGGTGAGGTTCTGCGGGAGCCCAAGGAAGGAGCCAGATTCCCCCGGGCTGGGCACAGGAGGAATTCCGAGCGGAGGGCACCTGAGCTGGGACTCACAGTGCGCAGGGTGGGGAAGGAGAGAAGAAAGACAGTATTGAGGGAATAATGTAAGAGAAGACACGGGGTGAAGTCAGGCGGAAGCCCAAGTGACTGCAGCTTGGCGGCAGTGGCTGACTTCAGATGGTGACCCGCTAACTGAGTCTGACAAAGCACATTAGTACCGACGCCTGGAACATGTTGAGTGTGATGAACTGGTTGCTATTAGAAATCAAGGTCTGGAGGAAGGCAGAAGATTGTAATGTCCTCTGTGTGATAATATCGTAAAGGCTTCAACTAGCTGACTGAAATAACGTTGGCTCGTTTATGTATTTAACCTTTCCTAAGGTAGATATTGAACGACTGCTCTGTGCCAGACCCGGTGCTGGATGCTTGAGACACAGAGCTAACATGTAGAGGCCCGGCCTTCAAGAATCTTGGAAACTTTTTGGAGAAATAGGCAGATGAAAAAACCAAATAATTATGCTTTGCACCAAGGGCTGTGACGGTAGAGATAGAGACCACATGGAGAGTCGTGGGTGGTTTTTCCAAGAAACCAGATTAGGCCTGAGTTGGATATTAAATGTTAAGTTGGTATTACTCAGGTAAGAATAAAGGGGGCTGATATTCCTGGCAAAGGAGTAGCGTATGCAGACATGGGTGGCGTGAGTGACGTGTGTGCCGAGGGAGCCGGCTGCACGCAGTTCCAGGTAGCTGGTCCTGGAAGGGGCATGGTGGGAATCAAGTCTAGACAGGTCGGTGGGGCCCCGAGCGTGGAGCACTTAGTTTGCCGTGTGCTAAGGACCTTGCCATTTATTTGACCAGAAATGAGGAACCATTATAATGTTTTAATCAAATATTCTGAATTACACCATTTTATGTCTTTTATTAATTCTTCGGTTTTTGTATCTCTTTCTATTAATCTTAGTGACTACTCTAGAGTTTACAATATTCTTTCTTGTGCTCTTTACTGCTTGTGGTACCTGGTTTCCACCTGAGATTTTTTTTTCAGTCTGAAGAATTTTCTGTAATTTTTCTTATAATGTGGAGCTGCTGATGAGTAATTTTCCCAGCTTCTAAGTGTCTTAAGTATGTATTTATTTTATTTTGACTTTGGAAAGATATCTTCACTGGGTTTAAAACTCTAGATAAGGAGGATTTTTTTTTCTTTCAGCTCCTGAAAGATAACAGCCCATTGTTTCCTTACTCCCATAGTCTTTTTGAAAATCCAGCTCTTAATATTATTGTTGCTTTTTTGAACTTATCTCTTTTCTGGCTGCTTTAAAGGCTTTTCTCTTTATCCTTGGTTTTCAGGAGTTTTATTATAATGGGTATAAATACATTTCTCTCTGTATTTATACTGCTTGGGATGATAGGCATTCTTGAATGTACCTTTTTTCAATTTTGGACAATTCTCAGCCCTTATCTTTTGAAATATTGTTTCTTTAAAATTCTCACTCTCCTGTCCTTCTAGGATTGCAATTACACACATGTGGGACTTCATTATAGCACAAATGTTCCCTATGTTTTTCCCTTTCTCTACTTTGCATTTTACTTCCTCTTTGGGCTTCATTTTGGATATTTTATACTGACTTGTCTTTGCATTCATGGATCCTGTCTTTTGCTGGTCTGCTTTTATACCTGTGTGATCAGTTCCCAATTTCAGATTATATATATGCATATACACATACATATATATGTATATATACACACATATATGTATGTATATTCAGTTCTATAAAGCCATTTGAATCCCTTTTATCTGTATAGATTCTAGTTCTCTGTTGAAAGTACTCATGTTTTCCCCCAGCTTGCCCACATTTTCTCTGCGTTTTTTTTTTAAAACATGTTTATAATAGTAATTTTAAAGTCCCAGCCTGCTAACATCAATATTTACGTGATCCTTGTGTCTACTTCTAATGTCTATGTTTCCTCTTAGCTATTGGTCACATTTTCCTTCGTTTTTGTAAGGCCTGTAATTTTTGTACAACTTCTATTGTATGACAGAAATTATGTATAAAAGATCTATAGATACTGAAATTAATGCTGTTTTCTCCCAGAGATAATTTACTTTTTCCTCAGTTCCAGAGAGAGCGTGAGGAGCCAAGCACGTTAATCCAACTAGAAACTGACCTTGGTCAGTGCTGGGTTAGAGCTCTAGCTAGACTTAGACTACTCCTGATGTCAAGTATCTGCTTGCTTTAGACTCTTCTGTTAGTGGGATATTGTCTCCTAAGTACTGCAAGACTGCAGAAAACCTTGCTCTGCCTCTCCAGCCCAACCCTCCACCTCCCACACCACCCCAGCACTCAGGATGCATCCTACAGGGAACACTGGCCACAGCTATGAAATTTCTCTCTATTCCAGCACATCACACCAACCCACAGTCATCAAAAGCTTTTCTAATTTTACTTTCCCTTAGAATAGTCTCTCTGTCTATGGTAAGCCTGTTTCTCAGAAATGCCCAGACATGATCAGTCCCCAGAGGGAAGAAAATATTTGGCAATCTTAGCTCATCTAAGAAGGGTTCTACCATCTCTAGAATTTTAATGTGATCATCTTTGCTTCCGCAGCCCTCTGATAGCTTTAAAAATTTATTTCTGTAATTTACCATGGGCTATTTTGGGTTTGTTGTTGTTTTTCCTATCTGGTGCAACAAAAAGAATGGCCTGCCAGTACCTATTAAATCCTATCCGGAAATAAAACTCCTGTCGAAATGTTTACAACAGGAAAGCGACATGACCAGATTTGCATTTTAGACAGCTTTCCGGAAGCTGGTGGTGGATGCGGTCTGATGAGGCTACATCGAAGGCGGCACATTGTAGTGGCCGGAACTTATTCACAACCAGCTACCTGCTTTTGAGCCCTCCTGTGCCTTCTCTTCCTTGCTCAGATCTCAATAAATTACATAAGCTGTTAAGTCCCAATTTCCTCATCTGCAAAAGGGGGATAATGACACTTGCTTCTTGGAGTTGAGTTAATTTTACCACAATGAACACCACTCACTAAGGTTTCATTAAATGCTATCTATTATAATTTTGAAGATTAGGAGGCCCCAGAAAAGATGTAACTAAGATGAGAAATGTTAAGAAAAAAGAATTTAAAGGATTATGTCCCCTGATGAGATGTGAAGACATGTATGACTATCAGGTTTCTAGCTTGGATGATTATGCCAACAAAAGAGACTATTATTGAGAGAGAAAATACAGGAAAAGAAGGTAGTTTAGAGTTCGTTTTGAGAATATGTTGAGTTGGAAGTGCCCAGGGAACATCTACCAAAAAAAGTAATACTTTTCTAAGAAACTGACTAAAGTAGAAAGAAAAAACAAAGAGTGGCAACTGAAGAGCAACTACAGTCAGGACAGGCTTGTTTCAGAATTGATTTTATGTTTAAGGTCACTTTTTTCTGATAATATATGGGCATTACAGAAAATTGGCTAGTAAGAAGCAAAGAGAACTTTAAAGAACATAGGAATAGCAGGTGCAAAGATCTGAGACAGAGAGACCAAGGAAGATGGCCACCCAGCAGGCAGAACTTGCTGGAAGTCAGCTTTTAAGGGTGCCAGGGGGGCCATGCACAGGGAGGTGCCGTATCTCAGAACTTGCTGCAAAACTATTCAGGGAGTGCAGGAGAGGCTGTGCTCAGGGAGGAGTCACACTGATGGTCCTCTGCTTGCTTCTTGGGGTGTTATGGAAAGCCATTCACTGGGCGGTGCCAGACAGGTGGCACTCTGCTACAAAGCCACCTGAGAGGGTGACAGCCGAAGCTGCTGGCTCTGGGGTCTGGAGAGGCCACATCTACATTCTAGGGGTCTGGAGGTGGAGGAGCTTGGAACTGGGGAAGTCATGCCATAGGGGCCTAGCGCTGGAGAAACTACTGCAGGAGTCTGGGTCCAGGAGCGACTACTTGGAAGAGAAATCCGTTTCTCCTTCAGTGTCTCTCTGGTGCCCTCTAGTGACAGAGCTCAACACCACACCAGCGGGCAAAAGAAATATTCAGAGGGCTCCGGTCCGTTACCACAGAGCCAGCAGTGAAGAGTGGCTCTGGAGTTCAGGGCCAGTACATTGATATCATCATCTTACCTTGCTCTTCATGTTCTTTCCACTCTGGGTTCTTTACATGATTTTTCTCACCTTTGAAATTACAATCATTATCCCTACTAAGTTATAAGGTGTAATGGTTACAGTTGTCTTTCGGGAGACTTTCCATTTATGGAGGGGATACAACATGGAACACTCAAAGCAATAAAGATATAAAGGTAAAATTTTAAGCATAAGCCTGGCTCCAAATCAAGACTCTACCACTTGCTCGCTACATGGCCTTGAGAGGTCAATTAAACTCTCTGTGCCTTAGTTTCTTCTACTAAAAATGGACATCATATTAGTTACCATTCTCATAATGTTGCTGTGACCTTTAAATGGCATAACCCATGTGACAGCCTTAGTACAGGGCCTGACACCTAATAAGAGCTTGATGCATTTGCTTTAATGATAATATTTTATTATTATTCCCCTAAACAGCTCTATGATATAGAATTTTTATTGTCCCTATTGTTCTATATAAAAAGTCTATGGCACTCTGTGACATAGATATATGGAGTCTGTGGCATAGGTCTCAAGAGTGTAAATACCTTATCTAGTTTTACAGAGCTAGTAAAAGATGAACCCTAGATGCGAAGTGTCCATGTTAGTAATATTTCTAGGTACAGCCTTTCTTGTTCAAATAGTTATAAATTATATTCCCTAGGTAGCCTACTCTTATGCTGATTTCTAAAGCCAGCCATTTTACTATAATATTATCTATTTTTATCACTTTTATTTGAAATTGTTCGTCTCATTTTCAGCAGAATACTGCTGAATTTAAAAATTGTTATTACAAAAGAGAACTTCAAAAATTCTCAATTGCCAATATATTCCCCTCCACTCTCTCATTACAGAGTGTCCCTTAAGTCTTTGCACTGCATTTCGCACACATTCCTGCAATCTCCATAATTACAGTGTGCAGAGTTATTTGGCAATTGTATGATGAGAGGCTTTTTGCCAGACCTACTTTCAATGTTCTAAACTATCACTTTGGAACTCTGGACAGTTTTCAAACACTTCATAATCCCCAGGTGACTTTTTAGTTTTACCTACTGGGTCTTTAATGTCCTTTTGTATTCTCTTTCCTTCCCTTTCAAGTTGAAACATCTTTCACACTCTCTCTTTAGCTTCCAAGTTGTTCCCCGCAGACTCTCAAACAGCTTGAAACCCCTCTTTGATATGCCTGATTCAAAAACCTACTTAGAAGAGTCTCTGGGTCAGACTTCGCCAATAAATTCACATCCTTTCAGAAAGGCTTTAAAACTCCCAGTGCAGAGAAAATGCTGCATTCCTGATACCTCAGGGGAACTGTTTTGGTGTTGTTCTGTCAAAGACAAAATAAATAGGGCAATCACACAGACTATTTCAATTAGGTGTTTGCAATGGAGAGAATATTCCTTAAAGAGGAACATCTCAGAGAAAAGGAAGGGGGCCTGAACTGTGATAGAGGCAGGTCAAGGCACCTTTGAGTCTTGTTAGACTTGTGAGGAAGGGAGAGAGGGTCTTACCTGACCATACGAGAGAGCAGAGTGGTCCTTTGCTGTCATCTGTTTCCCAAACAAAAAGACATGGAGGAAGCTTATATTACTATTACTAAGTGAAAAAAGCTAATCTGGAAAGGAACACACTATGATTTCAACTATCTGACATTTTGTAAAAGGCAAATCTGTGGAGACAGTAAACAATCAGTGGTTGCCAGGGGTCGGGGGAGACGAGATGACTACTAGAGAAATACAGGAAACTGTTTAGGACACTGAAAGTACTCTATATGATAATATAATAAGGCATATATATCATTATACTTGCATCCAAACCCCCAAAATATACAACCCTCAAGTAAACTATGCACTTAGGCTGATTATGATGTGTCAATGTAGAGTGATCCTTGGTAAAAAAAATACCATTCTGGTAAGTGATATTGATAATGGGGAAGGCTATTTATGTGTGGGAGCAGGGGATTTATAAGAAATCTCTGGACCCCCCTTTCATTTTTGTTGTCAACCTAAAACAGCCATTAAAAAAATAGTGTTTGGGTTTTTTTTTAAGAAAAAAAAGTCTCTACAGGTCCCAAATAATAATTTGAGTCAAATGAAGACTATTACAGCATCATGATTAATCCTCACCGTTCTGCGGCTTTGTTGCCTGGCTGCTACTAGGTGATGGCTGAACTAAGTGACAGCTTGACAGTATTGATCTGGAGTCTAGATTTAGAGCAGTGGACTAGCTCAGGCATCACCTGGAAACGACAGAAATGTAGCAGCACAGGACTCGAGGCAGATCTATTGAATCACAGTCTGCATTTGAACAAGATTTCTAGGTGTGTGGGGTTTTTAAAAATTTTTTACGCATATTAAAGTTTGAAGAGCACTTTCCTGGAGGACTTAGCCTAGGATGCAGGATGTAAATGAGGAAGGAGGTTTTCAGAATACTGTACAGCCACAGACTAACAACAGCTGGTCATTGCAGTGCTCTGCTTACGTAGCCGCCTAGCCCCTTCTTGCCAGGGTGCCTTTGTGAGGTTTGCCACTATTGTTCATCTGATTAGTGGCCAATCAGGGGGCAAGGGATGAATCAGATGACAGAAAATTTACTTTGCTTCATTAAAATTACTGAATCATTTCAGTGTAGTGAAAATCTTTTAATAGCTTCATGGCCACCACATTTTTTATTTTCATTGCTTTAAAAACACCTTTTTGTTATCAGTATAACAAATCTTGTCAGGCAGTCAACCAACAAATGAAGTGATGAATGTATGACCGTCATACTTTCCCAGGCAGGAAATAGTGAATGTAAATGGTTACAAATAATGCTAGATGTTGAAGAGCTGGGGTTGTGGCAAGTGGATGGATATAGGATGTATGATACCAGAACCACCCTTCTATCACCATTAGGGAGCTGAGCCCTCGGCTCTCTGGAATGCAAGAGTTCCAAAGTGTGAGGCACCCCTTTGCATGCCTGGAAGTATCTTCATTCACTTCTTCATTTATTCAACAAATATGCTTGTTGAAAACCTTTATGTACCAGACATGATGCTGGGAGTAGGGGTATAGGAGGCATAAAGGCAGACACATTCTTCGCTCTCATTGAATTTATCACCTGGAAGAGAGCAATTGATGATGGGTATGTAACTATAAGAAGAAGATAAGTTTGGATAGTGGTGATAAGATGGATGAAGTGAACAAGCTAATGTGATAGGATGTGTCAGGGGGAGCATCAGCGAGCGTCTCTCTACTTTTTGAGATCAATCCTGAAAGAAGGAAGTAGTCCCCAAAGAATTGGGGGCAGAATATTCCTAGGACAGAGAACAGAAGTGTAAAGCTGATGAGGTGGGAATAAGAGGAACATGTTCCAGGGACAGAAAGGTCAGTTTTGCTGGAGCAGAGTGAGAGAGTTGGAGATGGAGACTGGTACAGGATGAGTTTGGAGGGTTTTGGGAATCAGACCATGTAGCCTGGGTTTAAGTGTGAAGGGAAGCCGTTAGAGTATTTGAAGAAGGGATGTGACTCCGTGAATCCATATCCATTGGCTGTTGCTAACTCCTCTAAGAGAACTGCTCTCCAAGATCTAAGTGAGTTGTGGGACCCAGAAAGCAAGGAGTTTGACCCTTGAGGTTCCTATGCTAGCACCTGTGTGGGACCGTGAAGGTGCTTTAAGATAAGCTGCATATTTTAAATAAACACAAACTTTTTTTACAAGGAGTATTCAAGAGATTCCAGTCACAAACCACAGACACTTGGCAAGCCAGTTTATTTGTCTCAATGAGAACACTTTGCCCTTTGCAATTGTTCTGTGGTAAACAGTGTGTTTCATGGCAAGCTCATCAGTCAGGATTCCAGGAAGCAGAATCAGCAGGACCATATATTGAAATTTATGACACGGAATTGGCTTGCAGGATTGTGAGGGCAGCTGACCAAGTCCAAAATAAAGGGAAGATCATGGATGAGCTGGCAAGGCAGAAACTGTTGTCCAGTGGTGGAATTTCTCTCCTCTCCTAGGGAAGCCTCAGCCCTGCTTTTGAGACCTTCCAGCTGAATAAGTCTGGCTCACCAGGGTATCCAGGATTATCTTCCTCCCCTCCCCAATTATATGAGAAAGTTTATTTATAAAGTCACAGAAGTACAAAGAAGTGAGCCAGTTGGGCTGCATGGGCTCTGAAAACAAGTTACAGAGGCAAAATAAGGGCCCCTGGAGCTTAGGAGAAAGAAAGCAAAGGTAGTGTGCCAAGGGAAAGAAGAAGGGAGAAAGGTGCCAGGAAAGGTGCCTGTGTGCTCCAGAGAGAGAGCGTATGCTGGGTCCAAGGTAATCTTTCTTACTTTAAGTTCATTGATTAGGGACTTTAATTACATCAGCAATATCCTTGCAGAGGAACATCTAGATTAGTGTTTAATTGAGCAGCTGAGGACTTTAGTCTTGCCAAGTTAATACATCAAGAAAACAAGTCATTAGAGCAAGGCTACAGACATCCTTTTATAACCTTAGATAAGTTCAATAAGTGGTTAGTGGCTTCGTCCATGTATCATATTACATTGCAGACTCACTCACAACATCATATGAAAACATGCCAGTAACCTAGCAGCTGTTGCTCCCCTGAATAGTGAGAAGAAATGATTATCTTTATCCATTTGGAAGGTGTTTGGTTAATTTTGACATTGTTTTTGTCATGTAAAGGAGATTGCCAATGACAGGTTGTGTTGTTTTATGGGCCACACCTACATAGATTCTTGTGAGTGTTAGGGAAGTTGCTGGGAGTTTTAGAGTGTCTAGGTGAAGAGCAGAAACCAGGTTTTAATTTCAGGTACCTTTCTTAAAAGAGGTCCCAGAAGAAAAGGACCCAACTCTACAAGCTCCAGGAATTCGTGGAGATTTTTTTTCTCTCATTCTAAATAAATAGCCACTTTTATGAATAATTTATTATTTGTAATTTTATACCCTTTTTCTTAAAGAGAGACCCCCAAATCCTTAGCTTCATGCTCCAAAATGAGGAATCCACTCCTGTATATGAATTTTTTAATCATCTGTTTTTTAGCTCAAAAAAATGAATTATCCTAGCAAGGTGGTCCCTTTCAGGATCTTACAAATGTCTATCAGTTAGTTATTGGTATAATTGTCCTAAAAACTGGTTAATTAATGCGGAAAATGTTTTGTCTAGTTCAGAGACAAACCTCAGTAAAACAGCTAGAGTTTATTTCGAAAGCAACATTTTGGCTCCCACTGAGAATCTCAGGAGAGCTCTAAGGCATTCAGAATGCCTTATGATTCTGAGGTGCTAATCTGTAGTCAGCTGGGACAGGATCAACTGCTAATGTACAGAAGTCCACATTATCTCCTACTGTGGTATTAGGCAAATGGAAAGTGTCCTCATTTGTAGCTTCGATTATGAGGTAGTTTCAGGTTTATTCATTTTTGCTTAAAAAAACACACATATTCACACAGTTCAAATACTGATGGGTTCAGTTCCCATTATCATTTATTTCTGGCAACCCTAATTACGAGTTTCTGTGTCTCCTTGGAGGGTTTCTGTATGCATTTATGATTCTGGATTTTGAGCACTGCTTTCCTTTGGTTTTCATTTGCCTAGATACTTTGCCAACCTTTTTATTTCAAATTTTCTGAATCACTTTATTTTATTTATTTTATTTTTTAAAATATGTCTTTATTAATTTCAGAGAGAGGAAGGGAAAGGGGTGAGAGAGGTAGAAACATCGACTGCCTCCTGCACCCCCCCCACTGGGGATCGTGCCCGCAACCCGGGCATGTGCCCTGACCAGGGTTCGAACTATGATCTCCTGGATCCTAGGTCGATTGTCAACTACTGAGCCACGCCTGGCCGGGCTGAATCACTTTATTTTAAATGTGTGTTGGTTGTTGCTTTGGATCCAACTAAAGAAGTTTTTTTTTTAATCATGAAATTGACATTTACTTTTATTGATATGTTAGACGTTTTGGTTTTGTATTTCTTACGCTCTTTTATGCTATTTATTTTTATACATACTTGAAGGTTTTTCACTGGATCTGGGATTTTTTTCTTTGTCTTTATTTGGAGGGTTGTTATGTGTTTCTTCTAGTGGTACATTTATAGTCATGGGTTCATATAATTCCTCTAGCCCTTTATTTCTCTAGGACAGTAACTGTGAGATCCATGCTGAGTGACAATAAAGTGAACCTTTCTCCATTCCCCTACCCCTCTTCCTCTACACAATGTATTTAATAATATGGCCTTTCTTTGTGCTTCCTTTTGTTTTAAATTTGCTTATATTATTATTATTTGGCTTACGTTGTTTGTCTCTTAACTATTATCATGAGTAAACGTCTCCCTTACTCTCCCAATTTTTGTTGATTGTGTCATGTCTATATTGCCAGGCGGGTGGCACATACCTTCAGTTTGTCATCCTAAACGCCACCCTATTTTGTTCTCACTTCTACATTTAAATATATTCAGTGCTCAGCGCCAACTCTCCCAAATTTTCTTCGGTCATTTCTCAGTTTACTTTGTTATAATTTTCTTATAAAGATCTCTTGGGAACAGCAGTCTGCGTTCTCTGCGAGGGGGAGCTTTGTCATCTCTAGATCCGAGGCAGAGTGGGTAATGCATCCCCACACGCTCTTGCCTTGATTGTCCTGTTGGCGTTGCTCCGCTCCCTTCTGGTATCGCTCATTGTCATGAAGAGATCTCACGCAAGATATATTTCGCTCCTTTTAAGTGACTCAGTCATTTTGTCTGGCTGCCAAATAATTTTGCCTTTATCTCTAAAGTCTAATAATTTTACCAGGCTGTGCCTTGCCTTGGACTGTTCGGAGTCTGTTACTCCTGGCGCACAGCACAGCCAGCCCTCCGTATCTGCGGCTTTGGCATCCAGATTCAACCTACTGCCTATTGAAAATATTAGAAAAAGGTTACATTGTTGCCGACATGTGCTGTGTAGTCAGGCCTATTCTGTGTTGAACACGCACAGACCTTTTCCTTGTCATTATTCCCTGAACAATCAGTATGACAACTAGCTACCTGCCGTTTACACCGCATGGCGTTGTAAGGAATCTAGAGGTGATTTAAGGGTGCAGGAGGATGTGTGAAGGTCATATTCACCGACCACCTCATTGCACACGGGGGACCTGAGCACAGGCTTCCTTATCTGATCCCCGACGAACACGAGGGGTGACTGCATGTCCTTTCCATCTGTGTCAAGTCGCTCATGTGAGCAAAGTTTCATTACATGATACCTTCCAATATTTGTTCAGCTTTGCTTTGCTTTCTTAAGGACTCACCCCATTTATGTCTTCGTTGGATCTATTTTTTTCAATATCTGTCATTTTCCTCTCTAATTTGTTCTTTTTAAAATTTTCACCTTATTATTTTTGTTTTTCTCATTTATACGTTCCATGTTCCCCGTTATGTCTATTCTCACTTATAATATTTTTCCCCCTGTAAGTTCTTTGTTCTGACAGCTCACATTTCACCACTTCCTGCTGCGTCTTTGTTTCTTCCCTGAGTTTTTTCATTTCTGCTCTGTGATCTCCCTTTATAGAAGCAAGAGCCTTTTCAGGTTTTAAAATTTAATTTGCGACAAATGTTCAGTAACAATATTTACCCAGTGGCGGTGGTCCATGTATTGATTAGCTTTGCTGCTCTTTAAAGCATGTTTTGCTTTTAGTTTTGCTTATAATAGCTTTGTGTCTATGGTACACTGATTATTTATTTTTTAAATTTCCTCTTTTAATTAATGAGATGAATGAGTTGGCTTTTCTTAGACCTGAAATCTGTAGTAAATCCTGGGGCGAGAGCTTGTGACAGTGATCAGTGTGGCCTTCAGATTTTACGGCCCAGGGGCTGACTGCTTTCAGCAACAGTGGCTCACGGGTGCGATTCTTCGTCGCCTCCCCTCACCTGTTTCTCTGGCCAGAGGAGGTAAGGGGGGCTTCTGTGTCCAGCCTTGTTCGCCTCTGTCTACACCCACAGGCGTACAGGAAAGACAGCATTTCCTGCGGGCCAAGCCCTCGCCTTCCCGCCTTCGCCACACTTGCTGAGCGGCCGCTGGCTGCCCCCCTCCCCTCTCGCCCTTCACCCTGGGCAGCCCTGCCCAGTCTCAGCTGCTCGCCTGCCCTTCTGCATATTTTGTAGGCTGCTGGTTACATCTCTCTTTGGGTTTTGCTGAACGTGGAATTTACTTGCAGAGTTATTTTTCTTCATGTTCGTGGTTCTCGTATAATCTTCAAGGGAAAAAGGGGAAATATATTGATTTATAGAGTTATATCTGCATAGAAACTACAGAGTTTTTGTTTTGTTTTCAATTTAAATGTATAAAGATGGCACTATACCGTGAAGTTGCTCAGTGTTTACATAGTTTATTTCAAATTCCTTGGCTTGGGATTTAAAGTACTCCCCAGTCCAGCTCCAAGCTCATTCTACCTTCATTGCCTTCATATATTTTAAGTTTTTGTTAAATTGTATCAAATTATTTAGAGTTACCTGAATAGTAGTTCCTGTTTTTCCAAACTTTTATTCCATGTGTTCCCTCTAGTTGACATTTCCTTTCCACCTTGCTAACCCATCCTCACCTCCATGGTTTGCATTATCAATTAAAATCCTATCTGGACTTCAAGTTCCCCTGAAATAGCGTTTAATTCTTAAAGCTTTCCCCCTGTTTTCTGCAAATGGCTATAAGCTCTTTATATGTTTAGCCACAATTTCCATTGCTTGTATCCTCTTAGAACTGTATGCTATTGTATATGATATTTTGGCTATTTGGGTACTGCTCCTTTCTACCAGTTGAAAGAAAACCTGCAACTTAGTTATATTTTTGCCCCATTTACGCCTGAGCACAGAACATTGTGCATAATATACATTCAATAAACATTTGCTGAAGTGATAAAATTAAGCAAAAGGCCAAAATTATTTTTTTGAATGTGTGGCGCAATTTCCTCCTACTTCTCACTGATGCACAATATAACCACTCATGGGGATAATTTGGCTCTTTTTTCTGAAGCCACAGATCTCTGCAGATCAGAGCATCTTATAAGGATGTGATTGCAGATGCACTGGTTTAGTCATGCAGGCAGTCAAACTGTGTTTTGATTATTTTAATTGTCTTATTTCAATACAGAATAATTTGTTCTTGGCTTTTTATGAGTCCTTGATAGGTTTTAAGTATATTAAAAAACAAAAATGGAAAACAATCTTCTTTAGTCTTCTACTGTTAAATGGTGGATCTCTATTATGATATAAATGCATTAATAGAACTAACTCTGTTAAAATGTAACTTTTAAATTTAAATTGAAGTCAAAGGAATAGCAGAAGCTTAAGAGAAAGTTTACCTCTCAAACTCTAGGTTTTAGAAACAATTTTTAAAAATAAAATGAAACTTGAATATTTTCTCCCCACTATTTCATTTAATTGGGTCCCTTTTCAAGTATAACTTACATGTCACTTTCTTCACCATTTTTTAGCTTTGAAAGCTGTATTTGTTGAGAAAAACCTGTTTCCCAAAGACTTTCTGGATCATGAAAGAAGAGCCAAGCAATTATGTCAAGAAACAACTAGTGAAGTGAAGATAAAAAGAAATAAGAAGCAACTATAACTGAAAGAAAAATAGATATTTCATTGACACATAGAGTTTGTGTATGAAATGCAGAAAAGAAATCAAGAGTTTTGCCCTCCTCTTTATTACTTTATATTTCAACTTCAGAAAGTTTTGTTTTGTTTGAAAGTTTTGTTTTCAGATAATGTTTTTACCCATCACCTTTCACTTTCTATTTTCTTTCTAAAAGAAAGATTGGATTAAAGAGGGGGCAGTATTAATTGGTAATACCCATTCTAAAGTGTTTTTATATAAAAAAATGTACAATTTCAGAACAAAGCATTCTGACCAGTTACACCTTTCGTTGTTTCTATAGACAAACATTTTGGTCAATTTTTATTGTAAAACCTGCATTGAAATTAAACACAAAAAGTACTGACACAGTGAATATCTACAAAGGTGACTGAGAAAACCATGCCCACTTATTTATACTTTGTAGTGTTTTTTGTTTTTTTTTTTAATACTCACCCGAGGATATTTTTTCCATTGTTCCTTCAGAGAGAGTGAAAGGGAGAGAGAGAGAAAAACAGTGATGTGAGAGGGACACGTCGATTGGTTGCCTCCCACCCACACCTCAACCAAAGCCAAGGATAAGCCTGCAACTGAGGTGTGTGCCCTTGGCCGGAATCGAACCTGGGACCCTTCAGTCTGTGGGCTGATGTTCTAACCACTGAGCAAATGGCCAGAGCTCTAGTTTTTTTTAAGACATGATACTGCTAATGCAATTAGACCTTGTCAGTAGCAGCTGTTCTATTATTTTCTGTTGGCTTATAGCCATTCTTACAGGTACTTATTAAGACATTCCTGCATAAGTTCTACTTCTATAGTCTGTTATACTGTTCTCTAAAACTGAGTGGCGTAGTTCAACCAGAGAGGTAACAGCCTCAAGAAAAAAAGGCTTCTGAGGTTATATAAAGAACTCACTCTATGTGGAAGATCAAGTAGACAGTGTTTGGTTTTGAAACACAATGCTTCACCTCTTTGATCCATTTTTCTTTATAAATATAATCATCCATCAGGTAACAAATATTCTTTTTTTTTTAATGCTCACCCAAGGATATGTTTCTATTGATTTTAGAGACAGAAGAAGGGAGAGGGAGAGAGAGAGGGAGAAACATGGATGTGAGAGAGAAACATCAATCAATTGCCTCCGGTATGCACCCCAACCAGGGGGTGAGTGGAGGAGATGACCAGCGGGGCTGGGAGATTAATTACATTGAGTAAATAAGAACGGACTAAATAAATGAATAAAATCAGTAAACACTGAGGATAGTGAATGTCAGATATCTCAGTCTTTAGAAGGTAACTGAAAAATTTGAAAGGAGAAAAAATGGAAAGAACCCTGAGATTTTGAATTGGGATTTGAGATACCAGATATCAGTGTGAACTCATGGTTGCAGGTAGATAGATAAACAGATAGAATGGAATATGCAGGAGTAATAGAAAATTATGTTTGCAGTTTGCTTTCAAATGATTCAGAAAATACAAACTACAATGTATGTGTGTGTATGTATATATATATATATATATGCATACCACATATATGTATCCACACATATATATTATAGAGATAGCTGGATAGATGGATAAAGATTAGTTATATAGATAGAACACACGTATGAGGTGAAATGTTAACAACTGGGGAAACTGAGAGAGAAGAGTGGGAGGCAGTAGTTCTTTGTATTATATCAGCACTTTTATGTTACTTTAAAAGTGTTTCAAAGTAAATTATTTTTTAAAATGAAAACACTGCCTTAGGACAAAGGATTCCTTGAGAAGTTCAGGCAGAGGCTGAATAACTCACAGGGATGTTGCAGATAATTCTCCCACTGGTTTGGAGATTTGATTGGACAATTCATCATTTCAAACTTTGAGCATATGATTTATGAGTCGTCTATTGGTGACAGTACAGTGGAGTAAAATTTGAGCCACATTTCCAGAAATTTAAAAGAATATTCAGATGTTAAGGAGATGTACCAAATACTTTGTGAAGCTCTTTTCCCCATCCTCTCATCCATCCATCCTCTCATCCATCCATCCGTCCGTCCGTCCGTCCGTCCGTCCGTCCGTCCGTCCAATTATTGCAGGCGTATGCAAGGGACTGTTTTAGACATCAGGTATATTCAAGTAAATCGAATACACTTCTTCTGCCATCAGTTTTCTGAAGTGAAGGCACATAAAATGCTGTGGTTTATTAAGCAATGATTGAGTGAGCCCCCTAGTTTTTCTAGTATAACTTAGAAATTATCTTACTACACATACTTTCCTCTTTCTACCCCTAGAGATGACTTTGTTGGAAGTGATTCGTGTGAAATAGTCTGGTTCATATAGTCAGATCTCTCTATAGCCTACTGCATGTGCAAAGCATTAAACTATGTGCATCCCTAATCCCTAATTCAGTGCTTCTTCTGTGAAAGGAATTAAGGGGATCTGCCTCACAAATATATTTAATGAGAATAGAACTTTTAAAAGTATGAAAATCTCTCTTAATGATACTGTTTCTAATACTTAGGAACAAAACACATACAAAAGGGGAAAAATTAGTTATGTCTTACTCTCTTCTTTTATGCTTTACAGTACCTAATTGTGTTGGGCAGGTAGCAAGTTCTTACCTATCAAATGTTAATAGAACTGAAGACTTTATAAGCTATTTCTGAAATTAACATTTAGGTTTAATGATTTTTTTTTTGGAATATATCTTTATTGATTTCAGAGAGAGGAAGGGAGAGGGAGAGACAGATAGAAACATCAATGATGAGAGAGTCATTGATGGAGCCCACAACCCGGGCACATGCCCTGACCGGGAATCGAACCCCGATCGCCTGGATCCTAGGTCGACGCTCAACCGCTGAGCCACGCCCGGCCGGGCTAGGTTTAATGATTTAAGATCCATTTTTCTACAGTGAAAAGAACTTGTCACATTAAAATAGGATATGCCAGCCTTGGCCACTGTGGCTCAGTTGATTGGAGCATTGTCTGGTGCACCAAAGGGTCACAGGTTCCACTCCCAGTCAGGGCACAGAATCCCCAGTCAGGGCAAGTATGCAACCTATCGATGTTTCTCTCTCACATGAATGTTTCCCTCTCTCTTTCCTTCTCCCTCTCCCTTTCTCTCTGTAAAATCAATGGGGGGGAAAAAGGGTTTTTTTGTTTTTTAAAAAAAGGATGTGCTATATTTTTCAGTAGGTTATGTTGTTTGTAGTATGAAGATTTACACTAAATAAAATTTAACCTGTTCCCTTTTCAGGACATTTTCCTCTTATCACCCAAAATATATGGAACAAATTGACAGGAAAAAAATAGCTGAAATTAATCTATGGAAGAATTAACTTTTAAGTCCTTTATTTATTAATGAGAGCACTTGATTGTGTGTTTTTAAAGTTTGGAATGAAATACATTTTTACTTTTAAAAAATTACAAAATGTTAATAAATGCTAATTAGAAAGATAATGAGATTGAATCTGTAACCCCTTGCTATTATTTTTTCCCCTAATGCTCTAGAGGCAAAATAGAGTTGTAGAAGGAACAGATTTGTCAAAATATTTAAAAGGTTTGCAGTAATATTTTAAGGACATTTGTGGTATCTTTATTGTCTTTTAAAAGAGCTTAAACCAAGGAGGAGAAATTCATGGCCGTTGCTTTTCACTCCCCAAAAGAAAGGAAAATGTACAGTCTGCTTGAACTGCTCTAATATAAGCTCCTTACAGAACAACTTCATTAAATGATCTTACTAAGACAGTGTATCTGTCTCTGTCATTGGATGGAAAAATAATGACTTGTCCCTGGGTAAGTCACATTATGATCCTAACATTGCAGACATAATAATTTGGGAACCAAGTGTACTTGTGATGGATGTTTGCTGGTGTCACTGCATGGGTAGGAAAACATTGATTGAATGATAGTCTTAGACTTCCAGATTTATTATTTATGAATTGCAGAGTAGGACAGAAGAAGAATTGTGTTCTTGTGTTGCATAACTATGTTTTTGGAAAGTAATCTCTAACATTGTTAAGTTAAAAGCTGCAAATGAATTTGCTTATATCATAGTAAGTAATATTAGAGTATAACCCAACATTTAGAAAACATTCAGAGATGCAAGATGAACAATTAAAAATTTTAGTAAATTAGAAGATTATGGCCAACATCAGTCATCAGGCTTCCCAAGCCTGTTATTAAGTAATAATCCTAGGACACTGGAAGATGTTAACAGGATCCTTGAAAAAGGTTTATTTATTTATTTATTTATTTATTTATTTATTTATTTATTTTTAACTCTTTTAAAGGTATCTATATTCATTTTACTTCTTTTTCATAGATTTATCAGAAATAATATTAGTTTAGTAATCAATAGTAAATACTTGTTTAATTGTAACTGGAACAAATTTTCCATTTCTGTTCTCAGAGGCTACTTATGAATAATGCAATGTATTTAATATCTGATTGCCACTGACATGATTGATTTGAGCTAGAACAATGAGATCACAACCCATTCAATTACACAACTGTTTTTCATTAATGAACTATTTCTAGAAAAAATCATGCAAAATTTTAAGAGCACATAAACTTAACACCAAGTTTAACTATCAAATTCCCTATGCTTAAGAGTCATATCTTGATATAATTTGGGAAATCTATAATCTTAATCCGGTATTTTTGTTCAACATAAAAATTACATTTCTTTAATATCCATACTTTTCCCTAAGAATTCAATTGGGCCTGGTGTCCACAGGAAGTCCCTCTATTGCATAATTTTACAAATTGTTGAGAACTCTGTAAATGCAGCAGTAATTTGTCTCTCTGCATTCTGGACTGGATTTAATTTTATTTTTCTCATAGGCATGAGGAAATATTTATGATGGAGTACATTGGTAATCTGATGTGTGATTCTTGTGAGAAACAAAAAGAACTAATTACTAGCAGATTTGTAGGCATTGGCACATTCTTCTAAATTCTAAAAGAAGTGAAATAATACTATAAACTTAATGGGCTCTAAAATTCTAGTATTGTTTTCTCTCTCAGTTCTTGCATATTTCATCGTTGATCATTAAGCTGATCATGTTGGTCCTTTCATACAAATGTGGTGAACACCTGCTTTGGTCTTAGAGGAATTAATCTAGCAACGTTCAAGATAAATAGAGTTGGCCTTCGCTGATCAGGTGTTCCATGTACTAGTGTTTCTCAGCAGGCATATTTTAGTTATAACATTACCGTGAATTTGCAGGAGCAAATTTTGAGTAAGTACTTTAAAATTAAACAGCTCTTGAATAAAGTATGTATGCAATAATATTGACTATGAGTGTTTAATAGAGTAAGAATGGCATTTCAATTCACTTTGGTGGATATTTAAACTTGTCAAATTAATACATTACTTTTATTTCTCCTTAAAAGATGTCACTATAATTCTGAATATCAAGATTTTATAGGACTGTTTATCAGGTTGTTTAGTTTATTAGTACTTTGTGGTTTCTAATGAGATATGATCCAAAGGCCAGTGAGGTAAGTGAATTTTTAAAGCCAATGTTTTGTGTAAGCTTGTAATTTACTAAGTACCAAGAAATTTTCAGGGAGAAATGGATGCTCAAAGAATGGAAATTTTAGTTATTAAGATTATTAATAACAATGAGAGGATAACTTCCAGATTCTAGTATAAGGGAAAAATTACATCCTTTATAATAGTATTTATTATTCTAATACAAACCAAGAACATAAAGGTGTGCCTAATGGATTACCACTTGATGACTTAAAAGTACTGATAACATTTTGACTATATATCTACAAACCAACATTTTGGAAAGAAATCATCTGAGATAGTGACTGTATTAATAAATGATACACAGAAATTTATTTTGCATGTAAAATTTCTCTTACTCACTAGCTTCAACTATTGTTGCTCTGCTACTTACAACCTTGTGTCCTAATCTAATCCTCAATAAAACATTTTCTTGACGGGATGAATGTATCTATATTTTCAGTTTAATAAAACATTTTCTAACAAATATATTGAATTGAACTTTGAGATCCGTTTCCATTGCAAATTGTATATCTAAGCAAGTTGAATTTAACTATATATATTAGAAAAGAATTTGAAATATGTAGATAATGATTCCACAGCTTAGTTTTGGGGAATATTTGATTTGTAATCTTTGTATATAACAGAGATTCTGAATGAATCTTTTGTGGGTCATGGTGACCTCCCTAATAATCTGCAAAACACTTGAGAAATATAGTTATTCAATTATTTAAGGCTAACAACACAGTATTCTGGAGGCTTTTATCTTTACCCCCAATGAAAAGTTATTTCCTAGTAATCTATTAAACTAGGAGTTATTATGAGTTACTTAAACATATATTTGTAAGGAAAGGTTAGCGTTACTAAAATTTATGAGGCCTTCAGAGTCAGTATTCCACCAAGTCTTTGGTAAAACTGCAAAACCTCATTCTGCTCCAGATGTAATCAGGGTTGAATTTTCTGCAGTTTCAGTGAAGAGCACTTTAATAGGGTATCATTAGTGTTATTGTGACTCGGTTATAGTTTTCAATTGCAGCTTTCTTATGTTTGTTATTTGTCAAATTGTTCTTTGATTTTTGCAAAAATTGCTCTCCTTTTTTCTTTTGTTGTACCATTTATATTTGGTTGTAATTTCATTTCTTTAGAATTTTCTGAGGTTTCTTTTCTTCCTTTGGAAAAAGTACATGTGGGTATTTTGCCCTACAAATTTCATAACTTTTACTGTTATAAAAAGTTAGCTAGATTCCTTAATTGATTTAGAATACATTAACTTTCTAATATTATAGGTCCAAAACTGCACTGGAGTGTGTTCATTTTTTTATTCCATTTCTGTTTTTGATCTATAAACTATTTTAGAGTAGTCTGGACAGAGAGTTCCCTTAATATCAGAGTTATAGGCTTTCCATTTAAAACCATGGGAAAAGATAGGAAAAATGTATCATATAACCATTTAGAGATAATATTACTATTTATAATGCCCCAGAATTATAATTTCTCTTTTGATTTTAAGAAACTGCTATATATTTGAACTTGTTCTTGAAGCAATATAAAAAATACCATTAGCACATGGCCTATTTCCCTTAATAGATGATACTTATTCTGAAAACTGACATTAGAATATTTTTGTGGTAATTTGTCCTAGTAAGACAGAAAGTTCTAATAGGTAGAAAGTTTTCTTTGAGTGTGATATGATAAACTCTGATTACTTTGAAAACTAATAAGTTTTGAATTAATGCCCAGAGGTCAAAATGTTTAAGATCTTGTGGAGTCTTCTACTGACTTTTTCTGGAAGTCAAGCCTCAAGACCCATGGCTCAAAGAAATACTGAGTTTGCAGTGGATCTTTATCAAGCTATTTGTTCATCTCAAAAGGACAACATTATATTTTCCCCATTTGGAACAACTTTAGTTCTTGGAATGGTACAACTGGGAGCAAAAGGAAAAGCTTACCAGCAGATAAGACAAACCTTAAAATTTCCGGAAACCTCAACTGGTAAGATTCTTATGTATTATTTGTACTGGATGAGATCTGGCCAGATTTATTTTAAAAATATTAAAGAGAAGTTCATGGTCCTAGAACTTTAATAAATAAATAAAAATGTTGTGAAAAGTATAAAATTATAGCCCAACCGGCATGGCTCAGAGGTTGAGCATCGACCTATGACCCAGGAGATCGGGGTTCAATTCCCAGTCAGGGCACATGCCCGGGTTGCGGGCTCGATCCCCAGTGGGGGGTGTGCAGGAGGCAGCTGACCAATGACTCTCTCATCATTGATGTTTTTCTCTCTCCTCCCTTCCTCTCTCTGAAATCAATATAAATATATTTTTTCAAAAGTATAAAATTATAATAAAATGGATAATTGTAATGTAAACAATATCCATTCATTTAGAATTGTTTCCTAATGAAAGTATTACCAAAATGATTTATTAAGAAATTAATTCTATACAGATATAAAATTGTGAGTTTATTCTGATACGTTTTAGATAGTTTTAATTAACTGAGATTAAATTTTATGTATATGTGTGTTTCTGTATATGCATATATATACACACATATCTATATATACACATAAATATTCTTCCACTGTCACATGTTGTGACCATTTTCTCATATCATGCAACTGCTTCAGAATATAATTTTTAATTGTTGCCTTTTATTACCTCTTAAAGAAATATCATTACTTACTGAACCCATCTTCATTAGGTTGTTTCCAGTACTTCTCTTATGAAAATCCTTCAGTTAGCACCCTCACCCAGAAATCTTTGTGTTTATCTCTATCTCATTAGCTTTTTAAAATTAGTTTTCTAAGTAAAATGTAAACTTTTACTTCAGTGAGATCAAGAAAAAGCATTAATGTATACATTTTAAAAGCTTATGTAGTTAACAGTTTTTTAAAATTGGGAAGAAAAAACCACACCTTTCAGAGGCCTTTTGCGTATGAGTGGTGGTGGTTTGCAGTCTCCCAAAGGCCCCTCTGCGATACTGTGTAGAAGCTTTAGTGCTGGCGTCCCACTTGAAGGGGTGGCTACCCATTTTGCTGGCTATCCTGTACTCTCAATTTCCATAATAATTCAAATTTTAAACTTTTACACCTCAGTCAGATAATACGTCCTGAACACCAGAGAAAACATCAGGTTTGTGATTTGGGAATTTATTCACTATAACTAATTTCAGTGTGGTTGCCTTAGCACAGAACAGTTATATTTAGCAATTTGTTTTTCTTTCTTAAAAGGTTTTATTTGCATCATTTTAAACAAAGGCAATTTTATGTAACAAAAATGCTGGTGAGAGTGAAGTTAATTGCAAGAGTTTTCCTTTGTGAATAAAGTAAAAGGAAGCCACCGTGTCTCAGATTTCGTCTCAATGGTCTACATTCATTTCAGCAAATCCCGCAACACAGTCCCAGGAACATTTAAATCACGTGATGCTGCTTTGAAAAGTAATAGAACATTTATGAAGATGTGTAAAGTTGATTCCATGAGGAACTAGCAAATTAGAGCCTCCAAAAATCTAAATTACTTTAAATGGGTTTAATCTTACAGAGAAACACAGATGTCTTAACAACTCTGGATTGTGAATGTAATAAATATCATAGTAATAATGATGACACTATCGATATATATTAGCAGTCACTGGATTGTGAGCTTCATGCACATGATCTCATTTAATTTGCACAATTACCCTGAGAGGTAGACGTAACACTAATGGACAGATGAGAGCACCCAGGCAAAGAACTGTTAAGTAACTTGCCCATAACTAATTCCAAAAATGATTTAGTGAGGGTTATATATCATAAGAACAATAATGAAAATTTTTATTTTTTTTGGAATAATACTTTTGGACAATTAGACATTAACATTTCAACACATATGACAAGACGTACCAATCTCGCTTTCTATTACGCTTTGTGAAGGGAGAGAGGGGGGCACAGATGGAAGAAAACTGCAAAGAAATAAAGAGCAGCCGAAAAGGGAGAAGTTTTGAAAAATAAAAAAAGAGGGAGAAAATTAAGGAATAAAGAAAAAAGAGATGGAGTTAAGGAAGGGAACAGCGAGAGTGCATGAAGGCGGACAAAATGTCCAGGGGGTCTGGAGAAAGAAGAGCGAATTGGCACTAAGGGCAGAAGGAAGGGTGGGACGGATAGGAAGGCAGTGCCTGGAACAGCCATATTAGGAGCCAAGGCAGGAAGAAAAACCAGTAATAATAATACTATCTTTACTTAAAGTTTTTATGTTTTATTCATCTTGAATTTATATAAATTAATACTGATTTTTAAAAGCTATGCTATGGTAAGATATTATTTATCTTGATTACTGAGTTCATTGGCATCTC
Source organism: Miniopterus schreibersii (assembly GCF_964146895.1). Lineage (NCBI taxonomy): Eukaryota > Metazoa > Chordata > Mammalia > Chiroptera > Miniopteridae > Miniopterus > Miniopterus schreibersii. The sequence continues at coordinate 24,734,398 of NC_138106.1, read as the reverse complement.
CTTAAATTTTATGCTCAGGGTATCTCATTGACTCATCTTAGTCCTAGCCCTGCCTTCAATTCCCAGTGGTGATCAAAGGTGCACTCTGTTGAATCAGTTTATATTTTACTTTTTATGCTGCCAATCTGTTTCACATTAACACCTGGCATGTTCTACAGATGGGCATAGAACTCTAGGCATCCTACCCCACTGGGCTCTCTACCCCACTGGGGCTCTCGGTGTCCTCAGTTCTTTCCCCCATTGCCAAAACATCTGTTCAGAATTTACCTTCTCCAGTTTACTGAACCTTTGATAATGCTCCATTTTTCTTTGCCTCTAACAATTTTGTTTACTAATCAAAGACTAACATGAAGGTCCTTCTTTATTACGAGAGCCTTATGGAAAGAGACCTGGGCATGAATTCCTGACTCAGCTCTGCAATCAAATGACCTTGTGATTTGGCACCTCTCAAATTACAGTCTCTCTGGATTTTAGATTTTTTACTATAAAAACAGGAGTTTGGATGAGATGATTTATATGGACCTTTTGGCTAAAATAATCTATAGTCCTATAATCCTCTTTGTTTTCATCTTTGGATCTGTCACATTGCACTCACAATTCGCCTTTGGGCCCTTCATAGGAAGAGAAGTAAACATGTACTAAATTTTAGGACATTTTCTGGAGGTCTGGTACAATCAGTCCAAAAGTCATGTTCACCCCATGACTTGTAGGTTTTCCATAGCTTTATTTTAAGAAATTAAACTTATTTTCATAGTTTATTAGGAGTCATGTATATGTATTCTTTTTTATCTATGCTGAAAGAGGTTATTAATCTGTAAATTAAATCAAATTTGTAAGGCAGATAACTTTATATTCTCCTCCAAACTTGTGCTACTTGGTGACATTTTTTTATTGACTTCTGAGGCCAGTGATTTATCAAAGGGCAGCTGACTGTTTGTCACACAGTCTTAGACCTTAAGTACATGACATAAATCTAGTTGCTCTGACAAATGAGTTGGAACTATTTTTTTCTCCCCCTCTCCTTTTTTTCCTTTCCCTTTAAAAATGAATTACAAGTTCCTGAAAACTGGTTTCAATTTTTGCCACTTTATTTCTGACCTTAATATGTTCCTTTAGAGAAGCTCCCATGCCTTCCTTCACTCAGGAAGTCTCCTTTGTAGCTTCCCAGCTGTTGAGACATTTTTATTAACTTCCAATGACAAGAAATGATTACATCTGAAATCACTGCATAAACAAGGAAAATAGAAGAATTATCTTCCATTCTTTATGTAAGGAATTCCAGGGTTGTAAAGAATTACCCAGATTCTTCAGATGAAGTTTTCACATCTAAAATATCTCATGTCTGTGTCTATGTTCCCGGAATGGGGAATTACAGTTTGAAATATGATACACTTTCCAGAGCCTCAGGTATGGTTGTGTAGGCTGTACCTACACGAGAACGCCAGGACAGAGAGGCAAGTAGGGACTGAAATGCAGCCTCCACTCAGCTGGACAAGATATGAGGCCATGGGGTTGTATCAGCTGGTGAAAGCATCTGTTCTTATTTGCACGAAGATGTCCTATGGGCTGATAAAGTGTTTACACGCAACCATAAACATATGTGCCCATGCCTCTATCCAGCAGACACCGAGTAGTAGGTTTCTCTCAGTGACACTTTTTAAATCTCCTTATTTGCTGGGTATCTTACAATGATAAGCTATTTATGTTTCTTCAATAAAAATTAATTGCATTTATTAAACCTTAATGTTATAAAAATGGTTTCTTCAGTGTTTAACTGAAAATATAACAAAGGCCCTGAATAAACCCTTGATCTGAAGTATAGTTCCCAGACTAAATGATTGAGTTTCAGGACTAAGCCTAAAGGGAATGAAAAATATTGGTACCCTTTAGTAATCAATAGGAAGCCTTCCTGACAGCACAGTGATCCAACGATAAATAAATAATAGGTCAACGGTGATTCTTAGCTGACTCTGATGGACTCATCTGGCTAGTGGTTATAGTTGGGATGGTTAAAGCTCTTATTGCTCATGTAGACAACCAAAGTGTACAGATTCATGAACCTGAAGAAATAGGCAATTCTGATTCTTACGCATCTCTAGAGATGATTATAGGGGTTGCCTAGGAAATTTCAAATCTTGGACAGGTGCAGTTGCTCATAAAGAGTAATTCTTTCTTAAGCTGAAATAAAAGTGATATTGAAGAGAATTACTAATCACTGTCATACCCCCTGTCAGCATCCATTAAGGTTCCCCTTTTATAGATATCGCATGCTATGCAAAAAATGAGATTCTAAAGATAAATTTCCAACAAGTACCAATAAGCTAAATTTGAACTATAAAGAAGGAGTTTCCTTCACACTGTTTAAATGCATATTCTTGTTTTAGACAAATTTCAAATTTACATGGATATTGTTCTTTTCCTATAGAAGAGCTGATTTCTCTAGGAAATGCATATTCTATGGGAGATAAATGATTAAAATATTTATACTAAATTAGAAAGGATTATTAGTTATATCTAAGGGTGCAAAAAGTGGTGCTATGAATCAGATTGCTTAGAAGCAAAGCTGAAAAGCTGTTGTTTTTATGTTTTCAATATGTCAGTATACATTATAATTATTTTTTTTAGGAGACGAATTTTCTGCGCTGAAGTCATTTTTCTCTGCCATCTCAGAGAAAAAACAAGAATTTACATTTAATCTTGCCAATGCCCTCTACCTTCAAGAAGGATTCGCTGTGAAAGAACAGTATCTCCATGGCAACGAGAAATTTTTTCAGAGTGCCATCAAACTGGTGGATTTTCAGGATGCAAAGGCTTGTGCACAGACAATGAGTGCCTGGGTAGAAAGCAAAACAGATGGTAAAGTTTTCCACCTTCATAAAATCATTATTTGACATTGTATTCATGGTTTTTAATATCTGAAAGTAAAGAATGGTTGAATATTTTCCTACTAAACTGGCTCAGAGGGATAAATCTCCTATTTCTCTTCCTTGCTATTCAACTTAATACTCAATTAATTGTAAAACCAAGAGAAATTGCAAGCTGCTTAGAAAAGTACACAGATTCCTTTTTCTTTCGAGAAACACCTATTTGTGGAATTCTTAATAGAAGAATTTTAATAATAATTTTTGTTAAAGTATAGGTTTTTAAAGTACAGCAGCAGGAATATCTTTGGCCACATAAAATTAGATATGTCAATCCCAAATGCTTTTTTCCCCACATATACTATAAATAATTAACACATCTAAGTTGGATATGTTAATGTTTAATAGTAAATGTTGGTAGTCCTGTTAAAAACATGGCAATCTTAACTTTAAATTAAATACAAGCTAGCAAAAATTCCAGAGGGTCTAAGAAATGACATAGTAGAAAGAACACAAGCTTAAAGTCCTAGAGATTAGTTCAAGTTTTAACAAGTTCTAAGCTATGCCTCATTTACAATGAGAATGTTATTAAATTTTCAGACTTATTGGAACATTTGATAATAGTCTGTTTCATTTCTTATTATTCTGCTACAAAACAGTGTGATGGTGGAAGCTGCTGCTGTATTCTTTACGGGAAGCCTCACATGGGGAACCATAAGTTGAAAACCAGAGAAGGGTGTTGTGATCCGTGTCCACAGGGAAGTCCTATTACTAGGATACAAAATGAAAACATCCTTAGGCGGCTCCATGACACCCAATCATGTTTTTGTCTCTAACTTTAAAATACTCAGTTCTGTTTTTTTAGAAGACAGTTATATGAGCAGCTCCATACTTATCTCTTCCAATGGTCAGAGGCAGTAGATATAAGAGTAGAAGGTTGAGTGTATCACTGACATTAATTCTGGTTGACCCACTAGAGAACATTGAAATGAAATTTGAAAACTAATAAATATGCAGAAAGGGATATTAAATTTTTGTTCTTTTTGTCTGAAAAACAGTTTACAGAAATAATCTTACTAAAGAGAGGTCATTACTAGATCAGTTCAAATTTGCCTAAGATAATCTTGTATATCCTGTTTCCTAGTGTAATTCCATTTGTACCCATTTCTAAGTAAAATATTTAATAATGTTCCTCTTTACTCTCAAAATTGCTACATTTAGGTAGTAAAACACCCTGTTTGTAAGTGATCTGCAGAAGAAATTTTTGTTTTAATTCTATTAAAGCAGTTCCACTAAGAGCTATTGTGTATCTCTTCCTGTCTTCTCTTCCTACCCCTTTACAGGAAAAATTAAAGACATGTTTTCAGGGGAAGATTTTGGCCCTTTGACTCGACTTATCCTGGTGAACGCTATTTATTTCAAGGGGGATTGGAAACAAAAATTCAGAAAAGAGGCCACAGAGCTGATGAATTTCACTAAGAGAGATGGTGCAGCAGTCAAAATTCCAATGATGAAGGCTCTTTTGAGAACAAAATATGGTAAACATGAGAAATCACATTCTAAAGCTTGACTTCGGGAATTGTCAAGTATATTTAATATCTTATTTTTCTCTATCCCAGGTTATTTTTCTGAATCCTCCATGAAGTACCAGGTTTTGGAATTACCTTATAAAGGTGACGAGTTCAGTTTAATTATTATACTTCCTGCAGAAGAGGTGAGCATAGAAGAAATGGAAAAACAAATCACTGCTCATCAAATCTTGAAATGGTTCTCTGAGATGCAAGAGGAGGAAGTGGAAATAAGCCTCCCTAGGTTGGTAATATTTTATTATTCTGGTTCTTATGTTTTTATTTATGGAGGAACTTGAATTCAGTCAGCTGGACAATAACAAATGCTTGAAAAGGCTATAGATACAAATGAAAAGGAAAATGCATTTGGAAGCATTACTCCATATTATGGATACAAAGGCAGGTCTGAACATCACCAGCATTGCTTTTCCAAGAAGAGCACTGAATGTAAGTGCCTAATATTTTCTTAAAGAGATGAAAAAATGTAACTCTTCAAACTAGAATGCTAGGATTAAAAGAAGTTATTATTCTTTTTATTATACAAAGTTATTTTTTCTATTTTTTTCTTGATTAGAATTTAAAATATTTATCTTCTATAATATTTAAGAAAAATAAAACACCTAAACACTTAGGATACTAAACAATGAAGAGATGGGTTAAATCACCTTTGACAGAATGCTCTAACAGAATTATATATAGACTCCTAGGGTCAGTTTTAGATAGTCAATACGAAATGGAAATTGCAAAGGCATGTCTCAGTAAGCAATAATTATAAACACTAATTTCTTAATATTATGCTTTTAGGAGACAGGAGAGATTTCAGAGAGTAAGATGTGTCCAAATAATTCAATTCACACTCTATCTGAATTTTTAAAGAAACAAATGTCTAATAGAATATATCCTGTTTTTTATTTCTATTTTTTTCTTCATACTCAACAAGGCCTGCATGGTCTATGTGCCCCTCTTCCAGATCCATGGTCTCCTAAACTTCTTGGCTTTTCTCTTTTCCACTTAGTCAAGGTCCAGTGAGTCATTTCAACCATCCTTTCACCAAACATTTTTAGTGTTTTTTGTCCCCATGTCTCTGTCCCTCTCTTAATTCTCTCCCCAACCACCCTCAATCCTGAGTCTACTCAAAAAACCACTTCTGCTCCTCAACTCCTGATTTTGTTTAGCAAAATCCAGAAAGCAGTCACTTCTGGCCTCACCAAGGCTGGAGCTTGGGACTCCATGTTTACCTGCAGAGAATTTTCCTTTCTGATACCCACGTCACACCAAAATGTTGTCTCTATTCTCTACGCACTACTTCATGTTGACTTTTCTTACAGGCAACATATGTCTCAACTTCCTGTTCTTCAAAGAAAACAGATCATAAAACAAACTCGCCTCTCTACCCTTCACCTCAAAATATGTATGTCTTTGCTAATCCTTTCTTCTACCTTCTTTGATGTCCTGAGGAAAGAAGTAGCCTATTTTCTCATCCTAACTCTGGGCTCTCGATCCAAATATTATTAACCATCCCATTTTTCTTGACCATCTTTCTTGAACCACTGTGGCACTTCTCTCTCTGTTTATTTTTATCTCTCCGTAAAATATTCCTGCTCCCTGACTTACCCCTTTTTCTTTCTGCTCTCAAATAATTTTTATCAGAGTTTTGGTTTCAAATTTTCTCTCTTCTTTCTCTCTTTTGTATTTGTTCTTTATCATCCTGTCTCTAAAATCTGAATTTCTCTCTTCAACCCCTCTTCTGATTCCCTATACAGGCTCAGTAAATACTTTTCAGCACACTGACAATTTTATATTTTATTACCCAGTCTCTTCTACCTGAATGGATGTATTATGGTTTCAAACTAATAACGGAAGATTTAGGTAAAACTGAAACAATTTAATCAGATGTATGTTTCCTTGAACTCTTATAATAAATTACCACAAACTAGGCAGCTTAAAACAACAGAAATTTATTCTCACAGTTCTAGAGGTTAAAGGTCCAAAATCACAGTGTTTGCTGGGCCACGCTCTCTCTGAAACTCTGTAGAATCCTTCCTTGCTTCTCAGCTCTGGTGGTGATCCGTTATCTTTGCTGTTCTTCTGCATGTAGATGCCTCTGCTGTCACGTGGTCACCCCTCTTCATGTGGCATTCTCTTTTCTTATAAGGACACCAGTCATATTCGACTAAGGGCCCGCTCTATTTCAGTATGATATCAACCTAACTAATAGCATCTGCAATGACTATTTCCAAATGGGGTCACATTATAAAGTGCTGGGAGTTATGGCTTCATGACAAACAGAAGGGGGTGGGGCACAATTCAGCCCGTAACACCAACTGTACTAAATTCCATTACTGTAAGGCAAAAGAAAGCCTCTTTGGTAGCAAAATTTAGTAAATGCTAAAGAGAGAAAAGTTAATCTACTAATACTTGTATATAAGCAACATTGGGAAGGAGCATGTGATTGTCTAGTTACTGTTTAAGAAACACTTCTCCTCCCCCTCTTTGACGGATGACTAATTAAGATCTATTTTGATATTCAGGTTACAGGTAAGGTGCAGACAGGTAAATCCCTTGCCTGTGGGTACGTAGCTAACAAATGGCAGAGCCAAAATTGCAGGAGTCAGAAAACTAGTGTATGTGAGGCCATCATGAGAGAGAGCACAGAACAGAGGAAAGGGTCAGTGGTAGAATGAGCAGCAGGATAAAAGATGTGGAGCGGCAGTGCAAGGAGACTTTGACAAGAGATAAGTCTGACCATAGGACATGACGTATTGTATTCTTGCTGAGCTAGAATCAGTCCCAGGCCTGGCCAGCTGTGGCTCTCTGTGTGACCTGTGTGTGAACTGCGGGTGGGTGAAAGACAGTGAACTCAGGGGCAATGAGGCTGGCTATGGGAACAGATATGTCATGACCAGCTGCAGTAGTAAAATGTTCATTTTAGTAAAAGTAAAATGTTCATTTACTTTAACCTATTGACACTGATACAAATTGGAATCCCAAGTATGCATTAAACATTGTCCAGATATGTTTTATATGTAACAGCAAGTATTTTTAATTAAACCATGAGGCTAATAGAGTATTTCACACAGACACACACACACACTCTTCAAGTAATTGGTTAGAAAGTGAGAAGAAGCTACTATGTATTAACATAATAATAGTTCGGGCTCAACATTGTCAAGGATTGTGTTATATTTTTATCCTTGTGTGCAGCTTTAAAATTTGGTTTCCTTGGTTCTAAGACTGAACATCCCTTCCCTTACTTTGATGACTCAAGCCCACTGTATCAAAGCTGGGATTCCAAATAATACAGACAGAGCTGCCAAGGAAGACCCAACCAAGACTTTTTTCATCAAACAAGAGTCCTGGGTATAAAGGAAAAGGAAGGGACAATACCAGTCCGCAGTAGGCCCTGTAGACAGGAGCGAATCCATCTCAAAACAGAAATTCTGAATTGCTTTTTCCACTTTCTGCAGCTTTTGCCTCCGTAAAACCCTTTTAAACACAATGGGTTGCATTTGGCTGTCAATTTCTGTCCTGTAAACAAATAGATATTATTTATGTATGCTGAAACATTCATTTTGTGATTATTTAGTTGTTAATTATTTATCCAGTCTTTTGCCCATTCTTTTAGCTTAGTTGTATTCTTTTGACAAGTTTAGAGAAAAATCAAAGAAAAGGGAAAATGAAACCACATCTAGAATAAATATCAAGACACAAAATTTAGGTGAGGTTCATAATTAATAATATATATATAAATTATGATTTGGAACTATATTTTTATTATAAGGCAATGGGAGTTAGCACATTAGCTCTGATTAGGAATGGACCTCAGTTTGAATCCTACCTCTGTCTCCTATCTTGACCTTAAACCTGAAAATCAATCTCCTCCAACCTTCACTTTTTTACATGTTAATAGGAATAGGAATGGGAATAATAATTCTAACTTCCTGGAGTTTATGTGAAGATTAAAAATTATAATCTATATTAATGGAAGTGCTATTTCATGGTTTTAATAATTATGGGTAATTAGAAATTGGTTGTAGATTAAATGGTTAAATGGTCTCTCTTGTTGTAGGTTTGATTGGACTATATAATGAGCAGGACTGTTACTTAAATGACTCTGCTGATAATTAGGCATTATTAGAAGTTGTAATAAGTCTTGCAGTACTCTTGTTATTATCCTAAAAACAGTCAATTTATAGGTGGAACATTTATTCTCTGCCTTTTAGAAGCCCATACTCCATTCAGTTTAAAAATAGAGTGTGGTAATGAAACAGAAAACAAAACAAACAACCCCTCAAAACCATTATCCTGCATATTATCTTTCTTAGCAGGAAGATCAAAGGAAACAGTTGAAAAAAGTTGGCATAAAACAAACTATTTTCATTATCAGTAGATTTTAATGTGCCTATTGTGCCCATTCCCAGTCAGCTAAGGCTTTGAATGAGTTAACTTCTTCCAAAAGTGCATAATATTTTACCAGAAGTAATTTAGGCCCCGTACATTTCTGCCATGGCATATTCACTGTTTTGAAAAATTATAATTAAGAAGCGTGTTCGTTCAGTATTTGGCAATTAAAACAATGATCTAATTAGACCAATTGCCCAAGCTAATTTCTAGCCCCAGATGTGGGCCTACCTGTTAGCTAAGCAAGGGTCCTCTGCTTGAGCAGCTGTGTCTGTATCAGAACCTGAGAACATGGGCAAATGCCCATCAGGGGACAGCCAGCAACTTGGGCAGGAGTTGCCTGGGAATGTGGTTGATGTAAGAATATACATAGCTCCCTGTTTGAGGATTACACTCTTTTCTTTCATAAACAAATATTCCAACCTGGCTTTCAAATGCAAATTGATGCTTTAAACATCTAAAATGTCAGTATTAGCTTCTACTATTATTATTAATTATTAATTATTATTATTATTGAAGTGGCAAAGTGAGGTTCAATGATTGCTGTTGACTTGGAGTCAGGGCCTAAGACAATCTTTGAGGTTCTCTGTGTAAGGTCCCTCTTCACAGCAGCCTGGAGAGTTGTGGCGAATCTGGAGTCCTAATTTATGGCCCTGCTTTGGAAACAAAGGCAGCAAAGTTAGAACAGGCAACAAAGGCTGCAAGCTCTAGCCCTCCCCTTTGGGTCTTGGCTGGAACATCACAGATGCTACCTTCACTGACCACCTGTTCCCTACTTCTCCCTCCCCAATTTCCTGTAATTGAGAGGACCAAAACCAAATTGCTACCTGGAGAGGAAGGTCAAGCATGAGCCCCATGGGCAGTCACCCACCAGGATCCGAAGCAGACAGAGAACCACCCTATCCCCACCCTTGCCCACATTTAGTAAAAACCTTCCACCCAGACCCCATTGACGCTTCTTATTCTCCAAAGGAGACCACCCTCACTTCTCCAGTGCATACTGCTATCACTTTATAAACTTACTGTGCTTTGCTAAATCTTTCTGTCATGCTCTTGAATTCCTTCAGGTTCCCTGACAAAAATCTGGATCAGGTTGGGGCCTCCCTTGGTCTCTCCAGGTACTGCCAGGCAGCAGATATACTGGGCGTTTTTGTTTTTCTTTTATAATTTTTATCTTTTATTTTATTTCCAAGATATTTAGTTCCCTTTCAACATTTTACACCATTTACTGGGCCTATTGAAAAGATATTAGGTGTGTCAATAAACTGAAGGAAGTCACATCAATTATGACAATGGGTGGGAAGGATAATAGGTTATTAACACCTCTCTGAACCTCAATAGCCAACAATTTCCTCCAAGGACTGTTGGCTCCTGTTCCTCTCTCATCACATCTTGGACATCTGCCAGGGACAGTCTTGGATGGTGTGAAAAAAACTAGGCATATATAGTTGCTGGAGGTGAACTTTTAATCTTCTAGGGAAGGAGCCAAGCAATTGAAAACTTAAAACTCTCACCCTGTTTAGTTGGGTAATTTTTACTTCAAAAAACAGTATTCTCCTCCCCTTTCCCACAGCCATTTATCTGGAGCTGGGGAAATATGGTGTCTGGAAATGTGAGGAAATGTAATTGGGGTAATCAAAACAAAAGATTTCACCATTTAATCTCTTTCAAGTCATCCACTTTATAGATTTAAAAAAAATTGGGTAGCAAATGTGTAGTGTTTCTTCATCTTTTTTTTTTTTTTTTAACAGATTTAAAGTAGAACAAAAATTAGACTTCAAAGAAGCTTTGTATTCTTTGAATGTAACTGAAATATTTAGTGGTGGCTGTGACCTTTCTGGAATAACAGGTAATATGATAAATAATTCTTATATTATCATGTTAATCTGTTTTCTTAGTAACTGTGTTAACTGACTGATCTTAAAACTGGAAGAGCATCCAGTCCCAGAAAATACATACACGATGAGTAAATGTCATAGTCGTGTTGAGCTGTCTGTAAACACTATTTTGCATTTAAGTACTTTTCCTTAATGAAAACCAGAGAGCATTTTAGAATGTTAGATAAGCCTTCCAACCATGCTTGTAATGAAACTATGTAGGTAAAGTATTATATGGGCTTTTATTTCAGCCCTATTTGGATATTCTTATTTGAACAATGGGAATTACAACTTTGAGTCTCTCATCTAAGCAGAGCAAATAAAACTCTTATAAACCAATTTGCAAAGGTTAATTCAGTAATATCAGAACCCATGAAATAGGCGCTCACAACATGCCAGATGATGAACACAATCTAGAAATTGTAATGCCACAGCTTGTACATTTAGCTTGGGACTGACAACAACACTGGGGTGATGGGGTTCTTATGCTCATTTGCACCTGGGAAATTGTGCGGGGTTAAGATGTTCACTTGCACAACAAAGTCCAAGACAGTCTTTTAATTTTTCTCATCCATAACCATTAGTTCAAAAATACACAAAGAGAAAAAAATGGATTGAGGAGGGCCCATTAATCCCAAGTCACTTACCCTCTTTTAAACTGTCTTCTGTTTTATATAAAGGGTCCTAATAATACAAGCCTATCTATCTGATGGGCTTTTGTGTGATAACATGGAAATTTTGTGTATTCCTATATAAATACCCGGGCTTTGAAGAAGTATACATTAATTTATTCACTTATCAATTATGTGGGTAAATGAGCAGAATGCACTTTCCTGGTGGAGGAGTTGGGTGGGTACACAGGTGGCACAGATATTCATTGTCACCTTCACACATGATTTAGCTACTTGTTCTCACGCTGACAGATAGACCTAACTTTTTTGACAATTTCACCAGCATCAGAAATGAGACCGTCAACATTAAATACTGCAACAGGATGCCACCTCAGTGTGCCCTAGAACACGGCCACATCAACGACCTGAAATAAACCAAGCCATTTTTCAAGCACCTCTTCATCTTTGTTTTTTTTTTTGAAGGTTTTATTTTTATATATATCTTTATTGATTTCAGAGAGAGGAAGGGAGAGGGGGAGGGAGAGAGAGAGATAGAGACATCAATGATGAGAGTCATTGATCAGCTGCAGCCCGCAAGCCGGGCATGTGCCCTGACCGAGAATCGAACCCCGATCGCCTGGATCCTAGGTCGACGCTCAACCTCTGAGCCACGCCCGGCCGGGCGAGCACCTTTTCATCTTAAACTTCTTTCTCGCCTTTGGAAGCTTCCTCGCTGTACCTCAGACATTTCAAACAGCCACTCACTCTACAAATTCCCAGCAATTTGTGATTTCTAAATATCTCATTTTACAGGCAGATTTGTCCAAAAAATACCTCCAAAATGCTTCATAAAAGAATTTATGCAAGAGAACAGCCTTGAACAGAGAATAAATGTTCAACATCTTCAGCTCTTTCTCTCCTTAATTACCTGTTTGATTTGTTTTAACTACTTTGGTTCTGTCTTATTGCCTGAAATAGAACAACCACAGCTAAGGATTACACTATTCCTGGTCATTAGGGAAAGAGTGAATTCTGTGCTATCCCTACCTTTCATTTGTGCAAGCAGCATTCACTGAAGGGTACTTTGAACCAGCCCACCACTAGTGCTATTGGGGTATTTGCACAAAAGAGACACTACCTTGGACTCTTGTAGTTTGGAAGTTTTAGATGAAATGTTTTCAGAGTTACTTTAGAAGTTTTGAGATGAAGATTTGACTTCCATTATTACATTTTAATGTCATCTTTGGTAAAATATTTAACCATTCTGAGCCTCAAAGAACAAATCTGTGAAAGGAGATAATTATCCTAGTGGCAGAAGTAAATGAAAGAATGTATATAAATCCCCTCTTTCAACATCTTGCACATAGTAGGTACTCAATAAGCGTTAAATAAAAAAACCCATCAAACTAATGAGGCAAGTGGCATGTTAATATTTACTTGCATGTCTAGCAAAGCTGTGGAAGGTGTTTTTTTTTTTGGTCTTTTTAATTTGACAAAGACATATGTGGAATTTTCATAGGAAATTAAAGGAAAGAATTATTACAAAGGTGAAGAAAACAGTGAGTTTATGGAGTCCAGGTTTCTTGATCTGGCCTATTGCCTCGCAGGTCCTGTTCTTTTCCCAGGACCGGGCCCTCTCTGTGATAAGATGGAATACACAAGACCAATAGCCCGAGAGTCATTTGGTCTGGTGACATTGTGAAGACGAGTGAAATGCTCTACTCCTCCCCAGCCTACTTTTTGGTCTTCGCTCTTGGTATGGGTCCCTAGATCACCCACTCTGTGCTCTCTGTGTGAATCCTGTCGTATTCTAGGCAGTCCTGAAGAAAGAAGGTGCCTTTTTGCCTGACCTTAAAGACCACTCTCTTTTTCAGTTAATCTACACAAGGAGGTGGATGCCCCTCTTCACTACCTTTAGACAGGGTGAGGGAAGACTGCTCGTAGGAAGTGACATTTTTGCTGAAACCTGAAAACAAGGGAGCTAATCAGGGAGATGTCTGGGAAGGAGTCTAAGCAGAGGGAGAGCTAAGGTTAAGATCTTGTGGGCTGAAGTTGTAGCTAGACTACCCGACGAAGACAGGAGGGAAGATGAAGATATGAAGTAATCAGGGCCCAGGTACAATCATCGTAAGTGATTTGGAGTTTGCTTTTAGCGGGATGGGAAGCCAGGTTTTATGTAAGTGTTCTTTTGATGACCTCTGGCTATCTTGCCTGAGGTCATTTCATTTTCAGTAAGCTTTGGAGCTAGTTCCCCTTTTCTGAGGTATTTCTTCAGTAATCTTTTCACATTTGGTGGCTTTGGTGGAGTCTACCTGCATCACATCAGCTTTCTCCCTGAGACATAAAGCTCCTCTTTCTCCTTTCTTTGAAAGTTTCAAGGCCCATCTTCCTCCCCTTCCTCCTCTCATCACCATTGAATGCACAGACCACGTTTCAGTCGTCTCTCTGCTGAACATTGTCGGAGCAGGGGTGGCTGATGGCTTCTGAAACTCATGATTTCTCTTCTCCCTTCTCAAGGAGACCATCCTCACTGTATCAGAAACTCTTCACACATACATCAGGAGAGAAGAGGGACATCTCTCCCAGCTTGTATCCACACCAGAACAAAACGTTGCATGACACCATCTTACACTGAAAAATCTGACAGGTTTTAAAGCATAGCTCTGAAGTGATTTTATAACAGATACCACAGAAGCTCTTTCGACTTTCATAGTCTCACCGGTTTTAAAGGAGAGTAAATTTTGTTTTAAACTTAGATCAAAACTGAATACAGAATTTAAAAGGCAAGTTGGCTTTGAGGTTGAATACAGAGGGTGAGATTAATTCCAATAAGTAAAGCCTCTTTCATCTTGTCTGTAAACCATGGGTAAAGGGAGCAAAACCCACTGTCCATTCAAATTATTTTACTTAATGGATATCTTATTTGAAGCTTATACCCTTCTGTGTTTACCTTATATCTGGGCCAAACTTTGTCTCTCTGTATCTGTCTCTATATCATTTCTGCAAAAGTTAAACTTGAACCACCTTTATCTTCAGCAAATTAATTAACTTGGAAAGAGTTTATTTCCTTTGCTCTGTTCATTTGAAAATGTAATTAACCTGGGACCCAAAAAGCAATGACTCTAAATTTTAACTCCTAAATACACTTTCATATTTTCCAACAGATTCATCTGAGGTGTATGTTTCCCAAGTTGTGCAAAAGGTTTTCTTTGAGATAAATGAAGATGGCAGTGAAGCTGCAGCATCTACTGGTAGGACAAAGGATTTCACAAGTCGGGAGGAGAGATTGGGGAGGCAATGAGCAGGAGGGTGCGGGCATTTGTGCAGTGCTCGGATCTCACTTTTCACTCCTGCTGTCTAGTACTCTATAGGAAGAAAAAAGAAATTGGTTGTATAAGGTGCTTAAACATCTCTGCAGCCCTAGCTTAATGCAAAAGGAAGGGAAGGAATTTAATTAGGAGTTGAGGCCTATCTACTGATATGTGCTTGTTTGCAAATTGGATTACCTGTCAATTAGCAGGTAGGACGCGTGAGAAAACTTTAGGTTCAAGTATAAAATCATGATTGTTCAGGAATGCTCACTCTTAAGTAATTGTATTCATTTCATGCTTCCATCACACCAAGTCAGTCCTTTGTCATTGATTCTTGTCATTTTCCCCATGGCAGTGGTTCTCAAACTTAGTTGAATATTAGGATCACCTTTGGAAACCTTTAAAAAATACTATGTCCAGTACATGGCCAAAAATAATTAAGCCTGCATGTCTGGAGATAAGATCCAGGCTCCAGCATTTGTTATCTTTCCCGAAGTGTTTCCAGTGTGCTTCCAGGGTTGAGAACCAGTGCTCTATGGGGGCCTGCAGCCTGGATTTGCTCTTGCAAGTGTAGTTCATTGACCAGCAGCCTCAGTGTGACTAGGGAACTGGTTAGACATGCAGAAGCTCAGGCCCAACTTCAGACCTCCTGAATCAGAAAAATGCAAGGTCTCCAGATGATTTGTGTGCACATTAAAGTTTGAGAATCACTCTTCTATGATACATTTCCTTGAACAAATGAAATTTTGATTAGTAACTATGTTGTATATGAGATATTTAAAAATAATTAGAGAAAAGCCTTAAATTCAATTGGAAACGAAAAAACAGCTTAAAGGAGTCCCTCATATGTCTATTTTATTTTTTTTAGACTATTTGGGTTGTAACCAATATGTAAAAGTTGTGCATTATTTAAATCGTTATGTTGATAAATTTTTATGTCTATGCAGATGTGAGTTTCTTGATTAATTTGTAATGTAGTGGCAATGGTTTTTCACATCTGGGTGTGACACAGTGGACCCTCATTTGGCATCTCCTGAAGGATTTTCTATTACTGTACTTAAGGAGCTTACATTGGAGCAGTGCAATATTTTAATTCTTAAAGAAACCAAAAGGTTGCATTGGTATGAGGTCACTCCCCATGTAGACAAATTTTACAGCTGCTTTTACATAGAACCAAAAGAGTTATAACAGATAATTATCTGATCCTTTCATTATATTGGTGAAAAACAAGCCCAGCAGTGTGAAGTGCCTTGCCTGAGGTCAGACTATGACTTTACAGCAGAGTTTGAACCGAATCAGTTTCCTAACTTCATGGTCAGAGTTCTCTCTGCTGTTGTCCCCTGGCCCTCACTTTAAGTCGAGAGTTCTCCAACAGGCTGTAACAGTCATTTAGGGATCAGCAGTAACCCTAACGTGTTACACCTCAGAACAGTCAGCATATTTTAACTTTCGGGCATCTGCTCAAGGGTTGCTTAAGAACAAAAAAGCTCAAGTGTTCACCCAAATGAAAATTGGAGTTATACTGACTACGATTTTCTGATTATCTCACTAATGCAGACATGGGCATGTATTCACTGGTAATTTTGGCAACATAGCCCTGATAATCCAAACAGGATAGTGCTATGCATTTTATGTTATTAAGTTTGTTTTATTGTGAAGGGGATCAGAATATGCCACCCTAAAATGTGCCACTTTGGCAGAAACGCTATTTTGAGCTGAAGGAAACTGAGAAACAAGAGATACAAAAAGAGCTCTCGACCCACCCCATTTGCCTAAAAGTAGGGCATAAATTTTATCACGGAAGATGGAAGTTGGCAGTAAAATGTGTCTGCACAGCAAACCTTACTGAATAACCCTTATCTGCCATTAATTTCCCCCATATATTTACCTTTCCACAATTTATACTCCTAGAAGTCCAAGCCTTTTTCCTTTGTCTAGTCACTTCCCCACAATTTACCACCTTTTGTAAATATGATACATAAGTGCTCAAGCCTAACCACTTCTTTAGGTATTCACCTCTTTTCTGTGAAGCTCCTGTGTGGATAAAAAAATAAACAGTGTCTTCTATGAATTTGTTTTTGTCACTTTAATTTGGACCCCAAACAAAGATTACAGAGAAATAGTGTTTTTGGGGGGGTTTTTTTTGTACTATTGTTTTTCAGTTCTGAAGACTCGTTACATTTTTTAAAATCTTTCTTATTTATTGATTTATTTTTGAGAGAGAGAGAAAGAGAGAAACATCAATTTGTGTTCTACTTATGTGTGCATTCATGAGTTGGTTCTTTTTTTTTTTTTTCCTTTTAATATCTTTATTGATTTCAGAGAGAGGAAAGGAGAGGGGGAGAGAGAGAGAAACATCGGTGATGAGAGAGTCACCGATCGGCTGCCTCCTGCACACCCCCGACTGGGGATGGAGCCCGCAACCCGGGCATGTGCCCTGACCGGGAATCGAGCCCCAATCGCCTGGATCCTAGGTCGACGCTCAACCGCTGAGCCACGCCCGGCCGGGCCATGAGTTGATTCTTGTATATGTTCTGTCTGGGGCTGGAACCCGAAACCTTGGCGTATCAGGATGACACTCTGACCAACTGAGCCACCTGACCAAGGCTACATTACATTTTTTTTAAATTATTTTTTCATAGGTCTAAAAAATTGTACAAAATCATTGTATTATTAGTAAAGGAAAGATCTGAATTGAGTGTAGAAATATTTAATCTATAAAGGAAAAAATTCAATCACAAAAATTCACCTACTCTAAATATTGACAAATGACACAATAGAGAAGCATGGTATAAATTATCATAGTAAATAATTGTTAAGGCAGCAAATCTCTGCTTCTGATCTCATAATAAAAACCCCAGACACATTGACAGCACAAATCCTAAAAGCTTTGAGCTCACAGAATAATTTTGGGAAGGCAAGTTAAAAAAATAAATTTCAACTCAGATGTGATTACGCAAGCCTGAAGAACAGAAATAAAGTGCAAACATATCTGCATAGGAATTAGACTTGAAACATTATAAGAATAAATCATATAATGTAAATAAAAAGTGAGCAGAAAATTGCTATTTAAAGATGAAATATTTCAAATGCTTTCACTAAATTGAATCTAGTATCTGAATTTCTTCTTCGTTGAACATAAATGTGAAGTTAGAATTAGCCCCTGACTGATCCAATATTTATTCTTCTGCTCTTTGGTTTTCAAATTTATTTCAAACTTCTCTGCATTTAGAAAATGGTAATTTTTCCAGATGTTAACTCCTCAAACAAGATAGCCTTTCCTGTCTACATAAAGTATTATGGATATATTTTCTTTACTGATTTTTAAAAATTTTTCTTTACGATATTTAATGTGAACATATAAATAATTGTTGTCTCTATTTTATAGGAGTACAAGTCCCTGTGATCATGAGCCTGGCTCAAAACCAATTTATAGCAAATCGTCCATTTCTGTTTATCATGAAGAATAACCCAACAGGTACATTTTTGGGGATTCCCTGGGGGAACTGTTTAGGTTAAGCACACCTATTCCTAGTTGCCGATTGCAATCTACATATCGGAACCACTTATTCTTTCCCTGGATATCTGTCGAGTGCCTGTTTTTTATTAGGCATTCTATTTTAAGAGATATCAAGGGCCTGAAATAGGGTAATGGTAATAATAGCTGCCAACATGGCTGTTACATGTGCTAATCATTTAAAATATCTTTATCTAAAGCTGTCATCATTCCAATAGGTTAGATATCTGACTAATAAAGACATAGAAGCTCTGACAGAGGTTTTGTCATTTGTCTACGTGGCAGAGAGGGGCTAGGTACCTGTTTGTCTCTGAAGTCAGCTCTCTAGGATGCTGCAACAGGAGTAGAAATGGGGAGATGTAGAGTTGTGAAAAGTTTCAAAGGCGGATTCCAAAGGGATAAGTGACTAGGCATAGGCTCTGAGCGGGAGGGAGGGGCCAAACATAATCCCGAACCTCCAAGTTGGTCATTTGGTGAACCATAGAGCAGGTAGGTACAAAAAGTAGAGGTAACAGTAGAGGACTGGATTGGCATTCGACACAGTGTCAACATGGGGAAATGCAGGCTGCCTGGGTAGATGATTCTGCACTTTCTCTTTTGAAAAAGGGAGATCAGGAAGGTAATACAGTGAGGGAACTTTCTTTAAGTTTATATTTAGGACTCCAGGCATCAGGATGACCATGTGAAGGTTGTAAACCAGAAGAGAGCAGAGATCATTGTTTATTCACTTCTGTATTCAGCCTAGTATTTGGCCCAGTGCCTTGCCCATAATACCAGTGTCCCTAGGGATTGAGAGTATGGACTTGGGTGTTGGACCTGGGCTCGAGTCCCAGCTCAGTTGACTGATAGTTGTAAGACAATCACTTACACTTTCTAGGCTGTATTTTCCTTATCTCCTATATGAACATAATATTAATACTCATCTCATAATGTTAAATGAAAGGATATATGAAGTCTATAACACTGTGTCTGGCACATAGTGTTTAGTATGAGCAAATCCATAAATATAATTGAGTGAATGACTGAATACAGAAAGGAGAATGAAAAGTTTCTCTGTGTAAGCTGTTTTACATGGAAAGGAGATGTAGTTAATTTCAGAATCTAAATTTGTTAGGTTAACTAAATCTGTTAGGGATTCTGATGCTATTGGCTCCCTAAAGGATATGTCAGTCTCTTCTTTTTAGGCCCCATGAAACTAATGGTGAGTGACTCTTCTGAAAGTTATACCTTGGGAACAGTGGAATAGTTTTAGATTTGCTGAAACTGCATGGACACAGCTTCAATTCGAGTAGTAGATGTGTCAGTGTTAAAAGATATTCTGAGTATGTCAATTGATCCATACATCTTTAACCTTTGGATAACTCTTATTTCTTACAATTAGTATGTAATTATTGAGCATGGAGAACAGAAAGAAATGAAGCTACATTGGGCATTGATAAACAAGGAAATAATGGCATTTAGAATAGTGATCTGTGACCCTCTGTTTCCCAAGTTGATGACTAAGGCCATGTAATAGCAATCAGTTAAGCAACAGTGAAATTCAAAACCCAAAATAAAGTCCTTATTTTTTTATTTGTGATAGGGCTTCACTATTAGACCTTAATGACAATTCCTACTGTTCTATGATCTTAATTGTAGTGAAACCTTCTAAACTAAGGTTACTCCCTTAAAATATTATTTGAAATGGATGGCCACTCATTTATTAGGAGCTGTAAATTGTTGCCATAAAATGTAGAATAGGCTATTATCTTAAGACAATACACATTCATAGATTTATTTAATTTTATCTCACAAATGAACTTAAGAAATCATTTAGATTAACCAAGATGATAACTCTATAGCATAGTAGACTACTAAGCAGCTTAATGCTCTACACAAAATATATTCATTTGACAATTTCAGAAGTGTGAGGATGAGTGATTTTTGTTCAACCAATTTTTATCTAGATTTAAGAATTGTTTTGGGTCAAACAATTCTCTTGGGCAAAATCCATACATTATTTGTATTTTTCTAGCAGGTTAGTATTATATTTTAGTATGGTCTTTCATAGCTCTTACAAGGCTGAACTTCAAGAAAAATAATGTTTTTTTATTCTTTTAAGCTGAGGATATAGGCCAACTTTACAGACTTTCGGAAAAAAAATTGTGAAAGATGCTACATGAAATGTGTCGTTTCTGAGAAAGTAGTGAATTATGATTTTGAAACTAACAGCACTACACTGTTTAAAACTCAGATCTTGAGTTGAAGGGAGAAACAGACTGCAGGGTATTTATTAAGAAATCTTTACTATTAAGCCATTAACATTAGTTGTGCTATTGTTATTTTAATATTAGGAAGCAAAAGTTGTTTCCCTTTTATGTAGATGTTATATAAAGACAATAACTAAAATGGGGACACTTCTTTAAGAAGGGGGCATGAAGAGAAAAATGGAAACAGTAATGATTTCTGCTTCATCCTATTTCTAAATCCATTGCTATTATGTCAAAGGAGATTTAACTAATCTTTCCGATTTAGTATTGAGTAGATTGGTGACTGCTTGATGGTTCTCCTAGGTCAAAGAAACAGATTGAAAAGGCTGAGACAAATAGCTTTTCTCTAATGTCCTACACTTTTGAGTGTTTAAAATTTTAGACCATTGTCTTCAGTTATGAATTTCTATAAAAGTTACTTTAAAAATTTCCTGAACAAATAATTCAGGTAAGAATTTTGAGGCCATAGAATCATAAAGATATAAGAGTCACTGATGATTCCTACTGAGATGAAATATCCTGGGAAAAGTTAATTATGCATCCCTATGTATCTGGAAAATAGAAATATTCATTTTCTTTATTTTTACAGAACTATTTTGAGATTTTTTTATTATTAGTGATTATAATTTTTTTAAAACTATATTGATTTCAGAGAGAGGAAGGGAGTGGGGGAGAGAGAGAGAGAAACATCAGTGATGAGAGAGTCCTCACTGATCGGCTGCCTCCTGCAACGCCCCCTGCTGGAGACCGAGCCTGCAACCCGGGCATGTGCCCTGACCGGGAATCGAACCGCGATCTCGTGCATCCTAGGTCAACACTCAGCTGCTGAGCCACGCCCGGCAGGGCTGATTATAATTTTTTATAAAGGCGTTATTAATTATAACTTTGGACAGAACAGGAAAGAATTAATGAAAAAGGTTTCTCTCACTGTTATTCCAAAGACATTGAAATATACTTTCCATCAACTTAAAAATGATATAAAACTTCTTTATCACTTTTGAAATTGGCCTTTATTACATATGACTGTAAGGAACTTAACACAACAATTGACACGGATCCATTCAGACCACTTGCCTTACCCCAGCTGGAAAGAAAGGTGAATGGATTTTGACGCGCCATTTGCTTCTGTCTTGTCCTCTAGCTCTTAGTCCCTTGTCTCTTGCAAACACAGGATGGCTGGAAATAGGTGTTTGCATTTATGCTGTAGACTATGTCACCTCCGTGAGGTTTTGAAGGCACTAGAGAGAGGAAAATATTGTCTTTAGCAGTGAGCTTTGATTCAGAGCTGAAGATCTGAGGAGCTGTACTTTTAACCCTAAGGGCTGTGTTACATGCATAAAAAGAGCCTGCTAATGCCTCAAATTTCAAACTCCGCACGCTCATCACTATTTTATGATGCGGCGTTTGCCTGACTGAGTCCATTTAGAAGAATACCTTTCGGTCCCTTCATCTTTGCTTTCCTGTATGAAAAATAGGACTAATGTATTTTTCATGACAAGCTGTTGTGGGTGTTAATTTACTTTACAAATTACCAAAAAATAATTAATAAAGATATAATTATGTAATTTAGACAGAGAGGGCTTTGCTGTTAGACATTGCTTATTTATCTTATAGAGAACAAAGGCTAAATGATTTGTTAAAATATTAAGAAAAGCTTATTATCACCAACATTTTTTTCCTCCAGAAATTCGTAAAGTATTTTTTTCCCCTTTCCTAGATTCATTTTTGTTTATGGGACGAGTGACAAATCCTGACACTCAGAATGTGAAGGGAAGAGATTTAGACTCACTGTGAATGAAATGCAGAGAGAATGAGGTGATTACTGGAAACGAGTTCATTGTCAAAATATTACCATCTTGCAAATCTGTTCTTTATATCTTTTTCTGTTTTAAACTGTGCCTGTGTTAATGTGTATTAACATAAACCTGCATTAATGAATAAATGAAATTATTGATAAATGAAAATTTATTCAATGTTTCTATTCTTTTTGTATGTTTTATAAAGCCTATATGAATCAAAAGCAGTGAACTTGCATTAATATTATTATTAATATGTTAGAACAATCCTGTCTAAGATATTTTAGATATCAGAGTCTCTATGTTGCTAAAAGACTGCACTAGCTGACTCCCAGGTATAACAGCGTTATCCAGACCATGGGGAAGTAAGGGTCCCATAGAGTGGGTGTTGTGTGTTGCGTGGGGGTGCTACTTAAGATGCAGAAATCCAGTATCTATGACAATAGATAAACTTTGAGTTTTTTGCTAATCCTAATTTGGTATTCTCTGTGTTACATGTAATATTTGCCTTGTTTTAAAACCTTTGGGACATATCAATTTTTTTTTTGTTCTGGTTTATGGTTTAAACATGTCTTGGAAGTAGAAACATTGAGAACTTTTATAAAACTTTCCTGTACGTCAAAATGGCAGTTAAATTAGTGTGATTCAGGAGGCTGACCTTCCAAGCTTTTACAACATTGAGCTAAGAAAATGTTAGAGTGAAGACTGTAATCTATAAAGATTAAGTGCAGAACCCTTCCTCTGAATACCCTAAACTGTCAGATGGAAATATCTAAAATAATACTACATTCCAATGACTGGATATAACATGGTTCACAGTTTTTCTATTTTCATGTTAATGATGTAAAGTGTCTTTTTGTTTGTTTGTCTTTGCAATTCATGGCAGAGAGCTTAATGATAATGGCTACCCATTGTTGAGCCCTAATTATGTGTCAGGTACTAAAGTTAAACACTTTACATTATGTTAACTGTACTAGAAATCTGATGAGATACTATTACCCATCTTTCTGATAAAGAAACTGAGACTCGACCATGTTATATAAATCAGTCAAGACTATAGAGCAAATAAATATGGTGGTCTTTACCTTATTTCAAAGTTTGAACCCAAGACTATCTAAGCTAGAAGACTGTGACCATAATCACTGAGTTATAACTCCTTCAAATAAAGTCCTTCAATGTAGTACAGGTTTCCCCCTGAAACATTGCGCTGTCCAGTCCCCTAAGTCTAGGTGTCCATCTATAGCAAAACCTAGAGCAATATTCAAGATATTATGAAGAACATTTTAGAATTAATTGTGATTGCTTAAAACCGTAATATATTAAAAGCAATGTTCATTTTCCTAGACAGTCAACTGGAGCTTACTTAGGTATAACACAGTAAATGCTAATCTATATGTTAATGATATACCATAAATTTGTTCTTTACCATGGAACTGGGTTAAAAATATGCTTCCTCTACTCAGGAAGAAGAGAATAATCAGCTAAGAGTATAGTAGTTTCGTTCAGGCCTGTTCCAGATTCTTGTTTCCCAGGGATTGCCTGAGTTCTTATGATGTTCTTCCACATATCACAGGTCAGTCTGCTCTGGAGATAGCTCCCTTCCTTCCACACATCATAACTGAGCTTCCACCAAGTTCCAGGCACTGCTCTAGACACGGGGGATAAACCAGTGAGCAAAACTGATGTGGTCTCTGCCCTCAAGGGGCTGACATTTTACTGGGGGCAGAATGACAGTAAACCAGTGAACAAATAAATACAGAAACAAGTTAATTTCAAATGGTGAAAAGTAATGACTAATGAAACAAGATGAGGAAATAAGAAGGGATTTATAAAATAATATAATGTAGTAACGTGACTGCCAAGTTTCACTTTAAGTACATGTTTTTAATGTGTTCCTAATGTATTTGCTTTTCTTCAATAAGATCTGCTAAATGCCTGCCTCAAGTTCCCTACTGCGAAGCCTGACTTTGTAGCATAGTGTAGTTTGGCTGCTGTTTTTCTTGACTGATTTCATGTTCTATGTCTGGTAGGTGTTACTTGCCTTAACGAAGGAGAGAGTTTAAGATATCATAGAAGAGAATGTAGCCTTCTCAAGTGGGTTCAAGCTGAAAATCTCCACTTCCACCATCTAGAAATATAGTGGTCAAAGCACTTCCACGTTTTAAACTTTTAATCTTCACCTTCAGCTGCTATTAACTCAGTAGTTATAATAGCTCCATATCACAAAGGTTACAATTGTATAAAATATATTTATAAAGTATATATCTATTATGAAATAAAATAAGTATGAAATTATTCTTTGCCAAACTATACGACACTTTTAAGATTCACAACAGTACATAATTTTGTGGAATAAAAATATTGTCAAATTAAAACTCCGTGTAAAAATCTGCTACATCACATATAATTTTCTCCTTCCTTGAGGCAAAATGGCCATTAACGTAGTGGTATTTTGGGGGAAAACTTGAGATTGGGTTTTACTGACTTCACATAGTTATAATTCTAGAGGAGTATGTCACATCAAGTCATGGGACCTGAGAGGTCAAAGGACTGCAACAAAAAACAATGACTTTTTGGGGGTGAAGTTTATAGAATTCTCCTGAGTAAGATGATAAAGATTTGGAAACCTTGAAAGACACAGAGAAAAGTCTCAGCAGATTTTATTAGAGGTTGGTGCTTTGGACCTCTGGAAATAAGTATCTTCCCACCGTATGGCCTGAGGCCATTGAGATAGGCTGTGAGGAGCTGCGGCCCTGAGCTGTGGATCCTGAGGCTGACTCCACACAGAGTGGAAAAGAGGGCCGGCAGTAATCTGTTTGTTTATAAGGGGTCTTTTTCTCTAACTCCCCCTTCCTTTTTTCTGGTTTCTTATGTGATCATCTCTAAATCTGGAGCCTGAAATCCAAGAGGTCAAAAATCGAGTTTCTTTTTCTTTTGATATCTCAAGTGACCACCCTGATGATATAAAAAAAAGTAAAAGAGATATTTTTCACTGTCGAACATTATATTTTTGGCCTGTCACCTCAGTTCTCTGGGGCTTCGGTGTCTTCACTTGTATAGTGAAGGGGTTGGGCAAATCTTATTTAGAGTTTTTATTCCAAAGTCGTATGTTTGTAAACTTTGGGCTTCTCAACAAAAACCCATCTTGGTAATATTTATTGTCTATTAGTAGCATTTTTGTGTGTGGCCCATTACATACATAATCCTCAACTGTTTACAGTCATCTCTTCCTAAGTTTAAGATTGAATTTTTAAAAACAGAATACATGTAAAACAATTTTACTGCTATGGCAAAGACCTCTATCTAGTGACGATTTTTGGCTTCCACAGTGTAGAGCTGTTGCTGGGCAGTGGTGACCTGGCCAAGACTTCATTTCACCTGCTGTTGCATTATATGAGTGGGGCCTTATAATTAGTTCTTGTCAATAGAACGTGAGTGGAGATGAGTGTGTTACTTGTGAATTTAAGTGATAAGAAACAGTGTCCCTCTCTAAGTGCTCTCTTCTTCTGTACCAGTTAGATGACAATGCCCAAGGTGACCCTGGAAGCCCTAGAGGATGACATAGCCATTGTTAACCTGGGTTCCTTTGTCACTGTGCATCACAGACCCTCTCTGCTTCCTGGGTCAAAGCCAACCAGGAATACCTACTGGCATTGGAGTGTGATGAGAGCAAGAGTTATATTTTACATTGAAATTTGAGGAGTTTGTTAATGATAAGAGTGTTAATCTGGTACCTTTAACAGGGTGCTTCTATAACAAAATCCAAAGTATGTGGCATAATTAAAATTGGACAGCAATAACAACAAAAATAACAATGACAACACAGTTACAGCAGGCTGGAAAGCAGGAGAGCTTATTAAGCTGTGGAAATATTTGGTAAAATTGTTGCCTATGATAACTTGGAAAGTAG
Source organism: Miniopterus schreibersii (assembly GCF_964146895.1). Lineage (NCBI taxonomy): Eukaryota > Metazoa > Chordata > Mammalia > Chiroptera > Miniopteridae > Miniopterus > Miniopterus schreibersii. The sequence goes on along the minus strand of NC_138106.1, from coordinate 24,708,297 downwards.
ACTCCATGCACACTGACCTACTACCCACACAGAGACTACATTTTATATCTCTCTTGAACTTGGTAGACTACTTGACCTGTTCTTACCAGGTGGCAAATGAACAGAAATGCTATGTGTTACTTCTGCCTGCAGTGTTAGGAAGCAAGTTTGTCTACTTTTCTTTCTCTATTGTTTACTCTGTTGGCTGTACATCAACAATAAGGATGACCATGGGAGACTTCAAGGCATCTGGAAGAGGGCAGAGGCTCCATCAACCTGGGTCCCTGAATGCCTGCATGGATCACACCCATCCTATCTTCTGTCCTACCACCACTGACCAGGAATTCACACACTGGGTTCTGCTATGTGCAAGAAATACACCATATCATGCGAGGGCATAGAAACTAGGTATCTAGTCTTACCAAAATAATAAAACTCTCATGAGTGTACAGTGGAGTTTCGAAAAGCTACAAGCTGTGTGATATTGCAACAGATTGAATGCAAAGACAGATATGAGACTATTAAATAAGCCTGTAATTAAATAAGATATAAAAGAGATATAAAAAATATAAAGATATGCTATTGTTCTTGATGACTTCTTAAAATTTGGAAAACAATTTTCTAAAATAAAAATGTTATTTATGCTAACATGTAATAGGTTTATTATTGCCACGTTAAAGTGAATTCACACAAATACATTTAAATTACTTAGTTTTACTTTCTCATATGACAAATAGTTTGCTCTTCAGTATGCTCAACGATTTGTAAGTGTGGAAAGATATCTTGAGATCAAAAAGTGTGTGAACTCCTAGTGTATACACACAGGCCATGTTGACATGAGACAGTCAAACATTACACACACATAAAATCTAGACAAGTAATGGAGGGAGGGTAGAAGCGTGAGTCTGGGAAACCAGGACTGTATTACACCGTGAACTACGCACATCACAGTCATGGATATCTGCACAATGTGGACAGCTATTTCAAGTACTACCTTGCCTTCCTCTCCCTTCAATATTTTTTCTAACACCAGAAAAGGAAACAGAATAGTTATAAAATCCTTTACATGACTACAGGAAAGAGGGACTGCAGAGCGTGACTACAGAGCAGAATATAGCCACAGGGAGGACCACAGAGAATCAATGGAAATTTAAAAAAATACATTTCATATATATATTTACACATATACATATGTGTGTCTGCACATGTGTGTGTGTTTGTGTTTCCCCCGTGAGGGAATATAAAATCCTACAAATTGTTTTATAGAAAACATGCATTAGGAGAAATGCAAGGTTCACTTTTATTTTCTCAGTGTTTGCTTAGATCTTTACAGGGTAAATGAGAAATTTAAGGAACATTTTGTCAAGGCTCTTTGGCTACAGAAACCCTCATGCTGAAACAGAAAAGATGAATTATTTAATGACACAGGGATATTTTCATTACCAAGAAAGAAACTGCAATCAAGTTTCAGGAGGGGTCAGAACCTGAAAGTGACCAACATCAAGTCTTCAAGATGTTATTAAATTATTATCCTTCCTTTTGGAACACTATGGTTTTTCATCTTTGCTTTCTCTGGGATCCTAATAAATTTGTCTCTATAGATTGGTGTTTTTGCTGCTTTCTGTGTATGGTTAAATATGACCCATGTAAGTTTCCATGATCCAAGCCACCATCAGAGGCTAGCTAACATCATCAAATTCCAATTTCAAATGCTTCAATAATCTGATTGGCTCAATTTGGGCTATGTCTGGCCCTGATCAAGATAGCTATTGCCTAGAGATATTTAGGAGCTGATGCTCATTAAGGAATAAGTTAGTTCTCAGATAACTGCCTTGTGAGCTGGACAAACACTGCCTTTCACTAAAAATTGGATATGTTAACATATCCAACAGATTTCTACTTATCTCTAGGTAACTTAGTTAACTTACCCAGTAGCTCAGCCAATTGTAAATACAGCATTTAATCACTGCAGCTTTAGTAACTGGTGTAAACACTCTCTTTATACATCATTTTAGGTAACTGTTTTCATAGAAATCCCCTGGACAATTCTCTTTATGAAACTTGAGGCTCCTTAAGCAATTGCTATATCGTAATGATATTTCTTTATTTGGGCACCAGAATCTCACCTAAATTAATCAAAACCTATATATTAGAGGGGTCTGATGTAACCTGAGAACGTAACTGTGGGTATGAGTAGGTGTGCATTGAAAGCATATAATTGACTTTTAGCACTGGGATCAATTCTTAAAAGTATTCTGTCCAGAGTGTTCTTTGTCAGAATGCTTCATCACTGTTCGTGATGTTAGAACTACAATGGATCCCACTCATCAAATGAAAGCCCTAATGCTATCCTTTCCTCACAGCCTGAGTCAATGGGACATGTGTCACCTGGTATGACATGTCACAATGGGCATTTCTTGGAACAGCCAAAAAATGAACCTAAAAGAATGTGGTCCATTCCCCTTCAATTCTGCTAGAATGCTGAAAAAAATGTAACACCGAACTCTCCTCTTTGGCCATGCACTGTATCTCTTGTTCCTCTGGTTAATGGGAGGAATTTGAGGTGCCATGTATCTTACCAGCACTGTCTTACTTGTGTCTCTAAGTATCCGCTTAATTAAAGGGGAAAAATAATTTCAATAGCTTCACACATGGGACTGGGAAGTTGGATTTTAATTAGACTAATTTAGTAACTAGGGCAATATGACATATGCTGCAGCGATAGTGCTTTTTATAAACATTCATTTGAAATCTCCATTTTCAATACTGATCATGGCTGTGCACAGAAATAATTTCAGCCTAGTCTTTAACAGATTCTAGGGATCCGATTTGATATTACCAATCTCCATGCCATCATATAACATAGCTAACAATCGATGTGCTCAAAAGCAGACTTTCCCAAAGGCCGCAGCCGCGGTATCAGGAAACAGGCCAGAGCCCAGCTCCCGAGTCTGGCTGCCTCCTGCTGCCCTAGATTCAGCATCGCTCCTAGGCCCAGGCATAGGTCCCATGTCATAAACGTCTCTGACTGTGCCTTCTGTCCAAGGAGCTAAAAGCCTGTGAAACCAAGGGTTGTTTCCATCTGGAGCTTGGGCCTCTCTCTTCTAGACCATGCTTTGAATTCCCCAAATCCTAGAATTCACTTCCTAAACAGCCCCGAGCCAGCTCCCAAGGTTTGTAGGTCATTCTTAATCTGTTCTCTCTAAGAAATATTGCACAGCCAGATGGCCCACTCCAAGACCTGAAAAAAAAACAAAAAACAAACAAAAAAAAACTACCAAAAAAGAACCAAAGGACTAGTGTTTGCAGGGTCATAGACGGAGGTACAGGTTGGGACAGGCATGCAACTGAGCCCCTCCCAGAGAGGGATAGAGGCAGAGATGGGAGATAAGAAGGTGGGTTACTTCCTTCAGAAGACAAGGATCTTGCCTCTTCTTATACTGTCTTTTTGTTACAAAAACCCAACAAATTCAAGAATTCTAAATTCCAACCTGGTTTTGGTTATTATGAAGGTTTATTTACAGGAGTAGGAGAATAGATATACTTGCTTTAATTTTTTTGGCTTGATTTATAACTTTTAAATACTGAGACATGTGGTATGTGGGCCTCCATTTGTACTCTTTTTAAGTATCCCCACAAATGTTAGAGGTCAGCATGCCCAGATTCTAAGGAGTTTCCAGAAAAATGCAAATGCTTTTTTAATATATGACTTTTGCCCTAACTCTGAAGTATTTGTTTTATTGGCTAAACTGGATGGGGAGTCACAGAAACAAAATCCTCTGGCTTATGATAAGACAACTTAATCTGGAATCAGACCAGGCTGAGCAGCTTGTTTATATCTCTCCTGAACACAGAGCTATATCTCACCCCTTTGTATTTGATCTTCAAAAGTAAAGGAAGGTGAATCTAAGGAAATGCTTGACCAAGGAGAGTGGAAAAGACAGAGTTCACCTAAAGACTCAGAGAGCAGCAGATTAAAACCATCTCTTCTAGGATCCCTGTATCTGAGAAGTATCCTGGGGCCTGATATCATTTTCTCTACACTTGGCTATGATCTCTTCTAGGGAAGAGGAACTGAAAATGACCAGCAAGGTATTATTTGTATTTATTGGACTTATATTAGGTTAAAAAAGTATAGATTGAGTACTTTCTTCCATGATTCATTTTGCTGTTATGATTGAGCCCAGAACAAAAATCACTTTCAAGGGTTGTTATATGGATTCATAGACTTGGCAAACCAAATCTAAAACTGAAGCTAAGATTATTGTGAGTAGAGCAGCCTGAGAAATGCTCTTAAGCATTGCCCTTCAGTGAATAATGCTTAAATGAGGTTAGTGTCTGCCCAGATGTGCCCTAACATACACAAACACAGCTTCGGATGATGCTCCAGGGATTGCTATTGCACAGAGTCCAAGTAGCAGCATTAACGTTAAAGATTCAAATTTCTTATTATAGCTCATCTGGTAAATTCATCCTGCAGTCTTTTTTTATTTTTATTAAGCCATTCATGCAGTATTATGACACCTAGTATTAAAGCACAGTTCAGATGTCAATAAAGTTAGCAATGCCAATATTATTCACTGTTGATCTGATGAACTGCCCCATTTTCTGGACTGCCACGTTATATCCAGCTATCAGCAACACTAGTGCTCATAAAACCTAACCTTTGCAGGGCTCACCCTGCCTTTTGGGCATGATTTTAGAGGCTGCAAACCCTTCCTGTTCCCATGATTTTAAAACCTCTGCTCTGCACCTATCATTGTCCTAAAACCTGTGCTAAGTTTTAGAGCTAGAAAGACATAGTTTTTGCCTTTCAAGTCATTAGTACTGTGAGAGTATCAGGCATGGTCGACTTGCCAAGATGTGGTGAATTCTTGCAGTAGAAGTGCTCCTTGTCATTAAGTAACTAGGTCTCTATGCTGGCCTGTGCTAAAAATGCAAACACTGGAGATAAAACTCACTGGTCTATTAACATCTGTATTAGTTAGGTAAAGGTTAAGCAGCTATAAAAAAGTAGGTCCCAAATACAGAGGCTTTAAAAGATCTGTCCATTTCTAGGCAATGACTTCATGGTCATGATCAAAGCTGAATTGCAGACATGCCCATGTTCTGGCTCAAGGCGAGGGAAAAGAACAGGTGTCAAGGGCAAACAATTTTATCTTAAACCAGTGAAGTAGCCACTGCACTTATCACTTCCACTCATGTTCCCTTGGTGATAACGAAGTCACAGTTCAGAGACAGCTGCAAAGGAGTCTGGAAAACAGTCTCTAGCCTAGCTGGGTGGCCACACGTTCGCTTTGAACTCTATTACTAGGAAGCACAGGAATATGGATTGTGATGGACAACTAGCAGCCTCCACCACAAAAATCATTCGAAGCATCAGCACTTCCTGCATCGTCCAAACAATAAAGTAGCTATTGCTTTAGAAAAATCTTAAAGTTATATATAGGGCATAAAACAGCAATACTTTTAATGAGGAGAGAGAGAACGGCACTTTGCAGGCTAGTTGGGCCTGACTGTGTATTGGATGTAGAGAGTCTAGTTGTCTAAGATAAGCTTGGAGGAGACTTGACAACCAAAGATCAACTTGGAGGCACTATGAGGGATCACCTGGGGGCACAGTGGAGATGTTACATTGAGATGCTGGTCGGACTAGGTCAAGATCTTCCCAGAGCAGTCTGCAAGCACCTCATTTATTTAGGTTTTGCATACCATGTTACACCTATATTTGCCTCTCTGATTGGAAAAGTCATATAGGTATGAACATTACCTTTGGGCATTTGTACCTATAAAAGTGTTTTAGCATTAATATAAGAAAAAAATCAGTTTAAATTAATGTATTTACAAGAGATTTCACACTCTTTTCTTTCTGCTATCCTTATTTGTTTTTTTGTTTGTTCTGTTTTGTTTTTGTAGAGAAATTTAAAATATATGCTGAGGGTCTTAAGCATAAATTTATATTTATTCATTTAAGATTTTTGAAATGCTTAAGGCTTCTGGGATTCTGTAGTTATGTGATGATTTGGCGCCACCCAGCAGACCAAGCAAACATTGACTTTGTGGCCACTTGTAAAACACAGGCCTGAGAGCGGAGCCAGCTGGCCTGAAGGCATTTCTGGTGGGGGACTGAGAGGAGCTTCCAATAAAACAGCCTGTCCTCCTTCTTGTGACAGGAGGCAGTCAGGGCGATCGGGAACTACTATGAAGATCAGAAAACTGATCTTTTGATTTAGATTATTACTTTGCAAGGGACAATTCATACACATAAAATTTAAATTTTCTGTCTTGCACGACTTCCATTCCTCACCTACTTTTCAGGAATAAAGTTAAGGTTTGGCTCTTTGTTGCCCTTTTTCATAGTCTTCCACTCCCTTCACCTTATTACCAGAGGTCACGGTAGAGAACCGAGAAAGTTTACTAATTTGCAGTGAACTCTGAATTGTAAGACATTTTCCTAGATGCATACCTTGTGATCAAATCAGAGATTATCTTAGGAGAATTATCTTATTTATGGGACTATAATTTAGATTTTCTAACATTTACATCTTTTCCATACACCCTTTCAATCTCATGAGATCCCTGGAGATGGTCGCCATTGTATAAATTACTATGAAGGGTGTATTAAACCTTTTCAGTTTATTGTGAAAAACATAAATATGCTTTTGCCCAGATTGCCTTATAGTGTATTTCACAATGTTCTTTATAAAGTGCACACCTTTCCTAGAAACTTCACACAGACAGCCCTGCTCATAAAAAGATATTAAGGGCTAATTATCTCTGAAGATGTCATTTAGGTTGAAAATTTACATAACATTAAAGAAATTATGATAATCCCTCCAGTGGGGAAGAATTTATTGGTCACTTAAGTTGAAGGAAATGCCTCCTGCATCTTCCTTATGGGTTTTAGCAGCTTTTCTAATCACTGGCGACACCTACTCACCAGGAATGCTTTCTGTGGTCACTAATTTCAGGTCAGTAGTTCCTATTCAGTTTAAAAGTCAAATTACCTGTAAAAATAATCTATACTAACTTTTTCTTGCCCTGTTTTTCATTCAGTCCACATCTCCACAAAAGCTATTCTGTTAGAATTGGAAGAAATCTCCTCTTCTCCCATTTCATGGGATGCACACCAGTCTTCATTTTCTTGCAGCATTTAGCTCCCTTGGACACTACCCTTTTCTTAAATTAATCTCTCTCTCTAGTTTTTGCAGCATAGTGTTTCTGGTTGTCATCCATCTCACCTTTTCCTGCCTTGTCCCCATTGCAGGCTCCTCTTCCTCGACCTACCCTTTCTCCGTCAGAGTTCAGGGCTCTCTATGTGGCCTTTATCTGTGTTTCTTGAGCTATTCAAATCTTGCCGATGACCTCAAGCACTGTAACTATCTTTAACTTGACCTCTTTCCCATCTGCCAGACCCAAATGTTCAATCGCCTACTGTGTACATTTCTAACAATGTCTCACACATAACAGAAGTGTCTAAAAGCGCCTCACTTCTCATTCTCACATGTGATTCTCCTTCACACCATTTTGGTGAAGAGCATCCATTCCATCTCCTAGAAAGAACCCTCGAAGATTCTAGATGTCTCCCTATTGCCACCCCTGATCTGCGCCAAACACCCTGTATACAAGCTACAGTATCAGCCACATTTTATTCATCCAATGCATAGTATAGATCCTGCTTCACAATAGATATATAATAAGTGTTAGTTGAATATGTCATATTTTCCCTTCACCCTGACCGTGCATGTGCTGTCCCCCCTCCCCCCAATTGCATGAAATTCCCTTTCTTCCCTTTCCTGGGAAACTTCAGCTTATACTTCAACATCCAGCTCAGTAAATCTCTATTTGGTCAGACTTTCAAAGCACTTACCGCATTGTATAGTAATCTTAATTATGTCCTGACCTCCAGCACCAGAGTACAAGCTATGGAAAACAGAAGGGAAGGATCTTAAGTGTGGCCAAATGAACATTAGAGTCAGTTTTAGAGGGATTGGGGTTGAAACGGACTGGGTTTGTATTTAATAGTTTTGAAACTTTTAGCAAGGTTTTAAACTTTTTTGAAACTGCATATGTACACTACCTGACACATATTTGGCCTCTATAAATGGCAGTTATTATTGCTGGGTGGTGTTAATGAAATATTTGTTATTACGAAGTATTCACAAAGTGTTTATTGGATGAACGAGTTTATGAGTGAGTGGGTGAGTGAATGACCAATAGCTGGTGTTTTTACTTGGATTATCTTTGTAAACTACTTTTTCTGTATCTGAGATTTGCTTGTTTTCATCAGTTTCACAATAGCCCTTAATTAACTGCTCCTGTACAAGGTTTTCAATGAAGCCAAATTGACCTGTGATATTACCCTGTCAGTTAAAGAACAATTTATTTCTGGTGTCTCACATGCCCTCAGATTTTGCTAAAAGGTTGGAAATATCAGATATCTAAAGCTAAACTTTCTTTTATGTGCTATCTTAATTCTTTAAACAAAAAAAGAAGAAGGTTTGCAGTAAATACCAACCAGTAGTGATAATAGCTGCTCATTAAATTTTTGTACAATTGATGTATACACATTACAAAATAAATTCATGGGGCTTAAAAAATATTTCCTAACAAATACAACATGCATATCATAATTAATGGCCTGTAATTATAAAGTTAAGCCTCCAGACCGAATATTTTCTGAACAATTGAAGATTTTTTTGTTTTGTTTTTTGTTTCCCATAGTAAAAGCATAACACTAACTATGTTATCTGGTCTTTCCGAGAATCTTATCCCTTCTTATATTTGCTGTAGACTGACAATAGCGTATCTGACATTTCAAGAGAAAATAAATTTGCATTTCACAGTTACAGTCGCTATCCCTTTTTGCTGTGATAAAATAGTGAAAGGGAAAATAATACCCAGTAAGACATCCTGACACATCTACACGTTTCTGAAACATAAATAAAATGAAGAATCTGAGAACCCACAAATCACTTTTGCCATTGCAGAGATGCATGATCTGCTATCTCGCCTGCCTGAGCAGCTGCATGACTGAAGAGGAGTCCATCCCCCCCCCCCCCCAGCACATGGTGCAGCAGAGCAGGGGAACGGGCGCACTACCAACTATGTGGAGTTTTCTTTTGTGCATCAGGATGCTACCAGCCCAGACATGCTTTGTTTCTCTTCTTCCCAACCCCTCCGCTTGATTTTCCTAGTCTGCAGTTTGCAGTTTGCTGAGCTTAAGCTCAGTCTCATTTTCCATGCAAACACAACCTTCCGACCTTCTTCCCTTTTTGCCAGTGAGTTTGAGTTCAGTGTTTCGAAAACCACACAAGATTATTTTCTCTCCCTCGAATGCAGCTGATTCAGCAGGGCATTTTTCCTTTTGAAAGGCAAAGCCATTTCCAGGGAAAGTTCTCCTAAAGATGATTTGTTTTTTCTTAGCCTTATAAGTTTTGTCAGCCTCTGCATTTCTCTCAGCATAAGAGGCTCCCTCCTGCCTCTCCTGTTTATTTATTGTCTGCTGTGCCACCAATAGTTTTTCTGGAATCAGTGAAATTTCTTACCTTCTGACTTCTTGCTGGTCAACACAACTCTCCACCTTGACATGTTACATTTGGGAATGAAATATTAATATATGAGAGCAGGCAGTGCTTCGAGGAAGAAGGAAAAACAAGGAAATACATATCAAATCATTTTTCTCATGACATGGAAAATATGGTGCGTATGGCGTGTGTGCAAATGTTGGGATGGAATGGGAAGGGATTTATTTTCGAAAGAGCATCAGGAGGCAGTCAGACTGTGTACATGGGGAGACTTGTATATCTTTGCAAACCTAAGGTGGTGCTTTTCCTTTTTCAAAGGAAACAGCAATTCAATTAGTGGCTGGACCTACAAAAATGCAAAGGAATTGGAACCAGGGAAGATACGTTAGATGTAGAAGGAGTTTGTAGAAAGAAGCCAGATTTCTACCATGGAGAATCTCTGTGCTTAACCAATATCTCATCAGTTCTGCAGGTGAGTAGCTGAGTTTTTCATGTTTATAAATGAGACACCCAAGGATTTAATGATTAGGAAAGGCGGGGAAAAGGTAAGCAGTGCCATGCTTGTCATAGGAGACGAGGGCACATGCCCTTCTCCCTGGTCCTTCCTCTCCAATAACAATAACCAGATCTGACGTTGTGGTGATCTTTTATTTAATTTAACTTTTATGAAAAGCAGAGACGGGTCGTTTAAATTCCCTGAAGTAATTTTGCTACATCTCAGCCTTCATCACCCTTTGCTCTTAGGAAAGAAAAAGGGCAAGAAAAACTGCTAATGTAATTTTTTTCTAATTAATGTTCATTGACAAAACCTTAAAGAGTTTAGTGTATCATCATTCTTGTGTTTATTTCAAAAGGGCTGCGTCATTTGAGCACTCTCATAATGCGTAAACCATAAATATTTATAGCATGCCCAGGCATTCATGACTAGTTTCAACAAAACAAAGCAAGGGGGAGAAAAGGAGCTGCTACTTCTTAAAAATAAATTCAAATCTGGGCATAAAATACAACAAAAATCTCTAGGTTTGTCAAGTTGTGCATGAGTCTCTTTAGATATGTTAAAAACAAGACAACGGGCCCGAAACAGACTTGCTTTTGCTAAGCCCATGTCACTAAAATGGAAAGAGCCAGGAACAATGACCAGCGCCAGTCCCGCAATCTGCCCCTAGAGCCCTGCCGTCCCGTAAAGGAAAGGAACCTCGCAATCACCAGCTCGGTTTTTGCTGGCACAAAACTCCCTTGTTCCTGCTTCCATAAAAGTCTTTCATTCTGGTACTGCTCCCCAGAGCTCCTTTCTTTCGGCTTGATTGGATGCTCTCCAATTCAAATCATTCTTTGCTCAAATAACTCTTAAACTTTTTTATATGTCTGCTTATCTATTAACAGATACCACTTGGATACCAAAATAAATACATATAAATAATATTTCTTTTTATGAAAATAAAAGGTTTCAAATGTGACCAAATTAAGATATTTATGAAACTTTTTAATAGCATATTTTGTTAAAATGTGTTCATGGATTATCTGCATCATAATTATCTTGATCAAAACTTCTTGAGTGGTGTGGTGTTTTTTTTCCTACTCTGCGGGGGACTGAAATTTGTGGTTCTGTGTTCTATAAAGTGAGAAAAGTTTATTAATCATGGGGCTTGGATGTTGCGGCGATGTCAGATATTTCAGAAAGTTTCTGGTTCCTTACCCTCATTATCTGTACTTCTTTCTTTCATTGCTGGTAACAGTTTGCAAACTCACATTGTCCTCAAAGCACACTTTGAATTAGCAGGCCGGCAGGAGTCCTAAATAATCAGAATCTTGTGAGATGGTATTTAGGGACTGGCTTTTTAAACAAGTCCCCAGATGATATTTATGCACCTGGAAGTTTGAGCACTATTGCCTTCAGGTAAACCTATTGTCCTTGCTCTCAATCATGAGTCTATGGAACCTAATATCAGCTGTAATGTTTTTTAGAGCAAAAGGATTTGTAACAGGGAGTTTGCTCAAAGGCCAAGTATATGTCTTTCCCCCCACGGTACTTTAACTCTCCCTCTAGTAGTCACTGCCCAGGCCCTGCTTTCACCTTTCATTGTCTGAAGATCTCTATTCTCTGTCCATTACACACATTTGCTCTTTTTTTCCCCTCTTGGATTTCAAAGCATTGCATCAGCTGATTCACTTCCCCTAGTTCTGCATTTCTTTCACTTATTTTTCCCTGCTAATTCTGGCCACTGGCCTTGCTCTAAGTTCAACTTTCTCATATTTTGATACAGTCTCCCTCAGTGATTTTTATCCATTGTGATCACTTCCCTCTCTCACCTCTATAGTAACAATTCCAGTTTTTCAATTTTAATCAGTGGTCTTTCCACTACTCCACTCTGCCTGCAAGATTATCATCCTTAAAACTTTTTTCTTCCTCTCATTTCTATCTCTGCCAATGCTAAGAGCCTTCTGCCCTATGGCCTTGACACTGGCCACACAAGCTACATTCTTACAATTTTGTTCCATGCCATTAAGATATACTTGAGAGTTAATGTCCCTGGGGTTGTGCACCTGGGAGTCTTGATTCTCTCAATCACCCAGGCTTACAACCATGCAGGCTTTGTTTCCATAGCTACTCATTTATATGTTTGACCCTTGTGTGGGGTCCACTTATTCATGGATTATTTTTTTCAATAAATATTGTAAATATATTTTCTCTTCCTTATTATTTTCTTAATATTCTTTTTCTTTAGCTTACTTTATTGTAAGGATATAGAATATAATACATATAAATGCAAAATATGAGTTAATCGATTATTTATGCCGTAGGTAAGGCTTCCTCTCAACAGTAGGCTCTTAGTAAAGTTTTTGGGGCATCAAAAGTTACACATAGATTTTCAACTGTGCAGGGTAGGGGGGTGTCAATGCATCTAGCCTCCACGTGTTCAAGGGTCAATTGTTTATTCAACAACGGAACACACTGAGGAGCAGCTGACATAGAGCCAGGGAACACAGAGTCTGGAGCACAAGGAACATATCTTTCATGACTTATCAGAGTTAGCATTACCCTGAGAACAGAAAGTGTGTTCAGTACTGATTTAATTTATCATTGGTGAGCATTTTGACAGATTCTCAGCCTTCAATTTGTATGCAGTTTCCAGCCAGTGGAGTTTTGGATAGTGACTTGGAAGTGAGAGTGTATAATTAGAAACAAGGTTATTGTGATTTTCAAGACACTTTACAGTTTATAAATATTTTTATTGTGTGCTCTCTTGTAAACCTCATCACGACCTGATAAAGTTGTTAACGCACTAGTATTGATATTATACTAATGGAAAACTCATGGATGTTAAGAACCTGCCACTTTTTTACTCAGCTACTATATGTGGGATTAAGTTCAAATTCAGATCTCAGGCTCCTTTATGATCTTTCGATGGTCCCAGGCTGCTTTTCTAACACTGGCAGTCCTGCCCGCCTGCTCTTATTGTGCACTCAGCTTAAAAACAAATTCACGACCTAATTCTTGCATAAAAAGACCAGTATGCCAGGTAAACCAGCTAGTAACAAAATTGATAACTATAATATACAAAATATGAGACTAACAGTGAAATATTCAAGAACATTATCTCCTCTTAAGAAATTTAGTAATTCCTAATGAGCCAAAGAAAGTACCCATCTAGTTCAATCTATAAATCTTCCTATTCCATCATTGTCCCACCACAGTCTTCATCTCCATTCTTCTCAGGGGCGTAAATAACTAATGCATTTTTGAGAGGGTTGAGACATGAGCCCTAGGGAGTAAGTAATAGAGTTGTATGCCTCCCTTAAAAAAATGAATTGGAATTAGAGGGATCATTGAACAAGAGGATAGTTTTAATATGCCTCTATTTCCTCCTTTGGCTCAAGACTGAGAATTAACTGATGGCAAGGTCCCCGTCTTCTTTGCCCTTCCCTTAGGTTGGTGCTTCCACGTATGATCCTTGGACCATTGCAAGTGCTTGTAAAATGTACAGATTCTTGAGGCCGACCTCAGATTAGTGAAATAAAATATCAGGATTGAGTCCTTGATATTTATGGACACTTAAGTCAGAAATTCTGCCAGAGAGAGATTACCTGAATGCTTATGCAGGTGCAAACCTTTTTGGAGAAGCTAGTTCCCCAAGCACGTGTCAAACTTTTGGCAGCTTTCTATAGCACCTATTAGAATCAATCAACAGTAATGCAGACTTGCTCATTTTGGGCACGTAGCATTTTGTCTCACAGGAATTGAAATATCAGATGCTTACCTCTCGTCTTGATGGCAGAAAAAACATAAATTGGAGAGATAAAAGGATAGAACAGCATTTTTTACCATGTCAGTTGTTACTTTCTATTTAATCTTATTAATGTTCATATTTTTTGAATAATAAGCAACCATATTCTTTGACAGAATTATTAAATCCAAAACCGTGTTCATGGGCATGCGACTTGTACTTGATACAATCAGAAAAGAAAATAATGTTTAAGCCAACATCCCCAAACAGTTTAAAGTGGGAATAAAATATTTTTAAAGTTTTCAAATAGCAGATATTGTTTTGCTATAAGCTATATAAAGCTTTGGGAAAAGGTTAGAAAGAGAAAGTTGAGAAACACTTTGAAATGTTAAGTTATAGCACAACTCCACCCAATGGATTTCTGTTGAATTTCACTTGTGTTGAGGAACATATACTAGATGCCATCTGAATTTATATTTTATCACGAATATGTGAAAAGTAAATGGTTAGTGATGTGGATAGAGAAATGGCTAGCAGAAAATACATCCAAGCATAAACAGTTTTTGATATGTGTGGAAAACTTTCTATCTTAAAAAATATTTTTCATATTTTCATTTATCTGCCTACATCTCTCTCTCTATAAACTTAGTAAAAATGTCAATACAATTTATTTTTAAATTGTTAAGAAACATTTCACAAAGTGCTGATGAGCAGTTTTTTGAGGCCATCTACATGATAAAAAGGTTATGCTTCTTAGCTCTCCTGTCATGTATTTAATTGGTTGTGACTTATAATCCAATAGTTCAATAAAAACAGAAGTGAGATAATTAGATTTTACTTCCACCTTTTCCATTAACTTGGTTTGCTATTATAGGCAAATAATTTAATATCTCTACATTGGTTTCCTCTTCAGTGAAATGAGGACAACCACATTAACTTTTTTTTAAATGTTAGCATCAAGAATTAATTGAAGCAATGACTGGAAAGAATCACAAGCACATGAAGAAAATATTCATTAATATTCTGGAAAATAACACCATTCCTTTATTTCTTGGAACAGTTTAGAAATACTAGCAACCTCATATTTTTTGAAAACTATAACCCACATAAGTAGTGCTAAAAAATATACAAGATTGTAATAAAATCAGTAAAAATGAATAAAATAGTGACAATGTAGATTAGTTTAGTTGAGCATAAGAAATAATTAAATATATATTAAAAAAAGAAATAATTAAATATGCTTCATGAATGGTAAGGTAAGGCTTAAGCTGCTAAAAAATTCAAATATAGTGGATTAAATAAAATAGAAGTTAATTTTTCCTTTTATATGAGGGTCTGCCTGAAGATGGGCATCCAGACTGGTAGGGAGACTGTATCTCTCACATTCTGTTGTAAGAATTTAGTCACATAGCCCCACCTAGCTTTTAGAGAGGCTGGGAAATGTAATTCTTAAGTGGCAACTGCATTACCAGGGAAGGGGGGCAAAAAGGGGTTTGGTTTGGTTTGGCTTTAGGCTAACTAGCACTCTGTGAGTTATATTTATACTGAGCTAGGTTTCTCAAAAACAGTTTGTGAAATCATTGCATCATCAGAAAGAAATCATAGCCTGCATTTACTCCCTAGTGGATCTCATTTCCTACCATAGCTTCAAACTCTGTCCATATTTTGATGATTCCTAAATGTACATTTCCAGCTTTGGTCTTGGCTGGAACTACCCCGGACTGGCCTAGTGGAACAGTGCACTCAGCCATCCCCTCGGCTGTGTGCCGTCTCAACTGACCGTGTCAAGTCATTCAATGGCACCAACACCCACCCCAAATCTAGAAGTCATGCTTGATTTCTCCCCTTTACAGGAAACCAGTTCTTGAGATTTCCATTTTGCCTTTCTTCCATTTGTAATAGAAACCCTAAGTTTTGCCCGGCCAGGCGTGGCTCAGCGGTTGAGCGTGGGCCTAGGATCCAGGCGATCGGGGTTCAATTCCCAGTCAGAGCACATGCCGGGGTTGCGGGCTCGATCCCCAGTCGGGGGGCGGGGTGCAGGAGGCAGCTGAGCAATGACTCTCTCATCATTGATGTTTCTGTCTCTCTCGCTCCCTCTCCTTTCCTCTCTCTGAAATCAATAAAGATATATTAAAAAAGAAAAGAAACCCTAAGTTTTACATGAGCACCTGGCATCCCAGCTACAGACTATATTTCCAGCTTTCCTCACAGTCAGGTGTGGTCACATGACTAAGCCCTGTTTATGTTGCCATTCTGTTCTTGCATGATGTCTATTTTATCCATTAAAACCCTTACATTAATCATAGTTGTTTTAAATTGTCGATCTGATCATTCCATCCTTGCCATATCTAAATCTGATAACCTAGATGATATAAACAATTTCTTGAAAGACACAATCTGCCAAAAGACACAAGAAGAAATAGACTAATTGAATAGGGCTACATCTATTAAATAAATTGAGTCAATAATTAATAACTTTCCAAAACTAAAAGCACTGGGTCCACATGGTGAATTCCACCGAAAATTTAAGGGAGAAATTATGAAAATTCTGTACAATTTCTTTCAGGAGAGAGAAGCAGAAGGAATATTTCCTAATTAATTCTATGAGGCCACATTACCCTAATAGCAAAATCAGACAAAGACATAAGAAAAGAAAACTATGGACCAATATCTCTCTTGAACGTAGATGCAAAAAAGTCTTATCTTCAGTCCTATAAATGCTGGGGACCCTCCTTCATTCCTGTCTCTCATCCAATCAATTTCAAGTCCACTGATGAATTTTTCAACATAAATATTAGATCCTTTTAATTGCCATTAATCTTGCTTCTTCTATCTTGCCTAGGCCACTAGAGCCTCCCAGACTATAGTAATATCCTCTTAATTAGTCTCCTCTTTGCCAGAGTTGTATGAGTCCTACTTCTTTTCTTCCCACTTCCCCATGTTTAAGCATCTTTCACATTTCAGGAATGCTGGAAATTTTTAGATTGTTTTACTTACCATATTCTAACTTACTATAGGGAAGTTTGTGTATGCTTTTTTTTTCCAATGCAGAACACTTCCTAATTTCACCCACACCGGTAGTAAGATACACTTATTAAAACCAGTCTGGAGCCCCTACTCAACCATCTGGGCCAGCTCTAGAGAGGGCATCGCTTATGCTGAGAAGCCTTTCTTGAGCCTCAATTGTTGGGTTGGGTTAGTGTTCTTTCTCTGTGATCCTACTGTATCATGTTCTCACACAGTTTTAGCAATTATTATTCTGAATTCCTGTCTGTATCTCCAATCTAGACTACTTTTCCAGAAATTTACAGAATACAAAACTGTCTTGTTCATGATTGTAGCTATTACCCATCAAGGTACTTGGGACATAGTAGGTCCTCAATAAGTGTTTGGTCAATGTCTATACCTTAATGAAAGCTAGCTACATTAGATGCATATGGTTTTTTGAATTTATAATATAAAGATGGGTATACAGGTTGTGTTAACTCACAGTAGGCATAAGAATGATAAATCTAGTTCTAAATGGAGAGAGTTGTCACAGCTCCTTTTGAATGTTTTGGGAGCAACTCCTGCAAAGGTAAGGCTGTTATTATAAAATGTTTCACAAAATCTGATGAAAAAAAAAAAATTCTTCCCTTAGAGATCAAAACTGTGAGAGAATAAAGTTGATAAAAGAAAATTACTGTTAGACATTTTCTGCCAAACAAACCTTGCAACTCTTGTTTTGTGCCTCCCAGCTTGAGTGCATAAGAGAAAAATGCAAATTTTCCAATTGAAGTGCAGCTAACAGTGCATAAATCTCAAGAAGACAGTAAGATACACTTATTAAAACTTGGCAATTATAAAAAATGAATGGCTTTTTTTTTCTTTTTAAGATGAACTTTTTCCTAAAGCTGCATCAATTATAAATAATTGTCTACAAGCAAAACTGTCACAGCTAAACTTAAAGAAAACTAAGAAATTAAACTGATTAAAAAATAAACAAGATGTTTTATCTTTTTTTGAGAGAATGGCTTCAAAAGAATGTCAGATGACTTTCCTGTCTTTGTATATGTAGGAATATTAATTTAAAATTATCAGAGACATATTAATGTTCTACTGTTGCTTAAAAGAATTCTCTGGGAAACTGCACTTTGGATTTGCCTTATAAAGAAAGATACTTTATATTACAGTCCTTCTGGCAGTCATCTTAGTCAAGATTCTTTGTTCTGCACAATTGAACTCAAGTCATGCTAGTTTAAGATACAAAGGCAGCCCTGGCTAGTGTGGCTCAGTTGGTTGGGCATCACCCCATGCACTGAGAGGTCACTGGTCTGATTCCAGGTCAGAACACATGCCTGGTTGAAGGCTTGATCCCCAATGGGGGGCATGTAGGAGTCAGCTGATAGATGTTTCTCTCTCCCTCTCCCTCTCTTTCTCCAAAGTAAACAAAAACATGTTAAAAAAAATAAGGAAAGAAACAAAGGCAAATTTACTTTAAGGATACACGGGTTATCCAAGGGTTAGGATGTGGTTAGTCCTCAAGAAAAGGAATCTTTCATAAAGTTCCCTCCCTTCCTCCTCCCCTTTTGTCTTCCTTTAATCATTTCTTTATTTTTTTACTTTCGGTGGTCCACAGGGAGGAATATTGTTAACCCAAGAATCTCTCACTCTCGGTTCCACATTCTCACAAGAGAGAATCTGACTGGTCCCGTTTGGACGCCTGTCCAATAAACCATTATGAGGGTAGGTTGGGTCATTCTGCCAAGACGCACAGAATGTTTTCAGGAAAGGGGAGGGGGCATGAAGGGCCGATCACCAGAGCCCGTTACAGCTGTTTATCAACTTCTGGATGATACCAAGACATTAGCCTCGCATTAAATTAGAGGGTGTAGTAAAAATAAAATGAAAGTATTGCGTTTGAATCAGTATCTTTCTAAAGACCTCATCGCGTGAATTCTACCTTCACCTACCTACGCTAGGCCTGGTCACATGAGTTGCGTGGAGGTGAGCTGATATTGGCAGCAAACATTTCAGGGACTATGCCAGTTCTTGGGTTTTTTCTTACCACTGCATGTGGTACCTGATTCTTGGCTGTCAATGTATGATGACACAGAATAACTGAGGATCACATTAATAAATCCATTCACGTCATCAAGCTGGTTTGGGAGGCCCCCGCAATGCATACTGCTGGATAAAACAGGCGAAGCACGGGCTTCGTCTTGGCCTATGTCAGGAATGCCGGGCGAACGTCTCTCAAAACCATCTTCTCCAGGGTTTTTGAAGGCTCCGGGGCATCTTCAATTCTTCCTTTAGCTTTGGTTACTCTCTCTATGCTGAGGACACCCTAATATACGTGACCGGCCTCTATCATTTTCCCAATAACCGTAATAAAATAACATTTTAATTGCATCGCTTCCTATTGCTATCTCAGGAGTAAAACCTTCCAAACCGAGCTCATCCTGTGCCGCCTCCTGGCCCCCTCCCTGGCAGTGGCCCCCTTTCCCCCGGGCTCCAGTCCCGCTGGAGCTGAGGGAGGGTCGCTTGAGGTCACCCGCGTCCCTCTGCATTGATTTATCCCGGACGCGCCGTTTCCATCGTGGAGCAGCCGAGCCAGCTTTTGACCTCGTTCGCTCGACTTCATCTTCCCCCGATGGCCCCACACTGCCCCCAGCACCGCCTGGAGGCCAGGCTGCTACGGCCTGCGCGGGGACCACTTTCTGCTCTAAAGACAGTTTTGGAGTTTCCGTTGTGAACAGCGTAACGCCTGAGGTGCCTTCGAATCTGCCCCGAGCGTGGCTTTTCACTCTTGTCTCCCTGCCACACACGGTGTGTTTGTAGGTACCGAAGTCCTGAGGATGCCGCGAACATGTCACGCTCCCGCACACCGTGCATGCACGCTTGCTGCCTCGCGTGTTAGTGTTTCCTAGGCCCCCCTCCCCTCAGTAGTCAGTGGCTGCCCAAGGGCAAGGGTGCAGCCGTTGTTCCCTTTGCGTGCACCTGAGGGCAGAGCCTGCGATGGAGCAGGTGTTGGACGGGCCCTCATTCAAAGAAGCTTGTGCCCATCCAGCAACCCTAGGCATTTATTTTCAACTGAGAAAGGGTTTCACACTGCAGGAAGCAGGCGTTTATCATACATTGTGATCTCCCTACACTTGAGAAACATCAGGGATAAACGCCTTATGTTATGGAAATTTACTTACTGAAGAAGTCTGTGTCGTGGACGACAGCTGGAAATCGCAGTGCTGAAACATATTAGAGAGGACACTGTCACCTCTGAACTACAAGTTTCTCTTTTTTCCTCCAAGTTTACCTTCCAGACACATTTAAATAGATTTATACCATACTAATTTAAGATTTTGAGAAATATTTTTGTAATTTTATGTTGCCCCTAAAGTTTAGCTATCCTTGACAATTTGAAAAATCCCATACATATGTAATAGGATGTTACATTCAGTACCTGCCAAGGCATGAAGGAAGTAGATGCCTCATTTAAAAATAAGACTACATTACAGGACCTGTAAAAAGGAGATGCTAGAGAACTTATTTTGCAGTCCTGAACTGCCAACTTCTAGAAGCCTGTAAAAGAATTTGAGGAGCTAAGAAATGGAGTAGAGATTAGAAGAGTCCTTTTAGGAAGCTGCTGGTACACCGTGTCCCATCTCCCTTCAAAGAGTAAGGCTTGGTATGATCAAAAGTAATTTCAGTAGTTAAGAACATGATGATTTATAAATATAGAATGTACTTGTTCCAGAGTTTATTTAATTTATTAAGGAAGGAACCACCAACATGGTAAGGCTGGCTCAAAAAAAATTTGATAAGCTAACCATATAGGGACATTGACAAAAAATATTGGTATTCAATTTCTAGGTTAGATACAAAACTGATAAATGTGCTACAAGGCAGTAAAACCCTAAGCTCTGGAATTGTTCGATCTAAAGGACAGTTACATGTAAAGTTTCAGGGACTTATGAATAGTAAATGATTGTCACAAAACTGTACGATTTCCTAGAGAATAAGGCAACCTTTGCGTGGGCTCAGAGTGGGCATTAAAAAGATATGTAGTCGTTCCTTATCTTATTTCCATGCTTTGAACAATGCCAGTTAACAGTCCCTGACTGTCATTTGAAGCCTGGTAGGACATACATCAGTGGGTCCCTGCAGCGGGGGAGGCAGTGGGCTGGCTTTTGACTCCCATCTGAGGAGGTAGAAGTACAATTATCAGGCCGGCTGGTTGCCAATCTCTGAGCCAAAGAGAGGCAACCGTGTTGGCTGCCCCGCACTCCCTCGGCCGGGGGGCAAAGCACGCAAGAGCACTTTCTGTAGGTCAGACATGGGCCACGCACACATGTAAGAGAAAGTGGTTATTTAGAATTCTGTCCAGGAGGACCCTGAGCCCCTGAAGAGAGAAGCGAGAATAATCCCTTGGTGCCTAGGGACATCACCGCATCTGAAGGAATTTAGGTAAGAAGTCCGAGGTGGGTGGGGATGGGTGGTCTCTGGGGCATAGGGAGCTTTGTCAGCATAAGAATGTTCGACCCTGTAGAGAAGTTTTATACAAATTTATTTGAGTCAAACAGAGGATATGCCTGGAATCAAGATCTCAACAGACTGAGAAACAACCAAAGCGTCCTTGATAGATGATTGGATAAAGAGAATGTGGTACATATATATACATACATACATATATATATATATATATATATATATATATATATATATAATGGATTACTACTCAGCCACAAGAAAAGATAAAATACTGCCATTTGCAACAACATGGATGGATCTTGAGAATATTATGTTAAGTGAAATAAGTCAGACAGAAAAAGTTAAGCATAAGTCTTTTTAACAGGTCCTTGACTTCACGCTTGCCTGTTGTCAGCAGGCTCAACCCCTGTGGAAGGAAAAATACCTTAATGCTAAATCATTTGCAAAGTTTTGACAATTATGTGGAACTGGACATTGTTCTTACTCATCTAAGAACTTTTATTTCTGTGAGTGACCAGGAAAGTCCTAAGGCCTGCCACAATTTTCCTCTAGGCAGCGGCCTATCAAGTACAAAATAAGGTTATTTAATGAGTTGGGCTGGCTTAATGGAAGTGTGTGTGTGTGTGTGTGTGAGAGAGAGAGAGAGAGAGAGAGAGAGAGAGAGAGAGAGAGGGAGAGAGGGAGAGAATGTGTCTTTTTAAGCATGACCTTGCAGCTACCCTTTCCATTCAATAAGTCTGTGCTCTCGATCTCATTCTTGTGCGTAATTTTTCTTTAAATTGAAAATCCTAGTTCAGAAAACTTGCGTTCAAATCTTGTGTTCACACTGGCACAATGAAGCATGAATTTGTGAAGACCCTCAGGAATACTGTTCTCCTGATACAGATGTGGTGAACTATTTGCAGAATTGTTGGTGTGTCAGTTAAAGGCACTCTGCTTCAGGATATTGGCTCTCTAGAGGAGTCATTGTTTTTATATGTTTCAGTTCACGTTGTCACTAATCATGGTTCTGAAAGACAAACACTTCACATTTTTTCCGTTTACTATGTAACGTGGCATGGGCTTATTTTTTTGGACCCTGCTTTGTTTTGCATAGCTGTGCATGAGCGAAGATATTTTCCTGAATATAAGATAATGTCCTTTTAATGCTTTTGAAAAGTGCCAGAATATTTTATTGATTATTTTTATGAGTTTAATTTTACCATTTTACCAGTAAATGTTTTTAGGAATTCTTTTCTAAAGTAAAAAAAAGTGCTATGTGGAGTGATCCGAAGTTTTACGTAAAATACAGCTCTTGATTAGGTCAGAAGTGAAGTTTGTTTACTGTTCCCTGTCTGGGATGTTCCTGGCCCCGATTACCCCATGTCTTTCTCTCTCCCTGCTTTCAGAGACTTCTCTGACCTTCTTACCTAAATTTGGGCTCTTGATTATTTTGTTTCTTTATTCTACTCTGTCTTTAAAAGAGCTGACATATTTATATGTTTATTTATTGTTTTTCCGCCTCCATTAAAATATAAGTTTGAGAACAGGAGGGGCTACGGTTTTTTTCACTGCTATATTTTTAGAACCTAGAATGGTGGACTCCCAATATATATTTGTTGAATAAATGAATGAATGGATGAATGGATAGGTGCCTGACGAAAACCTTTCCTGGTGATTCAAAGAGCACAGCTATCTATCAGAGAAACAGAGTCCTGAACAAGAAACTTCTAGGAGTATTACACACATTTAACACTTGCCACTGTATTAGATTTAAAGGAAGGGCTTGGTGAATTTATACTATGAGCACTAGGATAACAAAAAACGCAGCCATACCACTTCCATCATTTTTAACCATTTATTAAGTACCTACTATGTGCCTGGCTTAGTACTAAAGATATTGTTTCATTTACTCTTCCATGATACATTATGTATGGACTAAGTGTAACATTATGGGTTAAACTGGGTTTTATAACTTGCTCAAGGTCACATAGCAGGTGCATTGTGGCAGGACTAGAAGTCTTACTCAGGTCTGCCTTGATCTCGATGCCCAGAGTCATGACCACAGGCTATCATTGTTCTTTCTTATCTATTCTGGTTATAATCTTATACAATTGAATCTGCCAAGGCAAAACATTGTGTTCTTTAAATGAGTATTGGCAGGGACATTAATGTGGAAAGCAGTGGCGCCAAGGGTGATATCATAACCAGGGACCTTGAGATTATTAGTCTAGTAATAAAGGGAGATTCAGGGTGGATAAGCACAGAAGTATTTTTGACCAACTGACTGCAGAACCAACCACATATCCTACTTGCAGAATATAAAAACAGCAATTAAAAACTACAACATATTTAGGAAGCCAAAAATAAGTTCACCACAGGTGACTCTGAGAAGTGTGGATTGATTCTCTCTCTCTCAGATACACACACACTCACACACACCCATATATTTGGTATAAAGAAAAAAGAATTCTTCTGAGTATGTGGTTTGCCAAGAGACCTGGGTTATAGCCTTGACTTTGTCTTTTGTGACCTTGGATAAGCAACTGAACAGAGCGTCTGGGTTAATCCTTCTTGGGTCTGCCCCTACCTAGCTTTGTAATTTTGGGTTGTTATTCAAACTTTCTGTGCCTTAATTTTCTTAGATAAAAATTGGACTGTTTTGAGGGTGAATTAAATATTACAAATAAAACTCCTAAAATAGTGCTGGGACTATGTCAGGGGTTCAGTAAGTATTAGCCAAGTGTTACCCCCTCCCGCAGAAAGCCCCCAGGGCCTCAGGGTTTCGAAGCCCTTCCTTCCCTCCCTTTCCCGTCTCGCCTCCGGTCTCCCCTTCTCCCCTCCCCCCTTTTCCCCTCTTCCCCTTCCCCCCCCTCTCCTTCCCCCCCCTCTCCTTCCCCCCCTCCCGGTCTCCGGGTTCCCCTCTCCCCTTCCCTCTCCAGGGCCCAGCCTTGCTCCTTTGCTCCCTCTGCCGGCCGACGGCGGCAGGACCCAGCGTCCCCGTTGCTATGGGTACCGAGCAGACGCGGTAACCACGGAGACCAAGGCGGATGCTCAGGGCGGAGGGCGGAGGAGGGCGGCGGGGAAGCGTCCGGGAGTCTCCAGGTGGGTGGCCGGCGGCGGGCGGCGGGCGGCGGGCCCGGGGGTCCGCGCAGCGCGGGAGCGCTCGGGGTCCGAGCGGTGACGGGAGCGGGACGGGGCCGCGGGCGAGGGGCGTGGGCCCGGGTGGAGCGGAGGGCGCCGGGCAACCTGCGCGCTGCAGCCCCGCGGGCGGCGAGGCGCGGCCTGGGCCTCGGGAGCCGAAAGTCGTCTTCTCCGTCCGCAAAACACTTTCCCGCCGGGAAGCTGACGGAGCCGGATCGCGGTGAGCGCGGCCTTCGGCAGCGGTGCCCCTCCGCGCCCCGACCTTGCAAACGCGAGCCTCCTTTATTCTTTGAAGTTACTGGCGCCCTAGGAAAGAATTGGTGCTGGCCAGCCCCCTCGCACCCCTCTCCCCGCCTTTCTGCGGGCGCCCGCTCGGTTCGGGGAGTCGGCCCCGCCCCAGGGAGGGCCCCGCTCGCACCCCCTCTCCCCGCCTTTCTGCGGGCGCCCGCTCGGTTCGGGGAGTCGGCCCCGCCCCAGGGAGGGCCCCGCTCGCACCCCCTCTCCCCGCCTTTCTGCGGGCGCCCGCTCGGTTCGGGGAGTCGGCCCCGCCCCAGGGAGGGCCCCGCTCGCACCCCCTCTCCCCGCCTTTCTGGGGGCGCCCGCTCGGTTCGGGGAGTCGGCCCCGCCCCAGGGAGGGTCCCGGCGCCGCCCGCCGCTTCCTGCGGGATCTCAGGCTGCGGGGGGTTTTCTTTCCCAACCAGCACTGGAGGTGCTCAGGTATATAGGTTCAGTGACGCATTTTTTTTATAGCCTGACTTTTTAAATCAGAGATAGCAAGTCTAAAAAGAAAAAAGTCACAACTCCACAGGATAAAACTATGCAAACTATGGAAAACAAAAACAACAGAAACAAAAGGAAATTCTCCAGCTCCCGCTAGCATCTTAGAGGTTACCTAGAGGTTCGCCTGGTCGCGCCACAAGTTAATTATTTGAAAGTGCCCCAAGTTTAATGATCAGGTAGGTGGTTGGCTGAAAGATTGAGTGCAGTTTGAAAGTCAATACCTGACTTCCTTTCAGGGCCTGTGCTAGAAGAAAATGCCATATATTTATTTAGTAGGCCACTGAAGTAAAGTATATTATTCTAGGGATTATGTATTACCAGTTTTTTTTCTTTAGATTTTTAAAAAAAGATTAAAAAATTCTATATATATGTTTAGAATAAAGATATCACATAGTGAAAATATTAAAAGTACAACTCTTTTAAGAGTTTAAATCTACTATTTTAATTTAAATTCATTTTTATTTAACATTTCTTGCTTAGGTCTTTGATTTCTAAATACATGATAAACATGTTAATCCATCTTGCTTATTAGACCCTTTTAAAATATGTGCTAACATAAAAAAAGAAATCCTAATTTATTGGCTTTTAACCTTTCAGGTCTAAGATGACCCGAGTCCTCAGGACAATCAACTAATATTAGATAACTTTTCAGTTATAAAAATGGCCCATCTTGAAAACAATGTTTTCCTAAACCTCCAATTCTGCCAATAGTGTGATGGTAAATTCTCTAGGAGACTAGGGCAACTCTTTCTTGATGGATGCTCTGCGTTTCTAGATTTATAGCTCGTCATAATTTTCTTGTTTCCATTGGGTGGCAGAAGGCCTTGGTGCTTGGCATTCAGAATAAGAATTGTATAGAAGGATCATCAAACTGTCATGGACAATTTTAGGTCATATTGTTTGTATATGTGTGGGGAAGAACAAGGTTGGGGACAGGAAAACGATGCAGCCTAATAAATCAGGTAACTAGAAAATTTTCCAAATAACTACCAAACTTTTGGTATTTAATGGTAAGAAAAAAATTGAGTGGCCAGAGGACAGCTGGAGGTTTGCATCACAGGGATTTTACCTGTATTTCCCTGGTTCCATTAGGTGACTGAAATTTTGTGCTTTGCTGTTCTTCCTGATGACATTGTTAATCCTTGCTGTCCCAAGAAAGGTGACTAATTCTCTGTTGGTTTTACTAAAGGAAAAGGGAAGAACAGCGTGACTCACAATTACAATCTTCCTTTTTTCTTCATATAAGAAAATTGGCTTGTGTGTGTGACTCGATAAAACATTTAATTGAGAAGAAACCTTATTAATTGCATACAGTGAAGTGAAATGCCCCCTGAATAAGACTATTTATTGGTTAAATCACATTATCAGCAGAGCTATAAATCTCAGTCACCTCGTCCTAATGAAATTCACTGACTTTCATTTCCGTCTTTGTGTATCAGATCAGCTTTATGTCTATGTACATACACACATAAATTGTATATCTCAATGCATAAATAAAATTAAGACAATTTAAATTATTTTAATTAATTAGATACATTAACTTTGTGGATTCTTTTATTTTTTAAATGATAACGGTAATGATGACATCATATTACTTTTCTTGAAAAACTTACCAACAGTAGACTAGGGTCCAACAGTTGGATTTTTTATTATAATCAAAAAGGGATATAGACACTGTTATAGGAGCATGATTATTCCTGTAGGTTTTTTTAAAGGTAGCTTTTTTAGCCTCTGTTTGATAAAAAGGAGACAAAGATTTTACCTACAAAGAAGATGCACCCTTCTCCAAAGCAAACAGAACCCTAGGTTTCCATTCCTGTGGTAACTTTAGTTGTTTCTGACAGTGATTTTAGCTTTGAGAGACAGGAGTTGGCTGAGAAATGAATTTGAGTTGGATGCCCCTCCTAAGTAATTCCGTGGGAAAATGTCATGGTATTTCAATTGCTTGTGTGGTTTTCCCTGAGATGATGAGTTCTTTGAGGGAAGATACCATATGTTATTAACCATTGTGACTTCAGTACCAGTAATAGGGGTCATAAAGGAGCAGCTACATAAATGTTTGTTGATTGAAGGCAGAAATATACGTAGCCCTATGAAGCAACCACTACATTGCTCACAATATAAAATTATTTTGTGAAATTCCATTTTGTAATTATCGTCAGAGAATAAATTAATTTTTCCAAGGTTGTAAAAATCGGCCCTTTCATGATATATTTGATTTTCGGAGGTAGAGTAATCTGAAGCTAGATTTGAGTGAAAAAAGTAGTTGCTACTGCTGAATAATATCATATTTAGTTTTAAACGAAGCACAACAAGATAGATTTGTGTGTTTTTTGAGGGTATGATGGACTCTGCAAACAGTTTCAAGAGAGGCATTCCAAAAATGCTTTGAGGAGTGGTTGCATCATTGAAATGATGTTTTCCTGAAGCACAACAATGCAGTTATTACATGTATAAGTTTTATGGCCCTTATAATTTCTACCTTGCTTGATGGCTTCTACATATAGTCTTAAATACCATATTTGACTCTACACTGTTTGAGTCCAAGCAACAAATATCCTTGGACCTTGACTCCTTCATGCCTCTCAGCACAGTACTTTATATACAGCAGAAACTTAACACACATTCATAGGGATTATGAGCACATAGGAACACATATATAAACTGAGAGTATCAAGTGGCTTGGGCATGTAAGAGTAAACACTTTAATATATTGCCCCTTGTATTTCTTTAAGAGTTTGGAATTTCGAAATTTTTATTCTTATAAAAATCTAGTAATTTTGCATGTGATTTAGTAATTCAGCATTACAGAGTAAATTATTATAGGACCATAAATAATTGGGATACTCAGGAAATAGGGTGTTCTGAATAATTTAATTTTCTGGTTAACTTGGAGTTAGGCAGAAAATCTTTTTTGTTTCATTTCTTTTTCAAAATTCTTTCTGAATATGCTAATTTCTGATCTTAGGCAAAGAGCATCATTAAAATTTTCTTTGATAAATGAGGATATTAAAATGCCTTTGGGTAATCATTACATACCTTAATTCTCATTTTCCATGATCATATATGTAAAGAAAAAAAAAAGGTTTTAAGTTTGTATTGTATTTCTTTTCACTATATTTAGTTACTCTTGGATATTATTTTTGAATGGGAACAAATATGTGATATGTATTTTTATAACATTAACATAGAAAG